>NC_048595.1:116947298-117563895 GCF_003668045.3 Cricetulus griseus
GCAGGAGGATCCCAGCTTCAAGATCAGGTGTATCTACATAGTACATTGAGGCTAACCTGAACTGCACAGTGACTTCATGCCTTTTTAAAACTTATGTAAACAAATAAAAACAAACAAAACACACATGGCTATAATTTTCTTCGATGCCTTTGCTGGAATTAGACAAGTATGCTTATCTGTAAATGCTGAACATATAAATAATGATGCCTCATTGTAATTCCATTTTTTAAAATTTGGATTATTTTTAAGTGTGATTCTGTGACCATAAGGAAGAACTGACCCCTCAGACAATTTTTATTTTTATTTTTACCAAGGAAGGCTACTATGTGAAATCACAAGTTTTACAATGTTTCCCTAAAAATGGAGTTATTGAGCCCTCTGCTGGAAGCATTTAGTATTTGTACAGGGTAGTCAGTATATGTGTTTTGCCATCCTAATAACACACACACACACACACACACACACACAACAGGATAGCAAAAATACATGTTTTTTCTGATGACTAGTACTGTGCACAGGTGGCTATTTCCCCAGTGATGGAGATCAAACCCAGGACTTTGCTCATGCTAGATAAATGCTCTTCCACTGAGCTGTATCTATAGCCCTCCAGTAGAGCTTGTGGGAAGACTTATTTTGCAAGTAGCTATTCCATTTGAGCAGAATAACGTGAAGACATTCAAGTGGAGGCATTAATTTGAATGTGCTACATTAATTTGTGAATATTTTGTTTCCTTTGTATGATACAACATAAGAACTATCTCTTAATATTTTGTTCTCAAAATGAAATTTGTTAATTCAGCAAATACTTAATGGTCACCTACTATGTGTTACTTCAGTGTGTTAGCGATACACTGAAGGGAAAATTGCATGGAGTGCTTTTTTAATGCCTCGTCCAGCATTAATAGAAGAGGTTGTGCCTAGTCTCACTGCAACTTGATACATCATGGCAAACTGATATGCATGGGAGGCCCACTTGTATCTAAAGAGAAACAGATGAGGAGTGGATGTAGAGGGGGCCGGACAGGGGAGGTAGGGTGGAGAAGAACTGGGAAGAAGAGTTGGAGGGGAAACTTTAGTTGGGATGTAAAAGCAAAAGAAAAATCCCCAAAGTTTTAAACTGAAAATTCCAAAAATAATTCACAAATTCAAAAAAAGAGTATATTTATCAAACTGTGATTGGTAATCACAGATTGAGGTATTGTTGCATTTTTTAGAGAAATGAAGTAGTAGCACTTTGAACTGTGTATCATACAGACTGTAAGGAGATACCCTGGGAGTTCCATACCCACAGAACTGTACAAATTCAAATGAAAGACTGAGTAATTGAGCTGTAGTCCCTTTCAGAGCACAGCTTGAAATGTCAGACACTAACCGTCGTGGTTTCGAGGGGAGAAAAAGTGACTATCTGCCCTGTGGTGACTGAGTAGGAACAGTTCTTGAGGGCCAGACCACAGTCATGCATCTCTACTGCTTTCATGTGTCAGAAGTTTGGCACAACATAAAGAACCAGTCACTGACCCGAGAGAGGACCATCCTTGAGCCCCACTTGTGATACCATCTGAGGACCCAGTGGTGATAGTCAACTCTTGTTGACTGTAGCTGAAGGCCAGTACTTCAGATCCATGACCTAAATCTCAGGATTATCCTTGCCAGGCAATGCCAATCTGTTCTGAAATATGTCTGTGTTGCTCCTTTTATTGGCAAGTTTCTCATTCCTTCTGTCTTTTCAAACTGCCTAACCACCTACCCTGCAGCATACTTGGTGGTGAAAACTCAGCTCCTGTTGGGATTTATACAGGGAGGGCTGCATCTACCCATCATCACGCCCCCAGACATTGCTGTGTGCTGTGGCAGTTTTCTTGTCCCACCAGGTCCCGCCGTCCTTCAGCCCCATATAAGCACACAGACACTACATTGATTATAAAACTGTTGGCTGATGGCTAGGGCTCCTTATTGGCTATCTCTGTCTTAATTATAATCCATTTCTACAAATCTAAGTATTTCCACGTGGTCTTGGCTTACCAGAGAATGCCTGGACCTGTTACTCCTTTGGCAGCTACATGGTGTCTCTCCATGGTCTATCTCTCTCTGCCTACTTTTCCCAGAATTCTCCTCTTCTCCTAGTCCTGCCTATCTTTCTGCCTCTATTGGCCAAACAGTGTTTTACTCATCAACCAATAAGAGAAACATATATACATCCCCCATCACCTGTGTTTGTTTCTATTCTGTGTGTTTCCCTCTTTCGCTGTGGAAGATGCACATCCATGAATGGTCAAGGGTGGGTCTCCCAGCATAGGCTCTGAGCTCTGAGCCCGGATCCTCACTCAGTCCTCTCTCCTCTGATCTTCACATCTGACTCTCCAGCACTCAGTTTCTACCACATTATTCCCACAGCCCACAAACACATTTTGTTACTCAGACTTTAAAAAGAGAACAAAGAACTTTCTCATTGACAGAAAGTATAACACAAACCCATTTTTTCCTTAGTTTTACAATCTATTACATATCCTTGATCATGTCTGAAGGCTTTCAGCATTCTAGAAAAAGTGGGGGTTTGTTGTTATCTTGTTTGGTTTTTTGGTGACAGGGTTTCTCTATGTGGTATATCAGGCTGAACCTGGTTCTCATAGTTAGTTATGCAGAAAGCAGTTGTGGGAACTCATTCCACCAATAGCCTTGTATAGCTATGGTCATCTCCACAGAGTCTAGAAAGATACCTAGAATGCTGGGGTTAGAAAAGACTTGCTGATGAATGAGTGGATTGCCTTGCCTTCAGTTTCCTTATCTTCACATGGTGGTTATATCCGCCTTTTCAGGCAGATACAGGAAGGACAGATGGCATAAATGAAATAGCCACATGCCATCCCAAAGACAGTAGACAATATGTAAACAATAGAGGTAAAATTAAATTTACATATCGTGAATTTAATAATAGAAATGTTTTTACTCTAAAAATTATGCCAATCATTTTTCTAAGCATGTAATCTGGACATCCTGTTTTATTCCCTCTGCAAATCCTGTGGAAATAAGTAGCAGTCAATCATGTATTTCTTTATGAGATGATGCTAGATAGAAAAATGCCAATGACACTTCTTGGCAGACTCCAAAGCTAAATCTTATCTCCATCCTTACAAAGCTTATGCAAGGAATTCCCCCAAATGAGCATAGAATTGCGTACTAATGATTCCTGTTCACAAGGGGGCTTGTTTCTCTGACATCTTTAATGAAATGAGACATCTTCAGTCCTAAACTCCCTCAGTACAATTCTGTGTGTATGCTGGCTTTGTATTTGTTGCACCATACCTTCATTATCTGCATTCAACCCCATCTCTCTCCATTCAACACCCAGAAATGACATTGTTGAATCACCCCTACACTTGAAAATTGGTGGCAAAGGGGCTGAAGAGATTCAGAAGTTAAGAACACTGACTGCTTGCCAGAAGACCCAGGTTTGGTTTTCAGCACTCACATAGTAACTTAGAACTGTTTGTAACTCCAGTTCCAGAGGAACTGATACTCTCTCTGGTCTCTGCTGCAATGCATGAACATGGTGAACAGACACATATGCAGGCAAAATTTTATTTTACATATTTTAAAAAGTAAAAAACAATCATTTTAAAACTGCCATTGGCCCTATTCGTTGTCTCAGAGATCTCCCATCTTCAACATATCTATAGTTGAAAGTCAGTGTTTTCTCTTTGGATTTGTCCCAATGTTATGGAGCTGGCTCTGTTAGGGAAAGCCTGCCCCTGTGTTATGGATCTAGCTCTGTTATGGAGGCTCTCAGTTCCATGGTAAAGCTTCGAGGGATGGAGTCTACCATCTTCATCACACTTGAAAGAACACTGGTTATAAGTAGGTCTTAAATAATTAATTTAGATTTCCTTTTAACCTACAATGACCTTCATGTTTTATTATATTTTAATTTGCTACAACTGCTTCTTTTCCTTACAGTTAGAAACTATTATAAAACATATTCTGCTTTTTCAAATAATTAGCCACATTTGTAAAGGTGAAGTAAGTATGTGTAATTTATCTTTACATTCTGTTAAATAATGCATCTTATTAATTTAAACATAATGAAGAAAATCGTGTTGGAAACGACTGGCTGGCAAAACTATTAATCTCAAGGCCTTGAAATTCCAGCATCATTCTAATGATGAAGGGGCCATAAGAAAATGGAGTTTTCTCTATGCTTTGAAAAGACCAAGTCTTTTCATATTCCTCTGCAGGGTTTTTCAATTAAATCAGGCATCCCTGGCAATTGCTCCTACAGAGTCTTGTGTGTACTGGATCCCCACATCATCACAATCCCACTGGGTTCTTTTCACTTTACTCAAGCACTGTGGTCCAGTACTTACCCTGTTTACCCTGTAATCCCAACATAGTGTGATGCATGAACATTTTCTGCTAATCCTAAAAAAAAATCTTATGAGGTAGATAATATTGTCAGCATGCATAGGAAACTGACGGATGCTTGGAAAGTAAATTCCTAGGCTTTCTTAGCCTCAAATACTTGAGTTGTATTTTCTCCTTAAAAGTCGAGTATGTCTGATAAAGGTACCAACAGAAAACTCATTTTGCTTTAAACAAGGGCACCACCTTGTGGATAAACAGTCTTTAGTGAACTATTGAAGTATAAAGTAAATCTTGTTTTATGTCCCAGCTATATGACTTCTTTTATACAGAAGTGCTTCATGCAAAAGGCTTCATATGTCCTAAATATCTGACTAGTTAATTTATTTATGCTACTTTTGTTCAGTTTACCTAATGGCTTGTAAACTCATATTGCAATAATTTGCCATTTCTCTAAACCATATGAAATAATAAACTTCAAATGCATAAAGAGGAAGTGTTGTCATTATTCTCATAAATGATATTAGACTACATCTAACTTCAGTTGTATTAGGTCTTGTGCTTAGAAGGTGATTGTGTTTATGGATGCATTTGCAAACCTTAGTGGTCTGGGTTTAATGTCATCACATCACTAGCCTGCTCTATCCATGAAATCTGAAGTAAGTTAACCGACAACCTCCTAAACAATCAATGAGGGCATACCTTGAGGAACCCGATACATTTTTTTTTTTGAAGATAACAACTCAGTTATTCACAGACAAAAAGAAGGTCATACTGAAACTTTCCATAGGCATTAAAGACATCCGTTACCAGAAGCTAATCTGGAAGGCAAGGTAAAAACAGAGGGGAAAGGGATACGGTTGTCTGATGACACAAGAGAATGAGCTGATGGGACAGACAGAAACAACATGGAGTTTGTGTGCTGGCCCCTGCTTCTACATGTCAGGCTCAGCCCCACTCCCCCAGTGCCTCCTGGGTGGTGAATGCCACGCCCTGTGCCGAATTTTACCACAAGCTCCATAGTCTCCCTCTTTCACAACTTTTTGTCCCTGTATATCCTGTCTAAAGATGCCACAAGGCCAGGCACACAAGCCTTCTCTCAGTTTAGGCGGCATTCCTCAGAGGCGGTACTAATCACCCCCTAACAACCAAAGACACTCATGTTACTAACCAGATGAGATAGCTGGACAGAGCATCCCAGAATACCTCCTGCCAGGAAGGCAGTTGTATTTTATGGCTGAATTCTCATGTCAGAATGAGAATTCGGGAATCTGTCACCTTCTTCTGGGCTTGTAGATCTAAACTCTAGTATTTTGTCACACTATCAGTTCAGACAGCACCACAACCTGTGGGGCTTTGTCCTGGAAGCCTGACTGGGGCAATGAAGGAATGAAGAAAGAGCAGACACACAAACATGCCTACAGAAAAGCTGGGACCAGATGGGATATGCTGGATCCAATGGAGCAAACCTACTGTGTGCATCAGAAGCTAGGAACTTCGGTACTTTTATCATGCACAACACACCAGGAGGGGCTAGGTAGTCTTGGTAATAAGTCTCTGGAGGCCAGCAATCCAGTTGTCAACATCCAGGAGGAGGAAGCTACAGTCCTTCATTTTGACACACATTGCCAAAATTCCCACTCAGACTAGAGGAAGGCTCTGCCATCCCTCTGAGCATCACTGTGGTAAAGGGCCTTGCCACTCCTATGGGGCTAAGGCACTGGTATGCTTGACATGACTGTGTCCATATTAACAATTAACATTCTCTCAGGACTCCATCAACTTTAAACACTTACTCAGGGCTTCCTCAGTTCCCCACATCATTGTTACCCTGCTCACAGCCATTGGTTAAGTCTTACTTAGCAAAAATGAGAGCAAGCAGTTTCAGCATTTGGGATGAGGGATCAGAGTATCCTTGTTCAAGTCCTTGAACTTGAATTATAAGATTGCCATTCATTCCACATAGCACTGCCTAGCTCCTCACATGCAAGTGCAACTTTCCTACATCCTACCTTGAGGTCTGCTGTGGGTGGGTCATGAGAAGAGAATGTGCCGTAGTTCTTTTCCCCAAAAACAAGCACTTGGTCCCACCTATCCACACCCTGTAGGCTTCAAAAACTTCTTACAAATCCAGAGACGTCTCAGCCCTGTTGCATCCTGAACAGGTGAGGTCTACAGTCCATGTTGGGCCTCTTTGAGAACTTTTTCTTTTTGGCTCAAGATCCCAGGACACACACTTGGTCTTGCATTTCCTTTATCTCTTTGTCTTGTTCACATCTGCATATCTTCATCTGAGCTAAATTCCTCTAGACTGCTGAATGCTAGAGATATGTCCAGTCAGACAGAATAGCTTCCTCTTTAACAGGGTGCCCTCGGCTTTCAAGGGACTTCTCTCCTTTCCTGTAGGTTGATCTCAAGCACCACTCAGTCTGTCAGAATGCCAGAGTGAATAGTGATGACTCTCATTTTCTGAAGGTCTGGAGTTGGGTTTGGTCAGTGTCTTGTCACAGCAACCGGGAAACAAGCTAGAGAGCTGTCTGCTATAAATGTGAGTGTTTGAGGACCCTTCATTTTAAAGAGTTTTATCTGTCAGTTCTTCAGGAAGGTGCCAAGTTCACTATACTGTGCAGCACAAGGAGTTAGCATCAGCTCATTGTTGCCTAAGCACCAATTCTTTGAAAAAAATCATCAGAGCAGCCAGAGACCAAATGCAGCAGGGCTCAACTGCAGACTCCAACTAGTGAGGCTTACACATGCTAGTTGTTTCTATTAACAGTTGTCCTGGCATTTTCTCTCTGCAAACCTTTCAAAGGACTTAGGGATTTTCCTATACTAAAGTTTCTTTTAGATAATCTTATAATGAGAGCAGGAAGCAAGTCTACAGAACAAAAGTTAAAAAAAAAATGGCAAAAACAATTCCAGTATGGGTTTCTGGTGTGATGGTTTTTCACAGTGAGCCCAATGGACATGTTACATATGCTATGGAATATTCATCTGGGTCTCTGTGTGATATCTGTTTTTGTGTTTGGCATTACCACATCTTGGAGGTTGTCATGAATGCCACTTATGTGAAGTGAATGCAACTGACAGGGTTGAAAGGCTAAAACTAACCTTTCTAATCCATCTCGTCTCTGTTCTCTGCCATAGGCTGTATCTCTTCTCCTAGTCTGTTAGCCATCCCTGCTCCTCCGAAGGGACATGTACTCATTTCCTCATGTCAGTCAAAGCCCCTTCCTTGAGGATTTGAAGAAATTTAAATATCTCTTCTGACCAGAAGAAGAAAGAGCTGCTAAAAAATTTCCACAACAAGTTGAGTGTTAGCATTTTTGACCCCTGTGCTTAACTTTTCACATCTTACTTCAAGGGCACAGGAATATAAGTTACACTCTTTTCCTGTGTCAGATTAATTACCAAAATAAATTTTGAAACAAGCATGTGTATAGGAATAAATTAGTTATCCAAATTTTTAGTCAAATAAGCACCTCAGTACAGAATGACAACTCTGTGCCGAGGCATTGTTCTTATTTGTTGCAGATGCTGAACAGGACAAATTGCTACCCTCCTGGAGCTTGTATCTCCATGTGTAGAAAAAAAAACAGAAAACAACCAAATAAATGTGCAATATGTCAAAAGACTGTAAGTGCTATGGAGAAAATAATAGGTATTTTGGAGTGATGTGCTGTTTCACATAGGATAATCAGAGAATGCCTCTCTGACAGTGTTGATCAGTATACACCAGATACTAGCCATACTCCCATTTTGCATGAGTGAGTTTGTTAAGTGGATAGCAAGCCAAAGTATAAGTAGCAATCATGAAATTAGGTGCTCAAAACTTCCAACAAAAGTAGTTTGAGAAAGCTCATTTAAAGCAGCCAACTGGAGTTCCCCATCAGGAGAGTCTTTGGCAGAGCAGAGTGTTCCCTTAGGTAAGACTTCCAAGTAAAAGAACGAATAACAATGGGTAGAGGTAACATCATCTGATTGGATGCTCCGAATATCCAGCAGAAATCAACTGGGAGGTTGTGGCAGTCAGCTGGAGTACCCACATTGAACTTTCCATTTATGTAGCAGCTTCCCATGGGTGGCCAGACTTCCCAGCATCTTTTTTTCCTCACTGTTGGCATGCTTATATCATGGGATAAGCAGTAGTCATATTTATTCGAAATAGCTCACCTTCCAGCTGTTTTCAGGGACCCAATGGTTTTATTGTTCCAATTTTCTGTTATATTCCTTCCCTGTCACAGAGTTGGGGAGTGAAACAGCCATCCCTAGACAAAGAACCTTGAAAGACACTTCAAAACAAACTTGCTTGGTTCTGGAATGGCAGGGTGACAGTCACACTTCCAGAGACAGCCTCTCAGTGAGCTCAAGGAACACAAGAAACTTTACCAATTAAATGGACACTACAAATGGAATGTCTGAGCAAAGTCTAAAGGATGGGGTAGAAAGAACCAAGCTGGTATCTTGAGGAAGAGTGATCCAGGCAGAGAAGACTGATTTGGTTGATAATGTTTTTAAAAGGTGAGACAAAGGGGAAGTCAGTGTCAGAAGCCAGGAGGCAGGAGTTGTCTGTACCTTGGGCTAGACTGATAACAAAGGAAAGTAGTGAGCATAACTGTTTAGCCTCTGGAGCTGTTGTGATAATAGATCCAACAGGAGTGTTCATAGGTGGGATGTGAGGTAGGAGGAAAAATAAGAGGATTCCAAGATGGTTCTGAGTCATGCTGCCTCTTTGAAGGAAACACAGTTAATGCAGACTCATGACGGTCATAGTGGTAAGTACTCAGCTCTCATAGAGCATCCCTATTCCTCCATGTTCAGTGAACATCATGGAAAAGGGGGCAGAAAGAATGTGAGAGCTGGACACTGCCCCCGTGAACTCATAGCAGCTTAGGTTCCCTGTTCAGGGCACACAAAAACCAACCAACCAAACAGCAACAACAAAACCAGACCAATGCAGATACTCAGTTCATGGATGGGAGAGGAATTCATGGGTCCAGGATCCTCCCCAGATTGCTATTGGCAGTTGGTAGCTTCTGGGGAGGAGAGTCAGAGTCTTCAATGCTACAGTGTCTGATGAGTTACACATGCTTTGGTGGACTTCTCAACATCCATGCCTGTGCAGGCAGCTCTGGTTAAACACAGTGGTTCACTTAGCAAGCAACAAAAAGAACAAAAGAAAATGACTTGATGGTGGGAAGGGGACTTGTCTGGAGGATGAGGGTGAGGTAGGCTGTGGGAGTGTGAAGGTGGAAGTGGTGGTAGAGAGAATTGGGTGGTGGGTGTGACCCAGGCACATTATATATGTGTATAAAATTATCAAACAATAATTGTATTTTTTTTTTTAAAGAAGAGTGACTCTGGGATTTTTCTAAATAGCTGCTATATTATTTGCTGAGAGGACAGGATTATAAAATGAGTGGAGTGGTGAGTGGTAGAAAGAGAAAAAGTCCAGTCTGTGGAATGCTTGGGGTTTGAGCTGCCCTCTAGACAGCCAAGAGGCCATATGAGGTTGGATGTCAGGCTCTACCCAGCCTGAGGGATTGACCTAACTGGGACATCAAGGGAATGAAGAAAAGGTAGACACATAGACACTTGTAAAGGAAAGGTTCCCACCTACAGTGGGCTGTGCTCACTCCAATGGAAGGTACCAACTTTGGCAGTGTGCCATAATCTCAGTGTAGGCAGAAGACTAGAAGATGGGATGGAAAGAACCCAGTGTATACCTTGAGGAAAAATGATCAAGATAGAGAGAACTTATTTGGTTGACAATATGAATCAAGTGGGCAGGTTTCTTTTATACAGCAGAACTAGGAGGCAGGGTCATCTGGGAAGATGAAGCTGTGGCTGGTAATTTTTTCACACACCGGTCAATCATTCATTAACACTTGTACTTGGACCCCAGGAAGGCTTTGCCATGTCTCAGACTCCCCTGGGGAAGGTTTTGCCTCTCCAATTGGTATGAGACATAGGTGTCTTTGACATGGCCCTACCCGTGTCAACGATACACACTCAGGACTTCATCCATTTCTCATAGTGGTATATGAGGGACTGGGATGTGAAGACAGAAACAGATTGGAGTGCCATCAGCATATGTAAAGGAGTTCTTAATTGGTCTAAATAATAAAAGGCCAGAGTCAGATATAGAGGGAAATGCTGAGAGATCAGAGAGAAGGAGCAAGCCACAGCACACCTCACCTCCTAAGCATCTCAGCAGACAAGAGAGAGAGAGTTCCTGTTTCTTCCTGCTTATATCCTGTCTCTGTCCAGCCATCTCACTTCCTGTCTGTCTGTACAGACCTCCAGACCTCTATGGTTACCTAGTGGCAATCTCCATTCTCTGACCCGAGACAGGCTTTATTTGTGCAATAAAGATATCACCATTAGAGAGTGAGCAGAGAGGTGAGAAATGTATCCAGCCCAAGCTATGGTCATTTCCAAAAGCATAGAGACTGGGAGTGAAGGAAAATATTGATCCAGAGTTAAGAGATGGATGGACTCATTTGGAGAAAGAGCGCACTCGCCTTTGCTAACTGCTCCCATGGGGAAATGGCAGTGAATTGCCAGTGAGTCTGAAGATGTAGATGTCCAGTGACTATACTGAATGACTGGGCTAAGGACAGTGCTGTGAAAGCGCTAAAGGCCTCTTTGTAGTTCTCAGTCGCATGTTGGAGTGAATTTTCTCATCATGGTGTGTCTTTTTCTGGCCTTTTTCAGTGGGCTGGTAGCCACAGTCAAATAGTTGGGCTTAACCAGAAAGAAGTAGATAATTGGTGTCTCCAGATACTTGAGCGGATCCCTTCTCTTGTGAGGCTCACTGTTTCATGAAAATAATACTTGTGTTTTCAATAAAGAGGACACTAGAAACAAAACTTTAAAATGAAGACAAAAGTTTGTATTTGTGCCGGGCTTATAAGTAGTATAATACATATATAATGTCCACTGGCTCTCACAATACCCGCCCATTCTCAAAAAAGTCACCCACTCTCACAATACCCGCCCAGTCTCACAGTACCCGCCCACTCTCATAATACCTGCCCACTCTCACAATACCCGCCCAGTCTCACAGTACCCGCCCAGTCTCACAGTACCCGCCCACTCTCACAATACCCGCCCACTCTCACAGTACCCGCCCACTCTCACAGTACCCGCCCACTCTCACAGTACCCGCCCACTCTCACAATACCTACCCACTCTCACAATACCCGCCCACTCTCACAGTACCCGCCCACTCTCACAATACCTGCCCACTCCCACAGTACCCGCCTACTCTCACAGTACCCGCCCACTCTCACAGTACCCGCCCACTCTCACAGTACCCGCCCACTCTCACAATACCCTCCCACTCTCATAGTACCTGCCCACTCCCTGTAGCTAGAGGAGATGCAAGTGCCCTGTCCTAAAACACCTGCTCAGTAAACCGTGATGAACTGGAGTCTGAAATGCACTCTGAAAAATTAGAACTGATTTATTTTGCACTTAATGACCACATTACAAAATGAAAGTTAAGAAGCTACTGTGTTCTTTGAAAATGTTCATATTTTCTTAAAAAATGAAGGAACTAAGCAGACTCTTGGATGTAGAAAAAGCCATTGGCCCATGTAAAGATAAAATAATTCTCCTGTTTGAGAGGGGGGCATCTTATGATAGTTAGGGAACAAGAAAGGAAGAGACTTCAGTGGCCACGGTGTTAGTTCAAATAAGTTGTTTAGAGTTGCAGTTTAAATGCGGTATGGTGCATTTGTACATTAAGCAGTACCATGTCCGTTTTCAATGTACCTGATCGCTTTCTCTTTTTTAAAATAACAAAAACAGATTTTGTTGGAGCCAGGAGTGATCCAGGATGTGTTAGCAGCTGGCAGTCACCTACAGCTGTTGGAGCTTCTCAATTTGTGTTCCCACTATCTCATCCAGGTATGTGTGCTTACATCTACTAATGGTCCTTTTCACATTCCCTTGTCAATTATACTCGTGTGTGTGTGTGTGTGTGTGTGTGTGTGTGTGTGTGTGTGTGTGTGTGTGTGCTCATGTGCACGAACAGCAAGTGTGCGTAGAGGCTAGAGGACAATCTATGAATGTCATTTCTTCCCTTACACCATGTACCCATGTACGTCCTAGGACACCAGTTTAGGTCATCAGACTAATGCATTTACCCACTGAATCATCTTTCAGACCTAACTATTAATTTATATTTTAGGATTTTTCTCATTTGTTCCATGGTCTCACTTCTCCTTCCATTTATTACTATATAATAAAAGTAATTAAAGTAATGAATCTACACACTTTTATTCTAGTATCTTTGTGCATATTAGTGTGAAGAAAGAATCTTATATTCCTACCCAATTACTTTGATATCCTTTATAATTATTTTCTCTATAATCATTTTCTCTAATTCTAAATTTGTCTAAATGTGCTGTAAATGGGTCCTTTCTCCTTCTCCTCTGCTACCCATTATGGAATTGCCAAAACTCTTCCTTATTTGGAATCTCTTTTCTGTTGTTGTTGTTGTTGTTGTTGTTTTCCTGACAATCCTAGGAAATAGGAACGAGCCCTTCTCACTGTGACAGTGTGAGGAATATCAGCCATGTTTACCTAAGGAAGAATACAGTATATGCAATTTTCATCATTATCTCAACACATTTAACCCAATAGTAAATGTTCAACTATTTTTATCTAGCTTTCTTTCCTTTTCCTCTCAATAGTTTTGGGTGTAATGGGAGAGCTATTTCTAAATCCATTCTATTAGTAGCCAATGGGAATCATCTAGAAAGGTTACAAGATTTCAGAATGTGTGGTTGGCTTTGAAGTTGGAATTATTTTTATTTGACACTTCTATATCAGATACTACCTCCGCTTTACGAAGCACTGCTGGATTCACTTTCCCATGGCAGATAATACACAGTGATACATAGACTGAGATTTCGCTATAGTAGTATAACTGTTGAGGATTATATGTAGACATATATCATCATGCCTATTGCAAATAATGTGTGTGTATTTGTACCTGTTTTTTTAAAGATGAAAATTCCAGATGAACACTAGAAGTCCATGTGCATTTCTCCTGCCCTATCAGATGAATTTGTTGAGACCTAAGTAGCTGTGCACTTTGTAGCTGAGCTCTTCCATTTATTTTACTCAGGTCAAAGTGCAGTTTGAATGAAGTTATATTTTGTGAAAAGTTATGAGTCAGACTTTTTAAAGGTGGTTGAAACTCAGTTTTCACAGATGTTGTCCTTTCCTTCTATTGTCTGAACTCTACCTTGTTATCAGTGATTATTGCAAAATGTTGAGCTTGTAGAAGGAAAATGAGTTGGAACCCACACTCTGTGTCTGTAGAAACAGCAATACTTTACTCTCTCCAATATATATGTTGCTTCTCTCAGGATAAAGTCTCCGGATTGGGTCAACCTGCTTTTATAGGATATTATTTTAATGTAGGCTAAGATATCATCACTCTTTTGGCAGTATTGCTCACCTGATTTTTAATGTCATATAGAATCTTTTAGTTGAATATATAAAAAGGGTTTTACCCTTATAAATGAAATCTCCCCAATGCTTAAAATGTACAAAGAAGTTGTGCTCTGTTACCAATGCTAATGTATTTGCTATCCTTGTTGGAGTCTTCGTCTAGCGGGGCTTAAAAATTATTTCCACAATGATGTCTGCTGTTATTTTGTTGTTCTTAAATTTCTCTTGTTTCTTTGGTGAAAGACAGATGACTCCTCTAGGAGCCTGTTTGTATCTAGTTATTGTCTTAAAACTGTCCAAGGAGAACCCTTGCAGAAGCTCCTGAGCCTCCTCAACCATTAGCAGACACCTCTGTAACTTCTGACATATGGATGTTGCTGCTCTGCTCCCACCCTAATGCCCACCCCACCCCCACTTCCAGAGAAGAAAAGGGATACTTTGAGGTCATAGTGTGGACTCCTTTCCCTTGCCTTTTCAAAAAGATCCACAGCCAATGTCCAGTCTGAAATATGAGTGATTCTTCATTCTACTTTGCCCACTGTATTCCTCTAGAAATATAAATAAATTAATTAAACATTAATTATTGTTGTATGTGGATGGCCTTGCTTTTCAGCATTCATGAGTTTGCATGCATTCTATCCTCCATTGTAAACACTGTTCAGAAAATCACTGGACATCACTTCCTGAGTGAGAGGTCCAATGTGTCCACTGGTCTACTGAGCTCTTTCTCAAACTCTACTTTTTTCCCAGAAAGATTTTGGACTTTTGTTGTTGCTTGTTTTGTTTTTTGAAACAGGGTATCCCAGGCTTGGCTCTAACTCACCAATACTCTTGCCCCCGCCTTCAGAGTGTTGGAATTATAGGCATGTGTTATTACACTCAGCCTTCCCAGGAATTTTGTATTACCTATCGGATTTTTTCAACTAAATGTCTTTTTTATATTTTTTGATTATTCAAACCAAATTTCAAATCTAAGTAGATTTTGATACTATTCTTCCCTTACAGCAAGTCCTTCCAGATCCTATTTCCATCCTTCCCACACAAAACTTTAGGTTCTTTATCAAATAAACAAACAAAAACTCAATACAACAACCCCCCACCAAGTAAACAATCTTAAACATCACCCCAAAAGAAGAACACCAAACTGCAACCAAATAAATGCATACAAATCTCCCCCAAAACTGTGCATTCCATTATATGTTGGTCTTCCCTGAAGTTGTTGATATATCCAGTGTCACTCCATTGGAGAAAACTGATTTTCCCTCTCCAAGCAGGTGGTAAAGGACAGTTCAGCTGTTAACCTTTACCCTAGTGAACCACTACTACTCTGGCTTCCATAGTGACTGTACAAGTTTGCACTGCCATCAACAATGTTCCTCTTACTCCACATCTTTGACAGCATGAGCTATCACTTGTTCTGTTGACCTTAGCCAGTCTGACAGGTATAAGTTAGAATCTAAAAGTAGTGTTGATTTATATTTACCTGATGTCCAAGGTTGTTGAACATTTCTTTGAGTATTTCTCAGACATTTGAGTTTCCTCTTTGAGAGCTCTCTATTTAGATCTGTACCCCATTCTTAAATTAGGTTATTTGTTTTCTTGATGTCTAGATTCTTGAGTTCTTTGTATATTGTGTATATTAGTGCTCTATCAGATGTATAGTTCAAGTGATAGTGTCCTTTGCTGTGTAGAAGCTTTTCAGTTTCGTGATGTCCCATTTGTTAATCTTTGATCTTAGTGCCTGTGCTAATGGTTTTCTGTTTAGAAACTCTTCATGCACCAGTGACCTTAAAGCTATTGTCCACCTTCTTTCTGTCAGGCTCATTGTATCTGGTTTTATATCTTTGGTCCATTTGGAGTTGAGAATGATAAGTATAGATTTATTTGTATTCTTATAAATGCAGCCATCCATTTTGACCAATACCGTTTGTTGAAAATCAGGTGTCCATAGGTGGATGGATTTCTGTCTGGGTCCTCAGTTTGATTCCCTTGATCAACATGTCTGTTTGGGGACCAATATGCTATTTTTATTTTTTGTTACTGTTTTTATTACTATAGCTTTATAGTATAGCTTGAAATTGGAGATACTCATACCTCCCACAGTTCTTTTATTGTTCTGAATTGTTTTAGCTGTCTTAGTTTTTTTTTTTTTTATTTCCTTATAGACCTGAAAATTGTCCTTTCAAGATCTGTGAAGAATTGTATTGGAATTTTAATGGGGATTGCATTGAATCTTGATTTTAGCTGTGGTTGTTTTATTGTATTAATCATACTTATCCATGAGCATGGGAGATCTTTTCATGTTCTGATATCTTTTTTAATTTCTTTCTTCAGTTCCTTTAAGTTTTTATCATACAAGTCTTTCACTTGCTTGATTAGAGATATCCCAAGGTATTTTATATTATTTGAAGCTATTGTGAAAGTTGTTGTCTCTCTGATTCCTTCCACAGATCATTTGTCCTTTGTGTATAGAAAGGCTACTGATTTTCTTCCTTTTTTTTATTAGAAAGAAAATTATTTTACATGTCAATCCCAGGTCCCTCTCCCTCCCCTCCTCCCCTGCCCTCCCAACTAACGTCCTAGTCCTACGTATCCCATACCCTTTCTGCTCCCCAGGGAGGGTGAAGCCTTCCATAGTGGGTCTTCAAAGTCTGTCTTATTCTTTGGGTTTGGGCCTAGGCCAACCCTCCTTGTGTCTAGGCTCAGGGAGTATCCCTCCATGTGGGATGGGCTCCTAAAGTCCATTTCTATGCTAAGGATAAGTACTGATCCACACAAGAGGCCCCATAGATTTCCAACGTCTCCTCACTGACACCCACATTCAGGGGGTCTAGATCAGTCCCATGCTGGTTTCCCAGCTATCAGTCTGGGGACCAAGAGTTTTCCCTTGCTGAGGTCATCTGTTTCTGTGGGTTTCACCAGCCTGGTATGGACCCCTTTGCTCATCAGTCCTCCTTCTCTACATCTAGATTTCAGTTCAAGGCTACTGAATTTTGTGAATTAACTTTGTATCTAGCTACTTTGCTGAAGGTGTTTATCTGCTGTAGGAGTTTTCCAGTGGAATTGTTTGGATCACTTATATATACTACCTTATCATCTGTAAATAAAGATACTTTGACTTATTTTTTTCCAATTTGCATCTCTTTGATTTTCTTTGTTTTTTTTATTGTCCTAGCTAAGACTTCAAGTACTATATTGAATAGGTATGGAGAGAGTGTACAACCTTGTCTTCTTCTGTTTGCATGCAATTGCTTTGAGTTTCTTTCCATTTAAGTTGATATTGGCTATGGGCTTGCTATAAACTGCCTTTATTATCTTAAGGTATACCCCTGTATCCCTTGTCTCTCCAGGACTTTTATCATGAAGCAGTGTTGGATTTTGTCAAAAGCTTTTTCTGCATCTAATGAGAATAATCATGTGGTTTTTGTCTCTCAGTTTGTTTATGTTTATATTGGATTATATTTATCAATTTACATATGTTGAACCATCCCTAAATCCCTGGGATAAAGCCTTTTCAATCATGATGAATGATCTTTATGATGTGTCCTTGCATTCAGTTTGTAAGCATTTTTGCATGTATGTTTATGAGGGAATTTGTTCTGCAATTCTCTTTGTTGGGTCTCTATATGGTTTAGGTATCAGGGTTACTGTGACCATGTAAAATGAGTTGGGCAATGTTCCTTCTGTTTCTGTCTTGTGGGATATTTAAGGAATATTGTCATTGACTCTTCTTTGAAAGTCTGGTATAATTCTGTGCTAAACATCTGGCCTTTAGCTTATTGGTTGGGAGATTTTAATGACTTTTTATTTCATTAGTCTGTTTAAATTGCTTAAATGATTGTGATTTAACTTTTGTAAGTGGTATGTATAGAGGTATTTATCCATTTCTTTTAGTTTTTCTAATTTGGTGGAGGATAGGTTTTTAAAGTATGTCCTTAGATTCTCTGGATCTCCTTGGTGTCTGTTGTTATGTTCACCCTTTCATTTCTAATTTTTGTTAATTCAGATCTTCCATCTCCAGTTCTTCATTAATTTGGATAAGGCTTTCCATTGTAAAATAATGAATATTATTTATTATTCAATAAATACTATTTATTGATTTTTATACAAGAACTCTTTGCTTCATTGACTCTATGTTTCATTTGATTGTTTGTTTCAATTTTATGGATTTCAGCCATGAATTTGGTTATTTCTTACCACTTACTGTTTTTGGGGTGTGATTTTATTGTTGTTGTTGTTCTAAAGCATTCAGATGTGCTGTTGTTAGTATGAGATCTCTCCATATTTTAATGTAGTCACTTAGTACTAAAAACTTGCTTTTTAGAACATTGTTCATTATATTCCATAAGTTTGAGTATTTTTTTTATTTATTTTCATCGACTTCTTGAACGTCTTTAAGTTCTTTCTTGACCCATTTTTCATTCAGAAGAGATTTATTCAGTTTCCATGAGTTTGTGGGCTTTCTTTTTTTCTGTCATTGTTGATATTCAGCCTTAATCCATAGTGGTCTGGTGGAATTCAGGCTTTTAATTCAATTTTCTTGAATCTGTTGAGATTTGCTTTGTGTCCCAGTATGTTATCAGTTTTGGAGAAAGTTCTGTGAGGTGCTGAGAAGAAAGTTCATTTTCTCGTGGTTGGGTGAAATGTTCTGTAGATATCTGTTAGGTCCATTTGAGTCATAACATCTGTTAGCTCCATTATTTCTCTGTTTAGTTTTTGTATGAATGAAATGTTCATTGGTGAAAGTGTGGTATTAAAGGGTCAGTGTATGATTTAAGCTTTAGTAGCATTTCCTTTACAAACATGGTTGCCCTTGCATTTAGGACATAGATACTAAAAATTGTAATGTCCTCTTGGTGGATTTTTCCAGTGGATTTTTCCATTGATGAGTATGTAGTATCCTTCCCTATCTCTTCTGATTTGTTTTGAAGTCTGTTTTGTTACATATTAAGATGGACACACCAGCTTGGTTCTTAGGCCCGTTAGCTTAGAATTTCTTTTTCCATACTTTTACCATGAGATGATGTCTTTCTTGAAATTTAGGTGTGTTCTGCTGGTACATTGCTGGGAATGAGATTGGGGGATTAGATCTGGAGGAACAGAGGGAGACATGAAGATCTGTAATCAGTTTACCTGCTTCTGTGGCAGGAGTAGCCTGTGGGACCCCAGGGCGTGTCTGTAGGAGTTGAGGGCTGGGATAGAGTAAGGAGTGGGAGAGGGAGGCCAGGAGGGGAAGATCTGTGGGATCCACTGGAGACGTGCTCAGGTGGGAAGGGAAGCCGAAGCAGGTATTCTGCTGCTACATTGATGTGGATGAGACTGGCGGTTTGATTTGGAGGAGCAGAAGGAGAGATGACAAACTGTAATTATCTATCTGTTTTCCTGGCAGAAGTGGCCAGCTAGACTTGGGGCTGGGACAAAGCATTGAATGTAGAGAGGGAGATCAGGAGGGGAAGGGCTGTAGGATCTGCTAGATACGAGTTTTCAAGGAGGCTGCCACAGGTGTTTTTGCTGCATAACTGAGGATTAGACTGGGGGATTGGTTTTAGAGGGATAGAGGACTGGTAAAGGTCTGTAGCAGGAGTGGCCTGTGGCTTTCCAGGGAGTGACTTGTTGGAGTTTTTCCCACCTAAATGTCACACCAGTAGTTCAAACATCATATAGTACAACCTGCTCTGGGGGTGCTATTGATCTGCTTGTTTCTATAAATTTGATTTTTTAAAAATTTATTATGTATACAACATTCTGCTTCTGTGTATATCTGCACACCAGAAGAGGGCACCAGATTTCATAAGGGATGGTTGTGAGCCACCATGTGGTTGCTGGGAATTGAACTCAGGATCTCTAGAAGAGCAGTCAGTGCTCTTAACCTCTGAGCCATCTCTCCAGCCACGGTTATTGTTTTAGATATCCAACTTGAGTAGGGTCAGCTTTGCAAATATCTCACACCCGGGTCTTTTCTCTATCACTGAAACTATTGCCTTTCGTTAGACACTCAGCACTCTTGCTAAAAGAGTTGCTCCTAAATGGGCTTCTTTCTAGCCTCTCTCTTCATGCTAAGCCATATTCCCTTGAGTATCATTATCTTTACCAGGGAAGGGAGCCAACATTTGCAGAGCCTGTCAGTTTTATAAAGACTCATGCTTCTACTCTACCGAGTAGCCCTTTCTGTTGGGCAACATTATTTTCTTTTTACAGATGGAAGAATTTAAATTCAGAACTAGTATGTTGGTTTCACTTAGAAATGTCCACTGGCTACCTGTTGGTATATCTTAATACATTAGTACGCCTCAGGATATTAGTTTACCTACGAAATTCTTTGTTCTTATCTCCATGACTGGGCCCACTGTTGCCCAGCCAAGCTGTCTTTTGCAGGATCCTAAGGCAGATGTTATTTACATAGGGGGACTTGCCATAATAGAAGTCCTGGTAATAGGAGATCCCCAGTAGCAGGCAAAGGTTTAAGTTCTCTCTGTGCCCTTGTGTTGGGGATGGAGAAACACAGATGCACAGACAACCCCAACCACACACACACACACACACACACACACACACACACCTTCCTCTGCCAAGAATGCCATGGATCAGGGATGTTAACTGTTGGATTTGCATTATGCCCCCTGAAATTGAGCCATTAGGAACAACACGCTTTGCCAAGGGTGCCATCTTTTGCCATCAGCTTTCTCAAGGGAAAGAATTCTGTAAGATCCGTGCCTCTCACTAAAGTGATACATTCTATTGCCCAATTAACAGCAGTGACCTTTGCTTCACCAGGCATCACAGCTTTTATAATGACATGCAGCTAAAATGCAGTAATAAAAAGAGCATCCTGTAGCCTTTTCCAATAAAACCACGAAAGCAATGGTTGGAACGGACTGCCAATATCTATTTGTAGGCAGCAGGTGGCAGTGTGAATCCACCAAAATTCAATAATTCGTTTAAAGCAGAAATCAGGGGGAAAGTGGGAAGAAAAATTATTTATTTTGCTACATATTAGTCTTCTGACCCAATCAGTAAAAAAGTCATTATTCACACCACACTGGGCAATATGCATTGTAATTTTTAACAAATAATAGGAAACTGTTAATGTGCTCCCAGGAAATGCAGTTTTGTCCCGGGCTTCTATGGTCATTTATCACGGCACTTTGTGAAATCACTCATTTGTTCTAATTTGAATGTAAATGACTCTAAGGTTTTACAAATAAGGTGACAGACTCACATAAATGTAATTGCAGGGTTCATCTCCTTCTTTTTATATATCACTCATTAGGTTATGAATTAAATACATCGTATTAAACCAGGGGCATGTCCAATGATGATATTGTAATGGCAAATTACTCTATGCTATTAGAGGTGTATTTTTTATTCATGGACATTAATTTGTCATTAAGCGGCATTAGTTTAGCACTTTTATGTGGAAGACGTGACCTGCAAGAGGAGACATGCTTCTGGGTTCTGAGAGGAGAGGACTCGAGGGCCATAGGTAGAGCATTTTATCTCTGTAAGGAAACATACAGGGTGTTCGTTTCTTGTTTTGTTTTCTGCTTTTACAAATATTACATAAGTCACTTCCTCAGCCTGAAGGTGTTCTCTCTAGATTCTTGCTACTCGTCTTTGGATAGCTGAGAACTAACCAGAAGAGATGGCAGCACCTCACCCCATCCTTCATCTCATCCCTTGTACATGCTTACTCATGAAGATCTTGTATAGTTGTACACTTAATAGGCTACAGAGAGAATTGGGCATTTTCTTTCTTTGATGAAAATAGAAAGATTTAAAGAATTTTATTCTCTTTTGAGAGTTTTGGGGAGATTTCTGGGTAATTTCATTCCTTTTTTTTTTTTTTATAAATAGCAGTCTTAGGGTTTCTCTTTTAAGAAAAGATTTTTCTAGTCCTAACATCAGGAAGCACTGATCTCAAAGATATCATCTCCAAGACTGTCTCTTCAGGCAGTTTTGAGTTATCCTCCACAGGGTTCAGTATGCTTAGAAATTGCCTTTCCCTGCTTTTGACCTGGGAGGTTTTGGGTACAAGACTCAGGATCTCACCTTCCACCAATTTCAGATTTGCTTTCCCTTCCTCCATATTGCATCAACTCAGTATGTATTGAGGGGACAAAAGTTAACCTTCATTCAGTAATTTTATCTGCTTTTTAATATTAATATGTTAAATAATAGTGTGAAAATCGTATAAGCAGCTTTCTATTACTTTTACCTACTGAATGCATTTGGTTCAGTTGGAAATACTTCCTACAGTGACTGAATCCAACAGTAAGGAGCGTATATATTTTACACTATTATAATGGATTATTATTTTTTAAACTAAATAATGCAACAATGACTTATTGGAGGTTATGTCTTCTAAATAATATATTATTTTAAATTTAATTATTAAATTAGCTGCATTACCTAAATACATAGTGGATATTCTATATAAAATAATTTATCCTCCAGGTTGGAAAGGCATAACCCATATTCATTTTTCTCTAACACTGGGCTATTTTTTCTATTAGAGAAGACAAATGATTATACCCACATATATATTTAATACAGCCATAATCCAATGCACTAATTACATGCCATTCCATGCTTCCCTTGAGCTGATACCTTTGTGTTTGGAGCATATTAAAATATAACTTTTGGAAAATATAATACAAATAGTTTCATCTTTTGGATTCTTTTTCAGTGAAAATAACCAGGAAAGCTAGAAATGTATCAACCCCAAGTCATAGCCAACAACTAATTATTTGTTCTAACCAAGAATATTTGCCACCTAGCATGAGTAATCCAGAATACCAGATTTGCCAAATATCCATATTTGGCTCTAGAAGTGCATCATAAGATCTTCAGTAGCCATTTCTGAGTCCCAATTAATTTTTTTTCATATGCTATTGTGTTGGCTTTCATTCTCCAAGCCCACACTGAAGGATACCAGCAAATGACAGCCCTAAGGCATGCTGTCTGCTGGGAGAGTCATTTCAGCATTTTAATTTGTTATTTGAGTAATCTGGGGTTGCTTGTATCTTCTCTGTGAGTTTTTAAAGAGAGGGAAGATATCCTGAATGATTTTTCTAATATCTGTAGTTTCCATTTTAGGCTAGGCAACAAACAAAACTGGAAACCTCTCCCCACCCTGCAAAAAATCTGATTTTGTGCATGCATTCTTTTCTCAAAAAAAAAAAAACTTCTAATATCTTACGTAGCTGTAGTTCAGAATCAACAAATGAAGCAATCAAATATGTATCTCCCTTCCTCCCATTATTACTATTTGAAATTAGGGGTGGTCTGAATAAAATCCATGTTCCATTTGAGACACTCACTCTCACATCCATCTTCCAGCTGTAAGTATTTCTACTCAGTGAGATGTGTGCCCTCTTCTCTGAAACTCACACACCTTCAGTTCCTCATCACAGCCTTTTGCCTTCTGTTTTGCCCATAGTACCAGTCTCTCCACCAGAAAGGTGGGGGAAATTTTAATTCATCTCCCATCACTACAACAGCCCTTGTCTTCCCTTCACTGCAAAAGTGATGCTGGTGTCCATGCCTTCTTACCTGTTGTACTGTGAGTCTTTCATGATATCTAGTCATGAGCTGTTCTGTGTTCCCTCTGCACATCCCTTTCCTCTCTCCTAGTTCCCCTCCTCCTTTTTCAGCTCCTTTACAGTCTCTTCTTCCCTCATTGTCCGGAGGATGGCAGCACTGTGTATAGCCCATCTCTTCTGCTCACTGCAGTTGTCTTTCCACTGTGGAGGTCTCTGCATCTCAGCTCCAGACATGTGTTCTGTTAGCATGTCCACTGGATACCCACAGGCAGTTCCACTGGACACCACACATGCAGCTAACTGGATACTCACATGCAGTTCACTGGATACCACATGCAGCACACTGGATACCACATGCAGCTCACTGGATACCCACATGCAGTTCACTGGATACCCCACATGCAGCTCACTGGATACCACATGCAGCTCACTGGATACCCACATGCAGCTCACTGGATACCCACATGCAGTTCACTGGATACCCCACATGCAGCTCACTGAATACCCACATGCAGCTCAGTGAATACCCCACATGCATTTCCCGATTGTCTTCATTCAATCCCACGTGCTTGCTCTTTGCCATGCTGTTAAGGCGGTATCATTCTTTTATTACCTCAACCAAAAACCCTAGTTTTTAGAAATTTAGGTTATCAGGAGAAGCCACTCTCCCATGGGTAGTTTTACTTCACATGCCTTTACTTACCCAAACTAGAACTCTTAGACTGCTCCATGACTTTATGATTCTTGCTCAACTCTTGATTTAGCCTCTTAGTTCTCCGATGTGTTGCCTTGTCTTCTTGTTGGCACTGACATCATTGAGGTCTACATTATTTCTCTTGGACTCTCCTGAAGTACTTCTACCCTGCTCCCTGCCTGTGATTAACACAACAATGTTGAACATTGGTTTTTAAATCTTCAAAATAATTTATTTCCCTAAAACCTTATATAGCTTTCTATCTTCAAGTTGCAAACTAGCTTCTGGACTTTCTCATTCTTCCCTCCTTTATGCACTCTCTCTTACTGTATCCCAAGGGTAACATACTTTGTCATCTCCAGTCCTCTGTCTCCTGGGTTCATTCTTGGGAACATTCTGAAGGTATTCTAGTGGAAGTCATGCCAGAGACCAGGGGTGACCCCAGAATCTTCCCTCCCCATGGCCAGTGTGCAATGTCACTTTCATATATACACTGTTCAGTTTCTCATTCTCTCTTCTTTCTATTTCTTCTTCTTTCTAACACTGTCTTAATCCAGGTCCTTGTTACTTCCTGATTAAGGAGACTTCTTGCAAATTGATGAACTTGTTGCTCCAGTTCTTTCTCTAGTGTTCTGTTTGATTGATTTTAAAAATTAATTTTTAATCCATTAACTTTATTTTCAAAGTGATTATATTGTACTCTTAAAATCATTCACTATTTGTTGGTTCTCTATAGCCATTGGTATAAGGTTCATTCTCTTAATTTGACACACAAAGTCAAAACTTCCTATCACTTTAACTTTATTTATTTATTTAATTTTTGACAATTTACTGCTCAAGTATTGTGCTGACATCTTAGGGAATTTTGTTCATTTAAACCCTCTCTTTTTGTTTGTTTGTTTTTTTTGTTTTTGTTTTGTTTTGTTTTGTTTTTCGAGACAGGGTTTCTCTGTGTAGTTTTGGAGTCTGTCCTGGCACTCGCTCTGGAGACCAGGCTGGCCTCGAACTCACAGAGATCTGCCTGGCTCTGCCTCCCTAGTGCTGGGATTAAAGGCATGTGCCACCAATGCCCAGCTCAAACCCTCTTTTATGTGGGCTTGTTTTCCTGTTATCATCTTTTGAGTTCCTAACACCTTAAGGTCTTGGCATGTTTCCTTTTCCACGGCTGGCTGAGTGGCACACTCAGTTTGAGTTAGAGGCCTTCTTTAATTGTGAACGTTCTTCTGGGAAGCTAATCACAATGTATTGCATTTATTTATCTGTCTCCTCTTTTTTTTTTTTTTTTTTTTTTTTTTTTTTTTGGTGTTCCAGAGGATATATATTTCTAGTTCATATGTTACAAGATAGTTTTTATCTGTCTCCTCTTATGTTGATTTGTTTCTCTCCTTGTGACATAAACTCATACCCCAAAGTCACTTTATCTTAAGTGACTTAGCACCTCTCTGATCTTTACTTCTAGTCTGAAATAGGTACAGCAACCTTTTACCCCTTGATATTGTTGAAGGATTCAATAAGATAGTGAGTGCAATGTGTCCTGCCACACAGATCCTGCACCAGTAGATGCTTGAGAAACAAGAGCTGACATGATGGGATGCTCAACATGTGCTCACGTACTGAGTAAGCAACTGTGAATTTTGAAGCAACGTTTTTCAGCTCATGGTGACAGAGGCCAGCATTATTAGTACCTGATCAGGCTATATTTCTGTGTCCCTCCCTACTAGAATTCTAGCTTACTACGAAACTTTCCTGAAGAACAATATAAAATTATTCATGAGTCTTAGATATTATTCATACAACTGATTATGAAAATGTACCAGTAACCTAATTGTAGAATTGCTCTATTATATAGCACAAATATATTTAAATATGTCTTCTAAAACTGCCAGAATTAGAGCATGTTTTTTTCTTGTAATTTTTTAATTGCTGGTAATACTTTGTTTTTACTTAATTAAAGCATATAAAATATATATTTGTATTAGCATATGAGTATATAATTACTATCCAGAAATACTTACATGTTTGTGTGTGAATATGTATGTATTTACACACCCAAGTATATTTATTCAGATATATATTTATACACATAAAATACTTGGGCTTACATTATTTTATGACATTATAAATAAGTGTAATCTATATGGCCAATGAAATGCTTATTTTCTTCCTTTACAATTTGACTTTATCCTATCAACTCCAAATGTAGTATTGATAAAACTCATAGTCCCTTTACATACATGATAAACATGACAATTTATTTTCCTGCGTGATTCATTCCAAAGCTATTAAAAGTTGGGATGTTTTTATCTGTTAGTTTGTTTTAACCTGTTTTAGCCCCTCACCACATATCCATGCTAGTTCCCTTTGTGTTGCTTCCTTGACTCTTGGAGGAGAGCCCTTTCCTGCTGCACTGGGTTGGGTCGTCACGTACTATCTTGATTTATAACTAGGTTGTAATCCAAATAGGAAACAGGTGGAGTCACAACTGGGTATGGTGCCTTGGATATTAATGGCTTGGCTCAGCCGTGGAATTTCTAACGCTGTATACACTTTTTTGTCTTAATTATGCATTCATTAAAAGCTTTTATACCCCACAGAATAAAGTAAATATTTTTTGATCTCCATAGTGTGCTCCCAGACTGTAGATTTGCACAGCAGGGTCTTGATAATCTGAATAAATTGTATTTCCCCAAGGACTTTATCTTTCAAATAAGGTCATAAAGAAATGCAGCTCCCCCATCCTTGAATTTCTCAATGTGCCTTTTCTTCCTGAGAAGCAGAGTATATTATAGTAACAGACACATGTTTGTGGCCCACTATATTGTTGTAGTCTGTTCTTCTCACTTATCTCTGAAGTTAGTTTCTCTCTCTCTCTCTTTTAAGCTCAAGGACCATTTTATTAAAACTTAAATGAAAAACAAGAGGCAAGGTAAGCTGGACAGCTTCAGGGAAGAGCGGCATGGAGAACAGGAAGAGAGAAAGGCAAGCCTTTTGAAGCTGGGCCCCCAAAACCAGGCGGGTACCATGTTGGAGATTTGTGTGTAGTTGCCTGGGAGATGGAGGATCTTCCAAAACAGAAAGTCTAGAGGATCAGGGAAAGCATGTTTAAGATTTTGGTTGATATCCAAACAAGAAATAGAAAGGGAAACAGAAAAGCCACTCACTATTAGTGAGACCTCAGAGAAGCAGACAGGCTCAGCAGTGTTGCTTTGTAAGCAAGTACTGGTAAAGAATTTATACATACAAGAAAAAAATGATTTTTACCTGAGAGCTGTGATTTTTGATGATCCTTACAGAAAAACAAAGGCTCGTTCAGCACTCGGCATTTCCTGCCTTTCATCCAGTTAGTGAGTCAAGTTGGAAGAATAGGCAAAGCTCTTGTTGAAGCACCACTGACAGGAAATAACAAGCCGGGCGTTGATGGCGCACACCTTTAATCCCAGCATTCGGGAGGCAGAGGCAGGTGGATCTCTGTGAGTTTGAGGCCAGTCTGGTCTCCAGAGGGAGTTCCAGGACAGCCTCCAAAGCAATACAGAGAAACCCTGTATTGCTCTCTTAAAAAACCAGAGAGAGGAGAGAGAGAGAGAGAGAGAGAGAGAGAGAGAGAGAGAGAGAGAGAGAGAGAGAGAGAGATTACCATAACTACTGTATGTTTAGATTCCACTCTGCAGATGTGGCTGGACATGTGTTTTTAGAACCCTCATTTACATATCCAGCATGTGTTATCACGTTTCCTAGTCTTTAGACATGAAAATTGACTTGAGATGTTGTCCACTGACTGGGACCATCTAGGAGGCTCAACTTCAAATCATGTACTTTTACTACAATTCTAAACTAAAGGTGTCATTGGTGCTTTTATGACCCAGTGAAGAAGACAGGAAATAAAAAGGTAGAAACCCAAGTAAATGTCCACAATCATTGGAACTTACAATATTTTTTGAGTTATCCAGAACAGCATGGCAGCATGTCCATTTTTAATGGCAATTTGCAAATAGCAGTTGTGAACATTTCTAGAAGTGTTTTTTTTCCTCATATAATATGCCATATTTAGCTAATATTCAGCCTGTGTTATGTTACCTAACTGTTTGGATATTAAGCTGTTGAGTACATTTAGTTATCATTTGGTAAATTACCTTTAAATTCTTTAAATATTTCAATATTTGTAGGAAGTACATTCTGTTTCACTATGAACCAAGAAATAAGATCAGTAAAAAAAGCTAGGTTTTTCATACTGTATTTATATAATTTCCTCACCACTCTCCCCTCCAGCTCTTCCCATGCACCCCCCTGTATAGTACAGTATGTATAGTAAAGTAACTCCTCACCCTCAAATTTTTTCCCATTTTTTAATTTAAATTAGAAACAAGATTGTTTTACATGTCAATCTCAGTTCCCGCTCCTTCCCCTCCTCCCCTGCCCCCCACTAACACCCTACCTATCCCATACCCCTTCTGCTCCCCAGAGAGGGTGAGGCCTTCCATGGGGGGGGTCTTCAGAGTCTGTCATATCCTTTGGGATAGGGCCTAGGTCCTCCCCATGTGTCTAGGCTGAGGGAGTATCCCTCTAAGTGGAGCCCATTCCTATGCTAGGGATAAGTACTGATCTACTACAAGAGGCCCCATAGATTTACGAGGCCTCCTCACTTACACCCACGTTCATGCTGTCTAGATCAGACCTATGCTGGTTTCCCAGCTCCCTTTTGTTCAGGTTTCTGTGGGTTTCACCATCCTGGTCTTGACACCTTTGCTCATCACTCCTCCCTCTCTGAAACTGGATTCCAGTTCGGTTCAGTGTTAAGCTGTGGGTGTCTGCTTCTACTTCCATTAGCTGCTGGATGAAGGCTCTAGGATGGCATATAAGTTAGTCATCAATCTCATTATCAGGGGAGGGCATTAAAGTAGCCTCTCCACTATTGCTTAGATTGTTAGTTGGTGTCATTCTTGTAGATGTCTGGACATTTCCCTAGTGCCTGATTTCTCTTTAAACCTATAATGTCTCCCTCTATTATGGTATCTCTTATCTTGTTCTCCTCTATTCTTCCCCCAACTTAGCCTTCCTGCTTTCTCATGTCCTTGTTACCTCTCCTCACCTCATTCTCCAGCTCCCTCTCCCCTCCCTCCATGCTCCCAATTTGCTCAGGAGATCTTGTCCCTTTCCCCTTCTCCAGGGGACCATGTATGTCTCTCTTAGGCTCCTACTTGTTTCCTAGCTTCTGGGTGTGGATGGTAGGTTGGCAATTCTTTGCTGTCTGTCTAAAATCCATATATGAGTGATTTCATACCATGTTTGTCTTTTTTGTGACTGGGTTACCTTGATCAGAATGGTTTCTTCTATTTCCATCCATTTGCCTGAGAATTTCAAGATTCCACTAATTTTTTTCTGCTGAGTAGTACTCCATTGTGTAAATGTACCACATTTTCTGTATCCATTCTTCAGTTGAGGGACATTTAGGTTGCTTCCAGGTTCTGGGAATTACAAACAATAAAAGCTAGGTGTTTACAGATACATTGTTTTTACTTTGCTTCCATCAATTAAAACTCAACAAGTAGAGACTTCCTGAAGTACTAAAGAAGGTATAAAGAATTAAAAGACAGAGTCTGCACCTGAGGGACAGGTCTAATAATGTGGGCAGCTATTGCCAGAAAGGTCAGAAAAGAAGCAGTCATCCAAGCTGGAGTGCTTGGCCATCCCAAGGAAGGAGTCAACCAGATCTGCATGGCCCCCATGAGACGAGTATTTCAGCTGAAGACCTGCTTTATAAGCCTTGTAGCCTGTTGTTTCAGCCTTCAAATACTTTTCAAACAATTATCATTTGTAGTGAAGGAAAATCATGAGAGTATTCATCCCTGCTGAAGACTGCATGCTGTTAGTTATGGCTAACACTATGGTTGGTGGATTTTTCTAATCATCACTAAAATCAAGAAAACTCATATTCTATTTCAACATTTTGGGGAGAGATAAAATAATTTGACATGGGCCAGATCAGAAGATCCAAGATGTACTGTAGCAGTCAGCCTTTCTATCATAGGTGGACATTCTACTCTTTACTTATTAAGTGAAAACTCTGTTACCTAGATAGTACCATGAAATGATTTCTTGAGTTTAGATAAAGCATTTCAGAATATCTTTCTCAATTATTAAGTCATATCTTAAATAAAGCCATTACTTCTTCCATGGCAGTCTTGGATATGCCTCACAACTTACTATTTTTACATTGATAACACAACAAATATTTTCTGTTACAACCAATGAGAAGAACAGTGGTGATTAGGATATTGCAGGATTTGCAAATTCTAAAATGCAAAAGTTACTTTCTGCCGAAGATGCTTGCTGATTGATGATGATTTGATTTTCAGCTTTACAATGGTGTAGGAGTGACACACCTGCAGAATAAGGCATGTTTTGCATGCTGACCTCCTGAGGCTAGCCATTTGTGTTGTGATAAGCTCTAGAGACTAGAGATGCTGTACAGTGGTGTCAAGCCACAGCTCCCAGTTAGTCTCACCATCTCTAGGGTAAACAACCCACAGTCTGCAGAACACTGGTACAGAACTATGAGCTTTGACAATTAAATATATAGTGTATTTTCAACATAAAATAGATTTATAAAGAGGCAACCTCCTTACTGTATAATACTTAGCACTTGGTCTCAATAAGCAGATGACATGATATCTTAGTTTCATTTTGAGTTAACATAACTGCCCCCCCCAAAAAAGCCATGTTGGTTTTACACAGAATATTGGGCTATTTGGAATAGTTTTGCATCATTTTATACTTTCTTGATTTCATACCCAGGGTGACCTTTCCTTTAGCACAGAAAAAATTATCTAAAATATTATTCAATTTGCCCATCTTGGAGGTAAAATTCTGGACATCAAAAATGGTACTTCTATTTACATTAACCTTGAGAAATATTTAATATTATTCTCATTCCAAGTCATAGTTTTCACACTGATAGTATGTGTTGTTGATGCTTATTTTTCTTTCACAAGCCAGTGACCTTCTTAGAACTAAATAAGAGAAGAAGACAAATAGCTATTATGCAGGTTCTGTGTCAATCAGGTTTCCTGCTACCAAGTGAAAGTGTATCTATTGTTTCTTTTTAAATCTAGGACCCCTAGATTTGAGGTATTGTGTTTTGGGGCAGGCATTGGGATAGAACATGGTAGACATGATCACACGCTAACAAATTTTCCCTGTGTTTTGTATAATTCCTGTGTCAGGGGTGTAACTGGGTGTAACTGGAGGTTTCTTCTCCCACCATGCCCTGCTGCTTCAGCCCCAGATGAACACAGAGAGATGCTATATTAATTATTAATCTGTTGGCCAATTGCTAGGGATTCTTATTGGTTAGCTCTGTCTTAATTATTAACCCATTTCTATTAATCTAAGTATTTCCATTGGAGTAGCTGAAACTTGATAGATTTGCTTTTGAAATATGGGCCATGACTGTCAGGTTGTATTGCAGTTGACCCAGCAGGCATACAGGAGCTGGGCTTTGGCTCATGGTCCATGCAAGTGCCATTATCTGAGGGATAGGTTCACAGCTACTTTGAATTATAGAGCAGAGTTGTTACACAATGGTCATTATTGGCTTAGTTGAAATACAAAGAAATGCATTGGAATTTTTGGCCAGTTACACCATTACATGGGGCCCATGAAAAGACATCACCGAGGCCAAGAAAGCCATCCTTGCATTGTCTTCCCTGTTTTGGCAAGACAGTAGGAAAGCAGCAAGGTCAACTAGATACCTCAGGCTCACTTCTTCCTCCCATCCATGTCTTAACCATAAGACTATTTTGCCTTGAATGGATAATTATATTGACTATAACCCAAAGTATGGCAGTATTTAGCTTTTTTGTGGTTTTACTTTTCCTTATGACTTTCCCAAGTTAATCTCAAGAATAATTCTTTTAAGGATCTCACAGGGATAAGACATACAGAAAGTCCAAATGTGGGAAATATATAAGGTTTTATGAATTATTGATATTGGAAAAGGAGCATTTATCCTATAGCTAGTACAGTTGTTGGGGATACATTTTGTGGCTGTTCCATAATTTAACTTGTCATTCATATCATAAGATGCAAGTAGAAGGAGAAAAAAGAAACCAAATATCCCTGAACCAAAGAAAAATAAATATTATCTAAAAGTATCCCCTGAAGAACAACAATGTGTGCACTATAATTCCAAATAAGAACGAAATTTCAAGTGGGAAACAGTGTGACAGAAATCAAGCCTTTGTAGGAGGGAAAGAAAGAGACTTTCTTGTAGCTGAGTTGTGATTTCCATTCAAACCTCCACCTCTACCTGCACTTTCTGAGTCTTCAAAACCATATAAGCTAAGAGAATGGAAACAATCTCATAGTTAAGTTGACTAACACTTGGAAAGTGTTAAAATACTCTTGGTCCATGTAGTCAGTTGATGGCAAAATCATTCTTTCTTAGATTAAATAAAATTTGGGGTTTATTAATTTTTTTCTCAGAGAAGAATGCTTGCATTCTGCTTGTCCGTTATGTGTACCTGTACTTACATTGTATTTTCTAGGATTGTCAACATGAGTTTTTATTACCAGGTTGTCTTCCTGGAAAATAGAGTAACCATTGGCTTTGTCATTTTGCATGTTAGAAGGCTAGAATGAGGCTGGGTGTGGTATCTGACAGCTGTTTTCCCAAGCACTTAGGAGTCCAAGGTAGGAAGATTGTCATGAGCTCAAGGCTATATAGCATGCATTACATAGTGATTTACAGGCCAGACTGGGCTGCAGAGTGAAATTTGTCTCAAAAAATAAAAGAAGGAAAAAGAAAAAAAGGGACAAAAAGCAAAAAGGTAAGTTTAGGGACACCAGTGAATTATGAAAAAGTTGCCTGCTTTGGATGAAGTTGAGAATTAGCTGGACAGGTTGGAAAGGCAGGATATTTTATCCACTTGATTATAAGTAAACAAAAAGTCTTTTGGAGTTTCTTCATTAAACTCAAGTGTTGACTACCTACCCTTTCCATGGTTCATACCACGATACATGAGGAATGACCCATACATAACACTTGTCACCAAGAGCCTTGCATGTGTGGAGGGATATAGAGCTATAACAAATACTTGCTAGAAATCTGCAGAGGGGAGGGTAGAAGCCCAAAGAGGATGTGATCAATTTAGCCTGAACCAGGGAAATTGAAAAAGTAAAGTGAGATTTTCATCATTCATTCATTCATTCATTCATTCAGCATGTACCTGACATTTGGAAGAGAACAGTAGAACAGTAGACAAGGCTTCCCAAAGGACTAATTTATTGGGGGCTGGAGAGGAGACAAACACACATAAATACAGGTAAATGTAGAGGATAACTACAAGTGTTATTGAGCATTACAGGAATATGGAGAACAGACAAAGCAGAATAATCCAATAGGGCATTATCACATGGAGACAGAGGGACAAGCTCGGCACAATGCTTGAGCAAAAAGAAAGGAATCTGGGCAAAAAAGAAAGGAATTTCTTATTCATAAGAAATTAGTACCTGCTGCTTCCCAAGTCTGGAACATTGTTCTTGCAGGTTCAGTGCCATCTTATTCTAAAATGTAGGTTTTGTGATTTCATTGGTTATGGTGAGGCCAACAAATGAGGATACAAATCTTATTTAAAAGACAGTTTGAGCTGGTGTGATGGTTCAGCTGCTAAAGGCACTTGCTGCAAGCCTGATTCATTGACTTTGATTCCTGGGACCCACATGATTTAAGGAGAGAAACAACTCACACAAATTGACTTCTTATCTCCATATAACCCTCGACTGCGACTTGTATGCATATCCATGCACATGTTGGCACACACACACACACACACACACACACACACACACACACACTTTAAATTAATAAAGTAAAATATATATCTTAAAGGTACAAAAATCAAAAGAATTGACAAAATGTAAACACCCAGTAGAAGGGAAGGTATTAAAAACTGTAGTGGAAGAGGTGATGGTGCACACCTTTAATCCCAGCACTTGGGAGGTAGAGGCAGGAGGATCTGTGTGAATTTGAGGCCAGCCTGGTCTACAAAGCTACACAGAGAAACCCTGTCTTGAAATAAAACCAAACCAAATCAAACCAAAAAGAACTGTAGTTGTTGTACATCCCCTGTCTCACTAAGATATTATCTTCAGCTGTCAGCTCCATGTTATCAGTAAATCCTTAGTAACTTTTCATTCCAGGTCAAACTCCTCCTATAGCCACTCATCCTCATGGTCTATCTTTTGTTTGTAGTATTTACCGCAGCTATAGTTTTTCATTCATTTATAAGGAGATATAAGACAGACACAGACAGATGAATGGACATCAGATCTTCCAGAAGACTGCACTCTTGAAGGACTGGTGCTTTGCTGTCTTTGGTTGCAGTGTATTACAATGCCTGTCCTGATTGTCCCTTTTGTTGTGAATGGTAGGAGGCTGTCACAGCTGGAGCCAAGCCAGTCTGGTTAGTGATGCCACTTTGCAGGAGAAACTCTGAAGGACCTAGGCCATGGAAGACAGTGCAATGTCTTGAGTTTTATTTTATTTCTTCTCTTGTAAGAAAATGGAAATCTGTTACTGAGCTTTTAAATTTTTCTTTAAAAGTTTTGCATATATAAAAAAGAAATGACTTCATGAAACAGTTGTTAGAGTAGTGGGGCCCAAAGTGTTTATGGATGTAAACTTTAGTTCTGACTACTTTCTGCTGAACTGAGGTGTTGTAGGGGTAAGGTCAAATCCCCTCCATCTTTGGTAGTGTTTTAATTTGGTTTGTATTTAGTTGGTAAATTAGGAATAACTGGATTTTCAAATGTTGAATTCTCACCTAGCATAAGAGATGTGTATTTAAGTTTGTTTTTATGTCTTATAGTTTTACTTACATTGTCTTTATCACTTGTTATTATGTCTAAATATTTTATTGTTTTAAAATGTCATTTATTTATTCTTTGACAATTTCATACATAAATACAATGTATCTTAAGCCTACCCACCCCTCCTATTCCTTCCAGACAACCCCTAACATACATACATACATACATACATACATACATACATACATACATATGATGTATATGTATGTTTTAAACAGTTCGTGCTATGGTCAGATTCTTACATATAGAGAAAATTGGGAATTTGATACCAGAGGCAGGAGTGGTAATTTTTGACAGTTCCAGGAGTCCAGACAGGGATGATAAGGGACATAAAAGAAATGCTAATGAGGAAGAACAGATAGGATTGGGCAATTGACTAGATATGAGAGAAGAATATAGGTCAGTGTGAGGATTCCTCATGCAGAAATCTAAATGTGAGCATTCTCCAAAAGAAGGCAGAGAAGAGCTGAGAGTTGATTCAGCAGGTACAAGTACTTGCTGCTCTTGTAGAGTACCTGGGTTCAGCTAAAGTCCAGTTTTAGGGGATCCCACATCCTGTTCTGACTCCTAGGGGCACTGCATGCATGTGGTGCACAGACTTTCATACACATAAAATAAAATAAATCTGAAATTGTTTAAGAAAAAGAATATAGAGAAGAAGCAAGTTTATAGGAAAGAGGTTGACTTTGGACATGTTAGTACAGTCAGCTGTGGGATGGATAGCTGAGAGATGCCCTCGTAGAGCTGGTGAGAAAATGGATTCCAGTTTAAGGAAAATGGCTTGGATAAGAATGTAAGTTAAAGAACCATTAAGTTATGAATTCAGCCCTCAATTCTGTATTCTTCTGATGGGGGAAAGTACTTCTATGTATGTTTATCTTATTGATTGTTAAATAAAATACTGTTTGGCCAATGAGACAGCAAGTTAGACGGGACTAGGAGTCAAGGAGGATTTTGGGAAATGCAGTAGAGAAGTGGTGATCCAGGCAGGAAGTGACATAGCAAGGAGACTCATATTTAAGTGAAGGAGAAACAGGAAGGGTCCCTTTTTCCCCTTGCTCCTCCTCCAGCAGCACAATGTGATCCACCGGCAAGGAGGGACACCAATAAGATAAGTCTTATAAGATATATAGATTTATGATAATTAAGACTGAGCTTGCAGATGAGAATCCTAGTCATTGGCCAAGCAGCTTTGAACCTAATACAAGTTTCTATGTATTCATTTGGGCCTAACTCCGGCAGGCGGCTGGCATAAAGCTCACACGTGGTGGTGGGGCTCAGGCGGCTTTTGGCAGAAAGATTTACCGTAACATTCTTCTTTTTACTTTGTTCATCTTCTTTCTTCCCTAATGTACTGGCACACATTATTTCAAGTATTGGATATCTAGAGAGGTCCTATTCTTCACTTTGAACTTCATGCCTCGATGATGTGCCCTCCTCAGCATGGCTCCAGGGACAGACCTGTCTGGTGAGATGAGGGAGTGAAGATCACCAACACAGAAAAACACAGAGCTGGGATCTAATAGACGGAGTTTTCTGACTGAGAATCGATCTCACACCAGAAGCTCAGTATGCTTACTATATACAAGTGAACAGAGAGCTGAGGTGTGGCCTAAAGCTGGACAGGGAGACATGCTTATTCATACAGATAAACAAGAAGTCAGGGCATACAGTATGATCGAGGAGACAGGATTAGCTAATCTCAGTAGGAGCAGCATCTATAGGGGAACAGTTTGCAGGCAGTAAACACTCAGGGGGAGAGGCCTATGGTGGACATTTTCCACACACACTATCAACATTTCATATGGTCAAGAGGAAGGCTTTGATATCACTCTGAAGTGGTGTTCCTGTGTTCCCATGGGTCTAAGGCTAAGGTCCTTGCCATGGCTGCCTCATGTCAAGAACACACAATCACTTAGGACTTCACATATTTATAGCTTCCTCCACTCCCCACAGTGATGAACTTTGGTTTCTAGTTACAAAGCCACCCTGGTTTTTATATTTTCTTGGTTCTGTTCTGACAAGCCCCAATCTGCCCTGTACTTTGCATGAGCCCAGGTGTGGGAAATGAGAGCCCTGTGAGTTGGCTGGATTTTTTTCATTTGTAAATGGTTGAGTGCCACAGTGTGGTGATGGCTTACATTTCCTATCAGTAGTACCTTATTTGCATAAGTATGGGGACCTGTCTTTCCCTACTGTCCTGAGTTGCCTCTGTGTCTGTGGTGTTCTGCCTTAAATACAAATTTTTGTTTCGTTTTGTTTTGTTTTTACACATGAGCAACTTCTTGTTTATAAAGCTAGAATATAAGTGTGTGTGTGTGTGTAGGTGTACACACTGATGGTGATTATCTCTTCGTGTGTATGTACACACTAATAGTGATTATCTGGCTGTGTGTCTGTGTACACACTGATAGTGATTATCTGTGTGTGTGTGTGTGTGTGTGTGTGTACACTGATAGTGATCATCTCTGCATGATGAACTTATTCATGATTTTCCTGAAAGCTCACAGATCCTGTCTGCCCCAGTAGGAGGGGTGTGTTCTATGGCATCATGGTCTCAGGGAGGTGTGTTTTCTGTTCCCCTCAACTTCCCACTGCACACAGTTGAACTAGAGATGCAAGTTATGTATGACGGGGCAAACAGAAGCTTCTGACATATCTAGGAAGCACTGGAGACTTGGGAACATTGTTTTTAATGATCAATGAAAAGATGGAGCTCACAGCATCTTTATCTCAAAATGTAGTTTCACTCATACACAGACAGGTACAAGTGGCCTTCCTATTTGCCATTCATTTATTCAGGGCACATCATTCTTGTGCCTGAAGAAGATTAAATAATTACCTTTAAGGAAACACCATCCTGAGAAGATGGCTCAGGTATAATGTGCTTACTCTGCAAGACAGAGGACTTGAATCCCCAGCACCCAGATAAGAACTGGGCGTGACAGCCCATACCTGTAACTCCAGTGTTGTAGGGAAGACTGGTGGATCCCTGGAACTCAGTGGCTGGCCAGTCTTTCCACTTTGATGAGTTCTAGGTACAGCAAAAACCCTACCCCAAAAAATAAGGAGGAGACAAATCAAATAAGACACACAACACGAGCATCTGTCCTTCCCAAGCACACATACATGCACACACCTGTGCTTGTGCACACATACATGCACACACCCATATGAACATGCACATATAATACCCACATATACACACGCAAAAATCTTCAAGGGGACTGGGGAGATGACTTAGTGGTTAAAGTGCTCTCCAGACAAGCATGAGTACTGACTGGAGTTTGGATTTTTAGAACCCACATAAATGTCAGATGGGTGTGGAAGCCTGCCTGTTATCTCAGCCTTAGAAAACAAGCTGGGATCTCAGAGCAAGCCAATTGGGGAGATTAGGCATATTGGTAAGTTAAGGGTTTCATCCGGAGAGAACTGCTTCGGTGAATAAGATGGAAGTGGGTTGTAGGATGATCCCCAACATTAACTTGGAGCCTCTGTATGCATACACACCTATATACACACTCAGCCACAAACATGCATGTGCCTACACACAGGCAAACATTCATATCCATGTGTAGAAACTACACACATGCCGAAATGAAAGAAAGTAAAAAAAAAAATAACAATTTTTTTTTATATTTAGAGAGGGGGGAGGGGAGAGAGAAGGGTTGAACATGAATTGGTTGAGTAGGGAGGTGGCAAGGATCTAGGAGGAGTAAGGGGAAAACATTATCAAATTATATTGTATAAATATTAAATAAAAGAGAAAAGAACAGTTATTTAAATCCCCTCATTAAGATAATTTTTAACCCTGCCAGGCGTTGGTGGCACACGCCTTTAATCCCAGCACTCAGGAGGCAGAGGCAGGCAGATCTCTGTGAGTTCGAGGCCAGCCTGGTCTACAGAGTGAGTTCCAGGACAGGCTCCAAAGCTACACAGAGAAACCCTGTCTCAAAAAACCAAAAAAAAAAAAAGATATTTTTTAAAAATTATCTGTACTTTTGAAGTGGCCTGCTTTTGAGTTGTGGGCTTATAATTAGAGGAAATCCTGAATGGGTGTGTAAAGATAGAAAGACCCCCTGGTGAAGTGTATTCAATTGCCATTCCATATTCAATTCATGTTTTCTTCACTTGCTCCTTGCCCATCGCATTTGCCCTGAGGTTGTCTCTGCTCCTGCGCACTCTCCTCTTTGTGCCATGATACCAGCCACTGAATCAGAAACCTGCAACTCCTGCAATAGTTGAACAGCAGGCTTCAGAAGAATAGCAGAGTGATACTGTGGGGCACCAAAATGTTTCTAGGGTCCCAAATTAGATGAACTTGTTCCAAGATGTACTCCATCCCACAAACATGTCCTGAAGTGGACACTAGACTCTTCTATCCTCTCCTGACAGCCTAGTCCTTACCAATCCTAAGAAGTAAATGTTGAAGAACTAAGTATACTTGAAAAGCTAGTTCTGTAACTGCTATAAGTCTTTGATAAAATTCGAATAAGAAGCTAGGCTATGTTTTTGAGTGAAAAGCATGAGTAAATCCTCAGACATTTTCATTGTAGTGGACTTCAGTGGTCATCTGTTTTGATAAACAGCCTTTTGAAGATAAGCATTGTAGTACTTTAAAACTTGATGGCAAATAGACCTATCAAGAATCTTACAGTTGGGGTCTCTCCCCCCTTCCTGGCCCTGCCGTATTAAGTGTAGTTTCATCAGAGAAGTTTCTTTCTGCAATACATTGTGATTAACACAGAGAACCACAACCGGTCAGCATGAAGAGAATAAGGTACTGTGACATGCTCAACCCTAAATGGGACATCTGTATCATACAACTCCTTTAAAGCTTCATGACCAGCATGGAAGAGGTGGGGAGGTGCTGTAAGAGCCTAAGTGGCATATTTCCATAGTGGCACAGTATTTGCTGGACACGACAGGGCTGTTTGTTAACACACATGAACTCACAGCAGGTGTGAGTAAGAATGAGGGGACTCTAACACACCTTTATCCTTATCCTACTTAAATAGGCAAGCTTTCTGTCAACAGATGTGTGTGCCACCCTGACTCTTACAGGGGTGCAGTAGTAGGAGTTCCTGGGGGCTGCAGTTTTAAGGGTGTAGTTTCCTAGAGTCCTGGGAGCTTGGGAGCATGGATGCAGAAACTTTGGGAATAGGTAGGAAGGAATGCTACTGCTGTTTAGAATGTTCAAGGCTATCGAAACAAGGTTCGTGATTTAGGTTGATTTGATATATACTCAAGACATGAGTCTTTTCTGTGAGATTAACTCATTTGCTAAGATTTACATCTAAATTTGTCTTTCAATTCTGTTAAGACAGGATGGGCTGTTTTATGTACAGACATACTGAGGCTGATGTTTCAGAAACACTGAAAATCAGTGGGTCGTTGGGTTTGTTCTTGGTCCTCGATACCCACTTAACTGTTCTTGTATTACCACCAGTAGACAAAGAGATAAACTACAGGCAAGGTAAAACACCTGGTTGTCCTTGTATTAGTTGGTTCTCTAGAGGATAACTGATAGAGAGAGAGAGAGAGAGAGAGAGAGAGAGAGAGAGAGAGAGAGAGAGAGTGTGTGTGTGTGTGTGTGTGTGTGTGTGTGTGTATGTGTGTGTGTGTTTTATTAGAATGACTTATAGGCTGTGGTCCAGCAAGTCCCACATGGCTATTTACCAATGGAAAGACCCAGATTATACTACTTGTTCAGTCCATGAGGCTGGATGTCTCAACCGGTCTTTGGTATACAACAGACTCCTGAAGAAGTGGGCTCTAATGCCAATGAAGGGCAGAGAGAGAGAGGGAGGGCAAGCAGGCAGAAAGCAAAAGCTTCTTTCTTTCTTTCCTTCATGAAGGCTGCTGTGAGAAGCTGTGGTCTTCCAACCTCAGATTAACTAAAAATTCCTCACAGGTGTGTCCAGTGGCATAGATATTTAGTTAATTCCAGATGTAGTCAAGTTGACAACCAAGAATGAAGTCTTTATTGGTATAGACTTCCAAATGCTTCCAAAAAGTTGCAAAGTGGCATTTCAGCCAGGAAAAACCAGGACACCCTTTCAGGAAATCCCCTTTGAAAGATGTCTTTAAGTATGTGGGTTTAGGGCCTGGAAAGATGGCTTAGCGGTTAAGAGCACTGACTGCTCTTCCAGAGGACCAGGGTTAAATTCTCAGCTTCCACATGGCAGCTCAGAACTGTCTGTAATTCCAGTTCTAAGGGACCTCTCATACAGACAAAACACCAATGCACATAAAGTAAAAATAGTTATTTTAAGAAGAATATGGGTTTTTTTGGGGGGGATGAAAACTTAGAACCTTATAATTGATATACAAGTGGTAGGAGAATGGTCTTAATATTAATGACTCCATTCCCCCCACCCCCACAAATACACCTATTATGAAAATGGTGAGTGGACCTAATTTCTTGCCTGTTCTATGTGGATTCCTAAGAGATTTTTTTGTTTTGTTTTTTATGTTTTTTTGGCACCCAGGAACTAAATAGCTTTAATTACTTGGATCTGTACAGACTTGCTGACCTCTTTCACCTCACTTTGTTGGAGAAGGCAGTGATTGATTTCCTAGTGAAGCATCTCTCGGAGCTCCTGAAGAGCCGCCCAGAGGATGTTCTAACGCTGCCCTACTGCCTGCTTCAGGAGGTGCTGAAGAGTGACCGCCTGACCTCCCTGAGCGAGGAGCAGATCTGGCAGGTAAGGGCACACTGCCTGGCCTCCGGGAGGCATGACATGATTAGAATGGGAAGGACTCAGGTACAGCAACATCTATTTGATGAGACTTGGCTGTCGGATGTGTTGAAGTCCTGCTCCCTCAGTGGGCAAGTCATTGGTGGACTTGAGCCAGTCTGCGGCTCATGTTGGGATGAGACCAGCACTATGGCTTCCTCAAACCTGGGTAAGTCAGAAAGGGGAGGGATTTTCTCTTGAAACCAAAAACGTTTCTTAAGCTGAATATGAGAAGAATGCATTGTCAAACAATTTAATACATATCTAAGCCATTGAAACAAAAGGAATTTGGGGTTCTGGGGGAAAACAGTCATAAATATTTCTTTTAAAAATTATTTTAATGAGAAAAACTTAGAAATAGCTGTTAGTAGTGCAAATAAACTTTTTTTTACTTGCGTTTTTAGCTAATTTGTAGATAACTTATTAGTTAATGAGTTTTAAAGTTAGCTAACTTTAATGTTTTTGGTTTGGATGAAGGACTTGTCTACGAGTCAGTGATATGAAGATGAACAGGTAAATTAATAAAGAGGTCTTAGGTAAACACAGGTGTTCAAACACGGTTGTACTCTGGAATCTTTGGGATTTTTAAAATACTTGGCTTGGAGTTCATTCCAAAAAGTTCTAAGAGCATAGTATGCATATCTAGGGAATTTGGAATTTTTTTGAAAGTTGTTTCTTTTATTTTTAAGACTATAACATAAATACATTATCTCTCACTTCCCTTTCCCACCTCCAAACCTTGCCATATACCCCCTTGTTTTTTCTAATCCGTGACCTTTTCCCCATTAATTGTTGTTACATGCATGGAAGTAAATGTATATACATATATATTCCTAAATGCAATCTGCTTGCCCTGTTTAATGTCACTTGTATGTTTGTTTTTAGGACTGGCCATTTGGTACTGGATAAGCAGTTGGTGTGCTCTTCCCTGGGGGAGACAATTTCTCCTGCTCTCAGTGTTCCTTGATTGCCTGTAGTTCCTTTTGTAGGGTTGAGGCCTTGTGGGTTTTCTCCTCTCTCCACTCGGGAATGTGTATTGTCATCCTTGTTTGGGTGGTCATGTTGGTGAGACTTTATAGGTGTAGCTTCTGATGTTACTAGGATATCATTTTACGGAAAGCTTCCTGATCCTATGGCTCTTACAATCTTACTGCCTCCTCTTCCAAAATGTTCCCTGAGCCTTAAGTGTAGGAATTTTGGTAGATGTATCTGTCGAGACTGAGATACCCCACTCTCCATTTTGATTGGTTGTGGTTTTCTGTAATGGTGTCCGTCTTTTGTGAAGAGAAGTTTCCTTGATGAGGGGTAATGAAATCATTTATCTGTAGGTATAAGGAGAAATATTCAGAGCATAGTTAGGGATTCTGTTGGTTAATAAAATGGTGGTGGTAGGTTCACCTTTAAGATTCATGACTTTACTAGCCTTGGGTTGGTTTCCAGTAACAGGCATGGTTTTCTTGTTGTTGAGTGAATCTTAAATACAATTAGAGAGTTCTTGGTTACTACCAAGGTATGTGTCCATAACTGGACACATTAAGATTAACTTACTATACTGGTCATTGTGTGGTTCATAAATATCATATCTGGGCAGTACTGTTGGTTGCTTCCCTCCTTTGGAAGTGTACATAGCGCTTCTGATGCCATGAAAGTTCGTTCTTGAGAAGGTGTTCAGGTTAGTTCAGGTTTCTGCTTTTTGTGTTTGTAGTGCATGGAGTCTTTAGCATTAAGGGCCTTAACCTTCCACATCTGGGTGCAACCAAGGGCAATAGATAAACCCTATAAGTTTAGGAAGTCTTTTGGACAATTCCAATCAACCACTCCAAAGAGGGCTTCTTATGCCTGATATCAGGGCTTTTGTTAGATGCTCTTTGGCTCTTAGAAGGAGCATTGTCAGCCCAGATGAGAATTTCTTCTAAACTGTGCGTGCGTGCGTGCGTGCGTGCGTGCGTGCGTGCGTGCGTGCGTGCGTGCGTGTGTGTGTGTGTGTGTGTGTGTGTGTGTATCTTATTGCATTATTGTTTTTTTAAGACAGATAGTTAATAGTATGATTCCTTTATTACTTTTTCTGACATGCTTATAGTTAGTTATTTTACCCCTTCCTTCTTCCTTCCCAGTTAGAGTCCCCCTTTCCCATTCCCCTCTCTATTGCTCCCCCAACCCCTAAACCAACCCTATGCCTTTTTACTTTCAGAAACATTTCCTTATTGCAGTAAATGGATGTTTAGACCTCAAATGAAACAAAGTTCTTCCTACACTACAGTGGGAAGAAGAAAATCTCCCTCTTTAGTTCATTATGCATTCACTGCAGCTTTTGCAAGCCCTTCCTTTTCCCCTGACTATAGAATCTTTTCACATCCTGTCACTGTTTTGTCTAGGGGGCAGGGAGGATGTTTTTTGTTTGAAAGTTGATTATTCCATTTAAATCCTCTTCTGCTCATCCCTAGTGACTCTCCTTGGATACTGCACCTGAAGGCTTTGGGATAGACAGCCTGTTTCCCCTCCTCCTCCCTTCACTGTCTATCTCATTCCACAGTACTGTCTACACATCTTGGTACTTGGAATGCTGTGCCAGAAGGATGGTATGAAAAGTGGCTATCTTGCACAAATACTAGGAAAAGTTCAGTGCTCTATTGGTAAATGAGGCAGTAAGCTCTGGTCAGCCAGGCATATTCATGGAGTATGTTTAGCTTTTGTTTGTTTGTTTGTTTTACCACTGGTCAGATGTGTCATTGAATACCTGATTCTACTGATGTATAACTTTGCTGATACCTGACTTTCTTCTTTGAACTGTAATCAGCAGCTGTCCTTCTTTTTATTGAAAACAATAAGAGATAAGGACCAGTTGGGTCACAGATATTTGAAACCTTATTGACTTATGAGCACAAGAGGCCTGAGGAGAGATTATTTCTATCTCCATCTTCTGACAAGCGGGATGAAGGCTCTGTACTTGGCTCCAGTTTACAGAGCAGAGCCCCCTTCAAATCTAAGTCTGTCAGTGCCAACCAAATCTCTCCACTCGTCCACAGTCTTGATTTAAAAAGAAGGTACATGTGTTTGCTGCTTCCTGGGCATCCCCAGGAATGTTTATTCAGGCTGTGGTTGCAAGTACAGGGATTGCAACAATCCACAGCTCTCCCCTATCATATAAAGTATCAGGATTTACTATGGCCAGCTCAGACCATGAGGTAGCCAAATCCCTTTACTTCATTAAAGGAAAAAGAAACAGACTAGATTCTGTACTTTTTTTTTCTACCAAGATTGAGATTTGAGGCCACCCATTCTTGTGGCATTTGTCTGTTATTGTGGCATGGTTGAAGGCTCTGCCAGAGATCAACATGGAAATGTGCAGATATTCGAATACTGGGGCAATTCCATTCTGTCTGCTTAGAAGCTGTCACAATTTCCTCTCTAAAGGCTGGCTACTGGCATTATGAAGTAGAATTTTAGAAACTGGTTGCTGGAGGCAATAAGATAGTTTTTTAGACTTGATCACCAAAAAGGAATTAAAAGACTCCCATAAATATTATCAATTCATGCATTCAGTGGGCAATAAGAAATTGTTTTTGCTTTATCTTAGTAAATAAGTAATTCCCTCACACTCAATAGAGAAAAATCAAATCAGACCAACTATAGTGCCTCAAGTAGAGTTAAGTTCATCATTTTTTGCTGAGGTTATACTAGTAATGCAATATACTATGGAAGAATCTAATATTCAGCCCAGAGTAAAGATTGGGTCTGCCAGAGGATTACTGTCAGGGTGCTTTATAGCAGTGAAACTTGACAGACAGGCTAGAGACAGATCTACAGAATCTCATTAAACTGCTGAATTGTTCATTACAGAACGTTCTCACTGTAATAAAGTGCTCATTGACTTTGACAAATCCCCATCCCATGTCTTAAAGAACAGTGAAGAAGGGGTGCTGAGGAAGAGAAAGGAAATTGGCACAAAGTAGGGTGGGTAATGGAAACACGCATGAGGGATAGTGCCATTTGATTAATATGTGCAACATAGCTTAGGTGAGACGTAGTCAACACACATGAGTTTACCCAGGTGGCTGTTTCACTACATACTGATAATGTAATCTGGGACAATCCCTTCTTTGGAGAAAAGTCTACTTTTCATTATTTACCAGTTTCACTCTGAAGGCCTGTCATAAGAACCATTAGATTATTCCCACTGCACAAACTAATTTATTTACCTTTTTCTTTTTCTGTCCCTGCCCTTAATAAAGTATGCTACAACCTGCAGTGAACATTTTGTGGCCCCATGAGCCTCCTTAATCTCTGCAATATTATTCCTTGTTTCTGCATTTTCTTTTTCCATTTGATGTGTGGGGTGGAGGTGGGGGCTATGTATCCCTAGCTAGCCTGGAACTATATAGATGGGGCTAGCCTTGACCTCATAGACCCACTTGCCTGAGCTCCAGAATATTCAGATTAAAGGTATTCACCACCATACTCAGACTGCTTGATCTTGTTAAACTTTAAGTCTCTTCTTTTGCATAGGATTTCTTAGTCTGTCCCAGACAGTTTTCCTTCCTTTAGTCAGTTGTTACTTGGTTAGTTGGTTAACTTCATGGTGTTTTCAGAGGAAACAGATGTTTGAACCATAGTTGTATCAGATATTTTAAGACCTAAAAGGACTTTAAATGTATGTTTGAAATTCTCCTCAGTATAGCTCTACAATTTGGTTTTGTGCTTTGAGGAGAATGGTTTCTCAAGTTCCAAATGAAAGTCACCAAATTACTAGCTTCAAAGAAAGAGGAAAGAAAACCGGCAAAAAAACGAGCAAGTGAGCACAGAGGATCTAGGAGCTTGGGGTCTCTCACTACATTACCTGGCAAATCTCTTATCAGTTTGATTTTGCTTTCAGGTCAGTGAGAGCTTTTAGTGCTAACTCTGGACTTTGTTTCAGTAGGTTTCTGTTGAATATCTTCTGCTGAACTCTACCTGAAGAGTCCTAAAGCCTCTGCTTTAGGTCTGGCCAAAGAAGGTGCTAGTTAGAAGGTTAAAAACTTGTCACAGACAAATTCTGAGGATTAAATGTCCTACATGGATGGCAATGAATATGCTAATTAGACTGTAGTAATCATTATGAAATGTTTGTATTGTCAGTTCACCATTTTGTCTACTTTTAATATGCCCAATGCCTACTTGTCAAAGAAATGGTGTTAAACAAGTAAGCCAATGAGCCAAACATGGAAGCCCATTTGTTTTCCAATAAGAAAGGGAAAAAAAAATCCAAAAAAACAAACTGGTATGGATTTGGGTGGGTGGGTAGTTGGTGGGCTGGTAACTATAATCAAAATATATTATATGAAAAAATCTATTTTCACTAATAAAAAATTCTGTGCGCTTCCTCCAGGAGGGCTACTTAATCTCTTTCTTCTCAGAAAGATACACTTCCTGCTTGTTCAACAATATACTGGATTTCCCTAGGTGAGAGTCAGGCGAATCTATTCTATAGGACAATTGATAGGAAAAGTTCCTCATGGTGCAAGGTCCTTCACATAATAGCCAGGAATGCAGTCTCTTTTCTCAGCATAGACTGACTGAGGAGCTGCGACCTCAGGTCATTGAACATGGAGGATAGGGCACAGGTTTGCTAACTCTATTAATCTCAACAAGCCTTACCCTTAATGGGAGGGACTTTTACTTTTTTAAACTATAAATACAGCTCTTAGAATTAGGACTTCATCTCTAAAAATAGTAGAAACAAAAAGGATATCTTTAAAATGGATCAAGATAGCTTGGGGAAATAAAGTAAATGTTTTGACACCTATTATGTGTCATAGTATTAGGAATTAGACCCCTAAAAACAGAATTTTTGTTAAATTTTGAGTTCTTATTTCTCAAAATACTTGTTTCATTGTGATCTTTGCATTTGGAGGATTTTCATTTTCCTTTAATAACTTTATAACACTTCCTATATATTTTCTAATAATAGTACTTTTATCCCTTCCTTTATTGATATTGGGTTGGGGGTACTTCATACCTACTCCTAAAAGGATTAACCATTTGAGACTGGCCATAATCCTGTTTGCACCTGTCTGGGATTATATACTCCCAGAGGCAGAGGCTGTGCCTGCAATGTTCACATTGTATATGTCCTGTTCTCTTGCATCCCATAAGTAATAAATAATGACAATAATGCAAAGCCTTCATATTAAAATTGAGTGGATGGTAAGATATACTTCTGCTCCTATATAAAGTGGTACATATTTTAGGAAACATGTTATCGAAAATAAATTTGTCTCTTAAAAGCCCATAGTTCCTTGTATTGTATTTTATTGGAAATTTGTGTCTCTAGCAGCGTCAGTTACATACTGTTTAGGGTGGTCAACAGCCTTAAAAGCAGTGCTGGAGTTTTGTTTTGTTGTTTGTTGTTTTAACAAGCTCTTATTCAGCTTTTATCTGCACTGTAGAACCAATGCATTGCATTTCAGTTTAATCATTTTCCTTAAAAGTAATCCCAAAAGGTAAACCTACTACCCTTGCACAGTTGAAAGTGGAGGGTGTGAATGTCTTTCACGGGCTTCATCTTGTATCTGTTAGATGATAAATTGATCCAAATATACATCCAGTCATGGATAAGTAAGGACCTCAAACACTGCAACAGGTGAAACAATACATATCATGCTTCTTATTTACATGGTGAGTCACAGATTTGAGAATGCTTCAGCATTTACTGCTTTGTTTTTTTCTTTCTTTTTTTTTTTTTTTTTTTGGTCCAATGATGGGAAATTTGAAGAACAAAGCTGCAAATCCATGTCCTCTAACTTTTGGACTCTATTCACTTTGGCCAGTAGCCTAAAGTTACTAAGGAGTGATAAACACAAAGATTCACCAAATTTTCCCTTTGCTTTAAACAATAAGAAAACTTGGATTAATGCAATGGTAGAGTTCTTGCTGATATGAATGGGGATCTGTATCCAATATCCAGTACTAAAGAAATATAAACGTAAGAAGAAGAAATTCTTGTCCATTCCACTTCTCTGTGTAGCGGTGTCCACAGTTCAAGGAGGATGGCTGCTCTTCCTGCCCCATGCCTGTGATCTTGCTAATTCTTCTTCTGTGTTCTATGACATGTGCTTCACCCATTCTTAGGTGCTGGGGACCAGTTGTGCTGGGCTAAATCCTATTGGGCACTCTTATTGCCTGCTGTAGCATGGCCCTGCTTTCCTGGGTGCTGTTGGGTCTGGTGTGCGTGCTCTGCTTGTCACTTGGGGTGTGTTTAAATGATCTGGCTTCAGGGGAACTTGAAGTGCTATTATTTGGACATTCCACACCACCCAGTGTTCCTTTGCTGTTACCCCAGTGAATTGTTTGTTTCTGACTCCTGCTGACACTCATACAGCTTTGAAAAGATCTGCTGGTCTCTGGTACCACCCTAGTCAAACAAGTCAGGGTGTGTGTGTGTGTGTGTGTGTGTGTGTGTGTGTGAGAGAGAGAGAGAGAGAGAGAGAGAGAGAGAGAGAGAGAGACTATATAGTCCAAAAATTCCTCAAATAGAGTTCACATTTTAAACACAGATAGATTTTGGTAAATCAAAATGGAGTCAGATTCTGAGGTCTGAGAATTTTACCCCCAAAGTAGAATCTTTCATTGCATCCTTGTGCATGAGTTGTTAGTATTGCTATATTTTTCCCAGCTAGACATTTGCAGGGTATATTCACACATTGATTTCCATATGTATTTTTACTCACCAATCCCTTAGCTAATCAAATTTGCACCACTTCTCAATTTTCTTCCTGAAACTGCTTACTGTTCCATCCAGCCACATACAGTCGTCTACATTCTATTAAATGTTAGTAAAGAAATAAACAGCAGCTCCTCTGCATCCCAAGTAGTGCAGCCCTGAGGATGCTTCTTCTTTTATGGTCCCCCAGCTGGACACTGAGTAGCTCCGATGTTTCCAGCCTTGGTGCTTGAAGATGCTACTGTGTATTTAGTCATTCCTCCTGATCTACATGCTGCTAATTCTCTGTGAGGATTCATCCCCAGTAGCTTGACTAGTGGCTTTGCTGTTGTTTGTCTGGGCTTTATGGCTTTGTAAGACACATGACACCACCATTTCAGAGGAACTTTACTTCAGCTAATTCCCAGCACCAGAGCTCTGTGTTGTCAAGTAGCTGTAAGGGGTAGGTGATTATCAGAAATTACAAGAAAGCCTACTTGTATTCATGTGCTGCTGGTCCCATGAGTTAATGGTTTCTTTTCCTTTTTCTTTCTTTCTTTTTTTTTTTAAAGAATTGAGCACAACAGAACAAGGAGTTGATTTATGAGATATGACATATTTATGTTTTCTGCTTCTAATTTTCATTGTGATTCATGTTGTTTCCAGACTGATGTTTTTGTTGCTGCTATGAGAAGGAAAAAGACGACTGGAGAATATTACTTATGCATTGGTGGCCTGCAGTAATATCGCTGCTACCTGGGTTATCAGGGATTTAAAAATAAAACCCAACCATAAGCTCATATGAGGTAGAAACCCCAAGGGCAGGCACAGAAGTCCATCAATAATAACAACAATAATAATTCTTACAAGCCTGGAGAGCTTCATATTTTAATGAATTTTTACACATAATTTCATCTGAATCTCTCCTTAGACTTGTTAAGATAGATGAAGCAACTTTTATCCAAATTTTAACAAGTAAGAAAACCAATGTTTAAGCATGAGGTTCAGTGGTTAACTAACTCACTTTACAATTTGTTTGAATGGAGATCTCATTGTGTTCTCCTAAAATACACCAATTCCCCTGCCACCACCAAAAAAGAACACCAAAGTAGCTCCTACATCTTCCATGTCTTATCTGCCATGTTATACCGTACTCTATAATGAATGAAGTCAGCTGTAGGCATCTGTAGTAACTAGCCAGATTTCCTTTCTACTTTTTGTACAACTTTTCAGGAAGCATCAAAAAAAAAAAAAAGACTGATAAAAGTGGTAAAGGAAAGTGTTGCTGAGGGTCTTGCCAGAGAACTGGGTCTTGAGAAGGATCAATTAAGAAGAATACACAGAGAATTCCAAATGCTTGAAGAAGTACCTTACATTCTTCAGAATATGAAGATGACATGCAGTGCAGGAGGGGACAGCCAGTAAAGAGGAGTCACTGAAGATCCTAAGAGGAAATTGCAGAGTAATAGAGCTCTGAGTTCCATTATTTCTGATGTGAAAATGGAGACTGTGGGAGAAGACGGTTGGCTATGGTTTCTACATGGGACTAGAAACTGTACAGAAGGAATGGAAATAATGAATCATTTCATCTTCATTTAATGCTCAGTATATTAAAACTTTAGGCATTTAGGTGACAGAAATTGACAGTTGGATGACAGCTTAGATGCAGGGTTTAAGAGAAATAGGACATTAATTTATCACTATTGACCAGTGTTAGTCTCTTTCCAACACACATGAACTCATGGGCCCTTATTCTACAATATCTACAATACCAGGCCTCCTGAATGGCTATGAAGTTCATGATGGTTGGCCATGCCAGACCATTGTGGTTTCCTAGTCCTGGCATTCTGAGGGAGTGCATATAAACATCTCTGTAGAGTGGCCCAGAAGCTTGGGAATATTAAATGAGATGTCTGAAAGGGCCTTGGCATTTGTTGTTTAATACTAATACCTTTATATGCTACTTCCTTCACTCCTGACCTGTGACTTTTGATAATTTTTTTTTAAAAAGACTGATATTTGGATTGAATTATAATGCAGTCAGTGGTAGGTACTTAGCTAGAATGCGTGAGCTCTGTATTCCATCACTATAGTGTAAGAAGAACATTTGAACTCAACATACCTGGAAAAGTGGCTATTCTGAGATCATAGAGAAAAAAAACATATATAGAGAGAATTCTTAGCTTCTTTTTGTCCCCATAATTCGCGGTTGTGCATTCTCTGTGTGACATTCTCCATCTTGGTCCAGCCACCTCTACTGTGTTATGAGAGTATCACAATACAGACTGCAAATGAATCCTAGTATCCTGGTGGGAAAAGCATAATCAGAAATATGGTTCCTTTTAGGGAGAATTAAAAGGGCCTTTATGTTTTTCAAAGGTAGGTATCAGAATTATCTAATGTTCTCCCCATTTGTTTATAAAAAACATAGCAAGTCAGTATTGATAAGAGGCACTGACATCATGTTCAAGAACAAGCTAAAAAAAAGTGCTTCACACTGGAGGCTGAATATATGTCTTCCTAATGTATGTTCCTGTTGTTGTGAAATGCCCACACACCACCTTCTCTGGCCACACAAGGAAATCAGGTAAATAAATGAGTGATGGATGGTATGCTAAAAGTTTAAACGTTTTAGGAAAACCCATCTTATTAACACTTTAAAACAAGTGAGCACAATATCATTAATTTTGATTAATTCATTTGCTCTTAATATAGCTTTTAGTTTGTAATTCGATATGAATTACAATGTAATTTGGCATTAATTATCCTAAATTGACTATAAGCCAATCAGAATGGGAAGTCACTCACAGCTGAGAGTAAAACTAAACGTTGCATTCTGAAAGGTTTCAGCTTAGGTAAGAGGTCAACACAAGTAAGTGTTGTTATCCTTCAGTGTGAGATTGATGCTTGATATGAGAACTGGAATGGATCCGTCATTCTGCCCACTGTAGATACTCTTTGGAAGGAAGTTCATGCATAGCCAACAATAGATTAAATAAAGGAGTTGATTCACCAGGTTTTACGGGGCTCCTGAAGAATATGCTTTGCTTTTCTTATCCCGTGTAAGATTTGGGTGCTGTAAAGGGGTTGTGTGATGTTTTAGGATCATTTCATACTCCTTGGGTTCTGGGGCTTAGAAACGTACTTAGTCAAATTGGCTTGTCTTTCGTCTACATGCTTTTTGAACCTACAAGGAAGTGCTAGTTTTGACCTGATAAGCAATCATTATCCCCAAATTACCCTTATTTAGCCTGTACACGAAATGCCTTCTGGTTGTGGCTTAAAAACCAACCACAAACCAAGAGAACAAACTCCTTGGGAGCTTTGCTAAAACTCACTGTGGTGCCTGTGTGCCCAAGTGAAGGGACATGCCGAAGACTCTGAGCCCCTGAGAAAGTGCATGGGAACAAGGATGGACTTGAAAAGTACATTTTTGAACTATTGCTAGCTAGATCTGTTCCATTGAAACTTATCACCAAAACACCAAAGCAGGATAAAGCATCAAGATGTCCCAGTACGTTCTAAAATTGGGACTTTTTTCCTTGAAGTCTTTCCACATAAAGGTAGAACGTGGTGAATTTTTATATTCAGGATACATTTGTAGATAGCTGCTGACCTCAAAATAATGTCTGTCTAGTTCTCAGGGATTTTTTTTTTTTGCTAATTATTGCATGGAAAAGTCAAGCCTGTTGTTCTAACCACTCTGTCTTTTACTTTGTGAATTGCTTGCTTTTATGCTGCCATTGCAATGAATGATTTGGCCAATAAAATCATCTAAGTACTATGTAAAACTACTTTGTTGAGATGTTAAAAACTAACACCAAAGCAGAGCCCCAACTGCCTTTCTCACTTTACAGTAGTACTAATCCCAGGCTAGAGGGACAAAGTACTGAACGCTGAAATCCTAAAAAGCTAAAATCCTCCAAAGTCTATACCACACACACATGCATGTATGCGTGCACTTGTGCACATGCAAATAATACACACAAATTTTCCAACTGAAAGATTTTCCTTTGTTTTATAGCTTTAGCTTAAAACATAGCATTCCTATGATTAGTCACTAGTTGCAAATTCAAGGATGAAAATAGAAGCTAGAGGCTTCTTTTTGCTATTCCATTCATCACTAAAATTTAAAGAATGTTAGTACAAGAAACATTTATAACTGTAAATTTATACTGTTTAATTTTCTCCAAATCTGTTTAATGCCCAGTTTCACTAGCCCTTTCATAAAACTTCCATTCTTTTCTCAGGATATCTTTTTGATGTCAGTTTTGCATTTGCAGTTCTGGTCTCTTCCATGCCACTTGTGGCTCCCAGAGGAGGAGGAGAGCTTCAGATCCTTAACCACAGTGGATTCTATGTGATGCACACCCCCTGATGAATGAAGACTTTTCCAATCTTAATATTCTTTCCCGTTCTCAGAGAACAAAAAGGATTGGGGCAGAGTAACCAGTGCCGTGGAGCTGATGGAAACATGGATGGAGCATGCGCAGTCTCAGCCTCTCTTGAGCATTTGCAATGCCAGCAGAGCAGACGGGTCTTTATCAAACTGCACTGAGAGGTTAGGTCATTGGAAGCCTTTTTAGTCATTTTGTGCTTTTCAAGAGTGAATTTGTTAGAATTATGCTGAATACCCACTTAAAGCCTCAGCTGATAACCCTACCTGTGTTTTATAACTCTGCACTGTCAGAGCTCATAATAAGTCAAACATTCTTTCAGTGGGGCTCATAAGGGAGGGGAAAAAAAGAACTCACAAATTTAAGAGTAATTTCAGATTGTAAATGAAAAGGAGAGGCACGACTGTTCATTTGCACCAATCATGCCTTCCTTTCATCTGCCCTGATTAGGACTGGTGCGGTTTCATCAGACTCCTCCATCACGGAGCTGTCACTCCAGCCGGCTGTTGATTGAAAACAATCAAGGCTCTGATGGCACAATTATTCTGACCCTTTAACTAGAGGCTGCTGTGATAATGAAAGGTTGATTATGATAGTTTGTGCCTCTTTCAGTTTGCCAAGAAGGTTAATTTGGGCATCAGACGGATGTTTAATGGGCGCTTGCTGGCTACACTGAGGTAAATGAGAACGTGCAGTCTTGGATATTGCACGGATATAGTTTGGCTGTCAATCATTGTCATTTGGAGTTTGTGCCTCACACTCTGGAAATCACATTTTATTTTTTCCTTGGGATTTAATTTATTCTGTGCCCTGAGGAAGTTCTTTCACTCAGTGACCTTCACAGCCGCTTTCTCTGCCTTTTTCCTCCTCCCCCCCTTTTTTTTTTCAAATGGAGCTCAAAGGCACAACACATCTAGAAGAGCAGTTTTCTTTCATTTTCACTTAAAAATGGAAACTTTAAAAATCCATCCTTATCACTCCCTTCCAATAGAGCAAATGTTTCTGTTCCGATTGTGCAGAGGGGAAGTCAGAGCCACGGGGATGCTCGGGCTGGTTTGCAACGGCCTGTGCAGTTCCGCATCTTGTACAAGAATCAGTGAACGCAATGAAGTCAAAATGGTAACAGAACTGGAGCCAAAGTCTCCATTTTCTTCACAGTTCCTTCAGCAGCCAGTCTCACAACATCTTACTCTTTTTCCTTCCTGAGAAGCATGGGGAGGGTTTAACACAGGAAGATAGAATCGCTGAGGTTATTAAAAAGCTGATTGTGTGTGTGTGTGTGTGTGTGTGTGTGTGTGTGTGTGTGTGTGTGTGTAGAGAGAGAGAGAGAGAGAGAGGCCAGAAAGTGTGCTCTCTCTCTCTCTCTCTTCCTCTCTCACTCTGTGTGTGTGTGTGTGTAGAGAGAGGGGGGGTCAAGAAAGCATCTCTCTCTCTCTCTGTATATGTATGTGTAGAGAGAGAGAGAGGGAGGTGGCGCACACGTGCACACAAGTGTGTGTGTGTGTGTGTGTGTGTGTGTGTGTGTGTGTGTGTGTGTGTGTGTGTAGAGGACAGAAACCTCTGTGTGTGTGGAGAAAGAAAGAGAGAAAGGCCAGAAAGCTCTCTCTCTCTCTCTCTCTCTCTCTCTCTCTCTCTCTCTCTCTCTCTGTGTGTGTGTGTGTGTGTGTGTGTGTGTGTGTGTGTGTGTGTGTGGAGAGAGGGGGGGGGGCAGAGAACAACCTTGAGTGTTGTTCCTCAGGTACTGTACTCCTTTTTCCAGACAGTTTCTCACTGACTAGGTCAGGCTGACCAGTGCACAGAGATCCACTGTCTACACCTCCCCAGCACTGATACAATAAGCATGTGCCACCATGCCCCTTGCTTGAGTTATTTTACAAATGTTCTAGGAATTGACCTCAGGGTCCTCAGGTTTGTATGGCAGGCAAGCCCTTGACCAGCTGAGCTACCTCCTCAAGCCCTAAGAACTTACAATTTTTCATTTGTGTAGCTCTTGTACCTGGTTGACATCCAGTGTAAAGATTTACACCAGCATTTTAGTAATGCCCATATTTATGATGGCAGCTCATATCATAATGAGCTTTATGCAGACCCTTTACAAAGAAAAATACAGGAGACAAAACAAACAAAAAAAGGGGAGAAACCCTTTACTTCTATTTCTAGGCTGTCTTTGGTGTCCTGATGGAGCAGGTCTCTGGGATAATCTTAGGCTCTGCATCTTGTATGAGCACATCTTCTGCCTACCCAAGCTCAGCCATATTTATACTCAGTCCTGAAAATTGTTTCCTAATGTGATGATGATAAAGCAATTACACGTATGTTAAAATGTCAGCACCATAGTGGTTATAACTTCAGTTCAGGCATTCTCTTTTCACAGTATTTATTTCTGGATTTTATGTTTTTACTTTCTTTTAGCAAATAACTATTACCGAAATTAAATTTATTTTTCCATTAGTGAGCTCTATGACATATGTCATATATTAAATTATTTGAGAATTTTGCAAAATATATTTTGATTGTGTTAGATATTGTTGGCCTTTTTAAAAAAGTATTTGTGTTTGAATGGTAAAGAAAATCCTTGGATACTAGTTCAATCTCATCTGAGGTTCCAAAGTAAAGACAGACTTTGAACCCTCTTCTGATTTTAATGTGGCCCTTACTTAAGCATCAGTGCTGTTAAGAACATGTATTTAAGGAGACAAGAAAAGGATCATGCATATATGTGGTCTTACCAAATTCTTCATCACATTCAAACAAAGGATTACTTTTCTTTCATTCAGTGAATTACATGGATAGAATAGCCCTCAGGGATGCTTCACAGAATTATTGATCAGTTATGTCTTGTTTTTAAGCAATAGAAAACAAAAGATAATTAGGAGAGAAATACATCAACCAAGCCAATCAATACTTTTTTTTTTTGCTTTTGTTTTTGTATTATGAAATGTGGGATGAGGTTTAATTATAGTGTTACCTTGTGGTGTCTGTGAAAATGAGTCTTTTTATTTTGTGGACTGCCTTAGTTACTTTTCTGTTGCTGTGATAAAAACAAGTGACTAAGGCAACTTAGAGAAGGAAGAGTTTGTTTGGGGCTTCTGGTTTCAAAGTCACTGTGGGGAAGCTTTGCATCACACATTGGGCATGGCAGCTGGAGTGAGTGAGAGCTCCCATCTTCAACTACAAGTGTCTACACAGTGAGTGCACTGGAAATGGCAGTTGGCCTTTGAAAAATCAAAGCATGCCTCCAGGGACATAATTGCTCCAGCGAAACCAACTTTCTAAGCCTCCCTGAACAGCTGCTAACTGGGAACCAGGAATTCAAATGCCAAAGACTATGAGGGACACTTATCATTCAATGCTCCACAGATAGTCACTGTGTTTGTAAGTTAATGAGACTCAAGTCATTTTTTTTTCAAGACAGGGTTGTCTCTGTATATTTTTGGATGTCCTGGAACTCACTCTGTAGACCAGGCTAGCCTCGAACTCACAGAAATCTGCCTGCCTCTGTCTCCCAAGTGCTGGGATTAAAGGTGTGTACCACTACCCACCCAGCTCCATAACCATTTGCTATGACAAGAAATAGAAATCATTTCAAATTGATATTATCCCAAGACCTCCTGGGTTCTGAACATCCCCAAAACATTGTCCTCTTTATATTGAAATGTGGAAAACTTGTCTCCAAAATAGGAGGCATTCCTTATATTCTCAGAAGCCCCCCCCCATGAACTGCCTACCCCTGTACCCACAAGCAGACTTAGCCCACTGAGACTGCCCTTCCACTCGAACCCCCATTAGTACTCTTCATTTTGACTTTATGGAGAAGGCATAGGTTTGTGATGTCCCAGAGTGACTCCTTGTTCTCTCATTCGGCAAACACCTATGGGTTGCCCCTGAATTAAGTGTAGCCCTCTCTCACATTTCCTATAGGCAAGCCAATGTCACATATTCACACCTTCAGCCACTGCAGTCCTTTTTCCATCGAAGATCTTCAGAAAGCATCAAGCTAGTGGTTCTCATTTCTTCACACAGCATCTTCCTCACATGAGCACTACAGTTGGGCTGCCTCAGGCCATCTCTACCTAAACATAGCCATTTTCTCTGAAGTAAAATTATAACCTTTATGATTCATGCACACTTGAATCCTAATTTGAGACTTGTTTGACATTTACTTCTTTTAAGGGCCCATTCAGTACCCTTAAACCCTTTTATTTGATCAACTATTTGTTGAATCAAATCTTCTCTGAAATTCTATTTTTGTTAAAAATAAAAACAACATGATAATCATAGTGAAAACCGTATCATTTTATATAACACAAGTGTTACAAGGTGAGAAACAGAAATCCATCTTCCTCTAAGTATTTATAGTGCACAGAAGATAAGTTAGAGAAATAGCATGTGAAATAATGCTGTTTAAACATTAATACTGAGTCTGATATTCAAGATGTGAAGGCAGTCATTAAGTGGCCTTTGTAATGCATTGGCAGCTTAGGTCATGTCTCCCCTTTCCATGGTATATCTGATGTTATGGCGATTGCTCCTTGACCCAACCCCTTCAGAGTGGATGCTGGCTTCTCACAGTGCATAGTACCATGCAACTTGGTCACCTCTGTGCACCATTTCAACATAACATTACTACTTGAGGGAGTTGACTATCTTTCTGTTCATGACTTTGGCTGAATTCTTGAGCCTGTGAGGTTCATTTGTGTAGGAGCATGTGAGGATTGAGAAAAGGCAGATAAAAGAAACAGATAGAAACACAGGATAGATTCTGGAAGACTGCCTAGTGCATGCCTTTCAGCACACTGGAAAGCCTCAAGTTTAATTTAGACCCTGCTTATATACAGAGTAGAGGCAAAGCAGAACAAAGAGCAGAAATGTCAATTAACCAACTCCCTGCACTGCCCTTGAATTGAGGAACAGCCAGGTTCACTGTCTGTCATGTGAGTCCTGCTAGCCACAAGCAGCTTCATTCCCTATCTCTATGTGCCTTTTGGCTGGCATCAGAAGCTTGTTAGCTAGATAATATGCTCTTTTCCATGGGCTTAATCAAAACTTTCTCACAGTTCTCAAGGAGAAACAAACAAGCTTAAACTCTAATGTCTTATAAGTCAAAATAGACTTCAGATAGAAACTGAGTCACCTGTGAGCTCCCACACATTTGGTCATGGACCTCGAATCATTTAAATTTGATTTTTAGTTCGGGAGTATGAGTACCCAGTGAACCTTCTGTTGGATCATTATTCATGAACCAAGTCACAAAAAGGGATTCAAGGCTTGATGCTCTCAGGCATGTTTACAAATTAAACAGTTTTAGTAGCCATAAAATATATAAATTTTCCATCAACATTAAAACACCAATGAAAATGGCAGCATAGAAAGATGGTCCATACATGCAGCCGGATCTCTGTCTCCAAACATTCCAGATCTTTAAGGTTTTCCACCTTCACTCCAGTTGCATGTGTATATCATGCAGAGACTCAGGATACTTGGCTTGGTATGGTACTAGTAGACTTGGAATTGATTGGTAAATAAGAATCCATGTATGAATACTGGTCAGAATCTTTCTCATTGAGTACATTCTCATCACATAGTGAACTCTCAAGAAACTGAGGAATGGATGAGTTTTTAAAAAAACTGAAGGAAAGATTCATGATTATATCATTATGTCATTTATCCACAGAACAACAAAAAGAAGTAGTCAGCTCAATCAACTGTTTTTTGTTGTTGTTTTGTTTTTTTGTTTGTTTCCAGCAACTCTTAAGCTAGCCTGTATATGTTTTTCCTTATCCCTAAATTAAGTGAGATGAGTGTCAAAGAGACTCATATGGACAAGAATTCAAATATTTCTAAAACAGGATACCCAAACCAAGGGGGAAAAACAAGTATTATTTAGAAACCACAGGACTCAACCACATCTTTCTGTCTCCTGCTTTTTAGTTATCTGTTTACTCATGCTTTTATGGCCATACATTCAACAAAGCCACACAACGTAAAATACTGCAGTGCAATTTCTGGGTCATTTGTGAAGATGGGACCATCAAAAGTGGTATCTCCAGTCGGTTGCACTGTCATGCATTTAATATTGCTTTACAACACGGGAAACTTTTAATACAGTGTATCTTATAATCTACAATTATTCTAAATGTTATGTCAGCATCATACAATATTGTGTCATATAAAAGATAGTGTGAATGTGATGACTTCGTCTTGAACTTAAAATAATATTTAAATTAATATCTCCATCCCTTAACCACGGCATGCATTATATATATTGTGTGACGGCTATAATTTACCAACCGTTTTCACATGTTATCTCACTTGTAGTAATCTTCTTGAGAATGATACTTGAGGTATCATTCTAGTGTGCAGATGCTGAAACTATGTTGGTATTTTTCCTAAATGCACAGATACATTGTTACAGATAGTTGAGTGTGTATGTGTTTTTTTTTGGGGGGGGCTCTAATCCTCACATATATGAGACAATTTGTCTGAGGTACAGTCTCATCCTGGAAATGGGTTTTTGTTCTATATGTCCTTATTCCTTTATATCTTGCTACATTTATCTCACAGGGTATGTGCCAAGTAGTGATGGAGGAAAAAAACAAACAGGATTCCCTGTGATGTTACCCTGATAATGTCCTCACTGCATGCTTGGGAGAGAATGTAAATGACGGACAGCATAGGATACTCCATTCCTTGTTGTCCCATGGGACACAATAGGGTTTTCTCTCATTTTCCAGGGTTATTCCAACAGTATAAGCTTATTTATGATTGGTCATATGCACAGTTCCTTTAGAATCCAATGGGATATGTTATACCAATATACAGTAGCATCTTATTTAGACATATTATGTCATCAGTTGGTACCATAGAATTCACTGAAACAATCCCCAGTCTCATTGACTGGATGAATGTCTATTGTCTTTCTGCTTGCTGTCATAAAAATACTGAAGGTCAATTATAGGATATTACTTCTATAATTATGCATTTATTTTGGAAATATGAGATGACCAACAGCAAGTTTTATTTTTCTTGAGTGTTATATTGATGATGTTGGCATAGGTGATGTTGGTTGTATTTTATTTTCTTGCTATCAAAGAAGCTTGTCAGTCTAGAGGCAAAATTTATGTATAAAGTATACTAAATATTTTCCTTATATTTGATATCTGAGTCTTTAATTCTATCTAAGTAGCAATTTGAAGCTATCACCTTGAAAATTTAAAATGTCTTTGGTTCTTCAGTCGAAGATTATTTAATTTATATAAGATCTAACTATTAATACATTAATATATTAGGTGATATATTTGGATCAAGGCTCTTGGAAGGGATTGAAAATCCTCAGAAAACTGTCTTTAAACCAGTTTTATGCATATGGGCTCCTATATATACCTATACCTTCACATTCATACATGCTGAGTGGGTTAGTTTTTGTTGACCTGACACAAACTATGGATACCTACGGAGAAAAAAACCCAGTTGAAGAATTTTCTCTATAAAATTGGCCCGTGGGCATGCCTGTGAGGCATTTTTTTTGATTGCTGATTGAGGTAGAAAGCCCACCTATCATGGGTGGTCCCATTGATGGGCACTTGAGGGATCAGGAAGTTGAGGGAAGAACAGAGAAGGAGAGCAAGGAAAGAGATGTTTTAATAGAGGGAGCTGTTATGGGCTTAACAAGAAACCTGGCACTAGGGAAATCTTCATGAATCCACAAGGATGACCCCAACTAAGAATCTAAGCAATAGTGGAGAGGCTACCTTAAATTCCCCCCCATAATGAGATTGATGACTACCTTAAATGCCATCCTAGAGCTTCATCCAGTAGCTGATGGAAGCAGAAGCAAAAACCCACAGCTAAGCACTAAGCCCAGCTCCTAGAATCCAGTTGTAGACAGGGAGGAGTGATGAACAAAGGGGTCAAGACCATGCTGGGGAAACTCACAGAAACAGCTGACCTGAGCAAGTGGGAGCTCACGTTCCCCAGACTGACAGCTAGGGAACCTGCATTAAGACAGTAGGCCCCCTGAATGTGGTGGGTATCAGTTGGGAGGTGAAGGCAGTCTATGGGGCCTCTGGCAGTGGAACCAGTATTTATCCCTAGTGCACGAATGTGTTTTGGAAGCCCATTGCCTATGGAGGGATACTCTCTCAGCCTAGATACATGGGGGAGGGCCTAGGTCCTCCCCCAAATAATGTGACAGACTTTGATGATCCCCCATGGGAGGCCTCACCCTCTCTGAGGAGTGGATGGGGGTTAAGATGGGGGAGATGGTGGCTGGGAATGGGAGGACAGGGAGGAGAGGGAACTGGAATTGGTATGTAAAATAAGATTGTTTTAATTTAAATAAAAATTAATTTAAAAACAAGAAAGATAGCAAACAAGCCAGGGGAAGTAAGCCTTTAAGCAGATTTCCTCCATGGTCTCTGCTTGAGCTCCTGCCTTGGCTTCCTATAATGATGGACTGTGACCTGTAAGCCAAACAAACTCCTTCTTCTCCCAAGTTTGGACAGTGTCTTATCACAGTAACAGAAATAGACTAGGATACATGCATATGTCTTGCTGAGTACAAGATTATGGAATTAAAAGTCTCACTTTTGTTTTTATGAGAACAAATCAATGAAAAGTATTCATGCTTCGGAAAACCATGGCATGAATACCATGTATAGCACTTAAGTTTATTGCCTATCCCACATATGGGAGTTTTGGAGAATTCTATTTTAAAATGTTTTTGATGCACAGGAGATAGTTACCCCTAGGAAGAAAATACTGTTATCAACTTACTCATTTATAAATGAGGAAATGACTGACCCAGTGCCAGCTGCAGCTCTTGTCTTTCATACATTATATTTTAAACTTTGTTACAGGGTACCAGATTCCATATGGCTTTTTCATACCCCCTTCATTTTAGTTAGGTCTCTCCCATCCTTTGTCTCTTTCATCCCCCCACTTTTCTGCTTAAACCTTTCTACCTAGGTGGGTATTTTGCCCTGTTCCCTTCATGTGACCAGTGTCTACTGTCTCCTCCCCTTTTAAGACACCTCCCTCTCAGTGGCCTCTCCTTAGTTTCCTGGCTTCTACAGAACTCCAGGTCAAACACACAAAATTAGAATTTTGAAGCTAGAACCCATACCATATATGAGGAAGAACATTGGTCATTCATTTTTCTGTGCCTAGGTTACCTCACTAGATATATCTTTTCTCCAGTTTCCTGAATTTTCCTGTTAAAAAAAAGGTTTATTTATGGCTAAATGAAATTGCATTGTGTATATGTACTATGTATTCATTATCCATTATTAGTTGATGGATATCCAGTCTGATTCCATTTGCTGGCTAGAATGACTGTAGCAGTGAACATGAGTGAGCAAGAACCTTGGTAGTAGGATGTAGAGTCCCTTGGAAGAATGCCCAGGAATTGGGATATGGTTGGATTATGTGCTAGATTTATTTCTCACTTTTTGTTGAGTCTCCACACTGATTTCCATAGTGACTACACTATTTTGTGCTCTTGCCAACAGTGGTTCCTCTTCCCCCACATCCTGTGCAGCCTTTGTTGTCATTTAATTTTCCAATAATAGACATTCTGCCAGTGGTGAGGTAGAATCTAATGTTTTATAGTTTTCTTCTCCCCAATGGCTAATGATATTGAACCCTTTTTAAAAACCATTCATTTTCTTCTTTTGTAAATTCTCTGTTAAGATCCATAGCCTAACTTTGGGGAGCCCCTTTTTAGGGCCTTACCCTGCCTGGGGAATAGAGGGGGAATGGCTAGGGGCAGGTGGGATGTTGGGGGGGAGGGGACGGAGAAGGAGAAGGGATTGACATGTGAAGCAAGCTTGTTCCTAATTTGAACTAATAAAAGAATAAAATTTTAAAAAAGATCCATAGCCTAATTTTGAAGGAGTTGTTTGCTTTCTTATTTTGTTTTCTGAAATTTTTGTGCATTCTAGAGACTAATACTGTGCCAGATAGATAGGTAGCAAAGATGTCTTCCATTCTATAGGCAGTCTCTGCACTCACTTGTTTCCATTGCTGTACAGAAACTTTTTAGTTTCACGACACCCATTTTGCCAGTTGTTGGCCTCATTTCCCTGGCAACCAGAGTCCCTGTTTAGAAAGTCCTTACTTACGTGTAAATGTTGTAGTGCACTCTCTACCTTCTCTTGTAGCAATTTCAGGTTTTATGCTGAGGTCTTTTATCTATTTGAAACTGATGTTTGTGTTGGCTGAGAGATAAAGGTCTCTCTCTCTCTCTCTTTCTCTCTCTGTCTCTCGGAATATATATATATATATATATATATATATTATATATATATATGTTTACCAGTTTTCCATCTTACCTCCATGCCGATCCTACCAAAAGCAATTCAAGGATTCAATGTACTCCTAACCCAAAGTCCTAACCTGAGCTTTATAGAATTACAAAAATCTCATTCATATACGTACATAAAAGACCTTGTATAGCCAAGGCAATCCTGAGCAAGAGAAGCAATGCTGGATGCATCATCATACCCAATCTCTAGTTGCACTACAGAACCACACTAATAAGAACAGCATGATACCACCCCAGAAAACAGACACGGATATCAGGGGAATGGAATGGAGGAGATGGATTTATGTTCACACAATTACAACCGGGCAGAGCATTTATGATGCTCTTTACAATTGGCTTCTCAAAAACATCAGCTCAGTTCTGTAACAATAAATACTAAATGTTGGTTTTATCATTTGAATTTTCTCTTTGTCTCTGTATGCAAAGTGCTTTTTAAAATGTCTTACTGTGTTATGGGACTAAACCAAAGAGCAACTTGTATCACGTTTGGTTTGTACTCCTGACTGTGTGGACTGGGAGTGTGTGGGGCTTGGGGAAAGCCTGAGATGGTTTCCATTGCAGTCCCTGTAGCCCGTATCTGTACCTTTCTCTATAGGTAAGTCTCATGTTTTGTGTCAAGGGCTCTTGCTTTTGGAGCCCTGGTGTATATAAAAAGATGGTTATTAGAGCACACATTTTATGCAAAAGGTGAACATAAAAGCATTTATCAACGTCCCAACTTCATAAAATTTTAAGTGAACAATGAAAGAATATATTATCATCACATCTGCTAAGCTGAATCTTTGTTTTAAACCTGCCGGAGTTTTCCTTCCTACAGCACTGGATCCTGGGGCCTCATAAGATTTGATTCCATTGAAATATGTTTCTTAGAGGGAAAAATCGCCTATGCATCATGTGTCTACAGTCAGCTATAATGGTTAATGTGCAACCTTCCTTGAAAAATCTGTTTTACAAGCAAAATGTTGACACAGTTTTAATTATAGCACTCGAGTGAGCACTGTTGTAATTTTTAATACTCCTCCATGGTAACATTGTCACTGTTCTAATAGAGGAAACACACTGATCTGGCATCCCTAGTTTCCAGTGCTTTGGGGTTTTATGGGAATGCTGTCTTTTTCTTAGTTGCAGTTTTTCATTTGGTCTTAAAGAAAAGAATGTAACTCGGGGTTTGTTGTATTTATTTATTAATATAAGCATTCTCTGTAACAGTCACTATTGTGATTTAATATGTCACTCTGTACTCTGTGGACCTTACATGACTCATGTTAAGGAGGTGGCTTCTGTGTAATACAGCATGGAAAAATCTAAACACCTGCTTACTTTCATTGCAGGAACTTTTCACATTTTTAACCTATATGAACTATACCCATATTAAAATTCTGTTACACTAAGGGTCTGTGTTTTCCAGAAATAAAGTCCCGTTAACATGGTATCTAAAATAACTTGCTTTAATGTACTCACAATCCATGAGCTCTCTGCTGTGGTCAATTAGAAAGTGTGTTTGATAGTGTGTTCATTGCCATTCAGCATGAGCTGTTCTGGCTTCCCACTCACTAAACAGGTCTGCCCTTTAATGTACCCACGAACATGGGAGGTTCATGAATGTCAGCAGCTGGGTTGGTTCTTGTGTCTTCCATGCCTCTTTTTGAGGTGGCACAGTGTGCTTTATGATAACCCTTGAGCTCCAAGGAGAGCCAGGTGCTCTGGTCTGTCTGAATGGAAAGGACACTGTCACATGTGCCTTAACAGCATGGACTCTGAAAATGAAGACTCCATGTATCTCCAGAAAGCTGTTTATAGCCAAGCTTAGGCCAAGGCAGGACAAAGACTGAAAACAAAGTAGGCGCTGGAGGATGACTCCTCTGATAAGAATACCTTTTTCAGTGAGAAGAGTCTGTGTGGATCAAGACCAAATAGCTCTCATTTTAGATGTTGTGATATGATCTTATCTCTTTTTACTGTTAAAGATTTGATCACTCATCTCATGACAACCTGCTTTTTTATGTCTTAAAAACTTCTTAATCATTTATTAGTTACATACTAAAAGTTTCGTTACATTTTCGTCACTAAATAATAAATTAGGAAACACAGAAGACCCTAAGAGAAAAATACATGGTACCCCAAAGAAGGTGAAAGGGAAGACTGAGACAGGGAAGGAATAGAAGAGAGCAAGAAAAGAGAAACCTTAATAGAGAGAGCCAGTATAGGTTTTAAGAGAAATCTGGCACTAGGGAAATGTCCAGAAATCCACAAGGATGACCCCAACTAAGAATCTAGGCAGTAGTGGAGAGGCTGCCTTTGATGCCCTTCCTCTATAATGAGATTGATGACTACCTTAATTGCCATCCTAGAACCTTCATCCAGTAGCTGATGGAAGCAGAATCAGGCACCCACAGCTAAGCAGAGCCATACTCCTGGAATCTAATTGTAGAGAGGGAAGAGGGATGAGCAAAGGAGTCAAGACCATGCTGGAGAAACCTACAGAACCAGCTTCTCTGATCTAGTGAGAGCACAGGGACCCCAGTGGTAAAGCTGGGGAACCAGCATTGGACTGAACCAAGCCCTCTGAATGTGGATGCCAGTTAGAAGGCCTGGCCAGTCTATGGGACTTTTGACAGTGGAACCAGTGTTTATCCCTAGAGCACAAATGGATTTTGGGAGCCCATTCCCTATGGAGGGATACTGTTGCAGCCCAGATACATGAAAGAGGGCCTAGGCCCTGCTCCAAATGATGTGACAGACTTTGATGATCCCCATGGAAGGCCTCACCGTCCTTTGGGGAGCCTTGGGTGGTGGGTTGGAGGGATTGTAGGGGGCATGGGAGGATGTGAGGGAGAGGGAATGGGGGAGTTTGATATGTAAAATGATTGTTTCTAAATAAAAAGTAATATTTTCTGAATATATTCACCCAGTTACTCCATCTTATCACCTTTCCTGTCAATTGATCTTGCTCTTCTTCTAATTAGTCCATTTAGTTTCATGTCTTCATGCACTGTATGTGGTCCAGTTCATTTAATCAGGTTTCCTTTCATGAGAGTGGATAAGGACTCATCTACAGGGACACTGGCAACTTACCAGTAGCTACACCACTGGGAAAAATGCCTCCTCTTCCCCCAGCATCCATTAACTGCCATAGCAACTTAGGGAGGGGAGGGCGTCATGAACACCCTCTCAAGAACCTTCATTTTAAGAGTGTGTGTCCCACACACCTGTTGTGTGTAAAGATACTTCTATCTGTTCAAGAGCACACTGATGTATTTTTTGGAGCTGAGATTGAGTTTATAATTAATATATTTTCTAGACGTCTGAAGCTAAGAATTTGTACCTTTTTTAAAAATTGCTTTGGGATCAAATTTTTTAGTGTACATACATTCTACATATATAAGTAGAGTTGGGCTTCAAAACATCTTTATACAAAAAAAAGGACCAAGAGTTTTAGATTTCAACACAGCAGCTTCCAAGTGTGTCCAACATGCACTATAAAGGACATATCTTGAGGACTTGGTGTTAGGAATGCAACATTTGTTCACGTGATATACTTCTGAAGTGTATGTGATCAAACAGTATGTGTTTATTTAAAACAAAATGTAAAGTTTAGAATTACGTATTATTGAATTCAGCATTGTGTGTGCACATGTCCTATATTCTCGTCCCTAAAGTAGCACTCATCTCAGAGACGCTGAGGAAAACAAAGGGAAGGATTCCATTTCCATATATCTTTGATTCCAGTTGAGTTTATAAGGAATAACCTGGCATTAAAATACATATATATGTGCATATATATATATATATATATATATATATATATATATATATGTAAGAACATGGAACAATAAAGACACAAAGCATGTCCTATCCCTGAGTGTTTGCTCTTTACCCACAAAGTCTTAATTTGTTACCTTTAAGTATATGTTGTTTATTTTTGAAAGAAACTCATGAGATTTGCTGAAAATATGGCCAGCTTATTCTGGGGCAAAGTCTAGTTATTTTATAAGCATACTTTATTTTTCTTGTCTGGAGCCTTTGCAGTTATTCAAATTACATAGAGTATATTTGTTTGGGTTCTGCTTTAAGGTTATTGATGAGAAAGTCATGGCAAGTTGGTATAATAGGCAGACACATTGCATAATTTGAAAAGTGGGTTTCTAGTCGCAACATTTAGATGGCTTTAGCTTATACCTGTCTGGATTCAGTCTATACCTGTAAAATTAAGACATTTAAACCAAAAGTTTATTGTTACCTAAAAGTTTTATTATCAATTTGAAAGCTTAAATGATTATAGTTTTCTTTGTGCTGTCAAGAGCCTGAAATATCAGCGTTCAACATCAAGTATGCAAGGAGCAAGGCAAAGGCTATACACATCCAAAATGGGTATATCATGTGATGTAATGTGGAATTTTGAGAGCTTATGAAGACCTATAGGAAAGCCATAAAATCCTGGGGTAGATAGATAAATAAATGTAAAGGAATGAAGGACAGATGATGACTAAGAAAACTAGAAGAAATAGACTAAGAACATCTGTGAATAAAATTCTGTCCATGTAGCAAATATTCATAACACTATGGACCAGGCACTGTACTTATTAAAGATCCATGGCTGAGTCATAGTGGCTGAGGTTGAATTAAGTGTCTCGTGCTTTAGGAAGGGGCATTTCCTGATAGAGTTGTCTGAACTGAGGTAGGTAGAATGCACATAGGAGAATTCCCTGTTATTCCTGAACATGATGATGCATGTGCCAGAAGGCAAAATCTTGCTTATTCGTCATTTTTCCAAAGCATTATTGATAGTGAGTTCCTCAAGTAAATCTGTAATATCTTCTATATATGCTGGTTTTCTCAACATAAAGATGAGAGATACGATTATGATTATACACTACACTTTCTTCTCACTTAAATACTAGAGGTTACAGGAGGTTGCAGGCTAGAAGAAATAGTAGGGTTCTACCCTCCCCCCCAATGAGGTATGCTTCCTTAATGCCATGCCATCTTGAAAGGTGCCAGTTTCTAAGATAACCTTTTCCACACTGAATATGTAAAATATACAACACAGCTAGGAGAGAATGAATGATAAAAACCCAGAGACAGATATTGGGGTTGAAGCTGAAGATCAGAAAAGCAAAGCAGCCAGCTAATAGCTCTTACCTCTACCAAGGCTAAAATGGAGTTCCTGTCTTCCCTGGGATTGGAAACTGAATCTCTTATGAGACCCTTTGCTTCTTCCTTATATAACTCTCTAGTGTTGTGATTAAAGGCATGAGCTCTGTTTCTTATTTAGACTGATTCACTCTCAGTGTAGCCCAGGGTGGTTTTGGACTCACAGAGATTCATCTGCATCTTGTCCCCTGAGTCCTGGGATTAAAGATGTGTGCCACCACTGTCTGGTGTCTATGGCTATCTAGTGTGGCTAGCTTTGCATTCTGATTCCTAGGCAAGCTTTATTAAATCAAAAACAATATATCAGCACACTTACTATGTTGGCCTGTGTAGCATCTAGGGTTTGTTAGAAAGGCAGATGCCTTACTCTATCTAGTAAGACAGAATCTACATTTGAACCAGAAAACTGGGTAGCTGATACACAAGTGAGGTTTGAAGTTGACAGCAGATCGGTTATTATATATTACATTTCCTTTTGATCTAGATAAACTCATGTATAGTAGGCTTGTATGTTCTAAAAATGTCAATAAATTATAGAAGTATAAAAATGATATCCAGAAGTAAAAATCATCTCAAAACCAAACTGATATAGGTGCACAGACTAGTGTATAGTATTGATATATAGTATTGGGGGGATAAACTAAAAGCTTCAGAAGATATGCACCATAGCAGGGGGAGGGAAAGCCAGTGGCCACTGGTTCATTGCCATTTTAAATTGAGAGTTCCTAGAAGCCAAGGAGAGCTGAGGCTTGGGTAGGTCTCATGCCAATGGTGACACTATGCCCTAAAAAGAGAAAGATAAAGTGTGTGTTTGGAGGTGACACAGGAGACAGATTGTGGCTTAGGAACAACTGATTTATGGAGAGAAAGAACTAATTAAGCAGGCAGTGCCATGATGAAAATGAAGACATGAGCATTTATCACATGTTTGCCCTGTGCTGTTTCCTGTAGTTTCTACATGGGGCATGCAGAGCTGCATGGATGCCGAGAAACTGGTTCACACCAAAACTCTATCTATTACAGCTACTCATACAAGGAGCAGTAGCAGAAAACGTACTTGATGTCTGAGAAACAACTTGTATTAGGGTAACTTTATTAATGAGAACTTTTGAAAAGCCATTTATTGAGTTACCGAGATACCTACATATGAGGATAATTGGAGGCCTCGTCTTTCAAAACCTTCTAAAACTGAGACAGAGGGGAAATAGGATGCCACATGTGAGAATGCTCTTCATGCTATCACAGACTGGGTGAAAGACAGGGGATGTGTTTCTCTTGCAACTTCGATTACTGACAATGTTACCATACAAAGGTGCTTTTCCTTCATCAGGTTGATGTCTTATTTAAATAGAAATGCACTTTTCTATTTAAAAAAAATCTATAGAGTGTTACTTATCTTCCCTTGGTGGTCTTGGCCTCATTGGTACCCCATGGTTCTTTTTTGTTGTTGTTTCATTTAATTACAAAGTAGTTAATTAAGGGAGGCACTCACTGCATAGTGGAAGTAGTTTCACTCCCTACACTTACTTTTTCCAGGTGAGAGGACAAGCCCACATTGCACTTTGCCTTTTGGAGCCGTTTGTCAAATGAATGGAGAAATCCTGGCAGTCTGGAATCATCCAGTGCCTTGGAGACTTTGTGAGGATTCTTTATAGCAGTTCCAGCCCCGCTCATTTCACCAGGGAGTAATGGTCAGAGGGTGGGACACCTCCTCCTTTGTCCTTCCATAGATTAACCATCATCTAAGAGGAAAGATCCCAACTGCAATTCCAGGAGACAGAAAGCAAATAAGCACTTAAATCAAGTATTCAAAGTCATTCTTTCTGATGGGATATGTTATTCTGCATATGTTTCTCTTATTGGTTGATGAATAAAACACTGTGTGGCTAGTGGCCAGGCTGGAAGGATAGGTGGGGCTACCAGACGAAGAGAATTCTGGGAGGTGTAGGCAGAGAGGAGTCGTCATGTGAGCCTGGGAAGAGAGGACTCAAGTCAGGCATTCTCTAGTAAGATATGGCCATGTAGAAATACATAGATTAGTAGTTATGGGTTAATAATTAAGACAGAGCTAGCCAATAACAAGCCCAAGCCACTGGCCAACAATTTCATAAGTCTCTGAGTGATCATTTGGGGCAAAGCAGGGCTGCAGAACCTTTCCCCTGCCACTTTAGTACTTTCTAGGAGACTTGGTTTCATATGGATACTGCCAGACATTACTAATGTCATTTATGTCAACTGGATGTACTCAGTATACTATTTTATGTTAGTGTGTGGAATGGTTTAACATACTCAAATATCAAGTCACATTAGTTAGGAAGTTAGCATTGCTTTCTACTATTGTCCCCATAATACAAAGATTAATTCTTCTGTCTCCTGTTTATGGAAATGGTTCTTAAGCAACCACCAGCACCTTACATTGTAAATGACAACTGTCTTCATGGTGGAAAATAAGAGTGAGGGGAAAAAAGTGACCCAAGTTGCGTTGTTACTTTAGCTATTCTTGCTTCCTCCTGATTGCTGTACCTACCAAAATGCTGGAGGGAGGCCTTTTCCTTTTTTCCTAAATCACTCTGCTAGTGGCTTATTGATTTTCTCTCAAGATCATCCTGTGGTCTCACGTGATCACGTTTTCCCACATTACTCGTATTGACAGAGCACCTCCGTTCCTGGCTCACATACACAAGTTGAGCTATGATGACAGTACCCACCATGGGTTTTTCCTGGTGGCTAGGTGACAGGGCTTCAGTGCAGATGAAAGGGACAGGCTGTTTCACAATATTTTTGTTCTTTGAAAAGTAATTATTGTTCATCCTAAAAGATGTCATAAGCACACATTCTCTCACTCCAACAGCGCTGCCTTGAGTTCTGTGTCTTTGCTGGTACAGAAAACCTCACCTAGGCACCAACATATTCCAGTGTTATGCTATGTAGGAGACACTTTGCTGTCTGAAAGAACAGCAGTGGCTTGCCACGTGCAGTTACTGTCGTCCACTCTGCCTCGCTTTGTATCCTTCTCTCATCCCATTTCCTTCTGTTTCAGCTAGCTGTGAGGTGGCTGGAGCACAACTGTCATTACCAGCATTTGGACGAGCTCCTGCAGTACATCCGCTTTGGCCTCATGGATGTGGATACTCTTCACACGGTTGCCCTATCTCACCCCCTGGTCCAGGCAAGTGAGACTGCAACTGCCCTTGTCAACGAGGCCCTGGAATATCACCAAAGCATCTATGCACAGCCTGTGTGGCAGACCCGCAGGACCAAACCACGTTTCCAGTCAGACACTCTCTATATCATCGGTGGGAAGAAACGTGAGGTCTGTAAAGTCAAGGAACTTCGGTACTTCAACCCGGTGGATCAAGAGAACGCTCTCATAGCTGCCATCGCCAACTGGAGTGAGCTGGCTCCCATGCCGGTGGGAAGGAGCCACCACTGCGTGGCGGTCATGGGAGACTTCCTGTTTGTAGCAGGAGGAGAAGTGGAGCATGCCAGTGGCCGGACTTGTGCAGTGAGGACTGCCTGTCGCTATGACCCTCGCAGTAATTCCTGGGCAGAGATAGCACCCATGAAAAACTGCCGAGAGCATTTTGTGCTGGGCGCCATGGATGAATACCTCTATGCTGTGGGGGGAAGAAATGAGCTACGCCAGGTTCTGCCCACGGTTGAACGGTACTGCCCCAAGAAGAACAAATGGACTTTTGTGCAATCCTTTGACCGGTCCCTTTCGTGTCATGCTGGATATGTGGCTGATGGTCTTCTTTGGATATCAGGTAGAGCGTGCCTCCTATGTTGCATTTATTGAAAAGCACTTTTGCTGTGGCTTAAATTTGAAAGTCGCCTCCTGGAGAGTAGCCCTAAGTAATTGAACAATTGAGATAAGAATGCCATTTTAACTAATTAAGCATCATTTATCGAGCACCTACTCTATAGAGAACAATGTAATTAATTGGAAATAATTGACCTTTCTTTTGATTTTTCTGAGTGACGAGTATTGCAAAAATTCAGGATGAAATTTAACGAGATTGTCACACCTGTTTTTTCTACTAAGTCTTCTATTGTTCGCATTGCCAGCTCTTGGTTATCAGTGGAGTGAATTACATACCTTATGCAAGACCTTTGCTTTTCCTTACACTCTTGGCTGCCCAGCTGGGAGCCATTTTGTTGGAAGCAGGAGAAATAAAATCCTAGTAAATCCATTTTGCTGAATATAACAAGAGAGACTCTCATTCAGGGATTAGCTATGCTGTGTACTGGAGAAAGGGATTAAGTTAATGAAAAAAGTTTTTGTGTTATCTGTGAGTGTTAGTGGTGTCATCCATTCCCATTTATTCCTCCATTCTTACCAACCATTTGAAGGAAGTTGAAGGTCTACTTAACTTTACTCTTTTCACTTGTGCTTACAGAAATAGTAGAGAAACTAATATAGTGAACAGGGTATACTAAAACATAGCTTCAGCCACCAGTCACTCATGGCTAATCTTTTTTAACCACCCTGGCTTTTTTCAATCCCCTCCTGGCAGCCATGTTGTTTGTACAGAAATCTATGTGGCTTATGTTGTTAGGCTTACAGTGTCAACCTATGTTTTCTGTTCTCAGGGGGAGGAGTTGTCTCATCTCTCAGTTGGAGGCTACCCATTATGTAACCAAAATAGAAGTTGGGTTACTGTGTCACCACATGTGACAATGATAGAAAGATCCTTAGGTGAAATATTGAAGGTCAATCCTGATGTTCTGACTTAGAAGAGACAACTGCATTAGGAAGTGAAGGCTTCTTGGATTTCCCCAGTAGCCATTTCCAGTTTTTACACATCAATTTTGACAAAAATTATCTATAGATTAAGTCAGTTTTCTGCTCAGTTTTTCTTCTACCATCTTTGATAACCCAGGAAACAGGCAGAGTCTCAGCTTCTCTAGCAGAGGCTTCTGTTATTTTCACTGATGTAGCCTATCTTACATTGGAGTTGAAGTAGTTGATGAACTAATGCATGAAATATGGACTGAGAATATGCAAAGAGAATAAATGAGAACCCAGTATCTACTGCTCCCTATATACAAAGTAAAAACATTAGAAATTAGCATACATGTAGATACATTTAAATTATATTCTTACTTATTAGTGACTTCTTTCCTTTGCATTAAAAATGTATTTCAACTACAAAATAAAAACATTAGAAATTAGCATACATGTAGATACATTTAAATTATATATTTACTTATTAGTGACTTTCCTTTGCATTAAATATGTATCGAAACTACTAAAAGAGCCACCGGGACTATGATTGACTTTGCTGAAGAAACTTCAAAATGGCCGCACTGAGTCTTTGTTAATAACAGGAACAGGTGTGGACTTCCCTGGACACAGAGTGATGATGGGTTTATGAAATCAATGAAGTTTGTATTTTCTCCCAATTTACGTCTCTTCCATTGATTAACTGGTTTCACATGTTTTTAATGCAGTATATTCTTAAATTTTGCAATGTGCTTTCTAAATTTTGTATGAATTTCACATAAATATTTTAATAAGTATGTCATACTTGGCACTGCAAAACTAGCTTTTAAAATATCCTTGACTTTCCTTCACACAGTCAGAAAGCCGTGACTACTCCGTGCCCCTTTCATGAAAGCTTAAGGGAGCAGAAGCTCAAAACCCTGGCCAAACCTACCATCCTGGGATCAAGTGAAGGTCTATGTGTCTCCCTTCCCATTTTATTAAATCCATCACCTTACTGTGTATCTTATCGCCGTCTCACTTTGCTTAACTCCTACTGTGGAAGGAAATACCTTTTCTTTGTTCTGTGTACTGACAAATGCTGCCTGTGTTAACCATATTTAATGAAAACAATCAGAATTTTCTCAGGCCTGTTTCTCCCTACTGTGCACTTGAGATGAGAAGCTCGCTTCCCTGTGTGGAGTATGGTACCTTTAATTAGGAAGAACAGGAAATCACCGGTGACATTCCTAATACCTCCAGTCGTCTGCCTCTCTCCTCAGGCCTAGCTTATAATAAATCAATTGTGAATTTAACCATGAATGGGGAGGGCTGGCTGGATTTGCTCATGGACCCCTTTACAAGAAGACAAGAATATTTCATCTTCCCGACTCTGATTTGGAAATGTTAGCTTGGTTTCTTGGAACAGATGAAAATGTGTGAAGCTATTACTTAATGTTGACCAAATAAGCATTTTCAAATGATAAGAGGGATGAGTGTCTGGCATCCTCCTGATCCTTTGCAAGTTTTGTCTGAGGTAGGGGTGGTGTGGATTATAGAGTGTGGATCTTAAAGGCTTAGTTCTGTTCCATAGAACACAGAGTGAATGTGTCTTCAGAGACTTGCTATTTGTAGCATGCTCGCTCCCTCTCTGTTCCCTTCCCATTCTGTCCATTTGGGGTTCAAGACATTTTGAAAACTGACCATGGCTTGTCAACATGACAACCAGAGAATTCAGAAAGCTAGGTTGGGTGGATGTGCCCATTAGCATTTAATTCAAGATGTTAGAGACAGTCAAATTTTAAAGACTTCTGTAGCATTTGCCCCTGTGACCCAGTTCACAAATGCTTTATCCCATTTTGATTTGAAATCCACATTTGTGAAGTAAAATAAGCATTAAATATCTTGTGGCTCTGTTAAAATACATGCCCTCTGTTGTACAGGATAGCATGTGAACTACTAAGAAGATTCTTTTGTGTGTGTGTGTGTGTGTGTGTGTGTGTGTGTGTGTGTGTGTGAAGGAAAATGGAACTGAGCCCATCTTTCAGAACTTATCTGCTTATTTTTATCAGATGGCAGTGAGACAGTGAGATGCTAGCCATGAAATGACTGCTTTAAAACTAGAAAACAAGACAAATGGTACTGTAGTTATTCACTACCCTAAATACTGTGAGGCTGTACCATAGATAAACATGATTATTTCAGTAAATGTACCTGCTGCCCTCTAGGAGCTGACAATTTTTTTGGTCTTTGTTTTTAGTTTGTGTGTTTTTAAATATATCATCAACAAAAGAAGCTTTGTGGATACTTCTTTAATTTCCTAACAACTGTGTTCTCTTACTGGAGAAAGGTCCAAGAGCCTGTTACTCCTCTGGTGTCCTACATGGTGATTGTCCTCTACCTACACCTCCCAGAATTATCCTTGTCTCCTAGCCCCACCTATCATCCTGCCTCATTGACCACAGTGCTTTCTTTATTCATCAACCAAAAGAGAAACATGTGTACAGAAGACATCCCCATCAAAAAGTATGTGAATAACAGGAATTAATTTTAAGGGGGCATTGAGGGGGCATCAGAGTAGCATCTTGGGCCCAACTGGCCCAGCTCCTGCTGCTGTCATTCATTCCACCTCCCTGACTTTCCACTTGAACATCATCATGTAATCACTCCAGTAATCAATCCCCTTGTCTTTTAGGTTGGGGACACAGTACTGGACACACCCAGCTTTCTGCTTTGCTTGTGTAGTTGTCCTTCAGTAACCGCAGGAGATTGGCTCCAGAACACACATACATGTACACAGTTATACACACTGCCAATAGAAAAGTCCTCAGATGGGATATGTGTGTGTGTGTGTGTGGGGGGTTTCAGGGAAGAAAGAGAAGGGAGAAATTATGTAATTGTAATCTAAAAATTAAAAGAAAAAATGGGGAATGGGGATCCCTCATATGCTCAAGTTCCTTATTTAAGATGGCATAATATTTGTATAAAGCCTACTATACACATTCTCCCACATACCACAGTGTAGATGCTAAGCAAATAGTTGATATAGTGTATTGTTTAGACAACAGTGACATGGAAATCTGTGTATGTTTGGTACAAGCACAGTTTTTTGTCAAATGTTTTGAAGCCACACTGAATCTGTAGATGCAAAAGCCATGGATAAGGAGGGCTGACAATTCCAGTCAGTTGAGATTGTAGGACAGTTATCAGAAGACTTGCTGGGGCATCTTCAGTTCTCCAAGCACATGACACTTCTCAGCTTTCTGTTCTGTAGTGTCCCTCTTTCCTACTCTCCTTCACTGGCTTGAACTTGCCTGCATTCCTTAAGACCCCTACCTCTGACTTAGACAAAGGACCTTGTCTTCTGCTTTTCAAAGCAAATGCAAGATCACAGACAGAGTGATGCATACCGTGAGGAGACAAATGGGCAGTCGGCAAGACATGGTCTGGAAAGGGCCCAAGGGTACCATGTTAGGAAACACTAGTAAGGATGATGCTGGGTGGGCCCTCTAAAGTGTGAGGTACCCAGGGTGAGCAAGGGAGAGGATCTTGAAGCAACTAAGGCCCAAACAGAAGCCCCCAATGAGTGAGACTTGTCCAGTACCACAGAAGTACTGTGGTCCAAAATATTTGCCCTACATTTTTCTATTCCAAACATGTCAGTGGAAGATATTTCAGATGAAAGGACAATGGAGAGAAGAAGTAGACAGGGTGCTATAGTGAAGGTGTAATGAGACAGTGGGGAGGAAGAAACTACAGGTACAAGCTACGCTGGCTGCTTCACTGTGATTCCCACAGACACTGTATCGTTGAAATTTCACCCCTGAGTCAAGAGTTCTAGTTATTGTCTGGATTGCCCTATATTCCTACCTATGGGAAGAGATTGTATGGTTTCTGGGGCCATACATAATTCAGTCCTTGAGACAGCAACATTTTTTCTCTTTCATTATAGATGGCTTTTGACTTTAAGAAGGGAAAGGGAGATTAGAAAGATAAAAAAGAAAGGTATAAGAATTTTTTTTTTAGAAAAAAGGAGTGTAGTTAAAAAGAAAATCCAGATCAATGGAGGGACTTTTCTTTTTTAAAAGGATGTAAGCATATTAAGTAAGCTTGTTAGAAGGAGAGATGTAGGAAAGAGAGTCCGCTAGCTAGTCCAGTCGGGAGCAGGACTTGTTACCCTGGACTCCAGGAAGCATCTGTCACACAGCGAGCCACATAGGTTGGAGCTTCATAACTTGTATGTCAGCTTGAAAGTTCCCAGTGAGCTGGAATAGTCAATAATAATTAAATCTGTGTTGTATTAGAATCTAGCTGCACACACTTAAATTATAAATAGAACTTCTCCATTGCATATCCCTAAAAGTAAATGATACACAAAATTGATGATGCCCTAAACTCCAGAGTTTTTTCTCACAGCAAGAGCAGCCTTTGGTTTGATGATCCCTTGTGTCTTTACTACAGAGAGACAAAACTAGTGAAGGAAGCTGAGTGGGACTGCTCTAAGAACATGAGAGATGTAAAATGCTTCAAGCTACAACATAGCAAGTAGTCGAAGAATCTGGCTGAGAGGGTGATTAAAGAGCCCGTAAGTGCCCAAGAAAGCCACCAGATATTGCTGCATGGAGGTTGTGACTTGGGAGTGTAACCCCTTGGACAATGTGCAGACTCTTTGGAGGCAGGATTCTGATTTTGAACAGACTGAGCAATGGTTGTTACAGTGGATTTTTAAAGAGATTTTAAATGGCAAGTTCCCCTACTTGACATAGCATTTTGGTAGATTTCACTAATTTAAAACAGCATATGGTAGGTAGTTTACCTATTTCTAGGTTGTAAATTTGTCCTTGTTCACTCTAGATGACATAAACACTATTTACATTTTGAAGGGCAGACATCTTTTATAGATGCTTTGTAAATTTGAGACTCTCTTTCTTAAAGGTTTTAGTGTATTCCTTACACATCCATTTGTGTGAGCTTCTTAAGTGTGACAGAAATCATGGGGTTACTAGTTTTGATTTTTTACATGGTTAAATGTGTTATTCAACATGTCAATATTGTATAAAGATGCCTAGTTATAATTCTTTATAAAGTATTATGAACATCATGAGAATATAGACCATTTTGTGACTTGTAAAAATAGATAAGAGAAATTTATTGTTTTAGCTAGGTATGGAGTGAGTGTCATGTCTGTAACCCAAACATTTGAGCATATGAGGTTGAAGTAGAAAAACTGCTATGAGTTCAAGGCCAACCTCAGTTACATAGTATTTTCTAGGGTAGCTTGGGTTAGAGAATCAAATCCTGCCTCAAAATAAAAGTATTTTTTGGACCTATTTGTACCTATTCCCATTGTACCACTTTTCTCAAGAGACAACAGTGAGTTTAGTTCTACAAAAATGATTAATATGGGTCACACTTAATGTTGCCATTTTCGGGGTAATTAAACTATGAGTATTAAATTGGAATGTGTTTAAATAAGAGGAAATAGAAACTATTAGAGAAGGAAAAAGGCCAAGTGCAGTAACCAATTACTCTGCTTATTTTAAAAAAAAAAAAGAACTATGGGGCTGGGTAGATAGCTTAGCAGGAAAAATGCTTGGGAGGACCTGAGTCCCATCCTCAGAATCCAAGGAAAACTAAGTCAGGTCCAGGGGCAGGCATTTGTCATCTCAATGTTGGGCAGATGCTTGGTGCTGATGGCCAGACCCTAGCCTATTTGGTGTTTTTCAAGCCATTGAGAGAATCTGTGTCCAAAAAAACAAGCAAACAAACAAACAAACAAAAAACACCAGGCAATGGTGGCACATGCCTTTAATCCCAGCATTCAGCACATAGGAGGTAGAGGCAGGCAGATCTCTCTGAGTTCCAGGCCAGCCTGGTCTACAAAGCCAGTTCCAGGACAGACAGAGGTGTTACACATAGAAAAGCTATCTTGAAAAACCAAAATTAAATAGACAAGTAAATAAAAATAAAGTGGGTAGTACCTGAGGAATGACACCCAAGGTTTTCCCCCTGGCTTCCACACACCTGTGAAATCATACCTTTACACACAAGCATATACTTAGCATGCATACATATACATATACATATACATATACATATACATATACATATACATATACATATATATATATATATATATATATATATATATAAAGGAAAACAAATGATACACTAGGCAATTGCATTCAGACTGCAATATACATTCAATAATTTAATGTCTTTTACATGGAAATTGTAAGAAATTTTGATACAGTGACTACAGAATTGCAGCAAATGTCCCCTTCTGCACTGCTTTTATGCCCTGCATTCTAGTCATCTCAGCCTCTGAGGGAGATCAGAATCTTCATTTTGCCTATGGGGAACCTGAGGTTGGCTGTGGTATATGGCTCCCCAAAGACAGAATCTTTTTCCTGTTCTTGCTACTCTTCCCTATATTGATGTGAAGGTGGTACTGTGTGAGTGTGCAAGACAGTGTCAGAAAACTCAAGCTAGTACCCCCCTCAATCCTCAATTTGCAAGCAGAATTTTCCATCCTTGGAACAGCTCTTTGCATCTTGCTCTCAGTTGTGCCATAGTATTGTGTGTGTTAGGAACCACAGGCCTGTCTTCCTCGAATTTAAGCACAGGACCATCTACTCTTCACAGACATATTTCCTGGTTTTTAAGAAAAAAGAAGCAGGGCCTGTGAGATGACTCAGTTGGTAAAGGTGCCTAACCAAGCCTAATGGCTCAAGTTTGATCACTGAGCTCTCACATGGTGGAAGGAGAGAACTTGTTCCAACAAATTGTCCTCTGACCTCCATGTGCACACCCTAGCACACATTCATGCCTCTCTCTGCAATCAACCAATAAATAAATGCTATTTGAAAAAGAAAAGAAATAATATCAGACTAGGACCTACTCTTAACCAAAGCATGAGGAGAGCTTTGCTAGCCCACTGCTTTGTAGAAGCTGTCAGTATCAAGCTATTGTTGCCCTGCACACTGTGTGAGTGTTCAGCATTTCTTGGTAGCAGAGACAAAGGCTGTTTGGCAGTCACTTGTCATCCTCTCGGGTATGCATTCATCCATTTGAGACAAGTTTTGTGGAGATCGGTACAGGAAAGCGTAAGAAAAATGCTTTCCTCTTGTCTTGATGATAGAATGCGCTTCTCACTTGTGGTAGCCTGTGTAGTAACTTTTCATTTCTCCTGGCAGCTTTTAAAGACTTATTTGACTTTAGGGAACCTGCAGTATATCTTTAAGGTACAGTTCAAAAGTATAAGGCAAGGTTGCTCATTTTCAATTTTGGCTAGAAGTCTTAACTTTGACGGTGACACTTCAAAGTTAGAGAAAACTTGGTTTTAAAAAATGGATGCTGATATGAGATGGCATATTTAATGACAGCTGTATCTATGGAAAGCTGTTAAGATGCAGATTATCCCTCCTGGGGTGGGGGAGAGAGATCAAACTGCCAATCTATAAAATATACTGGATAGAAGAAGGCATGGAATCTATCTTTGCGAGTGCTTTGATTGCAGGGGACAGTGCAGCAGCATGTGGCATCATAACCGAGAGCAGACAAATCAGCTTGATGACTTTCAAAGCCAGGAATACCGCTACAGGCAAGGGTACTCCAGAGCAGGAGAAATTAAAACATATAGAGACTGTTATTAATTTCATATCTATTTTTGTATAGTCAAATCTGTATGCAAATCCTTAGCATCTCATTTTAGCAGATTAATCTAAAGTGAAGAGTGGTATGTGAAGGGAATGTAATGATGAAGCTCTCTGGAATAAATGTGGGCTGAAAACTTGGATGCTTCCTGTAAAATTCTATTTTTTTATACTGCGAAGAAATGGATTTGTTTATATGCTCATTTGTAAATTACTTCAAAAGGAAAAGCAATAGAAGCAATTCCCCGGTTTCCCCTTGCGATCCCGACTTGGCAAAAGTTACAGCGCTAGTTTGTCAGGCACCTCCTGTGTCTTCGCTCGCATTCTAGAGGTAATCATGCAGATAACTAACTGGGACATTCATTTTTTATTCCCAACTAGTGATCCAATATCTCATTTCTAAACAGCTTCATATGAGTGAAAATTTTTGTGTAATGCTAAGACATCTAATTATTGAGTTCAGATTAATAAAATCATATTGTGGATGCATCTGTGGAAGTGGATAAATAACGATTCTGCACAATAATTCTGAAGAGCATGGTGATCAGTTGTGTACCCCATGTAACTGAGGGGGTGTGGTAGCCGCATTGTAATTCACCGATGGTACATTTAGTCTATGATGGGCAGACTCTGATATACACAGTATTACAAATGTATTCAGTATTGTCAAAAAGTGGAGAGTTTACCATAGTAGATCTTAATTCTGATCCATACAAGTGGAGATGCTTTTAGAGTTTCATAGTAAGAACAGGGAGCTTGGCCTCTTGCTTGCTTTCAGTTAGAGAAATGATCAGAGGTGACCTGGACACTAATTTGGTAGTTATGGCCCCATCACAAGCACTCACAATGGTTCTGATCTCGAGCACATGTGTGATCTCAATGAATTCATTTATTCATATGTGGTTATTCCAAAGGAGAATTCTTCAACATTCTGTTTTCAATCAAATAGGAAGTAAGGATCAGGAGTAAAAGAGAATACAGTTCTCTGTTTTGATGTACAACTTGACTCTATTTGTGATTTCAACTTTGTGCTTCTTAAATGTGTTTTTCCCCCCCTTTGGCTCCATTTTAGAAATGAGACATCCAATCCAATAAATCCAGAGAAAGTGTTCGTTAAGAACAGGGATCTCCTCCTCTCTGTTCTCAGAAGATGAAGCTTTTGTTGATTGTAAAAGTGGTGCCTTACTTTATACAACCAATATGTACTTTAAAAGATGATTGAAGGCTACAGAATTAAAAAATAATAACTATCCAGTTAACACTAGCCACCTTTCATGGAGGATCCATCCTTTTTGTCATGTTTAGGGAAATGATTGACCTTATGTATCAATGACTGTCTCTTATGTATCTAGTAGTATTGGTATTAGCTGATTGTTCTAAGTCAGCTTAGAGATTCATATCAATCCCGTGGATTCTGGTTCATTTAATTCTTGGTGATGGAGTTGATGGTAGAGACCTACTCCAAGCATTTCGACTGCCAGAACAAAAACCAAATTGCTAGGTGATGTAAGATAGTCAGAGATGACGGAGATGAGCATTGGGAATCAGTTCTGTGGAAACACAGATTTTCTTCAGCACCAAACTCAGCAAATGAAGGACTTTGGAGGAAGGCTGCCCAGCGGATTCGGCAAGCACATGCAACTGTTCCTCAGTTTGCAATCATTTCCCCTGTAATTAGGCCATTAGAATTTGCTAGTTGGTGCCTGTCAAAACTAGACTCTGTTCCTCTCCTAAGAACTGAGGACAAGGGCATCATTTTCCTCGATGATATTTCAAAGAAATCTAGGTCCTTTAAAAAGATATTCTTGTTTTCTAAACGTGGCAAGTGTTTTAAAATAACTGACATTTCAAAGAGACAGAGAAATTCATTACAGCTATACCTAACCTAAAGTAAATGATTTTTAAGAAGCAAAGTTGGGGTTCTAGAATCCAAAAGCAGCTGAAGTTAAGAGAATGCTAAAGCCTTTGTGGTCAGTCTTACAGCTATCTGTGTCTTCCAAATTAGAAAAACCATATAGGGATATCTTTTCCAGCCAATCCAATTGTGGATCTATATTTAAGAACCATGTCTTTCTGGTTCTTATTAAGAATACCCTTTTACACTAGTACCTGGAACTACCTATGGGTGGTATTTACAAAGATAGGCTTTGAGTCCTCATAGTCCTGTTATCACATGGCTTAAAAAAAATCTCACTTTTTGTTTATGTGCTGCTCCTTAGAGTTTTCCTGCTAACGATAAAACTTAACCTAGAGTGGAAAATGTACAGTACAATCATGAAAGAAACATGTAAGAGCTGAGTATTCCTTGTCTCCAATGCTTGCAACCAGAAGTGTTGGGCCACATTCAGATTTCTAGATTTCCAGGTAGTTGTATATTTAGGATCAGATGTCTTAGGGATGCCAACCATTTCTTTTTCTTTTTTCTTTTTTCTTTTCTTTTCTTTTTTTTTTTTTTGTTTTTTTGAGACAGGGTTTCTCTGTGGCTTTGGAGGCTGTCCCGGAACTAGCTCTTGTAGACCAGGCTGGTCTCGAACTCATAGAGATCCACCTGCCTCTGCCTCCTGATGCTGGGATTAAAGGCGTGCGCCAACCATTTCTAAACATAAAATTCATTTAACCTTATACACAGAATCTGAAGATAATTTCATACCCATTTTTGGTGTTCCTGTCTTTTTACTGTGGATCTCACCTGAGGCCAGATGTGAGATTTTCCATTTGTGTTATTGAGTCTGCATTCAAATGGTTTGGAGATTTTTTTAGGCCTTAGAATTTTAGGTTAAGTATCCTTGGCCTATGTGGGGACAGGAAGGAAAAACAGTTAAAAGTATTGACTTTTATGGTTCCTGGTTAACAAGAAAGTCTGGTCTCTTAGATATAAGCACTGGAAAAATAATTTTGTTGAAAGTTGACTGAAGTAATTACACTGGAGAAATTTAGAGTGTGCTGTCCCATTTGGGAACCATTAGCTACTAACTAGCTCCACTTGTCATATTAAATGTTTGGAGTGTGTCTCACTGTGCTGTATCAGATGCTCCCTGGATTTTGAAGATTTTGTATTAGTAACAAAAAGCCCTCAGCAAATTTTATATAGATTTCATATTGAGATAATGTTTTCAGCAAATTGAAAACATATTATTAAATATAATTTCTGTATTTATTTTTCAATGTGGCACACTCATGGATATTATGATTTTCTACTACATAGTGCTGGCCCTAACTATCTTTTGAAGATAATGACTTTGGCCATATGTGGTATGTGGTCCAATAGAAAGCAATCACCTTGCTAATGCACAGAGCTTAGAGCTCTAACATTGCCAACTTGGCTAAGGACAGGGGCAGTCTATATAACTCTGTCCCTAGAATAAATTATGTAGAGAGAAATTTAATCTGTGTGTGATGTATTTACCCCATCCCTTTACCCCTTTATCTGGCCATGCAGAGCAGCTTGTAATTAGAAACTACTCATTGCTTGCTCTCAAGCAGATTGCTACTGAAATGCTTCTGGAAGTTTCTTTATTCATCTCTCATACAATACATCCCAACTGCAGTTTCCCTTTCCTCCAATCCTCCCAGTTCCCTCCTCCACCCTCTACCACCCCCCAGATTCATGCCTCTGTTTCCCTTCAGAAAAGACAGGCCTCCCAAGGATATCAACGGAACACAGCACAGCATAACGAGTTACAGTAAGATCTAGCACAAACCCTCATATCAAGGCTGGATGAGGCAACCCAGTAGGAGGAAAAGGGTCCCAAGCTCTGGCAAAAAAAGTCAGAGACACCCTCTCACTTCCTCTATTAGGAGTCCCACAAGAACACCAAGCTACACAACCATAACATAGATGCAGAGAATCTAGCTTAGACTCATGCAGGCTCCTTCTGATTCAGTATCTGTGAGCCCTATGAGCTCTGCTTAGCTGATTCTGTGGGCTGTATTCTTGTAGTACCCTTGACACCTCTGGCTCCTACAATCCTTCCTCCTCCCTCTTCTTTGGGGAGGTGGAGTTTCTCAAGCTGACTACTTAATGTCTGGCTGTGGGTCTCTGCATCGGCTCCTATCAGTTGCTGGATGAAGCCTCTCTGAGAACAGTTGAACTAGGCTCTGGTCCATGAGTATACCAGAATAGCATTAAGAATCTAAGCAACAGTGGATAGTCTACCTTAAATGCCCTCCCCTAATAATGAGATTGATGACTAATTTATATGCCATCCTAGAGCCTTCATCCAGCAGCTGATAGAAGTAGAAGCAGATACCCACAGCTAAACACTGAACTGAACTGGAATCCAGTTGCAAAGAAGGAGGAGTGATGAGCAAAGGGGTCAAGACCAGGCTGGTGAAACCCACACAAACAGCTGACTTGAACAAGGGGGAGATCTTGGTCCCCAGACTGATAGCTGGGAAACCAGCATGGGACTGATGCAAACTGCATGAACATGGGTGTCAGTAAGGAGACCTCAGAAATCTATGGAGCCTCCTGTAGTAGATCAGTACTTACCTGTAACATAGGAATGGACTTTGGGAGCCCATTCCACATAGAGGGATACTCACTGAGCCTAGACACATGGGGGTGGGCCTAAGCCCTATCCCAAAGGATATGACAGACTCTGAAGACCCCCTATGGAAGGCCTCACCCTCCCTGGGGAACAGAAATGGTATAGAATAGGTAGGGTCAGGGGAGGAGGGGACGGAGAGGGAACTGGGGTTGACATGTTAAACAATCTTGTTTCTAATTCAAATAAAAAGTGAAAAAAAGACAAAAATGCAAAAATGCAAAAAAAAGAAAAGAGAATCATTTCATTGACTCCCCCACCTTTGGCTAGTTGTATTGTTCTATCCTATGTTTTTTGGCTATCCAGCCTCTTGTTCCTGGCCATCCAGGCAGTGTTGGGTATGGGCTCCCTCATGTGGGATGGGTCTCAAGTTAGAGACATCATTGATTGGTCACACTCACAAGCTTTGCACCACCATTGCCCTCGCACAACTTGCAGGCAGACAGATTGTAGGTCAAAGGTTTTGTGTCTGGGTTGGAGTCCCAGTCCCTCTCCTGGAAGCCTTGCCTGGTTACAGAAGATGGCCATTTCAGGCTTCATGTGCCCCATTACTAGAAGTCCTTGCTAGGGTCACCCTCACAGATTCTAGGGAGTTTCCACTGCATCAGGTTTCCATTTTACCCCTCTTGCTCCCCAATTCCAGTCATCTCTCCCCACACGCTCTCCTCCCATCCCCCACTCCTTATAATACATTTCTTAATTATATCATGGTTTCACTTTGATAGCATACAAAGCTGCTCAGTGGTAGCTAATTGTCCTCTAATGTAGTTCATACTTATTTTGGAAAGTTCTAACATGTGCTGCTCCATTACAGGTGGAGTCACTAACACGGCACAGTATCAGAACAGACTGATGGTTTATGAACCCAACCAGGTAAGAACTTGATAAGAAGTCATCACCTTAATTAAGATGCACTTATGAAAACTTTCCATTGGAAGGATTAATTGGAATGCCACACAATGCACCTTAAGCTCCATGGGGAAAAGAAAGCATCTAGGGGAATGCCTTTAGTTTCTCATTATTTCCAAAGAAGTTCAGCTCCTGTAGCTTCATGCTGTATGTAATGACACAGAGATTTGCATTCTGTAGAGAGGATTTTTATTATAGGTATGTCCTTCTGGAAGGGATGTCATTTTGGGCAAGGAACATGGCAGTGGCCTTGTTATTCTCATAGCAAATAAAGTCATTTGACTACCATAGTCAACAGTATTTAGAATAGTACCTAGGACAAACACAAATTTAAAAGTGTCTGGGAGTGTTGTGCCTCTAACAGATGGGTCCTTTCTGTGCAATTCTGGTACACACTAATTCCTTCTCCCCTAAAATGAGACATGCTTTTATTCTCTTTTTCTTCTACCAAAATGTACGGTGAATTTTGCCATTTCCATGACTTCGATATCTAAATATTTCTTGATTGTGACAGTATTCCAAAATGGTGTGACATGGAGGTTTAATATCCACCAGCTAGCAATATCTGGTTTTGAAACAACAGGTTGACTTTGGCAAGCTGCCTCTGGTTAGATACTACAAGCATGTGCATAGTGTCCCCTAAGTTTCTGCTGTGTTTTTAACAATGACTTGACTGAGGACAGCATTTCTCTTTTTACAAGTGTGTCTCCTGATATTATGAGAAGTTGTAGATTGCAGAGACTGAATGCTGACGGGTCAGCTGTCTCAGGAGGATCACTAATTACAGAAGCCTAGGTTTGGTGCACACATGGTTAAGGAGGAAGACGGCATTAGCATTGCTTAAATGAGTTCCCTTTCATGTTTGTACACACATGCTCTTTTTTAAAAATTCTGCCGGCATATTGTTTACTGTGGGTACTGGCAAACATCACATCTGCTTGCATCTTGCTTGGAATCTCAATAACTCTATCATTCAGCCCTGGTGCTTATTTCTCTTCTAGGCCTTTGTGGAGAGTCGATAATGCCTGCCATCTGCCACAGAGCACATCGCTACCTGCCAACAGGCAGGCTGGGGTGACCTCTGCCTCCCCACCACTGATTAGTATTCACACGCCAGCTTATTAGGAATGACCCCACCAGGCCTCTCTGCTTCTTTGCCTTTGCAGCGGGTGGTGGCTCACCTGGCAGGCACTGCAGTGAAGGAAGCTAAAGATATAATCAGGGGATGTAGGCAGGCTTTGCAAACCAGATGGCATCTACAGTCTTGTGACAGGGGACTGGACTGCTAATGCAAACACTGATTCCTAATATTGTAATAGGTTATCTCATAGACAGCACCCAAGATAAGCATCGTCAGAATTTTAAAATTCACTCAAGCACAATGCACTGAAGATATTTCTTAGCAAAATGTCCAAAATCTAGCTTTGACTATTTATTAAAGACTGTATTTGACTGAGGAGATTCTGTGTTCAGAGGGACCAGACTGTATAAGCCCCTGAAACAAAACAACTTCTTTTTCCTGCAGTTTACCCTGAGAAATTAGAAATGGGCAAATATATGCCTATAGTGATTAGATGTCACAGTGTGTGTGTGTGTGTGTGTGTGTGTGTGTGTGTGTGTGTGTGTGTGTATGTGTGTGTGTGTGTATGTGTGTGTGTGGTGAATAGATGTCACAATGTGTGTGCCTGTAGTGAATAGATGTGACAGTGTGTGCCTGTCTGTAGTGAATAGATGTGACAGTGTGTGTCTGTAGTGAATAAATGTCACAGTGTGTGTGCCTGTAGTGAATAGATGTGACAGCATATGTCTGTGGTGAATAGATGTCACAGTGTGTGTGTGCCTGTAGTGAATAGATGTGACAGCGTATGTCTGTGGTGAATAGATGTCACAGTATGTGTGTAGTGAATAGATGTGATAGTGTGTGTCTGTAGTGAATAGAATTCACAGTGTGTGCCTTTAGTTGAATAGATGTCACAGTGTGTGTCTATAGTGAATAGATGTCACAGTGTGTGTGTCTATAGTGAATAGATGTCACAGTGTGTGTTCCTGTAGTGAATAGAAGTGACAGTGTGTGTCTATAGTGAATAGATGTCACAGTGTGTGTGCCTGTAGTGAATAGATGTCACAGTGTATGTCTGTAGTGAATAGATGTGACAGTGTGTGCCTGTAGTGAATAGATGTCACAGTGTGTGCCTGTAGTGAATAGATGTGACAGTGTGTGTCTATAGTGAATAGATGTCAGTGTTGCCTTTAGTTGAATAGATGTCACAGTGTGTGTGCCTCTAGTGACAAGTGCCTATAGTCTATATGCCAATGTTTATACACGAATGTTTGTGCTTGTAGTCTGCTTTTTTCTTTACAGCTTTGTGAACTGGTGAAATTCTGTGCATGCAAAACATCATATGATTCTTCTGGTCCAAGTCCAATTTTGTCTTGGCAAAAAGGAAATGAGGTTCTTCCTATATGCTGAGTGTCTATGAGAAAGGAAGTGGTTAGGTTTATTTATTGATTTGTCAAGCAGCTTGCTTGTCTGTCAGTTGGTTAGTTGGGATTTAAATGTAAAGCCATGGTTGCTTCTCAGATAATTTAAAATTTGTATTGCATTTTCAATAGGAATCTTATGTTAAGGAGGGCTGATCTTAGCATTCCTATTATTGAGGATGAGCTAGAGCCAAACATGAAAGATGTTTCTATTCCTTAACATTGTCACATAAAGCTTGCCCCCCTACCAATATAAATAAATATGTCTAGACCTAGCTATCCTATTAGGAAAAGACATCATTTTAAGTGTGTGAAAGTGTGAGAGGGCTGAGATACAAAGGAAACCGTTTGTTACTGAGCCAAATCTTAGCTTATCCTCTGATCTCAGGTTAATTTTGGAAAGAGTAGGAAAGTTACCTTCACCCTAACCTATGTGAGACCTTGATTACTCAATGTTTATATACTCCCCTTCCTCCACTTTTTATTAAGACTCCATTTCACTATGTAGCTCTGTCGGGTCTGAAATACATGGACCAGGTTGGTTTTGAACTCACAGAGATCTGCCTGCATCTACCTCCGGAGTTCTGGGATTAATATCCTCAAACACTGTATTTTTAAAACAGTGAGCATGTACTAGACATTTATGACATGTGAGGCATTTTCTAAATCATAGCTGGATGTCCTGAAGGTTTCATTATCCCCATTGTGTAGATGAGGAGGTGGGGGAGGAGGGTGGCCAGTGGATTTCTTAAGACTGCACATGAATTTTGGCTTACATAGTCTCAATGGAGACAGTTTTGATTATTATACCATCTTCTACATTGTTCCTGGCCATGTGCTTAAGTAATTTCTATGAGCTGAGCATCATGAAATTTTAAAATTGCATTATAAAATGCAAAATGCCTGATAAAATGCAAGCCTACCAAAATTTATTTTTAAAATGTAAGCCACAAGATAGGATTATGTAATTCTTTCTTGTATTCATGTGTGAAACCCATGCCTTTCAACACATAAATAATATGCAAATAAGATGTGATAGACATTAGTGTTTTTATTGCTCGTGAGGCACTACTACCTTTGCTATTTGTGAGGTCTTCTGAACCCAAACACACCTGAATGTTTGTTGTTTTCTTTTGTTTTTCAGAATAAGTGGATAAGCCGTAGCCCCATGCTACAGAGAAGGGTCTACCACTCCATGGCTGCTGTCCAGAGGAAACTTTATGTTCTTGGAGGCAATGACCTAGACTACAATAATGACCGGATTCTTGTGCGCCATATAGATTCTTATAACATTGACACTGACCAGTGGACACGCTGTAATTTCAACTTGCTGACTGGCAAGTATCCCTGGCTAAGCAATTTAAAAACAAAAATAGGGGCTGGAGAGATGACCAGGTGGTTAAGATTACTATAGGACCCAGGTTTGATACCCAGCACTGTGGTAGCAGCAGAACTGTCTATAATTCAAGTCCTGGGGGATCATAAGCCCCTTTTTGGCCCCCAAGGGTACCAGGAACACATGTGGTAAGTACACAGCTATACACACAGTCAAAAACCACATAAAAATAAAATAAAAATAGAATAGAGATTCAAAACATTCCCAGACTTGTTTCTTAGACATCTAGAGCACATCTCTAAATATTATGTGAGCAGTGGATCATGCAAAGTATTTTCTTTACCCAGGAAGACATGCATGATTTATAGCTACAGATGGGGCTTCTTCAGGTGACTGGGAATCTAGTTTCTATTTTGCCTTTGTGTATGTTCTCAAATGACCAAGAGAAGCTTATCAGCTTGCTTTTCGTCAATTGATATTCATGTGAGAACTTTGATACATGTAGGAGGGAAAAGGCACAAAAAGAGTTAATAGGGTTTCCCTCCCTTTTAAAGTCAGGGTCTCATGTACATCAGAAAGGCTTCAAAGAACTTCCGATCCTTTCAGCTCCACCTCCCTCTTACTGGGGTTTCATCTGTGACCTGCTATGTCCAATTGTATGTAGTGCTGGGAATAGAATCTGAGGTTTCATGCATGCTAGGCAAGCACTCTCCCAGCTAAGCCATGTCCCCAGCCCCAACAAGTTCAGCTTCTTAATGCCTTGTCCTCTTTTATCTCTTGGGAGATCAGACAGTCTTCATTATTTGTCACTGCTGTTTATTGTGTCTGTGTGCAGTCTAGAAATTAGACTTTAGAACAGCTTTGTGCCTTAGAGCCTTCCAGGCCACACATCCCTCCCTGTATATTTCTGCAGAGCAATCAGACACATGGAGCCTACTCATCGCAGAAAAGAACTGAGTGAGTGTAGTAATTGCACACTTACTCTGATGTCCTAGATGGAGCTGGAAACTGCCTCTCTGGCCAGCTTCTAATGACAAACATCCACCAATGGCAGCATCCCTTGCAGGGCTGCTTTAGGTCAGAAAAATCACAAACTGTAAATGGTAGGTTAGAGTAGTTCTTGAAGACATTTAATATGCAGAGTGGGCATTCAGTCACTCACAGATGCTGCTGGGAGGCCACACTGAGAACACAACCAGGGATTTAGATGCTTTGTATCAAGCTCTCCCCTTTTTATGAAATGATTTGTAAGCCTATTGTAAGTTCTGATCTCTCAGGTAGAGTGGCATCTTAGATCCTAGATCCCTGGATCTGTGATTCTGCCTCTGACTTATTTATTACTCCAGTCAATCCTGTGTCAGCTCATCAATAAAAAGAGGCTCTCACTCTCTGCTTGCCTGCAGGGAAGAATGTGTAGTAGTGAGTTATTCTGACTTCTTTTTTAGAGAGGGGAGGGGAACCCTTTCATCAGTTTGGCCTGTCAGTATCTAGGGATTGTGCAGGCTGGTCTCAGCCTGGGAACTTTAATATAATCTTAAAACTGTTGACTATGTAAAGGAAGAAGCCTAGCAACTCCATCTGTTTTCATCTGCTGTTTGTCTTCATTTGAGGCATGGGGTGAGGGCATGGCTGCTATGCCTTAGGGTTGTTGCAGTTGTTACAAGTTAAGCACTTGTCTATATTTGTCAGCACAAGTGCTATATAGAGCACAATGGATGTTTTACATATCTACAATATCCATAATTTCCACCAACATAAACTAATGGAATATAGGATAATGGTTCTACATAGCTTACTCTTACTATATATAGTGCTACATTTTGTAAGGTGTTCGTTAAGAGGTATTTTGGCATGGTCCTAACTAGATGTAGGTTCATTCTTTGAGAAGTAGTGGCTAATTCATTTTAGTTCTGGAGACAGTTCTTAACTGCTGCAAAATTCCTATGGAGTATACAAATATGCCACAGGGGAAAATGGTATCCCTCAGTGGCAAAAGGGTTAATTAAAACATGTAAGAAATGGAATTTTTTTCTTTGTATTCAATTCTCTTTACTTTAGGCCAGAATGAATCTGGAGTTGCTGTCCACAATGGGAGAATATATTTAGTTGGTGGATATTCAATTTGGACAAATGAGCCTCTGGCTTGTATCCAGGTGAGTGGTTGAAGTTCCTTTTGAAGTTTGTGCAAGTGGTTCAGTGAGGTTATGTTTTGCAATTCAGCTGCAGAAGGTGATATTTAATGTACAGGAAGAGGCTCAAGGACCCTCTCTTTGTGTAGCTACTGCAGTCTACATCGTGTGTCCTAGAAATGATGCCCACTAAATGATCATTGAGACCTTTTAAAAAATTAAAATGAGTACAAACTTTAAAACATCTATAAAATATGCCCGAAATGGAGAAATTGAATAGCTTACCCCCTTTTTTAATACTTAAAAAGGAAAGAAACTTTGGCAATAGCCACTTTGTACTCTAATCATTTTAAAGATGTCCAATCTTCGTGTATTTTGTATATTACATTTTCTTTATTTTTATAATTGTCACCTGTAGAGGCATTCTTCCTTCCTGGCAGAGGTTTCTAGCAATAGTGGTCTATGGAGAGTCTGATGGGACAGTTTCTGCCCCAAAGAATAGCCCAAACATTTCACAAGTGAACCAGGCAATCTGGCTTTGGCAGGATGCCAGCTGGGTGTCTCAGAGCATCCATACACACTTTGTGTTATATGTAGCTCCTAGTGTTCTTTGTAATTCTTACCCTTTTTCTTTTTCACATGTTCTCTGCTAAAATCTTGACATGTCTTAGCCCTGACTTATCATATTATCATATATATATTTTCAAGACAGAGTTTCCCAGTGTGGTATCTTTGGAGCCTGTCCTGGTACTCGCTCTGTAAACCAGGCTGGCCTCAAACTCACGGAGATCCTCCTGCCTTTGCCTCTGGAATTAAAGGTGTCATCTGGCACAATTCATATATTTAACCTAATTTTTGTGGGAAGACTTTTGAAAAAGGTTTTAGTATTTTTAATGGTTGAAGAATGATTCCAGCATCACCACCACCATCGTCATCATTATTATTAGGAATACTATTATTTTGAGACAGTATACAGTCTCGCTATACAGCCCTGACTTGCCTAACTCATTATATAGACCAGGATGGCCTCAAACTCTAAAGATCTGCCTGTCAGCCACCAGAGTGCTGGGATTAAAGGTATACAGCACCACACCTGGCAATTCCACCTTTTTATTTTTTAGTTATACCTCAAAAGGGATATTCGCATGTATCTCATAAGGTGGTATGTACTTGTTATGGAACTTTTCCATGTTGTTTGCTTTCAAGATTGCTAATGTCTACTGTCTACTTGCTGTATCATGTTAGTTATAGCTCTCCTTTTTTTTTCAGGGTGTTATTCATCTTTTCTCCTCTAAGTTTGTCTCACCACAGGTTTCCCTGAGGATCTTGCATATTTCTGTTATTCAGAGATGAAGTAGATATAAAAAGTGTGTTTGCCATCTTTGGTTGACTAGACCCAAGCTTTGCATCGAATAGCTAGAATTCATTTACCTAAGTACTCAGGGAATGTTCATAAAACACAGTCATGCTTTACATAAAGTTCAGGGGGGAGATCTAAAAAATTGTTTTATGGAATGCTAATACAAATGAAAGTAAATTTGAACTAAACAAAATGCAAAATGTAAACTCTCCATAGCTGTAAATAATGAAACACACTGCCATAGAACTGCGTTGAAAGCCATAGTGAAACAAAGAGCATTAGAGGGTTGTAATAACACAAGCAGTATGCAGCAAAATGTGGGATACCTGTAGTTTAACAAGCTAGGAAATGAATCTTAAACTCAAAGTAGAAAATAATAAAGAGAGCAAGGTAATGACTGGAAAACAATAATACCGTAGAAAAATGTGAGTCCCCAAATCACCTAGACATAACCAACATCATCACCTTCTCCCGAGACGTGGCTAGCAAAGCAGCTTGGGGGTGGATCCCATCTCTGCCTCCCAAGTGCAGGAATTCCAATTGGCTGTGCACCAGTCTGAATTTTACATGGGTTCTGGGGATGTGCACTTTGATTTTCACACTTTCAGGGCAAGTCCTTTATCCACAGAGCCATGTCTCTAGCCTAATAGACTTTTATAAGAGCCCCTCACAATTAACAGATGTGTCCATATCAGCATGTAGTTTGTGACTTTGATGTTTGTAAACAAAGTCTTCACAGATAATAGCATTTTAAAGGTTTATTTTTAAATTGTGTGCATGTATGCATATATGTATGTATGTATGTATGTATACATGTATATGAGCCTCTAAGCATGTGGGTACGTAGGTTCACAGAAGCTAGAGGCATTGATTTACCTGAATCTGGCATTACAGAGAACTTGGTCTTCTGCAAGGGCAATGTGCACTCTTAACCTCTGAGCCATCTCTCTAGCCCCATTGATAGCTTTCTCTATCATATATCTTGCATTCCAGCTATTGGCAACTAATTTCTGGGTATCTTCTCATCTTAACTAAGGCTCAAACATTTCTGCTTTGCTGCTGACTGCAGATCTGTTTATTTTCATGTATCAACAGTAACATAGTAATTGATGGAAAGACCAGCTAAGTGTTTAAAAGCAGGCTGCTTCCCTAGCATTATTAGTACCTGCTGGAAGAATAATACCCTATGGAGAAGCAAGACAATGGAAGACAGGAATGGTGACCATGAGAAAATGTTGGTTAAACAGTTTAAGTTCCTAATTATAGAACACATTGAAAATTACAGAGTTGTGGTGACAATCCCATACTCTAAAACTATAAAAGTTTAATTTTTTGTCACAAACCACAATAACTCATAATCAAAGAATAATTTATAAACCAGTAGTCTAATAACAGGACTGATTAATGAAGATTATAGTTAAATAGTTCAGAGATTCTCTAATTAATACCCAGAACTATTTTTTTTTTCTTTAAAAATACCAGCCAATATTCTTGTTTCAGCAGACTGTCCTCTGACCTCTAATCCAGGTTCATTTAACAGTCATTTGTGGGGGTTAGTCACCTGGGGTGAATTACCTGAGAAGCCATTTCAACTACTACCAAGTTAGCATATGCTACTCTGTTCACTGTAAGGACAGTGCAGACAGAGGGAAGCTGGGAAGCTTATGTTAGTATTTGTTTAAATATTTAGGTTGAGAAGCATGAGTAATACAATCACTGGAAATAGACCCTGCAAAATATAAAAGTGAAAGCCCTCTTATTAATTTTGTGGGCATGATGGGAGGGGATGTCTGGCATGCCGCCTGACTCTAATCTGGTGTGCCTGGGGTGACTAGTACATATGGGCAGCTGTGAGGATGCAGGTGATTCTTCTGTTTCCAGATTATTCTACTGTTGTCCTCTTTTACTCTCACTTCCTTGTGGCTGGAGGATATGCTGCCAATCTGGCACCGCCATTTCCCACACGTCTTCTTTCTGCCAGTTTACAGGGGCGTGCTTTGGAGAAAATCTGCCAAAAAGCTTTCTTTCTCCTTCCCAGATTAAATACATTACATCTGCTTAACACATGCAGTCACTGTTGGCCCAGCATACCACCAGAGGCTCTCAGGGTGATTACCTCACTGTTACTTTGACTTTTAAAAATGTATTCATTTGGGGAAAAGCACTAAGTCCTTTTTCTTCTGGGCTACATCCATGGATGAAAATACTGGCTAGATCCACCATGTACAGCCAAGCTACCTTGAGAAAAAAAAAGTCCCCTAATTTTTCTGTTTTCTTCTCTGTAAATTGAAGGCAGTACTTAACCTTGTATGGTTTTGATAAATATTTGGCAAGGAACCATAAAAGGAATGAACCATTCAAGAACAGCAAGGAGTTATTCAGGAAAAGGCCTGCAGAGGGGGCTCTAGAGTAGGAACAAGAGCCAGCTATTCACTTCCAGGCTGGACTAGTTGTAGGGAACAAAAGGGAAAGAAGAGGGCTGAAATGGTTCCATGTTGAGCCCCTGGTGACTTAAAGGAGATTAGGTGATGAATACTATAGTGGGAAATTGCCAATATGGAGCCAAGTAGAAATATAAGGGTATTTAATAGGGAAAAGCCTTACTTACAGAGCAACCTAGCCAGCCGGCATGGCAGCAGTCTGTACACAAGCTGAAAGGGTGCCAAAACTGAAAGTGAAACCCAGCCAACTGAAACTCTATGTCACCATGACCACACCCTCGCAGGCGTGGTCAGGCAGACCTGTAGCCAGCCCCTAAGCAGGCATGGCTATAGGTTCCCCTACAATTTCCCTTTTAGTCAAAAAGAGGATTAAAACTTAACAGTGTCAAGTATCCAAAATTAACAATCATAAAGGTGAAATATAAGAAGATACAACAATCTGCTTATGTCACATCCTAACTATCTATTTTAACTAAACACTAAAATCATCTGAAAGAGGTGTCCAAGCCTGAACACCTCCTTCTAATCCCAACCATAAACAATAGGAAGCTTTCCCTAACTAGCTATATACACTGTCCTAAGTGACAGCAATGGGGAAAGGGGGGGTAGCATCCTCCAAGTTACTTCCTGCTGAAATGGGACGATGATAGCCTTGTGGGGTCCTGTAGGAAGAAAATGTTAGTATAGTAAAAGTCTTGAATGAATTGTATCCAGTCCATGTTAGATGAGATTTGCTTGATTGAAGATCTCGCTTGAACTCCTCAACTTGATAGAAGTCAGTACCCGAACCTCTGGCTGGAGTGTCAGTTGGATCCAGTGCAGTCGAGGAGGTGTGGCCCATATTCTTTCCAGGGTGTCCAGGAATTGCTGTAAGGCAGGTCTTCATTGGCTGTGTGGGACTCAAACATAAACAGTTAGCAGAGAAATGTTTGCTTGTGATGTACACATACTGGGAAAGGCAACCATGGGAGAATAACGATTATGAGAGGGTGTACACCTTGAAAGAAAGATCCAAGAAAAGACAAAGATAGTCCCCAAATTCTTCTTTTATTCTGTATTACATCAATTGGCTTCTTGATACAATACAGAAACTCTAAAGTTTAGTTAAATAACGTGCTTGGATTTTAGAGGAGGAAAGCCAAATCCACATCTAAATCCAGCAATGGTTTAATTGAATAGGGACTAGGAAATAAAGAGAAATAGTTCTCTGAGAGACAGCTGTAAAGTTTACCATATGGCACATTCCTTTTGTTTGATGGTTATAACTACCTTTTCTTCTTAAGCATCTACCCATGTAGTGTTCTTGGCTTTCTGGAGATGAGTTTTCCTGTGAAGATAGAAATAAAACACTTCCCTTTCCTTTGGGAGGTTTCTATTTAGTTTATGAGATATACCTCGGTAAATACCTGTCACTTGTCCTTGTCGAGAGGTTTGTCTTTTTCAACTCGAATCTTGATCTACTTTGATGGTATCCACAGTTTTTCTTCTCCTGTGGAAACCAATGCAAAACCCCTACCCCAACGTAACACATGTCCAGGCTTCCATACAGAGGTTAGTACATCTTTGAAGTATACTGGTTGATTCAGTTCAGCAGTTTTTTCTGTAGTCCAGTGTCTTTCTGCAGCTGTTTGTCCTTTTTCATTGGCAATAAGAAAGTTTGGTGTCAATAAAGCATTATGCAACCTGTATTTGTGGGGTTTTGTTCCCCCAGTCTGTTTATGGAGCATCTCCTTTAGTGTTCTATTAGATCTCTCAACCACTGCCTGTCCTGTAGGATTGTGTGGTATACTGGTCACAAGCTTTATGTTACAATATTTGAAAAACTGTTCCAATTTGCTGGAGACATTTCCTGGAGCATTGTCAAATTTTTATTTGTGCAGGTATACCCATAATGGCCATTACCTCTAATATGTGTGATAACAGAATTGGCTTTTTCAGAGCTAAGAGCAGTGGCCCATTGAAACTCTGAAAATGTGTCTATAGTATGGTGTTCATAATTTAAATTTCCAAATTCTGGAAAGTGAACACATCCATTTGCCAAATTTCACTTCTATGTATATCCTTGGGATTACTGCCTGCTGGTAATGGAACTTGATTATAGAATGAACAGGTAGGGCACTTTTTACTATCTCCTTGACTTGTTGCCATGTGATGGAAAAATCTGTTTTTAAACCTTTGCTATTTACATGGTGTTTTAATGAAATTCTGAGCTTCTAGCATGCCAATTATAAAGGGTTTCCTTGTATGTTTCTGGTTGATCTACATTCATTGGTCCAGTGTCTGCCCTTACCACATCTTCTACATAATCCCGAAGGCGGTGGCCTTTTGTATGAGGCATTGTTAGAATTCCCATGTCTACAATTTCTCTTAATATGTCCCATTCTGCCACAGCTAAAACATCTAGGTTCCTGATGCTTTCATGGTCTTCTGGAGTGGGCTCTTCCTATATGAGGTCCTGGTTCATAGTAGTGATGAACCCTGGCCTCTTGGTACCTATATTGATCCCTGCAAGGTGTTTCCCCTTCCCAAGCCCTTCTGTCATCATCTCTGGGACTCTCAATCTCCTGCTGCCTTTTGAAACTTCTTGGGATAGCTTCTCCTGCCCAGGCTCCAGCATCAATGTGGGCTGTATGCAAAACCCATTCTTTTAGCGGAGCTGATCTGATTTTTAAAGGCAAAAGTATTCTTTTGCATATTAGGTTTGAATTGTCATAAGCTATTGTATACACAATTGAATGTCTTATTGCTGGATCTGTTACTTGTAATTCTACCGCTCTGGTCAACTGGTCTAAGAAGTCCTGGAATAGTTCTGTTGGTCCCTGTTCTATTTTGGTATAAGCTTCCAGTTGTTCCCCTGGCTCAGGAACCTTATCCCAGACGTTTATTGCTGCTTTCTTGCATGGGGACAGTATATGGTCATCATATTCAGCCTGCATGCTTAAGATCCTTCAGCTGTATAGGTTGCCATACATAAGCCACCTGTCCCTGGGGGTGTTTTTTAGTTGGTGGCTTTTCTACCATTGTTGGTGGGTAGACCAATGCTGTACACGTAATGACTTTAGAATGATCAAGATACCTGGGTGGAGTAGGTGCCTTGGATTGGAGTGATTCTGTCTCAGAAGTCATTTGGAGTTGATTATTTCCTGTTTTAAGAAGCTTCCCCTTCAGGGTGAAAGTGTTTCCACTTCTCACAGAATATCCCATTGTCTCACCTCCATGTATACATCCTTCCATAAAATATCCTGTTGTTTTATTTCCCTGTTATATCCTGTGCCTACAGAAGTTTCCCTCCAAGATGGAAGGCTTTGCCCCTGGGGGAAACTGCTAGGCTATAGGTGGTTGTTTTCATCTAGGCTATAAGAAATCCTTTTAAAGCTGTTGGAAACAGGCTGGAGAAGGGCATGCTGCTATGTCTGTATTGATGGCAGAGAAAATAACCAGTCCTTCAAGGAGAGGGAGTAGGTGAGGGAATCCCTCAGGATGAGCAGTTGAAACCAACAAGGGCACTGAAGGAAAAAGGATAACAATCATGGTTTGGTTATTGGGAAGCAGTTCATACTTTCATATGATCAATTGTCTAGGTCCTGGAGGTAAGTTAGCATTCTATGGGGTTGGGGGGAAGAACCTGAGGAGTTGTAGACAGAAGAAGTATGAGAAGGTATTTTGTTCTGTCAACTTGACACAAGCTAGAGTTATCTGAGAAGGGGGAACCTCTATTGAGAAAATGCCTCCCTAAGACTGGCCTTAATTAGTGATTGATGTGGGAGGTCCCAGGCCATTCTGGGTGGTTCCACCTCTGGTCTAGTGGTCCTGGTGTACATAAGAAAGCAGACCAAGCAAGCCATAGGAGGAAGCAATCCAGCAAGTAGCATTCCTTCACGACTTGTGCTTCAGTTTCCTGGCCTAACTTCTCTCAATGATGAAGTCTAACATAAGAAGAGTTATAAGCCAGAATCAACCCTTTCTTCCCCAGATTGCTTTTGGTCATGGTGTCTTATCACAGTGGCAGAAACCCATTTGTTCCAGGTGCAGAGGATATTGCTGTGACAGACCTGACCATGTGTTTTCAGGAGGAATGTGGTGTTTGCACTTAGGGCTAGAAAAGGCATTGACTATTCATCAGAGCTTAGAGATCTGTTGTGGGAGCTAAAAGGATAAACCTGAGAGCAGTATAGATGATGGAAGCCTGGCTTGTGAAGTTTCAGAGTCCCTCACAGACTCTATCAAGTCACTGGATGTTTTGAGTTAAGAACCCATGGTTCTGGTCAGCTGAGGGATGAAGATTAACAAGAGAGCAGAACCAGGATCTGAACCTTTATTTTTTGGGGACAATTAATTCTGCTTAGCTGGAGCTGAGAAATTAACACTGATTTAAGGCCAGGCAGTAATGCATGCCTTTAATCCCAGCACTCAGGACGCAGAGGCAGGCAGATCTCTGTGAGTTCGAGACCTGCCTGGTCTACAAGAGCTAGTTCCAGGACAGCCTCCAAAGCCACAGAGAAATCTTGTCTTGAATCCCCCCACCCAAAAAAAAGTTTCTCAGGTGGTACTGGTTTTGAAGTTATGGAAGAGTCATTGAAAGCAGCTGAGGTTTTGCCTGTGAGAGGACAGGATAGGACATTGGCAAAGTTGCAGCTTCAGTTGCAGTAGAAGCACCAGGACTGGAGGGATAAGGGATAGACGTTGAGACCTGGCACCATGTGGCAGAAGTCAGGGTCCTTTAAGAGAGCTCAGAAGAGGCTACAGTCCAGTTACAGTGGAGACCCTGGCACTTTGGAGATGCTAGTACCATGAGATGACTGCTAAGGACAGCGGCAGCTGTGGGATGGAGGCAGCCTGGCCCCATGAGACAAGCTGTGTGTGCTGCAAATACCAGAGCTAGAGAAATGGAAACACTTAGAGCGTAGAAGATTTCGAGTCCCAGGTGTAGTACATTAAGCTGTTTACACTGCTGGACTTTGGTCTTGCTATGATTTGAATGTGGCTGTGCCCTGGTTCTTCCCTCTTGGAGTAAGAAAGTGTTCAACTTGTGTTTTGATTTTACAGAAGCCCAGTTTAGAAGCTTTGGATATTTCAAAGAGACTTTGAACTGTGAGATAGTTTGGGCTTTTATTTATTTATTTATTTGTTTTACATGTTGATGGAAGTCTCCCCACACCCTGCATCCTCCTCTCCTAATCCATCTCCCCCCATTTCCCCTCACACCCCCCAATCTTCTCTTCTTCCATCTCCAACCAGGAAAGGGAAGGTCTCCTATGAGTAACAATAAAACATGGCATATCAAGTTATAGTAAGACTAAGCACCTCCTCATGTATTAAGACTGGGCAAGGTGACCTAATGATATGAGAAGTAGGGTTCCAAAAGTCAGTAAAGAGTCAGAGACAGCCCCTGTTCCCACTGTTAGGAGTCCCCAAAGAGGAACAAACTACACAACTGTAACAAACATACAGAGTGCCTAGGTCAGTTCCATGCAGGTTCCCTGGTTGTTGGTTCAGTCTCTGCCAGCCTCTATGAGCCCAGGTAAATTGATTGTGTGAGCCTTCCTGTGGTGTCCTTGACCCTCTGCCTCCTACACTCCTTTCCCTGCCTCCTCTACAGGATTCCTGAAGGCCACCTAATGTTTGGCTGTGAATCTCTGCATCTGCCTCCACCAGTGGCTGAATGATGGATGCCTCTCTGATGACAATTGGGCCAGGCACTAATCTGGTTATAGGAGACAGCCAGTTCAGGCTACATATGCACTATTACACGGAGTCTAACCTGGGGTCCTCCCCATAGATTTTTGGGAGATCGCCCTGCGCCAGGCCTCCACCAAACCCCAAAATGCATCCTCAGCAGGCCCCCTCAGCAACCCCTGTACCCTGCAACCTGGTCACTCATGTTCCCACCCCCACCCGCCCTCAGTCCACTCACAAACTCTCTTTTATTTCCCCTTCCCTATGAGAATCTGGGTGTCCCCACAGGAATTCTCCTTGAACCCTTAGAGACTAAACTTTTAGAGTGTTTGAATTTTTAAAGACTGCAGGATTCTACAAGTTTGGAGTGCATTTTATATTGAGATATTGGCATAACATGCAATCTTAAGGATCAACAACGAAGTAATATAGTTAAATAGTGCTATGCTTGTGTGTCAGCTTGAAAAGGGCCAGTTACTTTGTTTTCATTTTTTATTTTTTTTCTTGTCAACATGAGATAAGCTAAAATTATCTTAGAAGAGGACCCATAATTGAGAAAATATCTCTGTAAGACTGGTCTCTAGACAAGCCTGTGTGGCATACTGGTCATGATTTCTTTTGGTCATTCTTTATCACAGTGACAGAAAAGTAACTAATATACACAGTGAGAAAAACAGTAATGCCTCAGGGGCTGTTTTTGCTCACCTATATGCGTTTTTCGAGTAACTCCTGCCCTCTTTTGGTGTAGGTATTGGATGTAAGCAGAGAAGGCAAAGAGGAGGTGTTCTATGGACCTACCCTTCCCTTTGCTTCGAATGGGATAGCAGCGTGCTTCCTTCCGGCTCCGTATTTCACGTGCCCGAACCTCCAGACTCTTCAGGTGCCTCACCACAGGATTGGCACGATCTGAAAAGCCAGCTGTTTGACAGCATCAGCAGGAGCCCGGATTGAAAACTTGGCATCTGGGTACAGGGCAGAAACCTCCTCAGCGCTCAGTGCTTCCCCCGTCGTGTTTTACAGGTCTCAACTTGTGATAAATTCTAGCAAAAAAACCAATTTTCTAAAACATACTGTGGAGAACTCGTCACTTCTTTTCGGTGTATGTTAACATACAGTATGTGTAACTCTTGTTGCGGTGCACCTTAATGCCATCCTACTGGCACATTATTGTTTTGTGGGTCTTTAAAACATTACTTCCTTGTGTCCTGTGCTAATCAGCGCCATCCAGGATCACGAGACACCGATAGTAATGCACCTTTCACAGGTGGCATAGGTTTTCTCATGACCTTTCCGTACTTCCGCCTTTTAAGACTGGGACATCAGAGTGTCATTTTTCAAAGTTTGGCATTCCTCAGAAGAGGGTCAGCAGGGCAACATCATGAGCTTCAAATGCCATACTTTATTCAAGGTGATGGGAGCAACGGGCTTGGGAAAGTTAGAGTTACGAAGCCTGCTTACTCTGACCTCCTGTCAGAACTTTACAAGGCTTAGGTTTCTCCCCCCTTGAAGGAGGATCATTTCTGATTTCCACCGGAACTGAAAAGAATTTTTGAGAATTAAGCTAATGCTCAGAACCTTGCCTAAGAAAATAAAGTTACTCAAATTCTAAGGTGTTTTACTGTCTTTAGAACCACCCAGTCACCGAACCATGTCCTGTGGGATAAATGAGACTGGAAATAGCAGAAAGACACTGTACCTATCCTGTCTAGGAACACCAAAGATCCCTAAGCTTGTACAGATTCTTGCCTGAGAGAATTCTCTTAAATGCCTCATTTTAAGTTTAGAAAAGTTAGCTGTACTAACTCTGGCAACATAGAAGGCTGTGATGTAAGTCTGAACTGAGAAATGGCAGTTCTAATGGACATTTTCCATTAGAATTATTAAAGGCCATGTCAACCTTGAGTACTTGTGTGATTCTCCACCACTGCCAATACATTGTTTCATTACCACCACTTTTAATAATGCACAGTTCTTCTTTTAGTCTAGATTTTTGGGTTTGCTTTATCTACAACTAAAAGTAAAACAAATTATCTTGATAATTACACTTTAACATAAATGCAACGTGTTTGTTTTTTCTAATCTTGCCAAGAATTGAGGTCATTTTTATTAAAAGGCTGTTCAGCCATTTCAACAGTGCTTATGTCATAGAAATTGTCTGTTTTACTCGTGTAACCACTTTGTTTTTTTTTAATCATCATAAGTAAATGAAAAAGTAATCATTTTCTTTTTGTTCAGGGTGGCTTTGATTGGCTCTGTAGCCATGCTGGCCTCCAACTCATGATCCTCCCAAATAAAATAATTTGTTTACATTAGCAAATTCATTAACTATAAGCACTGTTGTAAGATACCTAAAACACTGTTCTAAAAACACAGATGATCTGGTCACTGGGATAAAGGACTAGAAGTGATAGAAAGGGTGAAGAGGAACAGTAACAAACATAACTCCAGACAGAGCAGGGACAGTTGGTGCAGAGAGGTGGTGAAAACACTTCTAAAAGCTGCCTATGAGCCTTCAGAAAGAAACTTACAAGTTCTGTCAGGAAAGTGTGTTCCTGCCCTCCTGAATTCTTGCAACACAGACCCAAATAGCAAGTGTTTCAGACTTACTGACCTTATTATTTGATATATGAATCTTCTCTCTAGCAGTTTTTTCCTTGTAAAACCATTAAATAAATAATGGTGTAAAAAAAATAGCTATGTCCCCAGGTCCTATACCCCGAAGGAAAGTAAATGGCTTAAAAATGAGCTAACTGAACTGAAAATCTTAGACTCTCTGTATTCATTTCTAACCATTCACTTAAGCCAGCATAAACTACCAATTTCTTCTTGATGGCCTTCATGGTACACTTTTGCAGAGTGTGGACATATTCTTCACATCTACAATCAAAGAACAGCATCAAAACTATCACACTGCTTTTACTAAAAAGAAAAAAAAAGAACGAGATTTCACAATTGGATCTCATTCCTCAAAATCATCTGCAATGATGAAAAAATCTATGAAATTATATTTAGTGTATATTAAAAGCAAATCCCATCCAAAAATATCCAAAATACTCAACTATATACCTAGGCACTATTCAAGTGTAGCATTGAATAGTAATTTATCTTCTATTTTCATTCCTCCAAATTAGAGGCTATTTTACTTTCCATATAAGACCAAAAGACTTTGAAGCATTTAAATATCAATCACTTGAGGATTTTACTTTAAAACATAAAACAAGAAGTTTCAACCACCATTCTGTTGTGAAAGGAAAAGCTAGCAAAGACATGGCTTTCTATCTACAATGTAAGATGCAATAAACCCCCTAATCTTTAAAAATAAAATGCCAACTAAATTGTAATTATGGCACTTTTTGTACCTTCTTGTGTTTCGGGTTTCCCTGCTCAGACACCCCTTGGAGGAGGGGGTGAGAAGGGGAAGTTAGACCTGCCTTTATGCCCCCTCCCAAGCTCCCATTGGCTCAGGCAGTTGACTCTGCTGCCTTATCCTTTTCTCATTGGTGTCTCCTCGTCAGCACTCTCTGGGTATAGAGGCAGATTTGACTCAGCGAGGAAGTACCTGCTACAACACATGCTCATACAGCCTGGCCTGGGCACCTGCCGCTTGGGTAGACTTGCATGGCAGTTTCTCCTACATTCTTGTTTTCTTCACAATGTGTAGCATCCCCTTCAGCTATGCAAAAGTGGAATGGAAACCTTCGATTGTTTGTCCACAAATTATAAATGCAATAGGGACAAATCAGATACAGTTTCCTTGGTAACATGGCTCATCTTTATTTTCATTGTATAATCACTGACACAATGTAAGGCAAATGCATATGTTAAAATTCATATACCTATCTTTCAACTTTATCATATGCAAACAACCTATAAACTACATATAAAATAGTATCTATAATATCTAACAAACTGTGGTAACTCAGCACAACAGAGTTCTAAGTAAAGACTGGGTTTGTAGCCGTTTGGTAGAGTGCTTGCCTGGCTTGCAGGAAGCCTGGGGTTCCATCTCCAGTATTGCAGCTATGGGGCCCCATGCTTTTCATCCCACTTTGCTTGGGAAGGGGAAGTCAGAGGATCAATATTCAAAGTCCCTCTTAGCTATCAGGAGAATTCAAAGAAGCTAGCCTGAAACAGATTCTGACCCTGTCTTTGACAAATAAACACATAAATAAAATAATAAAAATCAGTCAATTATAATCATGTGGTACCAAATTAGGTAAGCTCACCATATGGATGATCACAGTGAAGACACAACTCTTGTATTTAATCAATATAGAAAACAATATGCTATTTTGTTAGAATCCTAAACTGATTGTTTATACTCTTGCTTGACTAGGCAATACATTTGACTCTAAGAAGGGCAGACATTTGATTTTGTTCAATGCAGAAAAGAAGATGTAGGATGCAGAGAAAGCAGATTTCCTCAAGGGTTTCCCAAAACACCGAAACATATCAATTTTTATACAAAATCTTTATTAATAAATATATATTTATTTGTTATGTATATACAATGTTCTGTCTATATCCATGCTGGCCAGAAGAGGGCACCAGATCTCACTACAGATGGTTGTGAGCCAACATGTGGTTGCTGGGAATTGAACTCAGAACCTCTGGAAGACCAGTTAGTGTTCTTAACCACCGAGGCATCTCTCCAGCCCCAATCTTTATATAAAATCTTAACCCTGTGAGAACTGAGTGTGCTTACTCTGATGTACACCTGTCAGTCCATCACTCCAGTAGTTGGTGGGAGGCTGAAGCACGTTTAAGGCTGGCCCGGGATACATAGCAGGACACTCAAACAAAGAATCAACAAAATCTAACACGGAAAAAAAAAAAAGATATTTTTGTGAGAATACATGAAAATAAGTCCATGTATTATTTAAAAGCCAACCATCTTTAAAATGAGAAAAGGCATGGCAAATGTGCTTATTGCCAAGCTTGTAGACTTGCATTAGATCCCTGGGACCCACATGGAGGAAGTTGTCCTTTTATCTAATGTATGCTCTCCCAAATATGCATATAACAAAAAAAGAGGTAAAAGACATCCTTATTTTAAAAAGTGATGTCAGTGCAAAACACACCTATAATACTACCACTGGGGTGCCTAAGGCAACGATTTTTGAGTTTAAGTGTGCCCTGAGCTACATAGTGAGACAGAACTCATACAGTGAGCCCCCATCTCAACAAAGCAAAATCACCAAGAAAACAAAACAAGCCACTAAACAAAACCCACTAAACTCAAGGAAAGGCCTGGTAGATGCTACAGGATAATAAACATCAAGTAGTCCAAGATATAAAAATACTTAAATTTTCTTAAATAAATGGTGAGATAGAAAACCAAGTAAAATGCAGTCATCCTTCACTTAATGGCTGGGAAGTATTCTGAGAAAAGCATCCTTAGGACAAATCAATGTACTAACAAAAACACAATGGGTGGGAGTCAGTCACTACTTGTGGCCTCTGGACGCCATCCAGATATGTGGTGCTGGTGTAATAAGGCATACTGTTTTACAGTGTTTTTTTTTTTTTTTTTTTTTCTGAGAACTTTAATACAGTATGTGTATAATCTAAAACAATGAGGGGGAATAAATACACAAAGCACCAAGTTATCTGTCATGAAGTACTGTGCATAGTTGTATGTGCTGTGTTTGGTAGGGCGGTGGGTTCACCAGTCTCACTGTCACTACTTGTGTTGACTGTATTACACTGTGGTATTATTACAATAGCTATGGACCTAAGTGTTGGGGACATTATAGATCTGCCATAATCTCATGGGATTACCTTGGTATGTGAGTCCCATCACTGACCTATCATGCACAACAAGATTTTACTTAGGAAAAAAAATGATATAACGATGTTTAAAATTATGAAATCCTCCTAGTGCAAATTGATTGGTATTTTGCAGATGATTCTTCAGATTTTTCTTACCCATGGAAACCATCTAGTTAGATGCTAATTAAATTGAAGCTTAAATCAAAACCAAACCTTAATGTCTAATAAAACATTTTCATCATTCTGTTGCTCTTCAATCATCTTATACCCTCCCCAACCTATGCTTTGTAGGCATTTGACTGGAATGCTCACATAGCCACAATGTACAGTTTTCTTCCTGTTTAATGTATTAAGATTCTATAGAAATGAAATTTATTAATTTTTAGCTTCATGAAAAGGGTGGTACGCCACGCTGGCTGGCTGAATGAAACTGAGTGCAAGTCTGGAGAAAAGGAACTTGAAAGAAACTGTCAATTTCATGGCTGTCTGAATTTGTTTTTTTACTGCTGTGATGTACACCACGACCAAGGTTTACTTTAGCTTATAGTTGTAGTCCATTATTAAGGGAAAGACAGGGACTGAGGTAGATGCCATGGAGTAACACTGCTTATTGGCTTGCTCATCTTGCTTTCTTATACTTTCCCAAAGCACCTACCTACTAAGAGGTGACAACGTTCACAGTGGACTGGATCCTCCTCTATCAATTAGTAATCAAAGCTGTACACTACAGACTTGCATACAGGCAATCTGATGGAGGTATTTGCTCAATGGAGTTTCCTCTTCCCAGATAACTCTGACATGTGTCAAGTTGGCAATAAACCAGCCAGAACACTGGCTATTGTAAACAGGGTAGTAGAGAACATGGCTGAGCAACTATCTCTATAGCAGGACATAGAGTCCTTTGGGTGTATGCCCAGAGGTGGGGTAGCCGTGTCTTACGCTAATCCTACTTTCAGCTTTCTAAGAAGGTCTGATTTCCATTGTGGATGTCAGTTTGCACTCTGTAGTGGTTTGAATGAAAATGGCCCCCCATAGGCCCATAGGAGTGACACTACTAGGAGATGTGGTCTTGTCATGTCCTGGGATTTTAAAGCACTGAACTAAAGAGGTAGAGAAAAACTTAGCACTACACATAGATTTAAGTGACAAGGTTATGAGCCTATGGGATCAGTTCACTACTAAAAGAATGTTGAGACAGGAAGGAACAGTTTACCACTCAGATCAGAGAAAGAAGACCCCCAAAATATGTTAATCCCATTGAATGAGAGTAAAGACCATTACCCAGATTCTTTTAGTCAAAGTAAGCAAGCTTTATTTTCTGTCAGACAGGGCTGCCTCCATAAAGTAAGGTTGAAAAAAAACCAGCATTGAACACAGGATGAAATGTGGTTTATATTGGCCCCCAAACTAGGGGGTTATTTTTGGCTTAACATCTCAAAATTATTTGGCTGAACATCTTATCAGGTAGGGGTCAGGGTATAGGGTCTAGAATATGTCAAATTCCATAAAATGGGTCAAGACATGGTCAAATTTGTTTTACAGAAAATGGGAATGAACGTATTTTGACTCTGTAGCAAGAATTCTGTTACAATAAATTTTTCTGCCAAAAGCCTCCGGGCCCCACTGCCACATGTGCGCTTTACGCCAGCCGCCCACCCGAGTTAGGCCCAAATGAATACACAGAAACTTGTATTAGATTCAAAGCTGCTTGGCCAATGACTAGAATTCCTCATCTGCTAGCTCAGTCTTAATTACCATAAACCTATATATTTTATAAGACTTATCTTATCAGACGTCTTATTGGTGTCCCTCCTTGCCGGTGGATCACATTGTGCTGCTGGAGGAGCAAGGGGAAAAAGGGGCCCTTCCTGTTTCTCCTTCGCTTAAATATGAGTCTCCTTGCTATGTCACTTCCTGCCTGGATCACCACTTCTCTACTACATTTCCCAGAATCTTCTTTGACTCCTAGTCCTGTCTAACTCGCTGTCTCATTGGCAAAACAGTATTTTATTTAACAATCAATAAGCTAAATATACACAGCACATTCCCCATCATCTCCTCTTTACTGTCTAAATAAAAGGATAACTTATTTTTTATAATAACTGAAGAAAACTATAACCATAACTGTCTTCAACTCTATCAAAGACCACAGAAGGATAAGTGTAATACCAACTGAAGAAGGGTCACTGAAGATTTTACAGGGAAGGGGACAGTGAAGAAAAGCATCTAATATGGGACACAGTCTGTATAAACAAAGCCCCATCCTCAGCAGGGGAAGAAAAGTATCTTGAAACAAACAAACCTAAATTCATTAAAATACAAAACATCTGTGTGTGAAGATCAGTGGCAGGTGGGTGCCTTCTTCAACACAGCTCTCCACCTTCATTTTTGAGTCTCTCACTGTACCTACAGCTACCAAGCTTCAGAGATTCGATCTCATACCTGTTTGCTCCCCTCCCCCCACCCTATGATTCCTTGTCCCAGGCCACACTCTTACTCAGGACCCCAGGCCTCTGGGATTAGCACTTTACCTAGAGTCATCACTTGTTACTGAGTTTCAAAAACAAAACTTAATTATTTTTAGCACCTATGCTTTAAACATGGAAGTAAGCAGCAGCTTCTCATGCCCCGCCCCCTCCAAGTTTTTGACTCTAAACCACATGCTCTAAAACATATCCCCTTGCCTTTTCTCTTGGTGTTTTTGAGACAGGTTCTCACTCTAGCTCAGACTGGTTGAGAGCTAGTGACCACTCTCCTGAACATGCTTCCCCACTTCTGTAATTATAGGTCTGAGCCACTGGTGACATCTCATCTGTAAAATACCTTTGCAAATTACCTTGGCTTGGGTCTCTCTGGCATGCCATGTTATGTTATGCTACAGTACATTATGATACAGAACACACACACACACACACACACCCCTAGATCCTCATATAAACCATTCTGGCATTGAGCTATATTGCCAACCCCTTTAAAAGCCTTTTTGAGTTGCCTTAGAGAACGCTTGGGTTATAGCGATGGCTGAGGATAGGTTCTCACCCAAGACAAGAAGTCAAAGTGCTTTAGCTGCTGAAGGGAACAGTGCAACACAGCATTTGTTAGAGGTAATGACAAGTGATCTGGGGAGAAAAAAAAAATCACCATTTGACAATTATAAATGTAACACATATTTGGATTTCAGAGATTAGAACTGGGAAGGCACTCACTAAAGAATGCTGACTGCATTGTAAACAAACTTTTTAACTTTTGTAAAACATCATTACTTTTTTGTTTACCGGGGACTCAATCCAAGGCCCTGCTGCATGATGGCCAAGTATTCTACAAGTGAGCTACACCCTCAGTATTTCCTTTTGAGTTAGAAGCATGAAATGTTTTTCCAAGGGAACACCAGAACAATAATAAAAGTCACAGTCCCCAAAAGGAAACAAATCACTTCAAAGTTAAAACATGTAAAGAACAACAACCACAAGGGTTTTTTTGGAATGCCTTTTATAATTTCTAACAACAACAACAAAAGCAATATTGAAAGGCACTGTTGCTGTGGTGAACACTATGAGAAAGGGCAGCTTAAGGAAGGGAGTTTGTTTTGGATTATAGTTCCAGAGGGCTAAGCCCATGAAAGGGGAGGCATGGCAGCAGAGAAGGGCGCTGAGGAAGCAGAGAACCCTTACTGAGGTGGCGTAAATCTTTAAACCCCAAAGCCCCTTCTAGGGACATACTTTCTCAATCAAGACCACATCTCTTAAACCTCCTTACTGGGGACCAAGCGTTCAAATACATGAGCCTAGAGGGGACACTGTCATTCAAACCACCACACATACTTCCCTTCTATGTTATGAATACACAGTAACCCTGTCTGTAAAGTAAAACTACGTTTACATGTATTACTCATGGATTTGTCATCTCTTTTGTCCATGGAGTTAGGAAACCTCCTGCTTACCTAATGCAGGTTCTTAACTGCAGCACTGGATGGAACTCTGTGTTTAGTGATGCTCACCACAGAAATGAGCCTGGACAAGGCTCAGAAAGTAAAGTGTAGAGCATCCATAAGACAGCTAAACAGAGGAGCCAAAGAAGGACAATGCCCAGCAGGTAAAGTGTGCAGCCTTCATAAGATATTAAGTCATAAGAGAAAGGAGAACTTTTTTTTAGAGGTTTGTTGGGGATGTGGGGGGAGCAAAAGGCCCTGTTAGAGTGGGACATGAGAGAGGCAGGCAGACAGAACACAGAAGAGAAAGAGACCAGACTTCTCTTTTACTAATAGTTTTGAGAAGCTTCCAGAATATTAATTATTTCTCCAAAGTCTCTGTATTTCCTCTCCCTTGATAAGCATTTTAAGGACAATTCTGGAAGATGAATAAAGAAAAATCTAGCTATCTATAGAATGTCCACATAACTACTGTTGATATACTTTTAAAACTTTAAAATAAATGGTGGGTGTAATCCTCCAATCGAACCAGTGATGAGTCCTAAGAGTTATGTACACCTTTATTTACTACTTACAATTACTGTAAGGTTTTATTTGCTAACATTGCTTTATAACAATGGAAACACATACATAGCCAATATCCTTATACTCACTTTCCCTTCAACAGTAAAACAGAACAGGCCAGTAAGGTAACTTGGGGGGAGGGGGGGATAAGGAAGAGTATGATAAAAAATAATAAAGATGTGAAAGTTAACAGAACAAACCAGCAACTCAACAGAGTACCGGTACAAACTGGATAAGACTCATTCACAGAAAGCTGTTCTGGTTTGAAAAGTCTTTAATTTAGTTAAAAATCTCTTCAAGATAGAGCAGAGTTTTACAACATTCCAGGATCCTATTATACAGTTACTAATTAGCCTTTATTCCTTATTTATATACTTTATACATGCAGGTAAAAGGAAATTATTTGTGATATGACATTACACAATTAATTAAAGCCCCAGCTGGGGTGGCACAAAGCAGCTTTAGCGTTGTTGCAGACAGGAAGTCTGTGCAACGGCAGCATCATGTTTTGTCACTTTCCAGTCTCTGCTTCTCATCCTGTCCCACCTGGCCTAGGTGAGATAAAAGTTTGCTATATGCTTCCCTGTGTAAGGAAAAAAAAAAAAAAACACTTAAGTATTTATAAATGTCTATTAACCCATCTAGCAGATTTGGCACAACACTTAAAAATAGTGCTTCATGTATCTAAGGAGTAAACTTAGTATGACTCACACACACACAATGAAGGTTAAATGATTATTAACCATCTGAATTAATATAATGTCTATCTGTAACAAATGTGCTCATGGCACACTGCTTAAAGATAATGATGGCATGATTACAATAAGAAGATGTTTCACCAACAAAAACACAGAACAGTTATGTGTTACAGCCAGAATAGAGACCAGTGTCACAATACCAGCACAAGCCCTGTTTTCTTCTTTACTCCTTACCTTCTTCTTACTTGGATAGCAGCTTGGAAATACAATGCTGTTTCTAGCATTCTGTACTTCTGGTATTTGAGATTTTTTTTTTTTCTTTACAGAAAGGAGTGGGTTCATGTAGGTAGAGAAACAGGTAAGCCATGCTAATCCTGGAGCCTGGCTCCAACAGGGTAAGAAGAGAGGGAAGGCAGAGGCAGGGTCTACGGTGACCAAATTTCATGGTTCATTCACAAAGTACCTGGCATTTGAAATATTCTGCCATGACATTCTTTCATTAGGCTAAGTACGGATGGGATTGTGAATCTCTGAAACCAACTCTTTTGTGAACATGCATGGCCACAAAAGACTCCAGTCTTTCCACGAAAAGTGCTCAGAAGCTAAGTCAGCAGCGTTTTCGAGAGTATGCCTTTTCATTTACTGTACTGCAAAGGTGGACTCCATGAGTTAGCTAATGTCATAATCAATATGGGTTTTACATGACAAGTCACCTGAAGCTCTGAAATCCATCTCTCCCTAAGGACACTGCTTTGAAAAGATAAGCACCAGTGAGGTGTGCAGATTTGAGGTGGCCATGTGTGCAGGAACATGGAAATGATGGGTAACCTCTGCAAAGCCATTCTACTGTCTACTTGGGTAGGCATTATACAACTGACAATGTAGAAGCATTTCTCATCTCAAAAGAAAATACCCTATTTTCCTAAATAGGAAATAAGCTATTGTAATAACGAGAAAACATGGATTGTATGATACTCAAAATAGTACAATTATCAGACATACCTTTGGGCGATGTTTCTGCCAAGGCCCCATTTGAGCTCTGAATCCTTCAGAGACTGAGTGAGGGTAGGAATCAAGTGGGTGACAATGTGCTGATTCAGGGTTGCTACTGTCTCGAGGATGTTATACACTTGGTAACTGTATTGCATACCATAGTCCTGGATGAACTGCCTGCAAGTACAACAGGCAATTTAAAAACCAATGTGAGACAACTCCTTGGGCCAGTTATGTACATTATAATCACCTTCAACCTGAACACAGCAGGATCATTTCATTAAGATTGAGGAAAGACTCTACAAGCAGACTGCTGGCAAGGCTTGCTTGTTTCTTTCTTAACTTTCGGGGGTGGGGTAGTTTGATGTTGTCGGGCTTGACCTTGAACTCACCATCTTTTTGCCTCAGTTACCTTCAATGCTGGGATTATAGGTGTGTGTCATGATACCCAACTTGTTGTCCCTCAGAGAACAGAAAAATGATAAGAGGGAGAACCAGGTGGGGTAAAAAAAATCTAATTTCAAGGATTTCTCATGATATTCTCTACTTCAGACTGTAACTGGAGGAGTGTGAAAGCCAGCACACAAGATCTAGTTTGCTAGTTATTGTTCAGTGCATCATATGTCTGTATTAGTCAACATAGTTATAAGGACAGGAAGTTAAGTTATTCATAACATATTTACATGTTTTAAATGAACAAGACATTATGAATAGGAATTCTTTATAAATAAAAATATATTTTCCCACTAAAATTTCCACACTCCCTAATCAGTATAATGAAAGTCATTTAACCTGATAAATTATATATAACCAAGATTCTTTTCTTTCCTCCCAAGGCTTTGGAATTTTCACGAACACACTAGCATAAAGTGATCAAAACTGAAAGAAATTGGAAACAGCGGACAAGTGCCAATTATGTGATGGGAGGAAGAAACAACACAGAACAAAAGAAACACACCTCAAATCACACATTGTATGGTGGTAAGGTAGGGATATGTGATGCAAAGCAAGCTGGTAGAGACCTTGAGAAAAAAAAAGCACAAAGAAATTACCCTAATAGAAGACTCTACAAGGATAAAGCAGGGTCCTGGGAGTGTGGCTGAGTGTATCTTCTACCCTATACAGTCCATGTTTCCCAAAACAAGCATTTTGAAGCTTCAGTGTTTAAAGCAAAAGTTTAAAGTCAAAAGCCCAAGGACAAGCTGAGCATCCTGAAGGCAGATCTAAGCTAGTTCCGAAAGCCTGTATACCTGTTTTCCAGACATATGTGTCTCACTTTTTCTTCTTAGCACATTCAAGATTCTTTCTCAACCAAGACACAAGTAATTTCAAGTCTGTTAACTTAACTGTTTTCCTTGGTACTTTTATTTTTCAATAAAGCAACACAATGTAACCAAACCACTGCCCCAAATACTATAATTGAAACACTGTAAACAAGTAGTAACACATTATGTTTTGGATAATTAGTTATTTAAAAGGCATGTTGGCTGTCAAATGGCTGGCAACCCTCTCCTTGCCAGTTGGCATGTTTTCCAGTTACCTCAACAGAGAAGTCAGCTGGGTGGCAAGTTCTCCTTCTGACCCCACTTGGCAGGTTTTTATCATGCATTGCAGGTTCTCTGTGGCCAGCTTTTTAACTAGGAGAAAATGATAGCATTACACAGTGTGTCTGAACTGACCATCTGGATCCTCATTTCTCACACTCTTGATTTAGAAAAATACGGTGTTTTCTTCAAGTAGGTACATGCTTTTTGTAAGTTTTTAAAATAAAATAGTTACAAGTTTGTTTTGTTCTGAAGCATACCCAGGAAGTTTAAAAATCTATTTTGAATCTCAAAGCTGAGATAATGCATACCAAGATATGTTTTCCCTTCAGAAAGGTGTCCAAATTCAAAATCCCTTCCCACCCTAATCTTACAAACAGGTGCATACAGACAAGAGATCTTTTTAAAAGACATGGATTTGTAGACAGGCATATTGATTATATTTTTAAATTCACAGGCACATATCTTCCAACCCTTACAAGTCCTTAAGAAGCAACCTAGATGTTCATTTGCTTAAAAGTACCCAAATATTTGTATTAATTATTTATTTAAACTTTTATTGTGATTTTATTGTTTTCATAACAAGAGCAGCTTAGAACTGGATCATTTGGCCCTTTCTCTTCTTATTGCCTCCCAGTTCAAAATGCTTGCATCTCTTAATAGCCAGCATCCACTTAGATCTGCAGTTGGGCTCAACACACTCAAGCCTCAGTACAATCTTCTTTGTAGTTTTAGCCTTTTTTCGGAAAATAGGCTTAGTCTGCCCACCATAGCCACTCTGTTTCCTGTCATAACGCCGCTTTCCCTGGGCATACAAAGAGTCCTTGCCCTTCTTGTACTGTGTCACTTTATGGGGCTGGTGCTTGCCACATTTCTTGCAGAACGTCCAGCGGGTCTTAGGAACATTCACCATGTTGGCGGGAGCAATATTGACACCTTAAGTAAATTCTTAAAGCAGCATCTTTGTACATGCAGTAAAAAATACTGCTGTGATTTAAATGTGCCACAGGCGCATGTGTTAAATGCTGGATTGCCAGTCCAAGATGCTATGGAGGAAAGTGTGCCTCTTCCTCTACTGTTCCCACTGCCGCAGGCCAGCAGTTTCTGATTATCACTTCACCACAAACTTGTATATAATGTATATATATTATATACAAGTGGGGAAGTGAGGGGGTCAGCTGATGATGTAATGAAGTTTATAAAATGGAGGCAAGCAAGCCTTCCTGCACTTTAAGCTGGTTTGTTAAGGTAATGTGAAGCTGACTAACACAGACCTGAGCAAAGTATGTGGAAAACTTAGGATGCTCCTGACGCCGTGTGACTCTTATTTGGGACCCTCTAAATGTAGTGTCTTCAAACTGAGTATTCACATTTGTTTCAAACTAACACCTTGACTTGTCACAGTTTACATGACTTGAAGTGTGGAAGCAGATGCCTCACATACAGTGCAAGGATTCTTAGTATTATAATCAAAGTCAGGTTTCACACTACTTTTGTCATCTCAGAAAGAAACCCTACCCTGCCAATATCACCTGCTTTGCGATAGATAAGGAAGCTTATCTACTTCTGTCTTAGAGACAGTTTTCTGAGAGCTGGTGGAATCCCATCAGGATAAAGCTACTCAAAATGGTATACAATTTAAAACTTATGAACTATAACTTCTAGAATTTCCCATTTAGTATTGTTGATCCACTGTTAATAACATGCAGGGGGAAACCACAGGAAACAAAACCATTGCTACATGACAACTCCGTGTTGTCTGCTCTGGGTAAGGAAATCTGGAATGATGAAATGCAAGGCTTTCACCGCACTTGAACATGTGGAAGATTAACAAGGGCAATGTTCCTAAAGAGCCAGTTTTCTCTGGAGCCACCACAGGGCACATCCTCCTGCCAAGTGATAGTTGGATACAGAAATGGAACAGACCACTCTTCCCAGGCTCAAACAGATCACTCTTCCCAGACTCAGACTGAAAGCAGACAAGGGTGTTTCAAACACTGAAATAAATGTCGATTAGAAAACAGCATAAATTTCTGAGAAAAGACAGAACATGTCAGACATCATCTGAGCTTTCCACCACCACTTTGGACACTGTCCTGGCATTCCTCAGAGCCTACTCCACACTCACCTTAGCAGCTAAAAGGCAATCACATTATAGCAACACAGACACACCCCCTCACCACTACCCCCACATACACCCACCCCCTACACAAACACACACACACAACACACGCACACACACCCTCTGCACAAAAGCAAGAAACACAGGGGCTGACTGCCTATTAAGGAGTCAAGACAGAACCAAGCCTCCTGCTCTGAACTCTCCACAGCTAACTAAAGCTCATTACAGTGGGGACTGGAGATCACACTTCAGAGTCATCATCAGTCAAGGTTAGCTCAGCTGATGAGACTAAAAGGAAGTGAGCTAAGCTCAAAGGAGCCTCCCAGTTCTGTCCCAAATGGCTAGATATTCCAGCAGAAAAATAAGAGGAGAGATCATACTCCCATCTCATGTCATAACAGAGTAAGTCAGCACAAATGGTATTTTTTTTGAGACATTAAAAAAGCCTAATTAAAGAAAGTAACCCATAAATAAACTACTTGCCTCAAGGAGGGTGGATGGTACAAAACCCAAAACCCCTGAACTAAAATAGACTGAAATGTGCCAATATTTGACCATTTTCCCCACCCCAGCTACTGTCTGCTATTTGACTCTTTAGCCATGAAACATACCAAAGATGGAAAATAACCATGAGCCATGTACAGCTATGAGTTTAATCCATGGTAAAGGACAGTTGTTTAACTTGTATGCAGAAAATGCTGACAAAATCAAGACTGAGCCAACTAACCTTGAAGTTCACTGACCAACACCAGACATTTTAAGATGGCAGGAAGGAGTAGCTCAAGGTCACAAACACCCATGCTGGTGTCCCTGAAGAGCTGGAGGATGAAGGCCAGTATGGGTGCTAATCGAGGAGGAGGTGAGGAGCCTTTAAACTCAAGATAGGATTTCCTGAAAAGAAGCAAATTGTATTTTACTCTTCTTCTATTTTAAGCTTCAACTGAGCAGAATCAAATGCCATTCATGTTAAAGATACTGGAAAAATTTATTCCCTAAATAAAAGTAGTTTTAAAAGAATGTTTATTTACTATGCTAACTTTAAAGAGCATTTTGGTGTGCCATGTGCTCTAAAACCTAATACAGACATAAAATTTAAAGCAACCTGATTTTAAAGTGAATATACCAAACCTAATTGCTAACTTGTTTTCTCCTTTTCCCATGGATGTCTCATATCCCTTATCAGTTTTACCAGGAATCAACATTTCCTCTAATGTCAAATTTGCATAAACAAATCTCTCCTCACATTTATTTACTTAGGAATTTAGGAAGGGTCTTAGGTTTCTAAATAAATAAAAGGACTATCCTAGGAATTAGCTTTCCAGTTCTAGATTTATCTTTCTTCCACTAGGAAATAGAAAGAACTAACTTAAGATTGAAAGTCATCTCTCAGGACACAATATACTGTAACGTTAAAATTCAACAGAGATTGGAACAACCTCCTTGACTCATCTCACTCAACCACAAAGACTGGTCCTGGCCACTGTTCATAAAATGAATAAGCGTGAAAGTGTTGAGTTTCTTAAAAAACAAAACAAAACTATACAATATGAAAGTTGGCCAGAAGATTCCTTAACACCTTCCCACTGTATTTATACTTTTACTGGTGTTTGGGATGAACTTAGAACCTTAAACATGGTAGGTAACCTTCCTATCACAGAGGTACATTCCCAGCCCCCAAAAAAATTCAGTCAAAAATGACACACATATTTGTTTGAAAACTAACAGTATACATGAGGGGACACAGAAACTCTAGGGCTTATGAACTCATTTGAGGAACTCCATCAATCACTTTGTTCCATGTACACAGTGACTCCCACAAATTTAACATCCTAGACAGAACCACTATCTGAGGCAGTGTTTGTTTTGCTTTGCTCTGTGCACTGATGAAGGACCAATGCCCCAAATAAACCTTGACTTGGCTCATACGGAACACCAGGAGCAAATGTAAAAATAAGCATATACAATTAAGTAAAAAAGAACAAACAACAGACTCGTCATCCTATAGAGAAGTTACATGTGACAAACAAACAAACAAGAAACAAGGCAATTTTAATATATGTGATTGGTGCTTTGACAAAGAATTGTCACAGAATTGTCAGGAATTCCGAGGAAGTCCTACTCACATGGATCACATAGTAGAAAAGTACAGAATGGAAAGAGCCACAGGAGTCCAACTCTCCTTATGCTGAATACTGGAAACAAAAACCCAAATACCCTTCTAGTGAGCTGGAATCTAATGTATAAAGAATAGTAAAGGCCATCCTTAACCAGACATGAAGTACAACAGAGAGCCGAGAATACAGCTGGGATACTAACCAAGGGGCTTAACTTGCTTTTAGGGATTTGAATTCACCTCTCCATTTGTCAATGGATGTCTCAAACATCATAACAGATTACTACAATCTTGCTGGAAATGGAGATCCAACTAAGGCAATATTATTCTGAAACTAAAAGCTGGATCAGAAAAGACACATGCTGCCTGTGGTATTAGGCACAGGTCTTATAAAGGATAGGCGGGATCGAGCCTGGAGGGATGACATGTTAAAGAGGAGACTGACACAGACAAAACCTTAATATCAGGAATTATAAAGCAACTTGAAGAGCAATAACCAACCCAGGGTCAGTGGGATATATGTAGGACAGAGAGAGACACCATCAACAGAAAAGATGAGTGACAAACATCATATTACACAGGCAAAAAGGAGTCAGTGAAGGTCTGGGGTCAGGGAAGTGTCAAAACTAATCTGGCTGGACTGGTGGCACACTCCTTTAATCCAGGTATTCAGGAGGCAGAAACTAGTAAGTCTTTATGAATTCCAGGCCAGACAGGGTGACACGAGAACCTGTTCTAGAAAGAAAAAGAAATAGAAAAAAGAAAAGAAGTAGGGAAGAGGACATTTTTTTAGAAGACAAGATACAGTGATGATCATGGTGTAATGTGATAAAAAAAATATGAAATGAACAAAGACAATAAAGCTCCCAGCCCATGTAACATGACTCTAGGAATATAAGAGAAACAGAATTCTATAATTACATCAGATCATTACAAAGATCAAGTCAAGGCTGGGGAGAGGGCTCCATCAGTAAAGTGCTTGCCCTGTAATCACAAGTTTAATTTCTATAAGATCCCAGCGTGGCTGCTTGTACTTGTAATCTCAGCACTCCAGAGGGACAGCCAGGCTGACATCAGGGGTTGACAACACAGCTGCTAAGTAATCTAAGCCTGTGGTGCACTGTGTCTCAAAAACAAGGTGGATGATACCAAAAGAATAATCTCAGAGGTTGTCCTTTGGTCCTCCCAAGAAGGAGAGCCCCACCCACCCACCTACCAACCAGAGAGAGGGAGAACCAGAGACAGAGACCAAGATGAGAGAAAACAAACCAAAGACATTTCAACATAGAAACATAATTACTGCTGGATACCAATAATCTATTCCCATAGAAAGTCAAAAGTTTAACAAATAGTATCATAATGTTGAACACTGCATGAAGACAAAGGAAGATAATTTCTATTACTGAATCTTCTAATATTAAGGCTAAAGGATATAGAGGTTACCTAAAAAAAAAGAAATAAAAATAAAGAAACAATCCGAAGATGTCAAGGCTGGAGAGATGGCTGGTTCAGCAGGTAAGAGGACCGGTTGCTGTTGCACGGTTACTGAGTTTGGCTCTGTGTCCATGGCAGCTCTCAAGCATCCAAAACTCCAGTCCCAGGGGATCTAATGCATTATTTTAGCCTCCATAGGCACCAGGCATGCATGTGATGCAGTTACATACACACAGGCAAAACCCTGATACATATATGTTGATATAAAATAAAACTTTAAAAAATAAGAAATGGATTAAATTTGCTTAAAAATGAATTAAAGGTGGGGACTGAATGTTATTTAACCATCCCCACCCCTGCATTATTTGAACTATAATGACATCTGTCCTACACCTGGGCATTTTGATAATACTGTACCTTTCGCATCACTCCAAAGATCTGAAATCAAGAAAACATACCTGCAAATATTGCAGAGAATATTCAAGCAATTTCTGGAAATAGAGTATTCTAGAAAATTCATCAAACACCTCGGTAAAAACTAACTTTATCCCCAAGACAACTAGTTATTTTATCTAGCAAATATGATAATTCCTTTCGTTGAAGGTCCTCTAAAATAATTCAAAATGATCTGGTTTATGCTATCTCCCATCTCAGTAAAATCCTCAAGTTTTCTTCAGAATGGTCATTTCTAAAGGAAAAACAATCCAACCACACCAATACCTTAAGTTATGCAGCTGGGAATCATACACTGCACCAGCAGTTCACTGAAAATAATAGTGGAGAGCCAAGAAAACTCGTCTCATTTATCTGGCAGTGTTCAGTGCTGAGGAGCTGTAGAATATTGCATAGCAGTGAATTCTCTAATCATGCGCTCCTTTTCACTATTTTAAATACAAAAAAGGTCCTATGACCCAATGTCAACATGTATGGGACACAAATTGCTATATGGGATATATTCTAAAGGAGATTTCCCATATAATCAACTGATCAGGAGTCAGATTAGTTTTCTGCTAAGCTGACCTTCCTGTGGTTGTTTGAGTTAAAACAGCATTAGTGAGAAGGAAGTGACAGCTAGGTCCACAGTGACTTCTGGTGTCCCTTTGATCCAAGTTCCTCCTGAGCTTACTGTGTCAACAGTAGCACTCCTGAAGAGAAACAGCGCTCAGGGCTCATTGGGAGAGAGAAGTTGACCTCTGGGTTGGTAAGGCCATACTTGATAGCAGATATTTTACAGAAAGTATTATTAATATAAAACAGGAAATAAAAGAATTGAGATAAACAGTAAACTAGTAACATAAGACTTCATATTGCTCATTAACATTCACATTTTCAGTTATCTCTCATAAAGTGATTGCTACATACTATATTGTACAAAATATAATTTCTATTATGATAACCACAAAAATCTGTCTTTTAAAAATAAATTTTTATTGTTTTTAATTTTAATTTTTATTTATTTCATGTGCCTTGGTGTTTTGCCTGTGTGTACTTTTGTGAGATGGTATCAGTTCTCCTGGTAATGGAGTAGCAGACAGTTGTAGGCTACGATGTGGGTGCTGGGAACAGTTAACCACTGAGCCATCTCTCCAGTGGATAAAAATGTATCTTTAGGGAGGTATATAGTAAAACTGACACAATTTTAAATGCAAATATAATTTTAAGAAATTCTTTTGTTTTTAATCTAAAAGCACACAAGAACTATCAAAAACATTCTGATTGACTCTTCAGCTATGTAGCTGTCACAACAATCAGCAGTCGCTCTCTTATCATTCATCCCACAGAAATGACAATGTATGTTCACATAAAGACTCATATAAATGCTATGTGGGCTTTATTTCTAGAAGGAATAGGATAATAAAACTAGGAAAAGAGAGATGTCTCTTCAGTAGAAAAATGAACAAGTAGTCATAGTCCTGCTGTGGCACACTGCTGGCTGGTAATAAACTTTTACTGGTTTCTAAGCTACCACAATGCTGAGAGATACTAGTATTTCTGAGGTACTATAGACTATTTTTTGATGAGATTAATAACTTCTACATAAAACTCTGTAATAATTGTATTACCGTATAGCATGGACAATATGCTTCCTTAGCGCCGTCATCACTGGAAGAGAGGCTGGACTTCTCAGTGCCAAAAGAACAGGATGCTGCCCAAGATCTGAGATACACAGTGAGGAGGGGAGAAACCGCCCAATATACTGCTCAATGACATTCCTCAGCAACTGGTTCAAGTAGGCATTGGAATTTTGAGACTGACAGCACACAATACATATGCCCTATAGAAGGGAAAAATAAGAAAAAAAGAGAGATGTCAAAAAGGCAGAATTTCAGATAGTGTTTAGGAACTTACTGCATTAATGTTCATGGCCGAATTTGTACTTCTCACCATCAAACAGGACTTCTGGTATGATGAATAAGTAGGGCACACACAGTCCTCCTAGAGCTGAGTTTGGGTAATATAGATGTGGTGGGATCTAACCAAGCATGTGTATTTTAGAGGCATGAGCAAAGGAAATAAGGTAAGCAATCAGGAAGAGAAAGGGAATGTGTTTGCTTCCTCTCTTCCTCCTGCACACAACAGCTGACTCCCATGATCATCAACTACACACCCACGTCATTACTAACTTATACATGTGTCATCAGTCTTTTTAAAGCTCAGTGTATCATCAACTAAAAAAGTGAAAGAGTAAAGGCCCACACCTCAGAGCACTAACTGCTAATCCCACAGAGGCACGGATGGGTGGAGGAGAGTTATCACTCAGTCATTCTGGCTAAGAACATAATGTTTACCCTAAAAATATTCCATTTAAGAAATGGGATCACTTTTTAACAACTCACAGTGGGGGAGGGATGCAGATGCTTGGACTGACAATAAACATCTCCTTAGAAATTTTTCTATGTGCTATTGTGCCAAGTGCTTCATATTCATTATTTCATTTCAATTTATAGAGCAAAGGAGTTCATATCATATTTCCATTTGACAGTCAAGGAAACCGAGGTTCAGAGAAACTAAGAGCTTAATAGAAGTCACAGGAACCCATCATAATATCTCACTGCATATGTCTCGATATAATCACTTCCATGATAGCAATGTACTCTCATAACAATATTGAATACCTACAAATGATTAAACCCACTCCTTCAAGAAAAATAATTTTCTGAAATGTTTATTAGGACTCCATTGTAGCCATAATTGGATGTTTATCTAGTTAAGAAAAAAAAAAAACTCTCGAGTTCATTTATAGTAAAAAATAGTGTAGAACTGTTGAAATACTGGCAGGAACACAGCTAAAATGAACAGCAGTATAGCCTTCCCACGCAGTCTTCCATGCTTTGTTTAAGGAAAAGGGAGCGCAAGAAGATGGTGGCAGACAGAAGAGTTCCTTTAAAGATTTAAGATGCATTTTAAGATGCAGTTTCCCTACAGTTCTACCAAACGGATAGATAAGTCAATAAAAATCTCACTTTGTTTCTTAAGAAGGGTCTACTTAGAACAAACATCCAGACTTTCCTGGTATACTCAACTGCATTGCATACATTTGTTCCTCCATGAGACTGATAGCCAGGTGATGCTCTTGCTCTGCTCCTTCTCTGTCACTCTGCTTGATGACACACTAAACTTTGACCTAAATACGAACATGAACACCTAACTAGAATCAGCTTAAAACTTTCCAGAAATCCCCAAACTCCATTTAAAAAAAAAAAAAATCCACTATGGAAGACTTGTGCTAACTAATCAAAATCTGCTTCCTTCTGCCTCACCTTCTAGGGAATGTCAGATTTAGAAAGGTCTAACTTTCAGTATCACACACTAATGAATGAGATCAATATTTCAGACAGCCCACAGGATATCATTATTTACACACTCCACATCATGTCAAAGTACAGCTAATAAAAAGCCATTTTTTCTCTATGTATCCCGGGCTGGTTGGGAAATCATGAACCTCCTGCCTCAGCCTCCTGGTATGTGTCACCATGTCTTTATGGTTGTTTCTCTAGTATCTCCTAGTTCAGTTACGAGTAGCACTTTCTAGACCCTGTCAGTCTAGTCTAGGAAGTACTCATTTCTGTTTCTTTCCCACATTTAGCAATGTATTTTTAATCAGACTTCATCAACATTTCTGACATCTGCACAGGCTCTAATCTCACTGCCTTAGTTTAAACCTTGTAGTAACGTGTGGAGTATTTCAATGAACTAGTCACTGCCTCAGAGGTCTTAAATCTAACCCACGCCAGGATCATTTTTCCCAAATATAAGCACAACTCGCACTTTGCTCAAAATCTCCCAGCTTTTCATATGTACATGAGATAGTGTCTTCCATAACATAGCCCTTCCAATATGCATTTCCAGCCACACAAGAACTATCTGCCTTTCCCCAGTTAGATTTTCTCAAAGCTCTTGTCCCTGTTTAGGTTACCCTGACAGGAATGGCCATCTGACTCTTAGGCATTTTGCCCTTCACACCCAGAGTTCTATGTGGAGCTGCCTCTCCTCTCTCCTGTCCCTTCCACCTCAGTTTGACTGTCGCAGAACTAAGGTCTTGAAGGAAAATACTGCATGAGCCTCTGGAAACTTGTAAGCACACTGCCTTCATTCCCAATTCAAGCTTCTTGAAAATTTGCCTCTCTTGCCTTTGTTTCCAAAGCCAAACCCAAAAGGCATTCAAAACTTTTTCAATGGATGTGCCATATGCAAATCTGCACTTTGGAGATGACAATGCCTGATTTTTCAATCTGTATTCTAAACCATGCTTTGAGGCAGTTTCCACATGGGTATACCTGGAGATACAGAGGAAGGCTCTTCTGAATTGCAGTCAGCATTGGTGCAGGCAACTCCTTCTCCTGCTGTAGCACTGTGTGCGGAAGCAGTAAACAGTCTATGATCCGAAACAGTAACTTCTGTGCTTTAGAGGTGACAAAGATGTGTGCCCAGGACTTAACAAGAATTCCTAAAAAAGAGGAGGTAGCTTTGATTACAATTATTTCCTCATCAGAATATTTTGTTACTCTATGAAAAAGTGTATTTTATCACAGAAACAAGTTAAAATAGACGCAGGAAGAAACACATGTCAGGAGTGAAAAGACTTACATTGAGGCACCCATTTCACTCTTCTATAAAAGGGAACAAATGGAATAACATAGCAAAGACAAAGTCTACTTGGAATGGAGCAAGAGTGGGAACTACAGGGATGGGCACTTAAGGGTCATCAGTGTAAAACTAACCAAGGAAAAGGGGGAAGGATGCACAGACACAGGGATGGTGAAATGCAGGGCATGGAAAAAGAAAACTATGAGAAACCAAAACCAAGTTTCTCCTATCTACCCCCACCCTCAGAAAAACAATGTGAAGGGGAGTTAGGTGTACTGCGGATGTATCAGTTTCTCTCTTTCAGAAATCACTCAACTGTAATTAGGATCCCAGATTCTCTCCTTAACCTGGAATGCAATTTTAGTGCCTTCCACTAAACAGCCTTTTAAAGAAACAGCAGAGGTACCCTGAGCAAGGAACTGGCAAGTAAATAAGCCACAGAGTTTCAATGGTTCCTTCCCTTCCGATGGCTGTGATATCCCAACCCTAACACAGGATCAAACTCCTAAGCCTTTATACTTGCTCTTTCTCCACTCTGGGCTAATTCTTTTATTTTTATTTTTATTTTTAAAGCAAGTTACTTGTTCTAATTTCTAATGAATATATGAGTAATTTACTAGCTATGTAATCTATTCCCACCCTTTAGACCAAGGCAAATGAAATAATCTAGTCGACCCTGTTTGCAAAATAATAATAATAATAATAATGATAATATAAAAATAATTTTTAAAAAAGCTCAACGCAAAACAACAAAGATAGCCCTCATTTTTTCATAAGCAAATTTTTGCCTCAAACCCACACATGATCAATCCACAGAGGATTCTGTGATTCTTGACACAGCTATTATGAACTCTGTAATGTAAAGACATACTCTAGTTATCCACTTACTTTGGCAAAATCTAAATCTGGAAATGTCAGGCAACTTCCTTAGAGACTAATAAATCATAAGCTTGAGTTTCTAAAATAATAATATAGATATTACTGTTGAATTGGTAATGAATCTCCACTTTTTCTCTAAAATTATGTAATCTGATTTGCAAGTATTGCTCTCAGCACCTTCTACAGTATCCACATTCCACCCTTCACACTCTCCTTCATCTTTCACAGCAAAGATAAAAGGTTTCAGACAGCCCAAATAAGGGTTATTTATACATTCTCAAGATTAAAGGGAATAGATACAAGGATTGGGACACAGAGAAATAAAAAATCCAAAACTTAAATTCTCTATAAAACTTCTAAGGAAATATTTCTCACTTCCTTTTATTCCATTCCTATTTTTGGTTGGCAACATAGTTTTAGAAAACAAAGGTATTCAAATTACTGACTTCCTAAAGAAATATGAACCCAATCATTATAGAACATGTACACGAAGATTTCTTTTTGAAAAGAGAAAACACAGTTTGTGAACAGTAAGATTTGAAGCACCAACGTCATTGGTATTACACTAAGTGCCTCTCTGGACTGCCTTCTCTATGCACAGAAGATCACAGACAGTGAAAGAAAGTTATGGCTTTCTGTTGTTTTAACTTCTACTCAGTGTAGGTAAACATAACAGAAGGTTCATTTTAGAGGTTTGTGTATTAAAATGTGACTGAAATGGACCATCAGCAGCAGTTAGCTTGGATATATCTTCTGTTATGTTAATAATTAATATTAGTATTAAAAAGAGCATAGCAAATAATGAGTGCCAGTATGAATTATTTTAAGCAAACCACTGTGTTTCATGCTTTCTTACGCCTGCAGATAGAGTTAAGATTTGGCATATATATATATCTCTTTCCACTTGGGTCCTAATGGCTACAGTTAAGGAAATATTTCTAGCAAAAACATGTCAGATATACATACCCATGATCCCATACGCCAGCTGCAACCCTGCACTGGAAATTTTTTTCCCCAAATAAGGCTTTATGTATTTTAATACTTCACCAACGTATTCTAAGGACTTTGTGACCATGGCAGATTTATCAGAAAATGTCTGGAGAGTTTCGTAAGTGGTACCAACAGCCTATAAATAAAAGAAAACATGCTATAATGTTTCAAATCTTATATAATACAAACCTAGAAAAACTACTTTTTCTTTTTCTTCACTACAGATGTATCTCATACTTCAGCCTTCATCCTTAAATTTCCAATAAAGACTCACAGTAATTAAAACTTTTTAGTGAAGACTTAAGTTTTCCCTTTTATAATTAAAGGTCAAAGGAAGAATTTTTTTAAAAATCAATTCTTTAGTACTTATTATTTACAGAACATCTGATTCAGCAAAATCATTAGTGAGAAGAAACATCCAACTGTTATACAAGAAGCTGGTAATCAAATAAAGCTTTTTACACAGACTGGCTCGTAATTCGTGACTGAGAATCTCCTTCCAAATTCCTACAGGAAAGAGTTGCAAGTAGCATTACCTAATTCTTACAAGTAAAATTTCTTTGACTAAGCTCTATGACGTGAACTGATGTCCCTCTACAATTTACAACTTCAGCAATATTCTTTATGAGCCATCAGCTAGCTAGCTTAATTAATGTTCTTATTGGAGGAGATGGAAAATGTGGTTGAGAGGTTAAAGTTGGGTCAACCAAGAGGTAGTCAACATAAACATGAGGTAATAAACCCAACAAACTTTTGAGGAAGGTGAGGGTAAGTAGGTTATAAAAAGCTAAAGAAGAACCAAGAGATAGCTATACAGATGATTAGAAAGTTTGAGAGAAGTTTCAAACCACTTTGGTAACTCACAAAGGATTTAATGGCCCACATTGGGACCATAAACAGTACCACAGTTATGTGACCCTTCTTACCAGCTCCTAGTGGACATATCAGAGGACACAGCAATGGGCTGTGTTGTCTCACAGTTGAGGTTGGATAGGTGTAAGCAAACAATACAAGAGCAGCAAGTGCTGAGAGCATTGCTAAAGTAGTTGGCATAAGCTCCAAGAGGTCTGATTAGGTTGAGTAAGAGGGAAAGCACAGCCTTGAGAGGCTAAGTGAAGTAAACCATGTAGAATGAGGAAAAAAAAACAAACAAGAAATTCAGTGAAGTGGGCAAATGAGAAGATATATTTTATTAATTAGCCCCTTTTTTTCTACTTAGCTTCCTGACCTTTAAACATTTCATTCTTCAGAAGTTCTCAAACTTTTGATCTAAGATCCCTTAAACACATGCTAAGCATGAGTACCTTGAAAAACATTCATTGGTTAGGTCATGATACTCACTAAACGGGAATCTAGACTTCTCATGTATGATGTGCAAAAAAGGAAGAAGAAGGTGCTATTAGGGGGCTAGTGGGAACATGATTAATGAAGAAATCCAACCTCATGAATACACAGAGCCAGAAAAAGCATTTTGAGAGATGGTTCAAATAACTAGGAAGCTTTCATTGCTATTATGCCAAAATTTTCAAGTGGTATTTCTTAAAGAATAGTAGTAACTAAAATGGAGACTTTTACTGACTCTAAAACTACATTAAACAGAGTTCAGTAACTCTGAATAAACCTTTTACTCATGAATTCTTACTAAAATACACTTGGAAATTTGGGAAAGTTAGTGAGTGATTTTGCTTCCCAATATTGACATTTCCATTCTGGGAAGGAAAAAAAAAAGGATATACATTGATACTGTCCCTTTCCCACAGCAGTCTTTAAATATCAGTAAGCTCTCAGCTCATGAAGGCTCATGTAAATTTCCTAAATTCTAATTTTCTTGAAAAGCTGAACTGCATTATTAGCAACAGATACTGTCAGTTGTTTTCTTTGAAGTGATAGACTTACTTACTTCATTTTTTTTTTTTTAAAGAAATGTCTGCCAAATGCCCAGGTTTGAATAATCACATTTTGTCAGTTTTCTTTCAAGATAAAAGCAGTCAGTTCAGCTTTCTACTCAAGTGCTCACAGGCTCTTTCTTTAGACAATGCACTGCTTTGGCACTCAAGTCCTTCACTTGCACTCTGCATTTTTACTTGGAGAACGAGCTTAAGGACTAAAATTTGGTGAAATTTTAAATTTTGCTCCTAATTAACACTATTCTTTAATGAACTAGCAGCTTTACTTTTCTGGGAATGCATAGGGCACAAATTCTAATTGATACTATTATAATCCAAGGCCATAGGGCTGGTTCATGCTACCATGTTCTGAGTTTATGCAAATGTCAGTATAGTTTTGAGATAGAATACATCACTGGGAAAAAACTCGTAGAAGGGTGTGTGTGTGTGTGTGTCCATCCAAATTTTTATCCCACGTACCATTCACCAATATTTTGTACTTTTTGATCCTTTTTCTATGACAGGTCCTGGTGGCTATATACTGAGTCCCATGAGATCTACAAGAAACCTAAAATCTACCCTAAGAAGCAATATTCTCAGCTTTCAATTCCTCCTGAATTTATACCATAGTCTACATTACTTTTGCTAATTTTCACGTCACATGGTCAAATCAGACTAACTTTAAGAACTTTATGTTCTTCATAGGATAAATTCTAAAAACTTTACACCAAGACACTCTGACTTTTTCCTACTGATGAATCTACTGACAGACTGGCATTAAGTATTTAAACAAGTTGAATCATTATTTTAACCTTTGTGTATCTTAAATTCTCAGATCAGTAAAGTTCCTCTTAGATCAAAGTCTAGGGATTTTCAATCCCTAAGGAGTCCTAGATAATGCTATCTAACATTTTACAAAAACCTATCATTGATTTATTGATAAAAAGAAAATTTATTTGTGCTGGACTAAACTAGGGCAGACCAAACTGTTAGTAGAAAGTCTGCCTTCTACCTCCTTTTTTGACCCAAAACTGTTGGTCAGGACTCACTTTATCAGTCATAAAAATACTCAACAAAGATTTGCATTTCACATTTGCATATTAATTCTCCATTATTAGCTATTATTAGAGTTTACAGACATCTCCACTTGTCATACAATTGTATTTTAATTTACTAAAAATCAAATGAATTAACTGAGTTAGCAATATGGAAACAGCTTATTGGTGTAACCATTTTCATACAATAAGAATCATATTTTCATGTAGTTAATATCAACATGCTGGAAAGTAAATCTACTTTTATTGTGAATAATTTACTAAAGACAATAGTCCAAACACAGGGCAGTAAAAACTCAGCCAGAACGATTGTAGACTCTATTCAAGTAGAATTAGTACCTGAATTGTTACCAACCAATATCGACAAAAGATATCCTTTTATTTCAGCTGGCCTTGAAACAAAGCTTCCATGTACTCCTCCTTAGTTTTATTATTCTTCATTAAGTACGAATTCCCTCCTGTCTTTGGAGTGAATCCTACTATACCTAAGAACAACACTTCTGTCCTTCAGAATTTTACAATAAAAGACAACCAATAATATGACCCAAGTTAAACAACTCATTTTAAAGAAAAATATTTAGTAACACTTCAAGATTTTCTGAAAAAAATTGTAATTAATTATTTGGAAGATTATACTTATGAAAAATACCTCTAGGAACCGAATAAGTGCTTCTTTGGGGTCTTCTGGGCTGGGAAAATCTTCAATTTGAGCCTTAGAGAAGATATTCTTTACTTCTGAGAGTTTAAATAGTAACCTTGTCATTTCAGCTAGTTGTTCCATGTACTCTTTTTCTATTAAAATAAGATAATGATCATGCTTATTATATAAATATGCAATAAAATAGAAAATATAAGTTGTAATACTCTGCTATGCACATAGACATATTCTATGTATATATCCATTTCTGAAATATGTTATAAAAACTCAAATTCTCACAAAGTTAAAAACTGATTTAGGCTCTTTACAATCAACCTAATCTAGTTATTTAGGTCAAACAACTATACAAGATATAAGGGAAAAAGTACAACCTTTTCAGGCCAGCCTGAGTGAAATTTATAAGAGGTTACAAATATGGCTTTTAAAAAGTCACATTCCACACAAAACAGAACTACATGGGAATCCTAAAATGTACATATATCATCAGTGACTAATAGTAAAGCAGGAAAACAAATTTCTTCATAAAATATTCCCATCTGGGTATTCTTCAGATATGTGATTGGCTTCTTCAGGGGAAAAGCAGTGTGTCACTTGAGGAGCAAGTTTTGGTTCTTACTCTAAGGAAACCAATTCTTTTAGCTTTGTAGCAGTGGTATTTGCCATATGTAGCAAAAATAAAGTGTCAGTATAAAGAAACAGACTACAAAAGTAAATTTTGTGTATTTTCATGGCTAATTATCAATGTATTTTGAACATTGATATTAGTTTATGTAATCTATATACACAGGGAGTGTATAAGGCATTCATGCCTTATGTGATACTTACCCACTGCCTGTTCAGCATTCATACCAATTAGCAAGTCAGGTTCAGAGAGGTGTTTTATGTGCATTTGCAAAACACAACGGACCCATGATCTTATAGTAAAGGATTGAAAAGATACACAGCTTGACTGAGAAAGTGCTTCACACACTGTGCTGTAAAAATAAAAGTGAAATGGGTGTATAGAGAACAGAGCTTGTCATGAAACATATTCTAACAACTCCCTTGGCTTTACTGACTTTAGATGGATACAGTACTTCAGAAATGCTGAAAACGAATACTACAGATGTACACAACAAGATAGTTCAACATTTTTGTTTTCATTTCTAATTCTTAACATTCCCTTTCTGCTGGTGGTGTATATGTAGATTTATACCAAGAGAAAAATTTAGGAAGTATGGAATAGCAAGAAGGTATAACTAACTAGGCAATGTAATAATAGGTAAGCAGAAACAGCCACAAACAATAGAAACAAACAAAAAATGTCATTATCAGTATCAGTTAAACAGAAGAGGTCATGATAAAAAGCTGTTAAAGAACAGTATTTTTCTACATATGTCTCTTGGCTGTCCAATCATGTTTCCATCCTTTCCATTTCACATCATAAGTGCTCATTATAAAAGATTACCACATACAAAATTCCAAAAATATACTTTCTAGGAAGTAAAAGAAACCCCCTTTCTCTGAAGCCAAACACATAGCTGAGTCTAACTTTTAATATACGAGGGCTGCTGGACATAGAAATGGTAGGCAGAGTTTTATCTTAAACACAGCATTATGCAAAGCCAAGACAATTTTTTCTTCTCATTTTGTTTTGATATATATGCATGTACAGAAACCAAAGGTTTTGTTGGGATGTCTTCCTTCATTGCTTTCCCAAATTGTATTTTGAGACAGATTCTGTCACTGGAGCTTGCCATTGTGTGATGGCCAGCAAGCTCCTATGGTATATCATCGCACTCAGGTTGTGAAGGTCACTGTTTCCTGAATATCCAAGATCCAAACTGATGCCATCAATTTTGCACAACAAACACCTTATTCACTAAGCCATCTCTTCAATCCCTAAAACGATGTTTAATTAATTAATTTTGAGGCAAGGTCTCACTATGTAGCTCTGGATGAAGGCTGTTGTTACACAGAGAAACCCTGTCTCAAAAAACAAAAACAACATCAAAATAAAAAACACATGCATGTGTACACACACACACACACACACGCACACGCACACGCACACGCACACGCACACGCACACGCACACGAGGTCTTTTTTCCTCTCCCAAAGCTGTGCCTTACACTTCAAGGTGGACCTCATGTCTCCAAATAAATACACCATAAATGAAATGACTGCTGTTTAGATTACCATGAGAAAAGAGAGTTGAGGCTCAGGGACATTCAAGGAAGGCAAACAAGAGATGGATCTTAGGGCTAAGCCTTACCTTAAGCAGTGCCATGAAGACAAATAGGTGAAGGAGACTATCAAGGTGCATGAAAGAGAAACTCCACAGGGAGTAGTTCCTTCTCTAAGGAGAACTAAAGCCCCCTGCCCAAAGTTCATGCCCAGGGAGAACAGGAGAAATGAAAGAGTAAACATCAAAGACAAAGGAAAGAAAGCTTGAAAAAGGAATGTCAGAGTCTGAGAACATCACCTAATTATGAAAGATTCTTTAGAACAATGGGCCTATTCTTAAGAAGATCATGTTAACACATTTGAGCTGAAACCAATACTTGTGTGAAAAAGAACCAGTCATCCCCACAACATACATCTCTTGGTGTAAATACCAAAAGATACAGTTACTGAAGTCAAACTGAGAGTTTGGGCTTTGGACATAAGGATGCAAGCTCATCTGGAGGAAATATGCCCAAGTTACCAATAGCCCCTCCCCCAAACAAACAAACAAAAACAAAAACCCCAGATGCTCAAATGAGGTCTTGCAATTTTATTGCTGACTATGGGGGTCCAGCCCTCAAGTCAGCACCAGGGTATGCAAAGAAAGTCCAGGAATTTGGCGACAGCTTAGGAAAAGTTCTTATCAAATAGTTAGACCTTTCTTATCTGAGGGGAAAAAATAAAGAAGCACAGATGCTTTCTGATGGTAACTTTCTCTTTATTTCACCTAGAAAAAAAAAAAACAAACAAAAAAAAAACTCCTCTCTGAAAAAATCTCTCATGCTTTCCTCTCAATAGCTCTATTCAACAGCTTCTCCCTGACTAGTTCTACATCTTTCTCTGCCATTGCCTCTGCCCTTCGCTCTCTGCCTCCCCACATCACTACCCTCTGCTCTCTCACTCTTCCTTCTCCCTCTCAGTATTCTCCTCTTTGCTGTCTCTCTCCTGCCTCACTCTCTGCCTTCTTCCTCAGCTCTCTCTGCTTTCTCTCTCACACAACACAACTCTTGACAATTACAGGCTGTTTTACAGGGTCCTACCCAAAACTCAAAACAGAAGTCATGTAGTTTCTCTCAGCTAGGAATGTCACATTGACCCATGCATACAGCTCTAAGTTGGTGAAGGTTCCCAGACATCGGAAATCAAGATTTAACCATAACAACTAGTTAGCTGGACCCCAAGTGGTAAGGGGGACATGCAGACTAAAGTTGCTTCGAACACTGGTCTTGAATCAGCAAACAACACCTGGGAGAATGACCTTGTGTATTTGTCTCTAGGAGAAATTACAGATAGGAACAACTGGTTTCCACAGCCAGTGACCCTATAGCGATACCAGTTGGGACTCCCCACCACACACATCTGATGGGTCAGCTTGTTAAATGCTAGTTGTCACTGCTATACAGTCCCATAGCCCTCTGCAGTTTCATATATAACTCAATATGGTTACAAAAGACAGGAAAACTTCAGCACTGTGAAGAATCTTTACAACACCACACAGTCTTATATATGTGCAGTCATCAAGTGAAGATACCATTCAACTGTATACATTTTCAAAAGGCTCAGTTTACAAACAGGTCTTTACTATGTTAATAAAACTGAGTGATCCAAGAGCAATAAATTAACAAACATTCATTATTATTAGAGAAGCCTCATACTAGAAGAAATTCTAAAAGCAATCCAACTGATGCTGAATTCTCTCACTTTTTAAGTCAAAGCCCAATGAGAAAACATAAGCTTACTAATGCTGACTCATTTCCTTAGGAAACAACTGACTTACTAAGTCACCCTCCATTGACTGACAGGAAGCTGATACAAGAACTACTCAGCCTTTCAGGCCAGGCCTGCATGATGATTTCACCCTCTTCTTCTTGATGCCTTTAGGAAGTTTCCACATGGGCACCAGTGTTTCTACAGTAACTGTATCTCATTTCTTCATATCTGTACCTGTATATTACTGAGGTGGTTCCTCTGAGGTTCTGCATGATAAGGTAGAAGATACAGACAGATTGAAGAACAACAACATGATTTAAATGGAGTGCCTTGTTCATGATCTCAGAAGATTCAAATATTTAGTTATCATTGTCTAAATCTGCAACAATATACCAGTGTTTCATTGATTCAGCAATAATACCTATACATTTTTTTTTCTCTCTAGGGAATACAGAAAGGGCACTTTAACATAATGAACAGGCTTATAAGAGTACAAACTTGCACCAGACAGACAGAAAGACAGACAGACAGACAGACAGACAGACAGACAGACACAGACACAGACACAGACACAGACACACACACACACACACACACACACACACACACACACACACACACACGTAAATCAAACCATGTAATTTAGGTTTCATAATAGCTACTATTGTACTGGTAAAATGTCATCTACGAATGAGAGGACATATGGTACAGATTGGTTTTCATTACAAAAACCCTTACAAGATACTGAGCTATTGGGGAGTGGACTAAGGAATACGTCTGAAATAAGGGTACATACCTATTTTGTAGCAAATGACTTAAATATCTTGCCACAACTTGAGGCCAGATGATATCATCCCAACCAAAAAGCTGAATTATTGATATAACTGGCTGAGGCTGCAGATCTGAAGGTGCTGTGTTTGGCATGTCCACTGCGAGCAAAGTAAAATCTAGATTTAAAAGGAGAGAAAGTTCAGGTGAGACATTTTCAAATCTTCCCTCCAATTACAAGGATCTTAAGAGTCCCAAATAAAATAAAACAATTCAGGAAGTCACATTTGTCAGATGTTTATAACACTGCTGAGAGCTCTGAAAAGGCAAAAGGCATCTAGTTTAGTGGTCTGATTACAGACAGGGCTCTCTCAAGCAAGTCAAGGCAGTGGGTTTTATCAGTATGCTGCCACCATTCAAAGACTCAGGTAAAATCAATTCTAGCACCTACTCTTCTTTGACCAAGTTAATTTGCTTGTCACCTGCCACAGGTGTTAATGCTCACTGTAAATATCAAACTTTTCTTCTGATAAATAGTGGTCTCCCATGATCAAAGATACCCACTTTCTTCAGAACCTGCAATCTGGAAACTAGAATTCTTTAATCATGTTTTATGTTTTCCTATACCTATGGTAGCAAATCAACTCCTCTGAAGCACTGACTCCTAGGAAGCTTTCTCTGATGGTGGCTGTTTAGCCTTCCATTCACCTCTTATTACTGAACTCAGACAGACAGGGTAGGTTGACTTCTTGCTTTACATCGCTTCTTCCAGACCATTCTCATGCTTCCTCCCTAAAATGTCTAGCTTTCAATCTCATATTCATCATCAAACTGTACCAGCAACAAAATCTTCCTCTTGTAAGCACTGGTTTCCTAGACTCACAATCTTCCAACAGCGATTTTTGCCATGATCTCTAGTTTATTTGGAATTTCTCTAATCCAATGATCTATCCTGTTATACTTAAAATTCTCCCTTGTTGGTAACCCAAGCACTGAGCACTATCAATTATAACTACTATATAATTTCATTTTCAAGGACTCCACTTCGATAAGATTTGCTTCTCAGCTCCCCTCTTCCAGGACCTGGACTCCAGCAATCCTTTGTTTATAACAAATCTACAACCAATTGGCTGCGTAACTTTTTCCTATCTCTCTTCTGCTTTCATACCTTCTTTTCCATCTTTGGGAAGTTTAATGGCATAGCCCATGGCTAATACACTATTTTCTTCTAACAGTTATATTTCTTCAATCATCTCGCTGATTCTCTGACATTAAAAACAAAACAAAACAAAACAAAACCGTACTGTTCAGGACTGGGGGTGGGGGATGACATAGTGTGGAAGAGCACTTGCTATATAATCATGAGGTCTTCAGTTCTAATCTTGAACACCCATGTGAAAGCAGGACATGGCCTTGCAAGCCTATAATCCTGGTGTTAAGGTGTGGTGACAGGTGGATCCTTGGAACTCTGGCCAAAGGGCTTCCACTTCAGTGAAACAGCATGCTTTCCTAAGGCAGAGAACTACAGAGGAATTCACCCAACTCCATATGTACAGGAGTATTTGACCACTCCCCCCCCCCAAAAAAAAATTCTTCAGGTTACTGGTGACTTACTTGGCCCTCCTGCTAAAGTCAATGATGGATTCCCCTTCCTAGTTTCCAGGGCATCACCCTTTCTTGGTTTGCTTCTTACCTGCACTCCTTTACAGTGACCTTTCTTGTTTATCCTTAGCCTACAAATCTCAATATAGAAATACACTGTGATCAGATCTACAACCTTTTTGCTCAATCCACTCTTACACTCCTGGAGGTCTTTGTCAATTTCTTGGCTTTAAACACTATTTATCCATGGATAGTTTACAAACAAACCTTCATTTCAGAGCTCTTCAGGGAAGCCTAGCTTATTATATCCAAGTTCTCATTTAATGTAGTTGACTTTAATGGATACCTTAAATCAAAACACCCTAAAAAACTTAAGAATCGTCAATTTTCTGACATAAAATGGTCCCTTGGTAATCTTCTTATCTCAGCAAATTGCTAGTTACTCTTGACTCCTCTCATGAGCTACTCTGATTACCTTACCTTATTTGCTTAGCAAATTCTGTCAGGTCTACCTTCAAAGTAGCTTTCCTTCCTTTGGATCTGACCAATTCTGATTATCTATCCTACAACTTTAGTCCAAGCTGGTTTGCGTTGTTTGAATAATTTCCTAACTGCCTTATTTTCCTTTTTGCTTCCCTTTGTTTCAATGACCAGAAGGATATTTCCTCTTTTGAAAAAAATGTGAAAATAGTAAAATGACCAACACCTTCTAATCTTTAAGTAAAAATGAAAGTCTTTACAATGGGTTAAAAGGCAGAGCACAGACTCTCCATTCCTACTTAATAACCACAACTCAGCCTCTCACCCTTTCCTACTCTACCCTAGTCTGTATCTCTTACACCCTAAATACCCTTCTCCCCTGCTCACCTCCTTCTCAAGTCAGTGGCTCTCCAAGCCCTCTATCTTTTGCCCTGACACCCATTTTGGTTTGTTTTTGCTGGATGTGGTGTTTGTTGTTCCTCTGTGATCAGCAGGATCACAGTTCCATCAGCCTGGGCTATAGAGCAAGACTCACAAAAGTAACACAACAAACTATCTTTGGCCCCATCACCCACTAGATGATAATCTGTGGAAGAACAGGGTGTTCTTGTTTGTGGTACCTCCCACACTGGTATATCCCTAGGACCTACAGAAGTAACTTTTTCTTAAATGAAGGAAATTATTTTCTCTCAGCCTGAGTTTACCTCCAATCATAAGTCTACGCCTTTACTTTGGATTTATTTGGCAGTTACTTTCAGAACTGAGGACAGTGCCAACTAAACAGAGGCAATACTACTTTTATTGATGGCCTAGCATTCTGGATGACAGAATACAGTTCAACTTACCGAATACCAATATGTATTATCTCAGACACCACACTAGTCGGAAACCATGACCCTGCCACAATTTTCTATTCGTATTTGTAGAAAGTCTTAACATATTTTGCATGAAGTCTGAACTGCTGTAAGATTTCAACTTCTTACCCATTTTTTTTAATCATTCATTTCATTGTTTATGGACTTTTTAGCTCATCTTTCTTCATCCATTCAAAAATAAAATAAATGCGGATTTAGATCATCGAGATTTTTTGTTACTGTTATTTCTTCAAAGCATTACATTTAAATACATGAAATACTTTCAAATGAACTTTATATAAATATATGCAGGATAATGCTACAAATCTCTTGTCTATTCCAGAACTTTTTAACACATCATGGACACAATAATTCTTTGAGGAAAAAAAAACAAAACAAAACATATAATAACCCCAGTAAACTGCAAATATGTCCATAAAATCTTGTATCCTAATTGCATATTATTCAGGGTCCCTGAAAGTCTTATGGCATGTCTTTGGGCCAATAGTCAATTTAAACAAAAATTGCAATCTAAAATAAAATCTAGGGGAAGTCAGAACACTAACATTCTATGCATTTGATTCCATCCTGATCTTTTCCTTTTGGTGTTGAAGGGCTATTCTCCCCAACCTCCTTGGTTGTCATACAAATTCTCTTATATTTAGATAATTGCTCAGAAAATATGAAAGCATACTACTTGAACTAGTAGTAGTATAACTTTGCAAGTAGTTGTGAGTGGAAGAAAAGTTTATGAACATTCCATGTTTACATCTAAAAATTACACAAATAATCATTTAATTTTTAATGATACATAAGCCAAAGACACCCAATTTAAACATGTCATTTGTTTCATCACAGGCCTGTTACAATGTTTGTTATAAAGCAAGAGATTGCCACCAAGCACACAGAGGAAAATACTGATAAAAGTATGCAAAAGGAGAAAGCAATTTGTAATAAACAATTAATGCTGACCTGCAGCAGCATCTGCGAGTTGGGACAGAGGCACTAAGTGTGCCATTCTCTGACTCTTCAGAAATGAAAAGAAATGCCTCCATAGAGCGCTGGCGACTGCAGCAAGGTGGCGCTCTTTAGCTGATAATGAAGCCTGCACCATGAGGTCCACATTCTCCCTTTGAAGTTCCTGACACAATTGCTGGTGAACACTCCTAAAAAGAAATACAACTATAGCTCACCCTCGAGAAATGAAAACAAAAAATCTTTTTAACACATTTCATTCTTTTTCACATTTATATCCCAAGAAAACTGAAGAAGCATTTATACAACTAAAACCTTTATGTCAAAACATAATGCATTTCTTGTTATTTGAAGGATGAATGATGGCATATTAAACACCATAAAGTTAATGTTAATTACTAATGTCAACCATTAATTACATGCTTTTTAATATGTCAGATCCAAATGAGAAACAGGCAGCTTCAGATTGAGGGTCTGAATTTTGTAATGTATGTATGACAAGTGATTTTACTTAGAATCTAGACACAGAAATAATTTTTTAAACCATTTTCTCTTGGGGGTTTTAGGGCACATATACTGGGAAGAAGGTAAGAACACTGGCTCATATGTGGTTTTTTAAACTGAACATTTTCCCTTGCATAGAAAAGCAGCAGACTTGGTGCTGGTGTACAAAACTGTGGAGACAGTCTTGGTTACTGGAACAAAAGGGAACGAGATCATTTTCACACAGTAGACAACAAAATATTCTGTTCATTAACACAGCATAATTCAACACTGTCTTACATTCTGATTTATCATTAATTACTTTTTGGTTAGCTAACCTTAAATCTTAAACATCTTTTGGAGCCTAACAGAAACACAGCTACAGAAAATTGAGATTGCCAAACTATGCACAGGAAGAGCTAAGAGTTCTCAATGACTGGGAAGAGAGGCATGTAAAAAGCAATCCATCCAGAAACTAATCAGATGTTGTGTTAAATGTGGAGAGAGGAGATTTTCTTTGTCTGCTTACATCACTGCCATACCAACTTGGAGAGTCTAAGTAACCATGCGGATTATCATCTTGCCATTTGTTCTCTTCAGTTATACAGAAAGCAATGAGATGCAAAAACACAAAGAAAGCCCAAGGCTTCCTTTGGTAAAAATTGTATTCAACTAAGGAACATAACCAGTACTTGAAAAAAAAATAATTCAAATGTAGTTTTTCTTGATGTTTGAAGCAATTTATTTAGGAATGCACCTAAAGTAATTCTACAAAGTGGTTACAAGACCATACCTTGTCACATAACTATACGCCAGGGAATAAAAATTTCAAGTATAAATTATATAACATTAGGAGTTTGTACCCCTTTACGTCAGATTTCTGAACAATCATGGGATACTATTTAACTTTAGTTTAAGTATGGAAAAAGTGCACAAATGCCTTGGGAAAATTATATATAGCAAGCTATTCTCATTACAAAAAAACAAACAAACAAACAAACACAAACATCCTAGCTAAGTATCTGACTTGTTCTCTGTATAAAAATCTGCCTGAAATGCTCTCAATTTAAATTAGAGGCTAGAGACCAACTTAAGTCCTGCAGGTTAGAATACAATGAATGATACACTACTAGCATTGTTTGGCCACTAATTCAGCTGCTCCTGGTAACACAGAAAAGATCAGGAATACCTTCTACCCACTAAAGTTCAACCAAAACAGCGACTATTTCTCCTGGTTTTTAGTACCTTTTTTTTCAGGTATACTGATTTTAAGGGATAATAAATAATGTATTATTCATTATTTCTATATAAATGACTACTTTATTCACTAAAACCTACTCCATAGAAAGGAATAACATTTCTGATCAGTTTCTATGTGCATGAAACTTTCACTTAAGATGTTACACATCTCATCTGCTGGGCTTGGTGAGGCTCACCTGTAACCACTGCACTCAGGAGGATGAAGCAGAGGGACCACGAGTTTGAAGCTATTTTGGCTACCTCAAAACATGGGGAGTGGGTAAGGGGATGAGTTTTCCAACCCTTACAAGTAACAAAATAAATTCAGAGTGAATTAAAGATTTAAATATAAGACCTGAAACAAACTACTAGAAGAAACACTTCAGGAAACTGAAAAGTCAAGGAGCTTTTGGATGAGCCCCCAAAACAGCAAGAAAACACAAAGATAGACAACTGGAGTATTAAACTAAAATGCTTCTGTACCACAAAGAAAACAATCAAAGCAATTAGAATCAGAGAGAAAACATTTACAAACTACATATCTGACAGGGGTCAATATGCAGAACAAAGTCCAAAATCCCATTATTACCAAAAGAAAAATGACTTTAAAACATTTCAGACATGTCTCAAAAGACTACATACAAATAGTTAATAGGCATATGGAAAACTCTCAATATAAAAATTAACACCACAATGAGATATTGTGAGGCAACTTAATTCTAGTTAGGAATGGCTACTATTAGGGAGGAACTATAGGGTAGATTTGATCGAAATAACATTATATGCAAAAATGAGATTCTCAAACAATAAAAGTCCTTAAGAAGTATCTCTCTGCTGGTAACTTTTAAGACAGGGAAAGATGTTAATTTAAGTCTATATATTAAGATTCACATTTTGTTCTTTTTCTTTTTACTGGACCCTTGTATCTCAACAATAGAGATATAAGATATAAACTATCTACTGGTTTTGTTTGTTTTTGTTTTTTGAGACAGGGTTTCACTGTGTCGTGTAGCCCTGCCTGCCCTGGATCTCACTTTGTAGACCAGGCTGGCCTTGAACTCACAGAGATCCGCTTGCCTCTGCCTCCCAAGTGCTGGGATTAAAGGTATGTGCCACCACCACCCCACTAATATCTACTATTTTGACTAAACATGGACTCTGGTAAAAAAAAATTGGTGGTTGGATATTACAAAAAAGGTAAAAGGCAAACTAGTGTTGGTGAGAATGTAGAGAATGGGGAACTTTTTACACTGTTGGTAGAGATTTATTATACATTATTTTTGTCATTATGGGGGTTCCTCAAAAAATTAAAACTGAACTGCCATGAGCCAGCAATCCCACGTCGGTGCATGAATCCAAAGGAAATGAGGTGAGTATGTCAAGGAGACATCTGCACTCCCCCATTTACTGCAGCATTATCTGCCCATCAAGTGATGAATGGATAGGGAAAATGTGACAAACATGTATGAGGGAATATTACTCAGCCATAAAAGAAAGAAATTCTGAGGCTGCAAGATGGCTTGGAGTGTTCCAGCTAGCTTCAACTGCAGTGTTTTAGACACCATTACCAAAAGTGAGTTGGGAGGGAAAAGGCTTCTTTGGCTTATACTTCCACACTATAGCGTATCACTGAAGGATGTCAGGCCAGAAACTTAAAGAGGGCAGGCACCTGGATGCAGGAGCTGATGCAGAGGCCATGGAAGTCTCTCTCTCTAATGTCAGCACTGGGAAGGGTGAGACAGGAGGATCCCTTGGGGCTTGCTGGTCAACTAGACTAGTTGAGTCAGCCACTCCCAGGTTCAGTGATAGACGATGTCTTAATAATTAAAATGGAGAGCAACTGAAGACAACTAACTGACCTCAAGTCTTCACACAAGGGGTATTCATGTGCTGCCACCTGTCCCACTTCTCACTCTCTCAAAAATAACCAACTATTCTGACAAATAGAGATCATAGTAAGTGAAATGAACCAGGTAGAGAAAGTTCTGCTGTGCTACTCGAAGTCAGCCAGCATAGAAAATAATTACGGATTGCACAGTACAAACGTTAGAGGCTGGTGACACAGTGGTAGAGGGCTTGCTCTTGCACAAGGCCCTAGGGTTAATCCCTACTGGCACACACAAAACAATTTTTAATTAAAAATCTACTATAAATCTGAAGTAGTCTGGACAATTCCACCATAAAGAAAAGATGAGCATCTGAAGAACTGGATATGCTTGGGTTGACTTGACCACCACACAGTGTATACAAGCATCACAACAGGTCACCCCACAAGACGAACAAATGTTATGTTAGGACACGTAAACTAAATAAAGAAAACCCAAGGCCTGGGGGATGACTCATTACAGAAGATGAAGCTGATAGTGGAAAAGTTAAATAATACATGCAAAGCTCACATAGCTGAGGGCAGACCCTGAAGGTGAGATGCTTCTTTTACACACTAACTCACAACAACATACAGTTCTTTAAGATTAAACATTAATTGCTGTTTTCTCATCTTATGTGGACTAAGGAAATTTCAGCAAGGAAGGAAGGATCAGGAGAGACGAGTGTGACCCTGTGCTTTAAAAAGCCAAGGGCCATAGCAGAGTTCCACATTAGCTAAGACTTGAAAAAGACATACAAACACGTGTACTCAAGGCAATATTGAAAAGGACAACAAATATGCCCCACCTTTTACTTTTCCAGGAAAAAGTGATGACACAGTAGGCATATCTATTGGTAACCTCAGGCTATGATTCAGATATCTGAATACATAATGGTAAAACACAAACCATTATGTAAATATGACACTGATGAAGTGTATTCCTTTCAACACAGAGTGAGAAGAGCAAAGATAGGGTCTAACTAAAACTGAGACACTGACCCCCCACTAAGTGTGTCTGAGAAATGTGTACCACTGAGTATTGCAGACTGGGAATGCTGCATACCCAGAACACACAAATGCTCCCACTCTGATTTCCAATGTTCAAACTTCTCAAGGTGAGTTAAGACTCGATCACAATTTCTCTATCCCTGAAGAAATCATAGTGATAAAGATGAAATGGCAAGCATCACCCATGATGGAGGCTGAATGACACATCTGAATACAGCCACCAGTTAAAGATATCCATACACTCACAGGTAATTTTTTAAATTCAAGTTTCTGGAAAGGAAAACTAATTATAAAGGACTAGTGAAAAATGGTGCATTACAAAGTGCTGGCAGTAAAGGAAGCACCATCATTAGGGACACAACTGTGAAAGAAAACACACAGGAAACATTATTACAACTCCAGATGCCACAGATATTTTCAGATACTTTCTACCTTCTTGAAAAACCAGTGAAAAAACAAGAACAGATTTGCTGCATAAATGGTAAGATGCAATCAAAACAAAAAAATATATGTGAATTTCCCCAACACTTGGAAATTGCTTTAAGTAAAGACAGCTTTCATGCAGGTTAAAGTGATTCTGAAACACACATGTGAAAGTATACATAATAAGCAGGCCATCTTACATTATAAAAGATGAAATACAGTAACAGAAAATGAATTTACCAAATGTCAAGTTACTCAAATTGCAGCTTTCAGAGTAGAAATAATACTAACACCCAGCATTTATTATTATTTACTATGAGCCTGGTATTATATCAACTATTTTATAAGTATTATTTCACATGCTATGAGGCAGAAAAGAAAAAAATTATTATTCAAATCTTACAAATGAAGAATTGATACTAGCTACAAGAATGCGCTATGTAGCTAGTTAGGGCAAAGCTAGCTGAGCTGTGTGACCTTGGAAGAAAGGGCTTCCAATTCCTGTTCTCCTGAGTCAAGAACGTTGGCTATGGTTGTTAAAGCCACCTAACAGGGTTTTTGTGAAAAGCACACAAAGTCTTCAGAAGGATTCATAAGTCCATGATTACACCCAGACTCTTTCTAACCCACTATTCACATGCCTTATGGCTTTAAATTTAGTTCTGCAGTCCCAACTCCTGCTTCTCACTATACTCAAGAGATTTCCAGATTTGCTTATTCCGTTCCCCCTTCACCATTTTCCATGATATGCTTTCTTGTCTTCATCTGCCTCGATGCCACATGTTCACTGATTCATCCCCCACTTTACCCCAACCACACTATAGCAGCAACAGAATCTGTGGCTCTTTTTGAATGGCTGTTCTTTCTTGGTAACTTCATAGCTCTTTGCTGCTGTAGGTAAAGCCTGCACAAGATGAACTGGTCAACCTATAGGTTACTTTTCTGGTATGCACACATATATGCATTATGTTTCCAAATTTAAAGAAAAGATCTCTTGATGGATTTCATATTAACAGGACTAACATGACACAGTACATGTGACTGGCAGGAGTTCACAGAGAACAGCAAAACTAAATGATTCTTTTAGTGCTATTCCAAATATGCTGACTTTAAAACTTTGCATTAGTTTAAAAAAAATAAAAGCTTCAAATCACTGTGAGGGATTATTCCAAGTGTCAACTGAGTAGGTGCTGGTAAGAGAGAGAGAGAGAGAGAGAGAGAGAGAGAGAGAGAGAGAGAGAGAGAGAGAGAGAAACAGAGAGAGAGAAACAGAGAGAGAGAAACAGAGAGAGACAGAGAGAGAGAGACAGAGAGAGAGAGAGAGAGAGAGAGACACAGAGAGATATGAGGGTACCCTACAAGTACTGTGGAGTCTTTTCTTGCTTGTCCACATCTTCAAAATAGAACTATTGTCCACTTCAGTACATGACCCATGACCCAAACCCCAAGTTTTAAAACTACCTAATACAATTCTGTGTTGAAGAGGAACTGAAAAAAGGAAACTGGAAAGTGGGAAAGAGAGAAACAACCTCAAACGCTTCTACATGTTACAGAAACTTTCAGTTATCTCCAAGGAGGCAACAGATTCAGTTTTGTTCAGACTGATGAGCAGGCCCAAGTTATAAGGAACATGTGATAAACACAAGAAACCAGCTGACAAACACAATCCTGCATACCTTATGGTGCTCCACAGTGCACATGTATGCACATGTTTGTGTGGAGCTGGGGGTTGAGTGAGTGGTGAGATCAAAGCAGGGTTTTGACTGCTTTGAGCAGAGATTCCACAGAGAAGCACACTTGGGGGAAATAAAGATAGCTCTTCAGTATGTGAGGGAAACAATGTAAGTGAACACTTGTCTAGGAAAGAGAACAGCTTATGACCTGAAAAACTTGGGACTCAGTTTTCCATCAATTAAATGGGAATATAAAGCCCAATTTTTCTGTGCTGGTAATCCATCAAGTAAGTGAAAATACTTTGTAGAACATGGGCAAGACAGTATGAATTTCAGGCATAACTCTATTGCTTTGAATCCTAGTAACTGTGATTTAGAGGCAGGAGAATGTTACTGAAAAGTACCAGTCTGGAGACAGATATGCCAGAGTATGGCCATGTTCTCATTTCTTGCAAGCACCAAATAAATGGCATTCAAACACTGAAATTAACCAGACCTTCCTTTTGTTATTGATATTTGTTTCTTGGCAACTACAAGAGGGCATAGACTGTGGGTCTGGTTAATTTTCTTGCAAGTTCTTTATAATGAAGTTTAAATTAAAAAAAACAAAAACAAAAACCTGAGGAACTGTTATTATTAGCCAGCAAATTCTAGATTACTTGTAATCTCTGTTCTAGCCCAGGTCTAACCATGTGTTGTAGTTACGGCTAAGTACAGTGTAGCAGAGGCTTTTCTGCCCGTGAGCAACAGAGCCACGATTGGGACCTAAGCACTCAGAATAGATTCACTGCCCCAACTAAGAATCATTGTTCTATAGTTGTCTCAAATATCATTTTATGACCTAAATAAATGATGCATTTCAGGTGTTATAATGCTGTACTTATTTTTTTATATACAAAACTATTAATTGTATGAAGGGCACATGAGCCAGTTAAAGATGGCACCGAGGGGAAGTCAGAAGGGCGAGTCCAAAAGTGTTTACCAAAAGGAATGATTGGTTGCCAAGATCAGGCAAGATGATGTCACTCCATGACCAGCTTATGATGGCTAAGGAAAGCAATGAGTTGCCCTGGTGCCCAATCAGCGTAACCTTTAAAATCATTGGTTGGTTGCTATTCTGCTTCCTTAAATCTTTGTGGGTTTTTTTTTTTTTTTTTTTTTTTTTTTTGCTTTAAAAATGCTTCCTAACAGCCAATAAACAAGTGCCTGCTTGACTTGACTCCCTGCTTTGTCTGACTGTTTCTGGGATCCAGGGAGGCTGGGGAACAGGCTAGAGGCACACTTACCCTTCCTCCAACCCAGTTTGGCTTAATGGAGCCCGACTAAGACCCAACAGCCCCCAACAAATGTAGCTAGGGGCTGGAGAGAGAACTCAGCTGTTAAAGGCTACGCTCACAATCAAGAGTAGCTACAAAGCGGCATATGAACCAATCCCAGACTGACAAACAGCTGCAATATGCTAAAATTTTAATATTCCTATGGAATGTAAAGATCTTTTATGAGGATCTTAAAGGTCAATGGCGTCATATTTAAACTTTTTCTAGGACCAAATGAGCTAATTTACAAGGATGGAAACAACAATAAAAAAGACATTAGAGATCCAATGATGAAGAAGGAATCAAGCACGCTCGTGTTTCTGTAAACTATGGGCTCACAGGCTCAGTGGGTGTAGTCCATGACTGCCTGGTCCTATTACTTTGGCCTGAGGTGGCATATCATGTTGTGGCAGCAGAGGTCTATTCTCATGGTGGTCAGAAGCAAAGAGACAGAGAGGTTACAAAAAGAGGAGGAGAGGGGGGAGGGGAGGAGGAGGAAAAAGGATCTGTCCTTTCCTTTTAGGAGCTTCAGCAGCTCCCAACAATGCTGAATGGTGGAGGAGCAAAGCTCTAGCATGTGGCTTTTAGGGGACACTTCAGATCTAAACTTCAGTACATTGCTATGGTAATATGACCTAAGATGTCATACAGCAAGTATGTAAGAGAACACTTAACCATCTCCCTGAAATAATAGCTACTGCTGGATGAAGGCAAGCAATAAAAAAATATCCACTTTCTTAGAGGCCATTCCTTCATCAGTTTCACGCTCAGAGATGGTTACAGCTCTTGTTTTTCAGTTGCATTTATGGCCGTGCTCAGAACCAGGACCTTTCTGCCACAGTAGCTCCTAATCTTGACTAACTCCAGAATCATCTGTTGCATTTTCCAAAGTACTGATATTTTATCTCACTGAATGAAGATCTTTCTGAACCTTCAATTCTGGGGCCTGTATCCTTTAAAAATGCAGTATCTCCCCAGAGGTCTATGTGGTAAAGAACTGGTTACCCAATGAAGTGGGAGGCATTGGAAGCTAGTTTTGCTGGGGGTGGGAGGTGGGGTGTACCGGAATGATCTGTCAATGGAACCATGGAATTAACAAGACCATGTTCCTCCTTTTTGGTTTCTTAGCTATGAGGTGAGCAGACTGCTTCCACCACATGCTTTTGCCACCATGTACATGATGTGCCGTCTTGCCCCAATGAGGCCATATGATTGGTGACTAGAACCTTCAAAGTAAAAGGCACAGTAAACATTATTTTCTTTACACATTGATTACCTCTAATGTTTGTTACATTAACTAAAGTTTACACAGGGCCTAAGTTTACTATTTGTTTCTAAATACTGCCTCAGCAGATATGGGCAGAGTCCTCAAAGGTTACACTCCCATCAAGCAGGTGTTGTTAGGCCACAAATGGTTCCTATCTTCCCTCAATCTTTAAACTGGGATAGCAGGAGTACCTTCAGAAATAAACTGGCTACTAAAGCTCAAACACCTAGAGTTACTCATGTGTGAGTGTATGTGTGTGTTTGTGTGTGCCGAATAATCCTTGATTTTCTGGAATACAGTAATTATTCCATTTATTGAGAATATTCTGTGTAATTACCACCACAGATGAGGAAATGGCCATGCAGCTAGTAGCTCCATGGATCAGACAAATGATAATCCTGAGCAGGAGGCTGTTGGATTTCATTCTTCTATAGTATATATGCAGATGAAAAGAACATTATAATTTCTTCAAAGAGTTGTTTCACCAACTCACAAAACACACATGTAAGTCTGTCTCACCAATTTATAGAGAGAGGACATGTAAGGTCTACTTAAGTGAAAATGAAGAAAGGGGGAAGGCATAAAAATCTACTCAATTCTATTTCAAAACATATAGCTAGTATTTTTAGGATGAGGAATACAAGACCATCAGGACAAAGTCTCTGGCCTGCTAAGAGTTTGTAGTCTGTTGAGACAGGAGTGACACAAACTACTATTCAACAACAATGAAAAGAAAGACCTCTGTAAAGTTGATATTTAAACAAACACCCAAATGAACAATGGGGGGAATGTCATGGATACATGGGGAAAAACACTGTAGGGACAAAGAGGCAAGCACTGAGGTGCCAAGGCTAGTAGAGCTAGAGGCTCAGAAACAAGGGGGCCGTGGTGGCTGAAGCACAACAGGTGACAGGACGGCAGACACTGGGTTCAAGATCACGTGAATTCTTACAAAGAGTGGTAAGAATCTTGTAAAAATCAAAGTGCACGATAAGCCACAAATGCAGAAGTATAATTTGTATCTCAAAAAGGACATGGAAAACAGCACAGAGTTTGGAGGGAAAAACAACCATTTGACTATAATGGAAAACTTTTATAGCAGTATCAGAAGGAAATAAGGTAAACAGAAATGGGGTCTGATTTGTTCAATTATGTTTCCTTCATTCATTTTGAAAGAAGTTACCCAATGTCAATCACTTTCTGTAATCAGAAATACAAAAACATGTTTAAGATAAATCCTGCTGTTAAAAATAAAGGCAAGCCCTTCATTCTGCAGGTCAGGCAGCAGAGAAAGATTCTGAATGGAGAATGACAGGATAAAAACCATACTCAAGAAGACCAACCTGGTAAAGCCAAAGCTGAATACAGAGAGGAGAAACCCATGAGGAAAAGCTGCTGTGAGCACCTAGGCAGGCATTAATGCATAATTTGAGTTACATTATGAAGGAAAAGAAGGCCAACAGTCATTAGCTAGCAGTACACAGAAGAGGATAGAGGAGCCTATGTTACTGCCAAGTTTTGATGGAAAAAAAAAAAAAAAAACACTGAAGTTGGGAGGGATAGTTAATTACCACAGAAGGAAGGTATGGCTTGGTTTAAAATCAAGATTTAAGCGAAAACACCTAAAATCTGTTCTGGAGTAGCAGAGTGAGTGTAAACACCAACAACACTCTGTCCCAGAAGCTGAGCTCACAGGACCACATCAGGATCTAGTTACACTAAGCTGCTTAGAAGGTGCTAAACACAAGGCACAGTGTTTACCACAGTCAAAGAATGTACACTCAAGGGCTGTGACAAAAGTACTACAGGACTATGATCTGCAAAAAAAATTAAAAATTAGGGGTACCAGGACTACTCTGTGGACAAAATACACCAGCACCATCACAAAAGTTGTATTAACTGAAAAAAAAAAAAAAACTACTACAGAAAAGTTCAAAAAATTGAAAAATATAGAAAGCATAGCAATGTGAAACTGTATACCATCTATAGCAATGTTTCTCAACCTTTCCAGTGCTGTGACTCTTAGATACAGTTCCTCATGTTGTAATGACCCCCAAACATAAAATTATTTTGTTGCTCCTTCATAATTGTAATTTTGCTGTTATGAATCACAATGGAAATTTCTGATATGCAGGATATCTGTCAAACAACCCCCAGAGAGATCTTGACCCACAGGTTTAGAACCACTGGTTTAGAGAATTGCCAACCATTTGGTATTATTAGATGACAAATGGCAATGGTAAAACTAACTAGACTAGAAAAACTAACTAGAATATTAATGGAATCCAGTGTAGACTCCAGCTGCATTATGAAACATCAAGTTTGGGTTTGTCTGCTACCGGAATACTATATGGTTAAGATTATGAAGACAAAAGGCAATCAAAAGATCATTTCTTTGAATAATTCAATAATGGAATGCATGTACTTTTACTAAAGCAGATACAACTGTCAACAAAATACTTGGGATTTCAAATGTTTGTGTTGACAAAAGCTGGAGCTCTAAGCAAACAAGTCATCAAGGTGAAAAAATCAATACAGACAAAAACACCTCACACAGCCAACATAACATTGCACATAAGGATCTATACATTCAGACATCCTGCTAAATGCAAAGGATAATTTTGTAATATTAGCTGTCTTGGAAACATTTTCTTCAAATAACCCAGCTTGATGAGTATGTACATGTGTGACTTTACACAAAGACAGTTACTTTCGAACTAGCCATCACAATACTCTTCCATGTAGGAATGAACAGTACACATGTCACGACAATATGAGCAGCTTGGTCCTTTAGCATCAGCACGGTTTGCACATAATGGGTGATCTATCCTATATGATCCTGAGTTGAATGAATACATTTCTCTATTATGATCTATTTCTGTCTTTGTGCTAACAGTTTGACTGATGTTTGCAACAAAAAAAAAAAAAAGGGAAAAGTTTATGCTATAGTTCCATTTTATTACACTTTAAGATGCTTCAAGCAATTGTTATGAATTAAGGCCACAATGGAAGGCTAGTTGATATTCTAGGAAATTACAAATGTAAGTAACTGTTAGGGATTGTGACATTATGATCTAGGAATTGATAAAAGGAAACGCCCAAACAATCATCACCAGTACATACATGACAATTCATTTCTAATGCCCTAAACTGCTTTATTCAGTCAGGGACCCAATTCATTCTCCAAATTTAATAGCAAGTAAGGGAATAGATGAAAATGGCAGAGGAGTAAGACAACAGCTTTCAATATGAAACATTAGTTTTCAAGTTCAACTGCTACTAGAATATGCTACTAAGATCATCAATGAAGAAGAACAAGGATCTTTGTTCTTGTGGTTAAAAGGCAGTCAAAAGTAAGACCATTTCTGTGAAATAATATTAACTATTATTATTGTGTGCGGGCAGGAATGTGCTAGGGCAAATATGATATAAGGCATGTGTGGAGGATGGAGAACAACTTTGTGGAGTTGATTCTCTCCTCCCACCTTTATGTGGGTTCTAGGATAAAATTCTGTTTGCCAGGTCTGTGTGTTGAGCCATACATTTCACTTGCCCTTTGTGAAGGGTTTAATTTCAAAAAAGAAAGTACACATCTTTAATAGTACATCTATTAGGGGCCTTTCAGAAGTCATCTAATGGTCTATAAGATGCACTTTCTATACAGATGCTAAGGAAATGGAGGATGCTGAGAGGGCTGAGGTAGTTCCAGTCTCAAGTCAGGATAAAGAGTATGGGAACCAGCTGGAGATGAGGAAGCACTAGATTCCTTTTGATCATTTGATCACTGGTGATCTCAATTAGCTAACTATCCCTTCTGGCCTCACCAGCCAATTGAGAATTTAAAATTGAGTTCAGGAGGAGTCTTTGGGCAGATCAGCTAGCTGTCTTATAAAAAATAAGTGTGCTTTGTTACCCTCTAATGACAGCTGTGATCATTCCACTATATCTTTACCTGACATGCCAGGATGAGGGAGCGTAAAAATTCAGGAGTCGTTTTTTTATGTCTATTAAATGTAAACACTCAAATATTTTTAGGTCAACTATTATACAAGTAAACTAAGACTAAATTCTATTTCTGAGAATTTTCCTAATTGGTGGGAATAAATTTCTAAGAAGGAAAGGGTCTAATGGTAATGTCGACTGATTCTTAACTACATCAACTAAAATGGCCCCGTCACAGTCAAATTTGCTCTATAATTCATCTTAATGGATTGGGTGTATCAATAAATATTGAAAACATCCGGTCTCTTTTTCCTCCTTCCATTTAAATCAAATCCAATTCCATGTCAACAGATTATATGGATGTATAATTACAGTATCTAATGCAATGGGGAAAGCAGTATTCTTTGATAAATAATTTTCTAAAACCTTTAAAGCATTCTGTATCCTCAGTACTTCTCTCAGACTCACAAAACCCAGTAAATTATAGGAGGCACTACTGGCCACTGCCAATTGTTAATGGATTTAAAAACCCTATCATCAGATCCAACAGTGACAAAAGGTTTGCATTACAAAAAGTCAGCCAAGTGGGAGTCAGAGAACATAGTGATGCTTGAAAGAAGGTTTTGTATCAAAAGTGTAGCCAAATACTAACAAAAATAACAATAATGTCACCAGTATGATATAAGGTCCAGCTAAGGTATATAAATAAACTTATTCCCTAGAGATTATGTAGTTTTATATGTGCATAAATGCAGAGAGCTCTTGCCCCTCTTCTACCTTCTTCTAAGCATAAGGCAAATAATTCCTCTTAATTTACTAGTCCATTTTCTCTTATCCTTTGTCTTTACTTCTCTACTAGAGTACCTGCTATTCCCAGAAACCCATCTGTAACTTCAATGTACAAAATATATCAAATTTAAAAGAACTATTTAAATTGAATCTTACACAGAAAAAGATATGACAAATCATGTATAAAACCAATCATGAAAAAGAAACCAGCTCAGACTGACTTAGAGCAAATCTGTATTTAATAGTAAGACTTCATGGTTTTAAATTATGGTTATTCTAGATACTTAGTTAAACAAACACTCCTCTATAAAGAGATAGATGCTACTGCTACTTTTACTGTAGTCCTTTAGATGGAAGGAAAAGACAGGAGAACATTTTCCTAAAAGATTATCCATTAAGTCAACGTGCTGTGAGGTTTATTATAAAGCTCTGGTATTAGAGTAGAGAGCCTCAAAGACTTTTATTATAACACTAATTTCTTTTATAAGTCTTCAGCAAATGAACCTTTATCTGCTTCTGCATGCTTGGGGCTTGATATATGCCTTTTGTGTATGGCAGGTGTCATCTGCATAGAACCAATGAAAATATCAATCTGGGTTAAGAATTATTTTTAATCCCAGCACTGAAGAGACAGATACAGGCAGATCTCTGAGTTCAAGGCCAGCCTGGTCTATAAAGCAAGTTCCAGGACAGCCAGGGCTATACAGAGAAACACTGTCTCAAAAGCAAAAAAGAAAATGTAAGTGTCAAGTGTGATGAATGGAACCAACTACAAGATAACCAATTGTCAATGAATGCTAAGGCAAAGAGAAAGAACTGGAAAGATTTTTTCTTACAAGAATACAGTAGTATTCAGGCTTTGCTAGCATCCTATACATATTACCTAAAAAATAAAAAAATAATAATATACCTGCAAATATGATTATGTTTTATAAAGTTTCATGATGAAAGTGAAAATACTTCATAGTGCATTAAGTGTCCATTATGAACAATTCCAGTAGGAACCCCCACCACACCCCAAATTTACTCTTATGAAAAGAAACTGTTTACAGTGACTTGCTGTCTAAAATGATAAAGCGTAAAACATTTGCAGGAAAGTAGCTTTAGTAAACACAGAAACAAAAGGTAATAAAATATAATGTTGCTTGCATTGCTGGTATTTTGAAAGGACAGCACAGCTTAGTTAGCTTAGTTATGTAAATAGCAAGACAATGATAAGATATATCCAAGTGATGATGTAAAACATCCTTGGGAGAAAAATCAGCAGTGGTCTTTGTGAAGACAGTAAATATCGAATTAATACTTTGTTCCTGTTATTCATTGTTGTGCTGAACATGAGGTTACATTAGGCTTCAGTCACCTCTACTTCTAGTCTTCCCAGCACTGGGTAATATAGACAGTGGAGCTAATTTTCTGTTATTCTAGAAGAATTGTTGGATTGCTAAACTTATCATCATCACCTCTGAAAGACAGTAAGAATCACTGTTAGAACCAATGGTTTATTAGATCGAACCCACCATCAACAATGGCAACCCCGCTTGGTTGTGTTAACAGGAAAATGTTTTACGAGTTCCACCCCTGGGCATCAATTTAACTCTATCACCAGCCATGCTGTAAACTGTGAGTGTAATTTATATAGTGACCCATGTGCAGTATCTAGGTGAAACTTCTCACAGCCTGACAAAATGCTTTGATTTGCACCATTCAGATGATTGAGCAAAAAGAGTTTAAGCAATCACCACCAACAGCTTTTATCTCCAAATCACTAAAAATTTATTATTGAATGAGTGCAACCGATTGCTTTAGAGCCTAGCTTGATAGAACAGAAATGATTGGATAAATATTACATTTCAACTGGTACACATCTCGCCCATTAGGTTTAAATATTGGACAAGCTATGTGTTTAAGGTAAGTATCAGTCTTAGCTGATTCCATCACATAGTTTTAGAAAGTCTCCAAATGTTTCCATAGTAACATTTTTTAGCGTGCATGTAGCTGAGGATACATGTTCCTGACCAGTTAGGAGAAGAAAACCTAGGATCCACTGTGCTCTTCTTAAACGGTCTATTATGTCTTTTACTTAACACTTGCAGTTATCAGTATTTACCATCTGCTACTGTCTATGAAGCAGTCAAGTATCTATTCAAACTAGAAGGGACATAAATAGAGCTTATCCATAAATCCTATATAAAAGTTTATTTTCTGGCATTTTAAATTACAGTTGAGTCTCTCAATTATAATGCTTTGGGTCAGAATCAATAGAGATTTTAGAATAACAAAGTATGTTGGGACATCAGAGTTGCTGGTTCTGTGTATAGTTTTTACGCATAGTCTGAAGGTAATTTTTATATACTTTTGGGGTGCCTGTTTAACTGCAACCTGTCAGATGAGTTATATTTGAAATTTTCTACTTCAGGTATCATGTCAGTAATCAAAGTTTGACCTGTGCTGTATTTTAGATGTTTTGATAGTGATGGTCAAGTCATCACACAAATTTCATACTTCCAGCTTTCCCAGTAGTTACTACTGTCAAATACTGGGAAAAGTGGCAACTTCTGTTTCCACCTATCTGGGAATACACCTTTAAAGGTAGCAATGGAAGGGGTGCAGTGGATATGCCCCAGTCAGTAAAGTGCTTGGTGTACAACCATGAAAGCCTGAGTTCCATTGTCTGTACCAATGTAAAAAAGCCAGGCATAGTGGCTTGCACTTACAATGCAAGTGCTCAGATGTTGATAGAGGAAGAATTCTGGGTCTTGCTGACCAACTAGCCTGCCTATCAGTGTTCCAATAAGAGATCTTGTCTCAAAAAAGTCAAAGTGGAGTGCAAACCTGTGTGGTCATTTTGGAAATCAGGATGGAGGTGTCTCAGGAAATGGGAACCCGTCTATCTCAAGATCTAACAATTCCACTATTGGGCATATACCCAAAAGATGCACATTCATACAACAAGGACATCTGTTCAACGATGTTCATAGCACCATTATTTGTAATAGCCAGAACCTGGAAGCAACCTAGGTGCCCCTCAGTCAAAGAATGGATGGAGAAAATGTGGTACATTGGACTACTACTCAGCAGAAAAACAAAACAATGAAATCTTTAAATTCGAAGGCAAATGGATAGGACTGGAAGCAACCATCCTGAGTGAGGTAACCCAGTCACAGAAAGACAAGCATAGAAGCATAGTATGAACTCACTCATATATGGATATTAGACATAGAGCAAAGGACTACCAACCTACAATCCACACCTCCAGAGAAGCTAGGAAACAAGGAGGACCTCCTAAGAGAGACATATATGGTCCCCGGGAGAGGGGGAAAGGGAAAAGAGCGCCTGAGCAAATTGGAAGCAGGGGGTGGGGGGAAGGGAGGGAGGAGAAAAAGAAGGGGAGAAGTGAGGGGAGGAGAACATGAGGGATCAGGAAGACTGAGTGGGGGGAGGGGGAAATAGAGGAGAACAAGAAAAGAGATACCTTAATAGAGGGAGCCACTGTAGGTTTAAAGAGAAATCTGGCACTAGGGAAATGTCCAGAGATCCACAAGAATGACTCCAACTAAGAATCTAAGCTATAGTGGAGAGACTACCTTAAAAGCCTCTCCCCTATAATGAGATTGATGACTCCTTAAATGCCATCCAGAGTCTTCACCAGTAGCCGATGGAAGAAGCAGATTCACAGCAAAGCACTGAGCCCAACTCCTGGAATCCAGTTGTAGAGAGGGAGGAGGGATGAGCATGCTGGAGAAACACACAAACAGCTGACCTGCCCAAGTGAGAGGACACGAACCTTAGTCGTAACACTGGGGAACCAGCATTGAAAGGAACTAAGCCCCCTGACTGTGAGTGCCAGTTAGGAGGCCTGGGCAGTCTGTGGGACCTGACAGTGGAACCAGTATTTATTCCCAGTGCACAAATGCATTCTCCATGGAGGGATACTCTCTCAGCCTAGATACAAGTGGGAGAGTCTAAGCCCTGTCCCAACTGATGTGACAAACTTTGATGATCCCTCATGGGAGACCTCACCTTCTCTGGTCAGTGGATGGGAGGTGGGATGGGGGTGCTTAGTGTGGGGCATGGGAAGATGGAAGGAAGAGGGAACTGGGATTGATATGTAAAATACGATTATTTCTAATTTTTTTTTAAAAAAGTCCAAGTGTATGAATCCCAGAGAACAATTCCTGAAAGCTGGCATCTGGCTTCCACATGTTTCCATGTTCATGTACACACACACACACACACACACACACACACACACACACACACACACACACACACACACACACACACACACAGTTGCTAGGACTGTTGATATGCAATTTTTAAATACCGTTTATTTAACATCAGGGGAAGGATCCTATGTACATAATCTTCAATGCCTTTGGGCTCCTGATCAACTACAGTAGCCTTGACTAAACTGATTAATTAATTCAGTGATACCTTCTACTATTTTCTAATTTAGTTTGATTAAATTCTTCAGGGTAAATATTATTTCTAGTTTGGTGATTTAAAAAAATACACTTCAACAGTTAAATAACTTGATGCATAAGAAATGTCAACCCTGTAGAAAGCAACGAACCCAATGCATCATCCAGGATAAAACATCTTTGTTCAAGATCCAACTGTGCTAATTGAAATCTTACATGTAAAACTTTTAAAATATCTAACAAAACAGCAAAATAAGACCTGACTATTTATTGAAGGTTATCTTTACAATATGTAAATTATCAGTTTGTATTTGCTAGAGAAATATACTACCAACCAAAATACCACCAGATAAAATGATTAGTCATTCATGATAAGTTTTCTTTTCCTTAATGAAAATTTCCAGCCTGGTTAGTAATACAGCAAAGTAATTATTTTATGCAAAATGGATATAAAGTGAAAGGTTTTATTTAGAAATAAGCCAGAATGTGTTCTATATACAAAGCCATTTGTTATATAGCACTACTAGAAGAGACTTAAGTATTTAACTTTCAATACCTAACAAGATCTCTTAAGCTGTTTTTCTTATCTTGTTCTTTAAAATTTGAAACTTAAAAAAAAAAATCCCACTTGACTAAAAGGCAAAATGGAAGGCTGTCCCTTCTAGGGTTAACAGATGCTTTTTGTAAGATTTTAGGTAAGATTAACCTTTTGCTCACAATAGGAATGGTTATTGGTTTTATTTTTTTCACTGTCTTTAACTCAGGTAAAAATCAATATAGAGCGAGACAAAGGGCTCTAGAGGGTCTGGCAATACCAGCTTTTGGTTTGGCTCCTGCACAATTCTACAGCATGCTGAGGCTGGGAAGGATTAGCCTGCTTGTGTTGAGTAAACCGATGATACTCAATAAACAGTTTCTGTTGTAAACCCCTTAGGACGTGCAAAGCCACACTAGTTGGCAATAGACCAGATAAGCAGCAGAACCAGCTGTAATCTCATTTAGACCTGAGCTGATCCTCCTGTCCTTTCATTCCACAGGATCAAAGCAAACCACTGAGGAGGCAGCTGTATTACAGCAGCCCAGCCTGCCGGATGCGGCAAACATTTCATAAATTCCACTCCTTCAAGCAAGTCCCTACTAATCTACCCAGAGCTGGGACAATCAATGAATTTCTGAATTCATTAGACTGGTCATTATAGGGTAACCACTTTCTCTTTGGAAAAAACTGTACATCAACTTTACACAGGAGCTGCAACTTTTGGCCATTCCTTTAAAAAACAAAACAAAACAAAAAACTGTAAATGTGTAAATTTGCCTCTATAATATCAAATACAAATAATTTAAAACTAATACTAAGTTTAATACTTTCAATGCATATTAACAAGCAAAGAACATATGATGCTAAATTCCTCTCTGAAATATAGCTGAATACCACTCAAATATGCTAAAATCTTAACGGCACCTACTTTGCTTAAGAACACAGGGAATGCCAAACCCTATTGACACTGACCCAAACTAATGATCAGAAAAATTTACAGGAAAAAGTATTGCAGTTTATTAGTGATTGTTACTGAACATTCATATAATTCTTCCATAAAAAGAACACAATGTTTAATGCATTCTTAAAAATTGAAGTGCTAAATGTTTCAGATTAATTCAAGTGTATCATTATTCTACTCCTGTCAACAGAAGTGATTTTTTAGTATTTCATTTGACAGGGAATTTCTTTTTTAAAAGAAAAATGCAAATTTCAAGATATGGACCCTCAAAAATCACTCACCAATTTCAAATCCAAGAGAATACTAACTGGATGCCTAAGGGGCACTAAAGAGATGGGTGCTGGACATATCACAAGTCACTCTAAGCAGTAAAGAAAGGAGCAATGTGATAGGATATGGTCAGCAGCACTCAACAAGAACCAAGTATAACTGAGTGCTCAACTCAGTGCCTCAAAGAAACTGCAAAACATCCAATGAGGGAGCTGGGAAGCTTTTCATTGTGTTTAAAATACTTACAAACATTCTAATGTTCAAAACAAATGGGCCACGTTCCAGATTTGGCTAGACAGCTGTGCCTTAAATTGTTCCTTCCAGTCCAAATTATTCATTTTACAAATCACATCACAGTTAGGATTCAGATTCCCATGTCCTGCTTTAGTGTTTCTCTACAGACTAGTGTTTATCCTGCTTCTATAATAAATGGTGTAGTTATAAGGCTTCTTTAAGAAAATAGAGTGAGGACATGGTGCAGAAACATCTGAAAACCACAGGCACAAAGACAGGGTGCATGTCCATGCAGACAGCAGCAAGCCTAAGTAAAAGTAACTATGTACTTCCAGATCCTTCTATGTGCACAGCCTTACACTTAGTTAGCCAACTTTTCTTCCTCCATTCTTCAGATGTAAAAGAGTATCATCTAGTATGATCACATAATAAAACTAAAAGTGAAAAATATCAGGCCTTAACTCTTCTAATATTTGCAAAATCCAGATCTTTGTAGTAATAACACCACGATAGGAAATTGCAAAACTGTATAATTATACTTTAATTGTATTGTGAGGCATGCATTAATCACAAAGTTTAAGTACTAAGCACAGAATTATAATAATTCTGTAAAACAAATTTAAGCTAGCTAAGTAGGTCAGAACCACTAACATGCAACAGGAGACCTCTGGGAATTTATCAGTTAATGGCTATTTATGTGCAAATGAGTGCCCTCCAACCCTCCAAAATCCTGTGTAGCTGAAGGGTATTTCTGTTAACCAGGAGCACTGCTTAACCGCAGAAGCATAAATTAAACCATTTTATTGGAACCATTTTTAATTCTTCTACTTTCCTTTTCCACATTCCCACTCTTTCTAGAAGCACGATTTACAGACATGCCTACCTAAAACAAAAGGCTGTGGAGCCTTCTTCAAGACCGATCTCCAATTTTTATTTTGCAGGACTTAAAAAATTCAATGGAATTTGTATTTACAATAATTTGTCTTTACCTACCAAAGGTAATTCAGAAGAAAAGGCAAGCATTTTGTTCAGAAGAGCACTGACTGCCTCAGTCTGGTTTCTTTTCAGAGAACCAAGCATTCATTTTCTGAATGGCCTGTGCTATGATTAGGCTTGAATGTGTTTGTGTCCTGATCCTGAAGGCTTGCTTGCTGACTGATGAGCTACTGGGAAGAGATGGTTACAAGGCAAGATCTACCGGAACAAAGCTGTGTCACTGGTAGTGTGCTTTCCAAAGCTATCTAGAAACTCTAACTCATTTGTTCACATCCTGGCCACCATGAAGTGTTCTGTCATACCCCTTTTTTACTACAGGCTCAAAACATGGAGGCCATGGACAGAAACTTAAGCAGCTCTCTCTGTATAGTTGTTTACACCAAGCATTTCATCAGGGACAAAGCCAACATAGGACAACAGAAAGGATAAAAATTTTCAATCTAGTCGTTTCACAGGGGGAGCTCTTGGCCCCCAGACTGATCACTGGGAAACCAGCTTGGAACTGATTATCCCTAGCATAGGAATGGACTTTGGGAGCCCATTTCAGATAGAGGGATACTCCCTCAGCCTAGACCCTAACCCAAAGGATATGATAGACTCTGAACACCCCCCCCCTTCCGTGCAAGGAAGGCCTCACTCTCCCTGGGGAGAAATGGTATGGGATAGGTAGGCTGTTAGTGGGGGGCATGGGAGAAGGGGAAGGGGAGGGAACTGGGATTGACATATAAAACAATCTTGTTTCTAATTTAAATAAAAAATAGAGAAAAAATTTTCCATCTGATATAAATATGATCAAAAGACCTATAAGGCCCCATTATCTAGAGTATATCAGATAATTAGTACAGAAATGATGGAGAAAAAAACTGGTTGTATCTTTTAGGTTTTAGATGGAACAACATTACTAAAAATCAAATTTAAAATATTTCATATTGTGACAAATTATGTTTCAAATTGTGCTAATACTCCCTTGGAGGTCTTTTTCTCCACCATTTCCTCAAACATAGAAAATAAAGACCAAGTCAAGAGACAGCTTTAAAATGATGTTTCACAAAACAATGCAACTTCAGCTCTTCAAATAAAGGAAAAAAAGAAACATTTGTGGAAAACTTCTCATTAAGACTCCAAGCAAGATAAGTTTGCAATACACTCCAAAAAGATGAGGGGAAAGAAGTTCCAATCAATCACTTTTCTGTAGCTGAACCTTTCACAGTTGTAAGTAAATTAGAGCAGAGGAAATGACTGTCTCAGGAAACACATCACTGGTGGCTTCAGAAGGCAAACATGGCTGGAGCAAAATGCTGTATGATGGCTTTTATATATGAAAGAGAAAGTAGAACTCTCTGGCCTAAATGCCATGTGTTAAGTGTTAATGCCATGAGAATTAAGATGCATCGCTGTCCCCCAAACATATTACAAGTGCCTACTTTAGAAAGGATCATTAGAACATCTTTTTTCCTTCATTCCTTAGGCCTAGTTATAACTCCAAAACTATCTTTGCACAGCTTTAAAAAATACATTTTTATATAACTAGCCTTACCACAGTGGCTTCCTACCATGTCCCTTGTCTACAGGTCTCTCTTGGTTCATTGTGGACAATAGGATCAAGAACCAGATTATTTGCCCCCTGGAGGAACATAGGCATCAGTGGGGTGGGAATAGCACAAGCTGGTTTTAAGGACCATAAATCCCATAGTCTTTTGTTTTCTCCCATTAAGTTTGTAACCTCCCAACCCCATTAAAAAAAAAAAATTCTTATTTTTATGTACCTGTCTGTGTGTGCCATGTGCATGCTGGGTGCCCACAGACACCAGAAGAGCCAACTGATCTCTTGCAGCTAGACTTACAAGTGGTTGTGACCCATCTAGTATCAGTTCTGGGATCCAAACTCAGGTCCTCTGGAAGAACAGCAAGTGCCCATAACCACCAACCATCTCTGCAGACCTATATAGTATCTCTTCAACAGTGAGACCAGACATAGCTTTCAAGACACCTGTCTTCCCACTACCGTTCACCAATCAACCTACCTAGTTAACAATTTAAATTGTTTCTTCAAACCTCTTTCTCCCAAAGCAAAGAAAAATGAGAACTCACACTGCCTCAAGTCTCTGATACACAAGAGGCCTAAGCAAATAAGCTGGTTACTAATGAACTATGACACTACAGATGTCTCTATCTGAAAATACGCTACAAAGGTAGCTGCTCCAATATTCCTTAAGAATAATGTAAAAATGCTTGATGATACCTAGAACATTATTTGTCTTTAAGACTTTCCCATGTCATTTTCTCTTGTACTTTTATTTTATAGAAGCTGTATAAAATGGGGAAACAGCTATACTCAAGTAGAAGGAGACAAACTAAACCTGAGTTGAAATTAATTACAGTGGCAGTGTAAACCATATTGTATTCACTAACTTTAAAAGGAAAAGAAAAACTTCAAATAGTAAAGCATTCAATATAAAACTAGTTATCAGTTCCTTATACTTCCTTGACAGACAGGGGAAATACAGGAAATGTCTTGAGGCTCTATGGCATAAGGTAGCCACAAAGAATCACTGTATATCCTACCTCAATTTGCTTCATCATATAAATTTAACTTAGCCCTAAGCCAGTAGCCTCTCTTTCCTAAAATAAATGTAAATACTGTATTAATAGCTATTTGAGCAGATGAAGAAAGTATTTAATATCAAAGACCATAGCTAATATGAACAGGCAGCAATTTTAACCTATTTCTTTCACTTTGATTCTTTATATTAAAAATAGAAAAGCTGAAATACCCATTTGAATAAGAAGTTTTGTAACTTTAGTGATTTTCAAACTAAATGTCATAAAAGAAAGTATGAGAAAATATGTGTATAGGAAAATTCAAATCAGTCTTTATCAATCATTGTTCCAATGGGAATAAATACATCCACTTCTCCAAGCAAGTTTACATATTTAAATGGTAAGTTTCTGACAACTACTAGGTGACAAATTCAGAATATTATTCAAAAGATAAGACTTTATCAGTCCACATAAAGTGACGAGAAGATTAAAACAGGTTTAACTTCTATACAAAGTTAAACTTCCCTCAGGATAAAGCAAAGATGTGGCTACAAGTAACACAGAAACAGACATGTGGCATTGTGGAACCACTAGAAACACAGTATGAAGAATTCACTACATAAATTCTGGAGACCACCTATCATTTTATATTAGTTGTCTTCAGCACCTAGCAAATTACAGATATTGGACTGAATCCAGGTCTAAATATTTCAGAATTCAGAAAAGAACAATAAAAGAGACACAAACATTCAGAGGAATTAAATGGGTGTTCTTTACTACTCCATAAGCTCTATTAGTCCAAAAGCATTTTCACAAACCCCGTAGTTTTACACACATAGCTATGGGAGAAAAAAAAATCAGGAAATATTTACTAAATTACATTGTACTTCCCCTCAGGAAACCAACAGTCAATTAAACAATGAAAACTCAAAAGTAAACACAGAACAACTGCTTTCTACATGTACATGATTTATATGTATAATCCCTTCAAAGCTTTAAAAAATTATTTATGTGCATGTCCCTTGCCTGTGTAAGTTTATATGCATGTGCAAGTGCCTACAGAAGCCAGAAGGTATTGAATTCCACAGAGCTGGAGTTACAGGCATGGTTGCCAGCCACCTGATGTGGACCAACCCCAGGTCTTTTTCAAGAGCAGTATACACTCTTAATTGTTAAGTCATCTCACAAGCTGCCCTTAAAATTTGTATATGTCAAGAAAAATATTACTGAGCTATTACCAGGATAATTTTTCAGGGATATACACTTTTCAAAGCTAAAGAATTTAATAATAAGATAGCTTTACTTCCCCTAGAAACTAAAAGTTTTAACTTCCTTACTTTTTCATGTCTTCCTTCTATTTCTGCCATTACTCTATTTCAGTCTGGAATAGCAGGTGCCCCAAGTGGTGTCTATCTCCTGTTCCTTCATCATTTGTGCTGGATTCTTCATTTCCAGAAACTAGTATTTCTTGATCTTGGTTTCATCTGTCATTTCTCAGATATGCACACCCTCTAGAAATATGCATCAGTAGAATCAAGTTAAAATAAAAAAGCAAGTGGCAGTCTTCGTGGTTCAATAATCTACATCAATGTTAATGCACAAAGCAGTATTGTGTGGTTTTGGGTTGTATTTTTCCACAATACAATATTAAAATATCTGTTCTCAAGAGACTAAGAACTTAAAGCATATGGGGGAGGTGCTATAGTTTCGGAGAACAGAACGGAAGAAAAACGGGTGTCAGAGAAATTGTGGAAAAGTGTATTCATTACAAAATAACACGATGATGATTTATAACAATTCCATGTGAGGAAGGAGCTAATTATTTTCAGTAAAGGAATCTGCAAAAGATACCAAGAACAATTTGGGAAATCTTTTGAAGTTGTATCTATGTAAGGATAAGCATCTAGCTTCTGGATGCTTCAGCATCTCCCTTCTAATGTGTGCCAGCTGTGTGATACAGCAGGCTTGACATACTGCCACATAATCACATCCGTCATGTGGTATAGGGCAATCCCAGAGAAAACTCTGTAATGGAGAGAGAAGTCTGAAGGAGATATCTTCCACATCTGTCTATTATTCTATCAATCACAGTGTCTTTCGTTTATTTACATGTCTGCTTCCCCAGGTGGCAGGGCACTGAGAGCACTAGTCTGCTTTCATAAATCTCTTCTCCCAACAGGGCACAAAGTTCCATAGCAGCTATCTGATGGGCACCTGATCAAATAAGTTGACTGATACATGGTAATTTCTGTTTCATGCATAATTATACAATTAAAACAAATTATTGCTCATATACTAAGAAAAATAAGAGATCTGGGTAATAAGATATTTTGTTATGAATTTACTTAAAATATGAATAGTATATTTCCAAGGAATATCAATGAAGTAACTCACAATGGAACTAAAAGTCTTAAAGTAGGAAACTTTGAAATATACTCGGCATGCCACATGTCTTCCCTTCACTTCTCTGAAACCAGTGGATGAACAGTAATGACAAGAAAAGCAAGTGGCATTATGTACTCATTAGCCATGTATTATCTCTTATTCTTCAAGGCATCTCTTTAGGGTGTAATTGTGTTCACTTTACAAATTTGAAAAAATGAGGCATGGTGAAGTGGTATGACTTGTTGAAGATTATGAGTGGCAGAAAAATACTCAAATCTGTATTTGTAACCTTAGGTAAATGGAAGCTTGCACAAAATGTTGTCTTAGCACATACGGATATAGGGAGATGACTTTAGTATCTTTCTCAATTTAAAAAAAAAGAAAGAAAGAAACCAAAAACGGAGCCAGAGGAATAGTGGTGCACACCTTTAATCCCAGAACTTGGGAGGCAGAGGCAGGCAGATTTCTGTGAGCTTGAGGTCAGCCTAATATACATAATAAATTCCAGAACAGCCAGGGATACAGAGATGTCTCAAAAACAAACAAACAAAAAACAACAAAAACCAAAAACAAATGAAGTTGCTAAATTTCATAGTATAATTTTTAAGTATGATTCTCACCTGCCAGAGTTAGTGGAAAAAAAAATGGAAGCCCATGGCCCAAAGCGGCAGTAAGAGCAGTTACGAACCTGGCTGTTCTTGCAGAGAACCCATGTAGAGTTCCAGCACCCAAGTAAGGCACATCACAAATGCCACCTGTAACCTCAAATGTGGGGCACCCAGTATTCTCTTCTGGCCTCTATGGGCACCTGCACACATGTGGCACACACAAACACACATGTAAAAAGGTGATAATCTCCACGGCATTTGCTAGTGGTTCCTCCTGGAGGAAGGTAGTATTTCATTTACTATTAATATATACTCTCCTGTATTATTTAGTCTTTCCAAGATACATAAACTTTGGTAATAGAAAAATGTGCAATACAATCATTAAAATCTCTCTTGAGCTTCCAAATGCTTCAAGTTCTATTACTTATTCTTCTACACACAGATAATGTAGCTCTCATTCTTCAGCAAAGACACCTCTCCTTGCAGTAGTGGGAGATCATTACAGAAAACCATCGGCAATGGAGTGATCTGCCCCAAAAGACAGACACATCTACAACACAGCTTCTGCACCTAAGACTCAAGGTGAGAAAGCCTAGTAAGAGCCAGAGGACCAAGAAGTCTGCTGTGAGATTGTGTCTTAAAGAAATGACTGGGAAGTTTCACCTATGACACCATAATACTGGAACAATATGGCTGCCTAGACAAGCCATAAACAGTAACAGCAATAGACGTATACTGTGCAACTGGATAAGCTCATGGGGCGCTACCCCTAGATGGAGAATTGTAGGCAGCCAATGACTGCTGAGAAAGAACTTAGCCTTCACAAGGGATGAGCCTCTTATTTGGATATCACATATCAAGTGGTCAGCTCAAAATAATGTACATACAAGCAATTCTAAACAGGCTCAGTAGGTATTATTTGTATATTTGTGTTTATACAAACATGTAACAATAATAATCAAAGCAACATTAACTTGAAAGGAGCGGGGCCACTAAGGAAGGCATGGGGTATTTGGAAGAATGAAAGGGAAGGACAGAAACAATGTAATTATATTTTAATTAAAATTTTAAAATTGAAGTTATGTGAAAAACTTCTTTATATGATTTATAGAAAAAAATCTCAAGAAAATAGTTGGGTACATTAATTAACAGGTAAAGAAACAAAATTCGACTCTTGGAAACGTTAATAATTTACTGTCCCTTTTATCGTCATATCACCACATATTCTAAAGCTTACCCCTTCTATTATGAAAGTTTTCTTTTTATAAATGAAGCATAATATTATTTTAATTTTTACTCCATGATTTCCTATGTAGTAAAAAAAATTAGAGGATGTATATAGTTATTTGTGTAAGCACATACATATGCATAAACCTTGAGTTTAATTAAATTGTGGCTCCCAGTAATATTTTAGAATTACACATAAGGATCTATATTTTAAATTATGTAAAAATATCTTCCACCTACAATCAAATAAGTCAGTGACTATCAAAGCCTTATTTGCAATGCTTTATGAATGATACCCATGGAGTTGTATAACAACTGCACAGTAGAAAGAGCATGCCTACACACAAAATACTTTCTACACATTTTTGCATCTAATTAGCAAAAAACCAAACAAGGGTTTAACTTTTCACCAACAGGAATGGGCTCTTCTTTCATCCTTCCAAAGCTTCCATGTCATCTTCCTCCAACATGTTTTCCTAGTCCCTGGCAAATGCATTAACTCTTTTTCCGTAATATCGCTCCGTATATATATAAACACATAAATATACAAACAGCACAGGCTGAGTCTTTTTAGTGATGCTTACATATACTTGGCTGGCCATTATGGTATATCTAGTAATAGAATGTAATTATGATACCAAAATAATATAAATGCCATTGATATAGAAAGTTGTTAATGGCTATGCATATTTAAAAGCCACTAATTTGGTCATCCTTAGCCTATCTGTGTTAAAATGTATATGAACAGGGAAAGTATGACTGACTCTACCAAAACAACAAGAGTAGTATTCCTATGTGACAGGTAGCTTTTTGAGTTAATCTCCATTTTCTGGATTAATACAAGAAACATGGTCTGATACTGACTTTTTTTAAAAGTCACATTGAATAAATAAAATTAAAGAAAAACAGTCTTAATTTGAGATTTTGATGGTTTTGCTTTTTAAACCATTTAGCTTACAGGAAAAACATTTGTCTTCCATCCCACCCCTCCCTAAGACACAGATTTATTCAGCACAGTCTACATAATCAGGGGATTTTTTTTTTTACTCTGTATCTTTATCAGGTATATTTCAAACTGTGCTGACACTGTGGTTGGTAGTCTGCTGTTAAGATTCTGAAGATTACTTGTTAGTAAGAGCTGTTATTGATAAAAATACATAATTGAGAGATCAACCCACCCACCTGAGGTCTCCTAGAAGAACTGTATTTCAGGACAGATGTAAGGGGGATCCCTCTCCTGTATTTGTAGTACTTTCCTTTTATAAACCCATTAACCCTTGTTTCACTAGAATACAACAACCAATTTCGCCAGATTGATGCTTTTTACATGATTACTGTAGCAAATAGACTTTAAGTACACCCTCCACCCCATTTTTTATATTCTTCTCCTGGCAGGTTTTTTTTGTTTTGTTTTTTTCCCACCAAAAGCACACCAGATTTCTGGAAACCAAGAGAGAAAGCTTTCTCTTCATTATACTTTCCCAGGTTCCAGGAAAACTGCCGGTAGGAGGCAGCAATGCCTGCCTGTGGCAACAGCAGTAGCTCTGCTCTGCACAGTAGTTAGCTGCTCGCTTCATTCTTCTGTCATTATATAAGCAAGATGACACTGCTCTCTAATCCAGCCAAAGCTGATAAGTACCATCAACCTGTCACTTCCTACATTTCAAATTCTAACATCACAGCATCAAAGAGTTTTTACATTTCGATTTCTTTTGCTGGCAGCAGCCGGTAGCCTCTCATTCTCCCACGGTGTTCTAATGCTGCATTTGCACACCGGGGTTACTCCCAGACTGAATAGCAGGTCATCCCCTGCTCACTGAGCTCATCTGTGGCCCGTGTGCTAGGCAATTTAGATCCAATCAGCCCTTATTTAGCTCAAGAGTAATGAGCAGCATAGTGACACAGACTTAAGCCTGACCCTCAGGACACTGCTCATCAAGCAGTAAAACTGTGACAAAATCATTCATCTTCCACCCGCTGGCAAGAAATAATACTCGCACTCACTGTATTACTTTTCAAGATAAAAAAAAAAGTCCTGAATTTTCATGATGTGAGACATTAATTTGCAGAAAGCTGAATTCCCTTAAACCCCCCTGTTGCTATGAGCTCACCAGGGGGAAATAGGCCTTAGGAGACTGAAATGGAATAAAGAAAATTGCTCCAGCTTTCTTTTCATTTTAAATAAGCCTTAAATCTGACAAGAGACATCCTAAAGAGAGAAAAATATGTATCTTGTAAGGTAAAGAAGAAACAATTGAAATTAAGAGTTTCAAATGCTAGTTTCACTCCACATTTGTTCTCAATTTTGTTAAAATGTTAATAAATAAAATTTTAAAAAAGCAATTACCCTTCTTTACAAGGCGGATGGAGGAAGATAAGGCTATTCCTTATAAACAATATGGTGGCAAAAGTAAACCCGTATGCCAGAACGAAATGTGCTCAGACGTCTGTAAAACACATGTTAAAGACAACAGCTTTGGAGTGATAACAGAAAATGGTGAGGCTAGCCAGGTATATTTAAAGCTACAAAGAATTTAGTTTTTCTGTGACTTAGTGCCTTCTGAGTCTATTAATCCAATTATTATGGGAATAAGAGATAGGCTTCCTTCCCTCACTGATAGCACACCATTACATTAGGGAAAACAATAAATCTATAGCACCTACATTTGACTTGCTTCCCCCGAATTCTTCCCTTGTAGAACCTAAAGCCACAATGCCAGTGTATCTTACCAAGCAAGAATCACCATGGCATGGTACCATGTAAATAAAGTGAAGATATCTTCCCAAGATCATCGTTGAATTTCATCTAAAGTTTCAAGGATCTGGGAGGTCTAAATCCTAGAATGAACCTTGGAGTTCAGACAAAGAACACGGTGATGCTTTCACCTCATCTCATCATCTAATTCATTACCACTGACCACTGAGAAAACCTCCAGTGGGTACAGAAAATATTCACAATGTTCTCCTCCCTATACAATTGAGCAGAAACCAAGAGGCTTCTTTACAAAGTGTGCTTCTTTTGGCCCTGTCTTGCTCAACGCTCTGAATCTAGTGTGTGTCCTTTCCCTACCCTTTTCTTTTCTCTTTTCCTCTGTCACCATGAAAAGCAGATTTTCGGTATCTCACCCCACTTCCTCCACCATAATTTTGGTTAATTTTAAACTTTGGCAGTAATTATGCAGCAGAAAACAACAAACCCCAAACCTCATAAAGGTTCACTTCCCTATTTCCTGAATGGATAATCTTGAATATGCCAATCAAATGTCCCATTTACATACTCACAAAATTTTAATGAACTAAGAACTGGACTTACCTATGAAATATAACTTATACAACATTTCAAAACCAAAAGCAAAGCATGTATAAAACACTCAAGACTAATAATGAAAAAAATTTCTAAAGCTATCATGTTTTTTTCTTGTAAAGGATATGGCTCCAAACTTCACATCCAATTCCTGTTGTTATCCTGTTTTTTTTTTTACAATGCACAGGGGTAACTAGGCTTCTCAACACAGAATCTCCAGCTCTGGGAAATTTTCTTAAATTGTATTCAATAGACTATTTTCTTTATTCTAATTTCTTAGTTCTCTTCTCCAAGTATCTTGTTTCTCATCCAAAACCACACAAACCATTTCTACTTTTAGGATAAACAGTTCTAATAGACCCAGCTTCAACAGGGTACTTCTCAAACATTTCAAAGGCAAAGTAAAAAGCTCAAGAGCCCCTTACTCCACCCATTTCAGTATTAGAATAGTCTGATGATACTTACTGATTGGAAGACAAAAATAAAATGACCACAAACAACTCAGCTGCGTACAATAAGCATGGTGAGCTTGGCTTTTCAACAGCACCAAAGCCTTTCAATTGATTAGGAAGAATGTATTTCCTAGAATCTTCTGGAGTCCTTACTGCTCATAGATGTTTAGGTGTCAAACAGAGATGAGCTTTAGATTTCTCTATTAAACCCACACCCCAACTATATCACTACCATGTGTACTTTCCTGTAGATACTGACAAGATCTGCTTGTCAAACAGAAAATACTAAGAAATACAAACCATTACATATTAAAGATGGTGACAAAATAACAGAACACGAATGATTATTATTCAGCTAGGTTTCTTTCTGCTATCAGTCATGTAATAAACATATCAACAAATATTATATAGATTTCATTAGACTGGATCACACATATCTGCCATAATAGACACTGAAAGAATTACTTGAATTAATTACTTGTTAAACACCTTTTAGCATTAGTATGTGTCCTCTGCAGAAAGATAATTATACCATAAAGCTGAAAGAAATAAATGACAATAGAGCAATTCAAATGAAACAGATTGTTCAAGAGTAAAGACACACAAGTAAGTATACATTTCAGAGACACTTGAGTGAAAGATAATATTGTTCACACAATAATTAAAAAAATAAAATCATCATATATTGAATGCATGAAGAGATTATTACAACCCTTGTTTTGGACAGGTACAAGACATCAGCTGGTGCTGTCTAACCATTTTTCTGCCTTTTTAAAAGAAAGCATTTCAAGCTGGATGTTGGTGGCACACGCCTTTAATCCCAGCACTCAGGAGGCAGAGGCAGGTGGATCTCTGTGAGTTTGAGAGCAGCCTGGTCTACAAGGGCTTGTTCCAGGATAGCCTCCAAAGCCACAGAGAAACTCTACCTCGAACCCACCCATCCCCCCCCCCAATTTTTGTTAAATATGTATGAGTGCTATGTCTGCACATGCCTAGTGCTCACAGAGATCAGAAGAAGGTATCAGATCTTCTGGAACTGAGTTATATATGGTTTTGAACTACGCTTATGCTGGGAACCCATCCCTGGTCTTTTGCAACCTGTATTCTTGCAAGTATTCTCAATCACTGAGCCATTTCTCCAGCTCTGTTTTTATTCTGCTCTTTGCTGCCTGCAGTAACCACTGCCTGGAAGTCCTTTCCTATGGCTGTATTGTTAATAAAAATGGGGAGGCTTTATGAGCCTTTAAGCCCTTACTTTTATACTATATACTCTCTGCAGCAACTATCAAGCATGCTAGAATTTTCACAAGCAACAGGCCCACATCTGCTGGTTATCTAGAATACTGACTGGCTAGATCTGCTAACAAACAGAAAATACTAAGTCTTTCACACATAAGACTACTCCAACCACAGCTCACAGGTACTATTTGTAAAATCACCTATCTACCACCCTCAAATCTCTCTAAATAGCTTATTGTCCTACTGTCTCTGCTACCCTGCCTGTATGCCCCTCGTGAGAGGGAGTGACCATTTCTGACTTCCATTTTTTAACAATTATATTCTTAGATTTAACCCTTTCAAAAGCATGCTTCTCGATTCTCACATGGTGTCAGCTAGTTCAGTGCAGATTTGTTCTATTGTCGTGGACATGTTTTGGTCTAAACATTCAACAAGTTTTGATGGAAAAATACATGCCAATGTAGTTTCAATTGATTAAAGGAGGATTCACAAAAAGACTAAATGGAGGTCGGGAAAGCTAGATTGTGGATAGTTTTGAAGATCACAAAGATGTATAATTCTTTTTCTATGCCCACCAGAATATCAGTAAGGTTAAAAATCATATAAGTCGATCAAGAAGGTAAAGATGACAAGAGAATATGAAATAAATATAAGCTACAGCAACAAAACAGGTCTTTATAAAAAAAATAAGAGCTTTTATACTATAAAGGACATCAGCAAGAAAAGTCAATCTATAAGAGAAAATATTTGCAGATGATACATTTTGTGGCTCTTCTATCCAGACTATGTAAGTAGCTCATATAACTTAGTAATAAAGATTTTAAAAGGAGCAAAAGGTCTGAACATTTATTTATCCAAAAACTAATAGTAATAATCATGTGAAAAAATGTCCAGGATCATTAGTCTCCAGAGAAACACAGACAGCATCACAGTGAGACAGCACTTAACACTCACCAAGATCACAAGCGAAAAGTCATGGAGCAGCCACAATGGTGCAGCTGTGACCTCTTGGTGTTATGACACATCTTGTTTATAGGAAAGGAAGAACTTAAAATGGTATATTTAGCAATTCCTCAAACAGCTAAGCAGTGTGATTCAATAATCCTACTCCTATACCCGAAAGAATTACACATTTAAGCCTTCACTTATAAACCTTTGGTCATAAAGATATGGGTATATGATATTTTTCTTACATAATCTTATATTCTGATGCAGGAAAATGCATGATCTATATGGAAAACCATTGACAATTCAATGATTCAGACACTAATGCCTACTCATGAAAAAATAATCTATTTCCGTAAAATAGAAAAGTAAGCAAATGTTGCTAAGCTAATAGAATGTATTTTGTGTTACTACATGAATTTATAAAGTATGTAAGATAAATATGCTGTAGAATTCTAGCCCCATGAAGTACAACATAAGGTTAAAATACTAATTTATAGAATATATAACCCAGCTGCAAGATGTATGAAATACTTAACATAAAAATATATTTACATGGCTTATATTTTGTAGATTCCCTAAATACTAATTTTATTAGTATTTATTCCCCTTGCAATACCTGTGCCACCTCTGAAGCAACCAAAGCTTCTAGGGAGATGGCTCACTTGAGTAAGCAACATACTCTGACTTAATTTCTGACAGACTGGCAATATATTTCTTCTCTGTGGAGCAACACCACCCTCAAATTTACACAGTAGGATATATATGATGAAGCACCAGAGGCATTTTGGGCAAACCGGAATAGAAGCAAACCAGAAATGACATAGTTTATTTTAAAAGTTCTACCTAATTAGATTCACTTGCAGTAAACTATTTTTCAGTAATTACAGCTACAGTCCATCCTTATTAAGAAAACACGCAATGACACGAGGCCTGCATGCTGTCCAGAGTGTGCATCCTACTTTCCCTAAAATAGTATGCACAGTATATGGCAGAGCAGATCCTCTTGTACTACCTATTTTCTTAATCAGGCAGCCCCAGTTCTCTCCCCAAAGCAAAGAAAAGGAAAGAAAAATTTTACTTATAATAGATGTTATCACACCTATTATAAATAAAAGTATCAAATATGGAAAATGAGGGAAATAGCAAGTATATATCTGAATTCACATGTCTGCACATTAGTGTGTGCACAAGTGTGCATGTGCTCCTCTCTCTCTCTCTCCCTCCCTCCCTCCCTCCCTCCCTTCCCTCCCTCCCCCTCCCTCTCTCTCTCTCTCTCTCTCTCTCTCTCTCTCTCTCTTAATACCAAGACAGTTAAATAGCAAACAGATGATCTTCTAACCTCATGGGGAGAAGGAGGAAAAAACAGGACTTAAAAGTAAGTCTATTTTCAAAATGTATTTTTAACTCAGGGAAAAAGAGGCTTAATCTTCCAGGGAATTATACACAAACCATATCACAAAAACTGTAATCACCCCTTTTGAGCTATATACTCTAGTCTCAACACTGAGCATTTCAGGCAAGTTCTCCAATACCTTTACACTTTGAAACTAGGCTCTTGTTTAATACAAAATAGGATGTCAGTTGATCAATATCCATTTGGATTAAATTTGTAAGTCCACAACTTCCCTTAAGTGTTAGAACAAATAAGTACAAAGCCTAAAAATTTATTGTTTCTTTTTTAACTCAAAATGATATTTGCAGGTGCCAAAAGGCATTTTGAAACCACTCACCCTTACATCAGTTAAAAAAAAAAAAAAAATGAAAAGGGGGGATGGTGAGGAGGGAGAATCCCATGAGGCCTTATGTGTCAAGTTTTTGCCCAGAGCTAATTTTCATAGCTATGTTATAAAACCTGAAAATAGAGGTTTATAATGGAAATGCTGACAGACCCTTAACTATAGCAGACCGAATGGATATAATTAAAGAAAAGCTTTCAGCTATTCCTAACCACAAATGAAAGGCAACCATTTTTATATTAACCTCAAATAACAGCAAGAGAAAACTAGAAATGTGATTCCATAAAGGAAATGTAAAATAGTAAGATGAACAATAGAGCTATTTGACTTTTAGGGTTTTAAACAGAGGCATTTAGTTAACATAACCAAGTCAGTATTTTCACAATGCTACTTAATCAGCAATAAAGACTGCTCTGGTGAGCCATCAGCTTCAGTTAGCAGAAAGTGGCATATGAAGTTATTATTTCTTAACAGCCTAGAGGGAGCTGCTTCTCCCTTTAATCAGTAATCTTAATTCTGTATTTTTCTGTCATACAGTTATTAAAGTTACCTAGTCAACAGACAGAGACACACACAGAGATACATACCCCTACATACACATTTATGCAAGGGCTGGTACCTTATTCCCATCTGAATTTGAAAACAGGGGAGATTGTTAAGGTAAAGTATTTCATCCTTTCCCTTGGCCAGGGATACAGCCAAGAATAAATATCATCAATCTATGTAATCCATCTTCCCTACCTAAATCAAAAGTCAAGAATTTAGCTTTATTCTCAACTCTAAAGCAGGAAGGGCAGGTGCCTATGCTTTAATTTTTAAGAACTACCCAAAATGTTTTGAGATTTTCCCATAGTAATTTTAGTAGAGAGTTATTCAAGTATGGCTACAAAATGTTCTTCAACAAAATTATACATTTTTTAATTAAGAAATCAGGAATAAATCTCCATGTTCAAATAATCAAAGACCTTTTAAAAAGATGTTTTTCCCTTTCTTTTTAAAGTTAACAATTCTATCTGATTTCTGGGGACTGTCACCAAATGCTTGTCTACAATGCCAATATCTATCTTGAAAGTGCTAAAATGAAAACATCCATGACACAGTCTCTTATAAATGCTGGGGTTAGTTTCATTGCAGATGTGCACAAATTACTATGCAAGTTCATAAATTTACAAGTTAACAAACTTACAGAGTAACAGCAGTATGGACCATCTTGTTCACACAGACCTCAGACTCCTCTCAAAGCTCCTCTATTTTTAACAATTGTATCTCTTTATGGCATTTGTTTTCAGTTACAGTTGATAACACAGTGGTTAAGAGTGTTCCCAGAGGGTCCAAAGTTGTACACAGCATCCACATCCGGAAACTCACAACCACTAACTCCAGCACAAGCGATCAGATGCCCTTTCCGGCCTCCATTGATCTGAATGTGCAAGTGCACATTCATACATACGTACGTACGTACACACACACACACACACACACACACACACACACACACACGTACGTACAGGCACACACCATCTCTGGATTACAGAACAGTGTTCCCAGTTATCAGACACTCACAACTCATACAGTACTTTTAAAGCAGTATTTTTATATAGTTCTTAAAATAGATTGGCTTTAATGCTAAAATAATTTACTCATTTGAATTTTAAAGAACAGAGTTTTGTTTCAGTCACAAAAGTAAAAGTGAGGCAGTTGATATAAACCTAATAAATCAGACAAATATTTTGTTAAATGTACTTTACTTGTCTCCACACTAAATGATTCATTTTATTGATTCATAAACTGCAAAATTACTAAAAGAAGACAACCAAATGCCTCCTGTAAGCAACTATTTTTTATTCAGTAGTGAAAAAAAGAACACATTCAGATGTACACAAACAGTATCAGGTTTGCATACAATATGTAGATTTTACTTATGAGAGTACTTTCCATTGCTAAACAATACACAAGTGATGCCATTAGTTTGGCTATGTAAGTAGAGGAGTATAGTGTAACAAGGCAGCTAGTGTAGTGTAAGAGTCCAGTCTCAATTCTGAAATTTAATAGGATAAACACATCCATAACTACATTTTATCTATAAATAGAAATGGAAGAGTTAATAAAAGAGACAGTATGTGTAAATTCTCAATCTTTAAAGCACATAGGATTATTTTTTTATTCCTTACTATTACTTTATATTAAGGCTTATTTTTTTTATGTGTATGAGTGTTTCGTCTGCACATAGGTCTGTGTACCATGTGTTTGCCCAATGTCCACATATGTCAGAAAAGAGCACTTGATCACCTGAACTATATTTATATAGATTATTGTGAGTCACCACGTGAGTGCTGGGAATCTATCCAGGTCCTCTCCAAGAACAAGTACTCCTAACTGCTAAGACATCTCTACAGCCCACCCAGTATATTTTTACAGAATTACCAAAAAAGTTTCAGCAAGGAGATTCAAAAAATGTTAGTGGATAACTATCAAGTAGAACACAGAAAGATCATTTTAAAACATTTTTAGCTTGGTGCAAATTCCAATTCTGAAGTCTCTCCAAGCTTCAAAGTAAGCTTTGTTTCCCTTCTTTTGTGTTTCCACTAAATTCAAGAGTTTTATTTCTTATCTTAGAACACATTTTCTACACAATTTCCTACAGTGATCTAAAAATGAAAATGAAGAAAACTCAGTAATATCCATTCACATCTAAAACACTCACATAGCTGTAACAAGAGGTTCTTTGTGCCTGCTGGTCCCACAACCGCTTCAGCCCCAAATAAGCACACAGAAGCTATATTAATTATAAAACTGTTGGTGGGTGGCTTGGGCTTCTTATTGGCTTGCTATGTCTTAATTATTAACCCATTTCTATTAATTTATCTATTTCCATGTGGTCTTGGCTTACCGGAGAATGCCTTGGGTGTCATCTCTTCCCAGGCTCTACATGACGACTTGGTCTGCCTACAATTCCCAGAATTCTCCTCCTCTCCTAGTTCCTGCCTCTTTCCCTGCCTCTATTGGTCACAGTGTTTTATTGATCAACCAATAAGAGAAACATATATACAGAAGGACAATCCCCATTACACAGGAACTCATTCTTGGAAGTTAATTTACAGGTATCTTCTTCAAGTACACAGATGCATGCATATGTAAAAATGTTAAGTGAAATGTGCTATAATAATAATACAGCATGGTAAATAATATAATTTCATCATAGGGACAGGGCAAATAAAGCTTGCTACATCTGTATAATAAAACACTAAGTAGTCTTTAAAAAGAATTAGGTAGGAGTCCACACAACATAAAAAGTTGCTTTTCAACTTTGAATAGAAAGTACTATTCAAATAGAAAAGGAGGCTTCTAAACACAGATCACAAATGCTTCAAATGTATATAACTAGCAGAAACTCCCTGAAATGGGCTCAGGAATCAGAACTAGACCAGTGCTCCTCAATCTCAGGACTTCTGGGTTCTGCTGTGGGATTTACTTGGTGAACTGCCAGAATTTTGTAGCATATGGCCTCTACCCACTAAATATGAGTGGTATGTTCTTAGCTGTGACAACTAAAAGTTTTCAGACATTACCAAATATCCCCTGAAGGACAAACACATTCCTGGTTGAGAACCACTCAACTAGAGAGTAAAGGTGAGACTTAACACATTTTACCACGTGATATTCACAATGCAAAGATAGTTTTAATAACACAAGGAAAACTGCTAGAATAAGAGTATTTATAGGTTATGAATCTTTGCTTAACAACTATGTAAAGGCAGGCATGAGGACACATACCTGTCCTCCCAGAACATGGAAGGTAGGAATTAAAAGGATGAAATTCCATCCAGGCCAGCTTCAGCTTCATAATGAGTTTGAGGTCATCTCAGCTTAGACTCTGCCTTAATTCCCCAAAACCAACCCTCCCCAAATCTATTCAAAGTAAAATTATTTAGGATTAATAGGTACTTAGTCATCTTCAACAGAAAAATAAATTGATTATACTACTTTCTTTCTATGACTGCCTCTTCAAGACGCATAACTCTTTCCGTGCTTATATCTATGTTTTTAAATCTTCCAAGGATGGCAGTGCCCAGTTACCAGGACAGTTCAGAATAATCCCTTCTTCTTTCTTATTTTTGACATTAGACAAACATATTTAGACAAATTAAAACTAGAATGAGAAAGAATTTTCCAGTTAAGCTACAAGGCACAAGGAAATGCCAGTAACTATTTATTAAAAAATGAAAAAAATAAGTCTTCATTCGAGAAAACAAAACCTAATGATATATTCTGTGACCCCCAAAACATTTTTTATACAAAGATTTATAATTAAAGGGTTTTTCTTATCAAATTGCTTATTAATTTACTCATCTGTCATCTACCCATCAAAGTATCTGAGCATTTTTTTTAACATTCTTGTTTGAACATTCTTAACACTGGTGAGACAAGCAAATAACTACTGGTGAAAACTCAGGTTAAACACATAGATATACAAACTAGTGGTGATTAAAAACTTACATAAATCAGGATAAAGAAAATTAAGGAAGCTACAAAATGGCATTGAAAAAAAATTTGAAATTTTGTAAACTGATCTTCTTAAGATAATATTAGAAAGCCAATATTAAAGATAATATTATCTGCAAATATGACCTCAAATAAAATTATACATATTAACTATGTGAATCTGTGCTTATCTGTTTGGAGTAGGTATACATGTGAGTGCAGGTACCTGAAATGTAAGCTGGACTTACAGATGTCTCTGGTCCTCTGCAGAAGCAGTATGTGCCCTCAACTACTAAGCTATCTCTGTATCCCCTAAAACCATAGTTCTACATACAAATTCTAGCCAACTTTTCAGCAACAGTGACGACACAGTGATAAATTTAACTTATTGAAAACACACAATAACTGTGTTTCACATGGTGGCTCACATCTTTAATCCTAGCACTTGGGAGGCCGAGGCAAGCATATCTCTGACTTCAAGGCCAGCCTGGTATACTAAGCAAGTTCCAGGACAGCCACGGATACAGAGAAACCCTGTCTCAGAAAGACAAAACCAAAACAAACAAACAAACAAACAAAAACCTTCATATACTTGAAAAGTAAAACTTACAAAATGACAAAAATTCAAAAATATAGTTTGTATCCATCTTAAAGTTGTGTTCTGATTATATCTATAAATATATCTGTACAAATTATATTGACACAAACCATAAGCCTTCAATACTTTTTTTTTTTTTTTTGGTTTTTCCAGACAGGGTTTCTCTGTGTAGCTTTGGAGCCTATCCTGGCACTTGCTCTGAAGACCAAGCTGGCCTCGAACTCACAGAGATCCACCTGCTTTAATCCCGAGTGCTGGGATTAAAGGCGTGTGCCACCAATATTCAAGGCCGTGTGCCCGGCCCCTTGAATATTTTTTTATGTTAAAAACAACACGTTAATTTCAGAATATACAGACTCAGAAGGAAATATTTGAGGCATTGAGATTACAAATAATGTTTCAACTACAACTTAAAACCACTTTAAAAAAAAAATAGTACAATGTGGGAGGTAGAGAGACGGCTAGCCATAAAGGTCTTTACAGTGCAAACCTGATAACCTGAATCTGACCCCCAGATTCTCCATCGGGAGGACAGAAAATTGAGCTGCCACAGAAAGTGCACACCTACTCACATCCATGCATTACACACACACACACACACACACACACACACACACACACACACATCTCTCAATAATAAATATTAAAATAAAATAGTACATTATAGCAAAAACCTCCCTATGGGGACAAAATACCACAGGTTTCTATAAAAGTAACCTCAAACTTGAACTCAAGGTCTTGCTCAGACTAGCACACCTCTTTTTGTAATTACACATTTCAGAGGTGATACAGAAGGAAAGGTTCTAGAACAGACCAGGGCTGTTCCACTTTTGTTGCCTGTATCTCGATAAAAAGCTTTCTTGTGAAGAACTACTGTTTGAAAACTAATGATTTATGCCAGTGTAGAGGAAAAATCACCTCTTTCACCTACACTTTGTTGTATGTATGTATGTATGTATGTATGTATGTATGTATGTATGTATGTATGTGAAAAGTGAAGCTCACAAGCACTTGATGGAAAACATACCTGACTCTGGCCAGAACAGCTTGCAGAAAGTTCAGCACTGTCCTAAGTTCAGGTTCTCGACAGGCTCGCAGTAACATGCTAAATCCATCATTGAGAAGATGCTCGTGAGAAGGGTATAAACAACAGCTGGTCTCAAATACTTCTTGAACACCATCAATATAGATGCAAAGCAGTGTCCATAGAGTATGCCTCTGTACCATTTCATCGTTCTTAGATACCAAGAATTCCTTTGCTTTTTCTTGGAACTCACATGACAATTTCTCAACCCAAACACCAATGTCCAGATTTTTCTGTGCATACATCAGGAGGAATGCCATCTGACCCTTCCAAACAAGGGCTCTATGAGATGACGTGGAGGCAGGCCTGAGGAAACGAAGGAGGTCTAAAACATGGCTGGCTACATCTTCTATCTCTGCAACAGCTGCTAGCAGTAGAAAAAGACTGAAAAAGTTCTGGAGGCCAACTTCTGTTAGTTCTTCCATCCGTTTTTGATGAAATTTAGAATATATTCTATAAAATATAAAAAATTAGTATGATTATTTCATTAACTAAAATCATTTAAAAATACTTTCCTCCACTATTCATGACACAGTATTACTATAAGTTACCCCTAATTTTGTATGTGTGGTGCATGAATGTGTACATGCATATGGGCACATGTGTGCAGGTGCTTGTTTACACATACATATGGAGGCCTGAGGTGTCTTCCTCAATTGGATCCCACTTTGAGACAGTGACTCTCACTGAACAGAGTTTATGTTTTCAGCTAGTCTAGCTAGCCAGCTTGTCCCTGTATGCACCTCTCAAAGGCTAAGATTGTGTTAGCCTCTATATCTACCCAGTGTTTACATAGATGCCAGAGAGTCCCCAGGTCAAGTTTTAGTTAACTCTTCACCTTGATGTTGCCCTGTCACTGTTTCCACTTGCCACTGCCCACTGACTTAGCAAACCATTACAGATGATCAACGTTTCCCAAAGATGGTGGAAATGCTCTTTTCCTGTGATACATAGCTTTTCCCTTTGATTTCCATCATTTCCTTACTCCTTGACAAATAAGACAGAAAATATGTTATAGCATGGATTTCAAAAGGTCCACAAAGCTCTGAGGTTTGTTCAATAGTACTGTGCACTAAGAGACAGCTGCATCTTTAGGAGAGAGTCTAAGTAGAATTAGGTTAAGTGGAATCACTTACTTAGACACCAGCCTCCTGTCACTCTTTTACTTGTTGTCTGTTCCCTGACAACAAGATTAAGTGGTTTTGGCTCTGCGTGTGCTCTCATCAGGATGTGCTGCCTCAACCAAAGCAACAGAGTCAATGGATCATAGACTGGAACTCTAAAACCAAGAGCCCAAACAAACCTTACCTATTGAAAAACGCATCACTGCAGGGATTTGTCATAGCATCAGAAAACTAAGATATGCACTCTTTTAAGTACAATTTTATGTGCTCTTACACAAACTTTAACTGAACAATTTTTCAGAACTTTTCTCAAGTTCAGAACTTTTCTGTCCACCCTTCAGAAAAACCTGGTTTTATTTTGTACCTTAGGAAAATTCAAGGAGCTAGGTTATTTTTACCCATGAGAAGAAAAATTATGAGTGCTCAAATATATATGTCAGTCATTAAGAAATTTAATCTTTCATCAAAGCTACTTAGTATAACCTATAACCTTATGTACATTTCTCTCAACATTCAGGGGTTAGAATTGGAAAGCAATTCATCCTGACGTCCTACTCATGGACTGTTAAGTCCTGTAATTTCTATACTTAGTTGTTAAGGCCACAGATAATTAAAGCCCACAAGAGATTGAATGTTGTATAGCCAGGCGGTGGTGTCACATGCCTTTAATCCCAGCACTTGGGAGGCAGAGTTGAGCGGGTCTCTATGAATTCGAGGCCAGCCTGATCTACAGAGCCAGTTCCAGGACAACTTCCAAAGCAATACAGAGAAATCCTGCTTGAAAAACCAAAAACCAAAAACAAAAAACAAAAACAAAAACAAAAAACAAAACAAAACAAACATAAAAAAACCCAAAACAGAAAACAATGTAACTACATAACAGCTAATATGCTCCACAAAGTAAAGACCACTACTGGCCTATTAGTGTTATCAAAGAATTACAGTAATTCTTAATTAATGCAGTTGAGTTATTATGTCTTTCATAGAAACATTTATGTTTGAGAAGTATTACTGGTCTTGAACTCTATGTAGTTAAGGATGATCTTGAGCTAACAATTCACCTACATCCAGCTCCCAAGTGCTGGAGGGGTACACTACCACATTCAGCTCATTCAACAATGCTTGAAAATGTTCTCCCAGAAAGACAAATATTCTCTCCCCCAAAGTTCTTACCAAACAAAATGAAGAAGTAGCAGATGGTGATATACTACATAACAAAGGCTTTACAAGAGGGTTTCTATGTAGTCATGGAAGTTGAAAACAAAAAACAAATAAATTATATCCATTAAGCAAAGAAATTAACAAAGAAATAAATAAACAGATAAATAAATAAATAAATAAATAAATAAATAAATAAAATACCAGAGAGGGGGAAGGGAGAGAGACAGAAAGGAAGAGAACCAAACTAGAATGAAAAATGGCAGATTCCCCGAGTGAGACAATAGAGCTATTTGGTTCTTGTAGGTTCTAGTCAATTTAAGGAAGCAGCATTGAAACTGCAGGGTTCAAAGAACAAAAACCATTTAAGCAATAAGCCTAATAGCTACCAATGTACCATGAGAAGGTTTTTTTAAAAATTTAAAAATTCTATCACTTTTAATGAATCAGAACAAAAGATCACGAAACATTACAATTAATTGTACAATTAATTGTAAGTATCAATATTGTTTGTTCCTCATTATAACAAAATGGCCAGAAAAAAATGTTGGCATCCTAGGATAAGGAATACATTTTAAACGTGCAAAGACTCTAACAATAAATATATAAATAGCAAAATTTCCAAATGTACCAGTGAACACTTATGACAAAAAAGATACTGTACAACACATACCTTCCTTTAACTTGTTTCCAAGGATGAGGGCCACTATTCTTCATTGCTTTCTTAATGACTTTTGCCAAAATACAAAGAAAAATGACATAACTACTGCTGGATTTATACAGGTCAGGGTCTTGTTTGTCACCAGTGCAGGTCTTCACCATTGTAAGCATTGACAACGGTGATTTGATGATATTAGTAATGCCTTTCAAAGGAAGCCAAGAAATACTGAAGGAGCTGTTCTAAATAAAAATTAAAGGGAAAAAGAGCATAACATAGCTGTTATAGATATGTTTCCTACTAAGTAAAAGTGAAAGCTATAAATACTAACTAGTTTATAAAAAGTCTGACCCATTGTAATTCTATTTTTATTTGATTGTAATTACCATATATACACAAGAATTTTTAAAAAATGCCTAACAACAGAGAAATTGTTATTTGATGGAATGGCTTCCATTAACATTTTTTATGAGAAAGATGTTATCTAATTATCCCAAAGCTCAGACATCCTAAACCCTCTCTTCTCACTCATGAAAGTAACTGAGGTCTTTAAATGTCCTCCAATTTTCCATTTCTTCCTGTACTTTCTAAATCCAGTTTCACTTTCAGTTCTCAGCCATATTATTTGTATACAATACTACTACTAATTCATCTGTTCCTCCTCTGCTTATATAAACAACACTGTCAAACACTACTCAATGTCATATTGTAGCTTTCCATATTGTAGCTTTCCAGTATTTTCTGAATAAACTGGAATCCAATTGTACATCACCTTTAGCCCTTCAGGCTACCCGTCTATCCCAACTCATGACTCTCTCCAACAGTCATTCTAGTCCTAACAGGGCTCTCCTAGATCTCCATGCATCTGTTTACACTGTACCTTCACCCAGACCCTTCTGGGACCAGAAACATCAGGTGTGTGTGGGGGGGGGCACAAAAGCGGAGGAAGGGGAACTGTAGTTGGTATGTAAAATGAGTAAGAAACTGTTTAATAAATACAAATTTAAAGAAAAATCACAATTTTCTAAGTTCACAGAGGAATTAAGAACTCCTTCCTCTATATAATGCATGGTATTTTAACTTTCTCCTTTCCAGGGTGTTCATACTGTACATACCTACTTGGGTACTAAGATTGTTTCTTACTGTGGACAATAGTGCCTATTGATTGTTTCCAAGAAAAAGGATTATAAGACAGTAATAAAGGAGGCGAGCTCGAGAGATGTCCCCGTGGTCAACAGCACTGGCTGCTCTTTCAAAAGACACAAGTTCAATTCCAGCACCCACATGATGACTTACAACCACCTGTAACTCCAGTTCCAGGGTATCTGACAGCCTCTTTAGGTTATTAAGACACTGCATACGTACACAGTGCACAAGCATACATGCAAGCATAATACCCATATACATAAAATAAATCATGCTTAAGTTTAAAAATTATTTTTAATTTGTGAATGAGGATTCATAATTTGTATAATCCCTTATTTCTGGTTACTCTGCTTATACATACAAGAGAAAAGATAAGTCAAATGCTGACTCTATATGCCAGATTTCTACAGACAATTTTTGTGAAAAATGAAACCACGGGCAAGTTGCATCCTCCTCCAAACAATATTTAGCATTTCAAAAAATTCACAGTTCTCATAATTAAATCATAAAATACCCCTCAAATATCAGAAGTAAACTTCAAATTTCAAAAGCAAATCTATATTCTATTTACTTACCAGGTTCTTACTATAATATTCCCACAGATTGGTGACAATTGAAATGTTTGGCTCCCAGAAATCACAAAGTGTCAAACAACAGTGAAGATACATTCGTAACTGTTCTTCTAGTATACTTTCCTAAAAGAAAGAAACTTGAAGTCATGAAGTAGTAGGTAGCTCCAAGAATATCATATCATTTGACAATGTACTAAAAACCCAACCACTGCCAGGCGGTGGTGGTGCACGCCTTTAATCCCAGCACTTGGGAGGCAGAGGTAGGCAGATCTCTGTGAGTTCGAGAGCAGCATGATCTACAAGAGCTAGTTCCAGGACAGCCTCCAAAGCCACAGCGAAACCCTGTCTTGAAAAACCAAAAAAATAAAAAAATAAAAAAAAAAAATAAAGAGAGAGGAAGAAAGAAAGAAGGAAAGAAAACCCAACCACTAAAAAGAATATGATTATGCAACACGAAATCACAGCATTCTCAATCTTCAGAACACAAGTCTGACCTGACATAAGGGAAACAACTTATTTTGGAGACCATTAGTATCTTCAGATAATGGAAACTTTGTACTTCCATTACTTAAAACATAGATGTTTGAAAACTGATATGAGAAATCTAAAGAAATCCAATTAAAAGAATGTGAAATGATCTAATAATTAAAATGCCCCCCAAAAATTCAGAAAGTTTGGTTATATTTAAGAATTGAACCAAATTCTTTCACAGGATTATAATATTTGCCCTTAAGAAAACCATAAGGTTAGGGCTGGAAAATGGTGGAGTTTCAGAGTATTGTTTAACATTCAGGAGGACCTAGAACCATTGAGAAAGAAGGGGAGGGGAGAGAGGGAATGGGAGTAAAGGGCTTCATGGGATTGTAGAGGAAAGAAAAAGGAAAAAGGAAAGAGAACAGGAGAGGACAGGGATGATGAGGAGGGAAGGAAAGGGGAGGGTAAGAGAGGCGATCACAGAGAGGAGGGGAGGGGAGAGGAAAAGAGGGAAGAGGAGAGGAGAGGAGGGGAAGGGGAGAGGAGAGGAAGAGGAGGAGAGGGGAGGGGAGGGAAAAGAGGAAGAGAGGAGAGGAGGGAAGGGAGGGAGGGGAGGGAGGAGAGAGGAGGGAGGGAGAGGAGAAGGAGGGGAGGGAGAGGAGAGGGAAAGGAGGGGAAGGGAGGGGAGAGGAGAGGGAAGGGGAGGGGAGGAGAGGAAAGGAGAAGGGAAGGGAGGGGAGGGGAGAGGAAAAGAGGGAAGAGGAGAGGAGGGGAGGGGAAGGGAGAGGAGAGGAGAGGAGAGGAGAGGGGAGGAGAGGAGAGGAGAGGGGAGGGAATGGCTCAGAAGGTAAATGGACTTGGGGCCAATCCTGACAACGTGAGTTTGAACCCCAGGATTCCTGCAAGTCATCCTCTGACTTCTATACACAAGCCATGGTGCATGTGTGTCCATTCATATTACACAAACCAACACAGGCATAATGTAATAACAATATTTAAAAACAAGAGCACAGAGGCTCGGGAAGCAGAGGCAGGCAGATCTGAGTTCAAGAACAGACCAGTCATCATAGTGAGTTCCAAGACAGTCAGGACTACATATATATGGACCCTTATCTCATCCCCACAATAAAGAAACAAAGAGATCACATCATTGGCAGAGTATTATTTTATTTTATTTTTTTACCTTTTTAGAAGATAAGGGAGAAATGATAAATAAGTTAATCTTTCATGATGAAATAAACAGATACTTTTGTTTTTAAAATGACACCTCAATTTCAGTCATTCAACAAGTGTATTTAGTGTGGTACATACGAGGCATGGTCTAAGGCAGGACATCTACAGCAATAATCAGAAATAGACCTGTACTAGCAGAGCTAACCCTTTCAGGGAGGAAGGGAAAACTAGGCACTTAAATGGATGAGTCCAATTGACATAATTTTAATTGCTGTGAAAATCATGAACAAAGCAAGGTCATATGACAGTCACTGTTAGGTCTCAAACTGAGGACAAATGGTTGAGGTGCCCATTAACACATCATAGCAGAAGCTGGCTGCCAGGTTCTCCCAGCACCCCTCAATCCCTTTTACAGGGTAAAACTGGCATATTCTGTCCTCTACCCTGAACTCTTCAGCCAAGATACTGGGCTGGGCTTCCCTCCTGCTAGCTCCTCTGGCTCCTAAATAACTCAACCATTTTGGCCATGCCAGTCTTGGCCAGTCTGTTGGCCCAGATTGCCCTTCTTAATCAGTGGCTCCCCTCCCCTCCCCTCTCTCCCATCCGCTCACATGGCCCAGTTCAATCTGGTCATGTTCAATCTGAACTCTCCCAGATGTCCCTGCCTCTGACTATGCTCTCCCTTTTAGCTACAATAAACTTTCTCCTCTACCCTACCTAGCAGTCATGTCCTTCCCTTTTTATTTTTGTTTTTTTGATTCGGTCACTATCAAAGGTCAGTCATCATACTCTGAGTGTCAGGGAGTCAAAAGCCTTTTACAGGGAGAGATTTGAGCTAAATGACTAAAAAAGCCAAAGAATAGAAAGCCTGCAAGAAAAGCAGGAAAGGCAGAGAAAACCAAGTGAGAAGTTCCTAAACTAACAGTCAGTGTGGTATTTCGAGACATAAGTCAGAGACAAGCTGGGCTTATAGGCTTGTATCTCATTTCAGACTACTTGGTCTAGATAAGGAATCTGGATTATATATTAAACGTGTTGTAAAGTCATGGGAAGAATATAGTCACAGGAGCAAAATGATATCATTATTTAAAAACTGCAGCTCTGAATCACGCATGGAGAATGAACGCAGGCAATAGAACAGAAAAGCAGTGCCAGGGAGGAGGTAACAGCAAAGGCCCCTGAGTCTGAGACAGGAGAACAACTCTAGAGATGGGTTTGGAAAAGAAACAAAGGAAGATCAACTTAGAATAACTAAAGTGGATTGTGGCAAAGAATATGGAGAAGTTAGTGGGGGCAATGCACAGTATATCCACAAGCAGGTGCTAAGAACATAACAAAGCACGCAGGTCTAGAGCTCAGAGGAGAAGTCAAAGTTGTCAGTATAATCCTGGATGTTGACATCAAATTAAATAGTTTTAGACTAAGAGGCTAGGTGCGATAAGTAAAGGAAAGAACACACATAAAAGCAAGGAGTAAGTAAACATTTTTTTTTTAATTCTAACAGATACTGAGTAAAGGAATATAGAAGAGTCTATAAAACAAGTGGCCAATGAAATAGGAAGAAAATTAGCTATCATGGAAACCAATGAAGTAGCAAATAAAACCAATGGTGACCAGGTTTGAATATTATTGACAAGTTGAAAAGTAAGGAAAAATAAGAACTCTTACACTTAACAATGTGCAAGCCAGTGATGCCTTTGACAAGAGCACTTTGGACATGTCAGAAATGCAGTCACTGATAGCTGAGGAGATAAAGGGGATGGAGAATATGTTTTAGTGGAGATATATATAGAAAGTCCTGGAATAAATGAGAAGTTACCCTACATGACGTATAAGGAAATAAATTAGTTTTTGATAGAACCAGTAATACTTTCTATATGAAAGATAAAGTCTCCTGAGAGGTTAGAAGATACAAATTCGCAAAGATAGAGTTACATTTGCCTGGCAGAGAAAAGTTAAGTGCCAAGTAAGATGCTGAGTTCAGTCAGTCTTTAATCCCAACACTTGGGAGGCAGAAGCAGGCAGATCTCAGTGAGTTCAAGCACAGCTTGGTCTACATATCAAGTTCTAGGACAGACTGAACTATTACACAGAGAAACCCTGTCTCGAAAAAACAAACAAAAAAGGAGGCTGAGTTTAGTGGGCTGGGTATATATTGTGCTAAATAGTGTGATACAGAAAAGTTCTAAATGAAGTCATTAGGATACATTGTCTTTGTTCCGGTTTTGTCCTTGTAATTTGTTTTGCAAAAATTCTAGAGTGGACTGCCATTTGACTCCTATGATCCAGACTTTAAAGTTGGACAAGTAAGAAGGAATGATGAATTTCCTCCAGCAATATCTGATTGTGGGAAACAATGGAGTGGGAGAGGATAGGTAAGTCTTCAGATTTGAACAGGAAGAGTTAAAGAATAAGAGACATTTCTAAGGGAATGGCTATATTAATAGTGTAATCTACATTTAAAAAAAACATAAAAAATGAGTAACTACAGAAGAGGGAGTTAAGTATGTCTCTCAGATTTCAAGTGTCTATGAGTTCTCTTGAGCCTAAAATAATGCCTTCAAGGCCCAGTCCAATGTCTCATTCATCAAATAGCCTCCATAAATGTTTCAGAAACAGATTAAATATAAGACCGTTTCTACTAAGTATCTGTACACTCACTGAACCAGCGGGTCTATCACTGACATTCGACTTTATAAAGCAAATCTAAATCTAAGCTCTTACTGATGCTTACAGCATAATACTAAGCAGAGTTACAGCATATTGATTTTATTATGTGATCAAGGTAAAAAGAAAGTAGCTTATAAAATTCATCTTGAAAGGGTTATCTGTAATCTCAAACTGATTTGTGATGTAATACCCAAAAATGTGTATTCAATAAAAAAAAAAGTAGGTAGTTTGGAAAGACAAAGAGAAAGGAACATCTATTAAGTCTGTTATACAAACAATTCTACATCAAAAACAAGAGCAAATGAGAACAGTTTTAGTAAATGCCAGATTCGATCTACTTTCTTTGGGAGTCCAGAGCCTATGTTCTTCATGTTGTATACAACTGTAAAGAAATTAAATATAGCATTTTAGGAGATCTTATTACTTTTTGAAGTTAAAAAAATATTGCTCCTTAGTGGCTATAAATTAAAATAAAATGGTTCAATATATTATTCCTTGTTTTGGAAGGACAGGTAAGTGATTCAGTTAAATGTGATATATAAAAGATATTTTTGTTAACGCTTACAACCAATTACAGAACATGTTACGTTACTCTATATTTTTCACATTCTATATATCAACTATTACCTTATTCTAAACTATTTCTCATATTTTAAAAAATTCTTAAAGAGTATGTGTCCAAAGCTGGAGACATCACTCAGTGGCTAAGCATACATACTTCTCTTGCAGAGACCTGGGTTTAGTTCAGAGCACTAGCAGACAACAACTCCTAATTGCCTATAACTGCAGTCCCAGGAGCTCCAACACTCTCTGGCCTCTGTGGGCACCTGAATGCACACAGTACACATAATCTCACGCAAACATATACAAGAATAAAAAATAAACCCCTTTAAAACAGTAAAAAGGCAAGTTAATTTCTAAAAAGAAAAAGTGTTGTACATCAAGCTAAATTACAGATAGAAAACCTGTCAATCTTCAGTTCCACATAATTAAGGCAAGAGTACATGACATGATAGGAATAGAGGAATCAGTGGACATATTCACTCAAGTTCACAACCACAAGATAGATCTATACAGTGAAAATACCAAGGATACTTGTTTCCTCATTTCTTTACCTGTAATTCCTCATCACACTCTGCAGAGGGAAATAACAATAGCTACAGGAACATAGGTGTGCTTTTGTCTCCACACATATACACAAACTATATGTGAAGACTCAAATCCCAATGCTGACATTTCCTAGTTAGCTGGCCAAACCTACACAAGCCGCTTAACCCTTCACACAGAAGTCTCTTAGCAGTAAAATGTAAACACAAATAACATCACAACACAGGATTACCAGCACAAAACTATCATTACCATTAATTACATTTTGTTATTTGCCAAAGAGAAATAGCACTGGGAGCCTAAATGCTAACTCCTGAAGCTCACAACAAATGTAATAAGATTAACAATCTGACTCCTTAAGCAGAAACATTAGACTTGCTGAGTTTTAAGCCCAAAAATCTACCTAGCACAGTTAAATAAGCATATGGAAATCTATGACCCCAGACTAGTTTTATTTTTTTAAGAAGACCAGAAGAGCTGCTCTTTCCCACATGCCGTTAAACCCAGGCTGAAACACTATGGCATGCTAAATTTTTAACAAGCCCTTTGTGTATCCTGTTCTCAGGGGTATTTGAGTGTGTGTGTGTGTGTGTGTGTGTGTGTGTGTGTGTGTGTGTGTGTGTCTGTGAGAGAGAGAGAGAGAGAGAGAGAGAGAGAGAGAGAGAGAGAGAGAGTGCTAGCTAATGACTCGTCCTATTACAGCTCTTATATTTCCTCCTGAAAGCTACTTTAGACTTTTTAAAAAGAATGTCTTCCTATCTTGTTTTGAAATTGAAATTTTGGCATATGAAATTTGGGCATGTTTCACTGAACAAACATTTGATAATGAAGCATTCAATGTTTTAGTTTGGTTACTATGTAGACATGTCAACTTAAGAACAAATTTATTATCTATAACTATAGATACATACAGAAAGAGATGCTCCAGGAGAATAGGTGGGGTCTTCTAGAGTTCCATCAAAATGTATTTATTCTTAATAACCACTTAGCTCCCCCCACAAAATTGGGTCTTAAGAACTACATCAAGTACCCCTCTTACTTACAGAATATAATTTGATGCAACAGTGATACAGTAACACTGAAAAAATACCAGAGAAATCCAGAATACTACTTATCACTGCAGGAACATTTCTCCCACAAGAAAGTGATACAGGATGTCCTTCTCTATGCTATGTATATGCATTACTTTTACTGGTTGATGCATAAAGCTGTTTCGGCCAATGAACAGACAAAATACAGGTAGGTGGGAAATTCAAACAAAGATGCAGAGAGAAGGCAGGCAATCTTTCCTTACCAGTCAGACAAATCTGCTCCTGGCAGTACCAATTACTTCAAAGGGGATGATGGGCATTGAAGGAACTCATTATGGAGTTTGCCTTCAATGTGGCAAGGCTGGCTATTTGGGCAAGAAACTGCTCTTGCCTGGAATGCTTGACTGTATGCTGCATAAACTGGACATGGAGGACTCTTTAGAAAGTGACTTCTGGACAGACAGGTTAGTCCTTCAGGCTTCCTGATTCATAGAGGAAACTGCAAGACATTCTGCAGAACATAGGAGAAAGCAACTGACAAACTTTGCCAGTACAAGGCAGATCTTCAAATTTCCTGCTTCACTAAAAAGTCTGCTAGATACTCTAGGTCTGTAGACTGAAGATGGATGCCCCAATGTTGCAGAGAAACTTGGGGTGACTGCCCATGTAGCCAGACGTCTGTGTCATTTCTAGACTTTTGGAAGTTGCTTGCGATGCACTTCCTGTTTGCTTAGGTAATATTATATCCTTCTGGAGCTTTTGATGTAGTTGAAAACTACATTAATATGCCTGAGCCATTAGTCAAACAATTCTAATTAATATTTAGCCTCAGAGTGAGTATTTCTTAAGCGGCTCTGGGACTGGGCAGAACAAGAACAACATTACTTTTACTCAAAAGACCTAACTTCATGGAGAAAGTGTCTTGAATTGGTGATAATTCCAAGGTGACAAACTCATTTTGGTTTGTTCAGTACTTTCCCAGGCCAGGTAAACTGAGATGGCTGGTCATGAAGCCTGTATTTAAAAATATCTTAAATCTTTCTTTTTTTAATTTTTATTTATTTTCATTTTATGTACATTGATGTTTTGCTTGCATGTATATTTGTGTGAGGGTGTCAGATCTTCCAGTTACAGGCAGTTGTAAGCTGCCATGAGGGTGCTGGGAATTGAACCCAGGGCCTCTGGAAGAACAGCATGTGCTCTTATAACCACTGAACCATCTCTCCAGCCAAAACAATTTCAACTGCTACTGTTAAAATGCTAATTATGCTGTGAAAATACTCTATGTACTTAAAATCGATTAGAGAAAGGCACAGAGCTTAATGAGAGAGCACCTACTTAGCTAGCAGAAGGTCTTGAGTCTAATCCTTAAATATTAAAAAAAAAGTCTTAAGTTACAGGAAGTCAACATCCAAAGAGGGTAGAGTATGTAAAGTATTAATTAAAAGCAAGTATTTCTACAGAAAGGAGATTAATACCAAATTCTTTCCTGCTGTCCTTGACAAATATGAGTGTTTCTATGCAAGAACAGTCTATGATAAAGACCAGCAAAACTCTGTAAATTCAGAGGTTTATGGAAATTTTTAAATCATTTACATACAAGAGCAAACAAAAGGCTGGAAGAGAACTTCAAGCACACAAGTACTTAAAACTTAATTAGGAAACTGAAGCTCTGCTTCTGATGAAGATATAGTATAGCAGGTAATGAATTAACCAGACCCAGTAGAATAATTGATGGTGTTTTATTGGTAGAAGAACTTACAGAGAAAACAGCAAGTAACTGTTGAGGCGTTCCCTGTTCCAAGGACACAGCCCTGTCTCCTCGAGCCCTGATCCTTTCCCTTTAATCAGTTATGTCCACACCTGTAACCACACCTAAAAGGCGTAGTCACTGCTACAGGTGCGGAGGCGAATATATCGCTACATAAGATGTAGGAACCATTACTAGAAATGCAACACTACTCAGACTTCACTGAAGTTACTCGTGCTTGATTTGAACAAAGCTCTGAGTCATTAAGTATGAATCTGAGTGCAGAAGCCTCTGAAAGGGGGCAATGACATAAATACAGTATTCATATATGAAACTCTAAGAATAAAATTAAAGAATGAATTAGTAACTGATACAAATGACAATGGTCAATGCAATATCTATTTCGTATTTCATGACTACTCTCTCATTTCCTGTATTATAGAAATAAAATAAAATACATGTAAAGTGTAACTAAATCATTTAGAGAAATATAATTAAAATTATACAGGAAAGTATGAAACAAAATAGCTTTAACAGTGGTTAAATGATTTCTGGTAAAATCCTTAATTTCCTGGTATCTGAGACATCTAGCTCATAACTGGTGAGGTTCTTATGATAATTAGAAACATTTTGTTCACATACAGTTAATACAGACAGTACATGTAACTTCAGCCATATACAGTTTTCAAATATTCAGCATTTTGGTCTGAAAAGATGGTTTAGTGGTCAGATATATCACTTCTATAAGCATATACACACAAAGCTATCTTCTAATATTATTTATGCCTCTTCAAGTTTTAAATAATCCTCATTAACAGAAAAGCAATTTATTTCTTAAATTAAAAAATATTCCACACCATAACCTTCCATAAAGGGTTTCTTACATTATAGAACTTTACAGAACTACAACACATTTAAAGATGAGATGAACAGGATATTTAAAAGTATTTTAAAGGAGGTCAAGTCTGACCTCTGGGCCATGAAGCACTACATTAACAGCTCTGCGGAAAGAAAAATGATAAGGTATGAAATGAGTGCTCAGAAACGAGGACCTTATCAGCGAGAATAGGATTCAAGCCTGTAAGACGAATTGCTCAGCACGGCAAGTCACCTTCCCGCTGTGAGGAGGATAGAGCTGCATTTCCAATACCACCGACTATCTCCTTCATCATGTCGCCTGGCTTGCTATCATACAGTCAAGGAATGGCTTCTAACTCTGAAGCATCTCCCACTTATTTTGAATACATTCTTTCAAAGTCACCAACTAAGATAATTATCTTTGTCCTTTAACTGACAAATTCAGTGTTAATAAAAATCTTTAAAGGATTTAATATGAATTGCTGTGAGTTGACCCTTCAAAGAATGTCAGATTTGTAATAAATTGTTATTTAAATCATTTTAAGTTTGCTTAATTTTTGTAAGTAAATTTAGACTATAAAATGCAGAAGTCATATCCTGCCCTGCTTTAGCTGCATACCTGAACAGTGACGGACTGTTTCAAAAGTTCTTCTATAAAGGTCCAATTTGACTGCATCTGTCTCTGAAAAGAGAAAATATGTTTGCATTGAAACTATTACTCTTGATTATGCACATATTTAAATTTATGGCACAACTGTGAAGGTCATTATTAAAATACCTTTGTAATTTCTTTTTTTTCCTTTGTAATTTCTTTTGTTTTTAAAGATTTCATTCATTTATTATGTATACAACATTCTGCTCCCATGTATACCTGCACACCAGAAGAGGGCACCAGATCTCATAACGGATGGTTGTGAGCCACCATGTGGTTGCTGGGAATTGAACTCAGGACCTCTGGAAGAGCAGTCGGTGCTCTTAACCTCTGAGCCATCTCTCCAGCCCCTTTGTAATTTCTTACAATAAAAACTTAGCTGACATACTTAAAGAAATAAATCTAAAATTGTTCTAATCCAAAAGAAACCGTATCTGGCTTTACTTTATAAAAGTAGTACTTCTATAGGTTTATACATGTTTTAAATATTTAATTTGTTGTTACATATAATTTAACTGAATAAAAATGACAGTGATATGTATTTTTAAGTTTACATGCCAGTCTTGCCTACTCTTCTACTCTTTTTTTTTTTTTTTTTTTTGCTTTTTAGAGACAGGGTTTCTCTATGTAGACATGGCTGTCCTGGAGCTCACTCTGTAGACCAAACTGGTCTATAATTCACAAAAGATCTACTTGTCTTTGCCTTCTGAGTGCTGGGATTAAAGATGGTGCCACCACCACCAGGTCCTATTCTCCTTCTTACATGAGATTTTCCTTTATTTTTAATATCTCAAAGATAGCCTATCTTATTAAAGCTTTTGTGTAGTTTTACATTAAAAGAAAAACGTCATAATGCTTTCATTTAACAAACAGTCATCTATCTGGCAATTCCAATTCTATTCATGACTCTATATAGCAAGGAAGAGAGCTTGAGTGGACTTTTTAACAGCTTCTCAAAACCTCATTTTTCTAACTAGAAAGCCTGGAAGACACTCTTTCAGCATATTCTGTTCTTAAAGACTGAGATTCCTGGACACTGTTGAAAACCAGAAGCAATAAACGCACTTCCAAAAGCAAGCAAGTAGTTTCCAATACAGAAAAAGTATGAGAAGTAATTTAAACTTCAAAAACCAAAGCCAGAGTCCTAAAGAGCAAAGACACAGCCCTTTGTAATGTAAACCTTTGATTCCAGCAGTCAGGAGGCAGATCTCTTTTAAGTTCAAGGCCAGACTGGTCTACAAGAGTTCCAGGACAGCCAGGGCTAGATAGGGAATGGTTCTCAATCAACAATCAAGGTACAGACTCCTATCAGACCATCATATGATTATATTTATAAAAATACATTAATGAATAAAAGGTATATTCACTACTTGTGACTTTAAAAGACTGGAAAACACTAACATAAGGTGCTGACTGCACTGAATCAGTACTTCCTAACTAAAAGGAGCACAGGAATGGCAGTAGTCAGCAACTAAGATAGCCTTTTCTGGTCTCTCTGCCTCTTGGTCTGAATCATTTACATAGTCCCCTCCCCCACCACAGAAGGGGAGAGTCATCAACAGACTACCAGTCCTAATGTGACAATATCACTTCCATGAAGCTTCCATCTTGACAGCACTCTCTTGTTAATTTAATCAAGGAAAAACACCCCATATTGTGAGCAGGCCTGAAGCCCACAGGATGGGAAACTAAAATATTCAACCCAAATGCATTCTTTTAGTCCCAATTAAGGCTTCAGGAACAGCCTCTAAGTGACAATTTGACTAAATCTTCATGGAGGATCCTTAGCCAGGAACCACCTAGATAATGTCCAAAAACAAACAAACAAACAAACAAACAAAAAACAAAAAGAAAAGAAAAACAAACAAACCCCCCCCCAAACCAAAAAACCCCAAATCTTAGAAACTGAGTGAGATATGTGCTGTTTCATTTCAGTACCCTTTTTATTATGTAACCATTATTAAAGTAATGACTTAGTTACTACTGGAAAAAAAATACTCATCTCTGAGCCACTAGAACATCAAAGCCTGAAAGGACACCTTGGTTTGGACACCTATCTATCATGCTACTTTGAGGATATGACAGCAGAGTCTGGTCATGATCATGGAGTCTCAGTGGCAGGGTTTGATCAAGCTGTACATACCAAAACTGTGACTTTGGGTCAGCCAGCCTTGAGACTGTGATCAACTACTTGAGCATTAACAAATAACAGGTCATGCCTACATAACACAGGTCCAAGAAACTATGATTACTGAAGATGAAGCAAAACACTGGTCAAGAATACACTCTGACTACTGTCACATATTGATGCCAGGCATGCCTTGACTCCTCATGAAAGAATACATGAAACTCCCCATTTGGCATTCCACCTGTTCTCTGCCCTATGTACTTCTTACCTGTCCTAGTTTGCTTACTACTGCTAGGTAAGACCATGACTAAAAGCAGCTTGGGGAGGTACTGTGGAATAATCCTTCTGTACACTGTGATGATATATTATTCTCATTAATTAATTAAGAAGCTGACAGGCCAGCAGCCAGGCAGAAGTGTAGGCAGGACAACCAGACATGGAAGAATCTGTGGAGGACAGTCCAAGGAATTGTCAGCCAGATGCAGAGGGAGCTGGAGAAGAATGTGCTATGTTAATAAAGGTACCATCACGTGGCAGAGCATAAATAAGGGATACGGGTTAACTTAAAATGTAAGAGCTAGTTAGGAAGAGCATGAGCATTTACAATTAATATAAGCCTCAGAGTGGTAGGGACTGGAAAACTGCCTACAGGGAGGAAAGGCTTTTATCTTATAGCTTTTAGATCATTATGAAGAGAAGAAAATGTCACCACTAGGGCCAAGTAATAAGGGACAGAACACGATTGATACAATTCAGATTTTTGTTTTACAACTGGGTGATGTTAATGAGTATGTTTCAATTGTCTTATCAAGCCATTTAAATCACAAGAATGTCAGAGTAGTGTAATTCTTACCCAAAGAATATCAACAATGTGGACTACATGATGGCTATAATCTAAATAAATTAAACTATGTATCAAAGGAAGAAGGTGGATGAGAGAAATCTTACAAGGATCCACCCCTAGATAAAGGCTACAAGCAACTGGTGACTGCTAGGATGGAGAGTTGGTCTTCCCCAGGGATGAGCCCCTGATCTGTTATCAAACACCAGTGGTCAGTTTTTGAAACATATGTACACAAGCATCATTAAGTGGACTCAGCACTCAGAAAGTTGTACATACATACATTCATAGATACATACATACATACATACATATATTTATGTGCATGTATACATGTGCCAATAATCAAAAAAGAAAAGTTTCTTTTAAAAAAAAAGTTAACTACTATGCCCAAATCCAACAAGAGAATATAGTACCAAAAGCACATAATTTACTTACACAAGCTAATTTAAGCAGAGAGCATTGTTCCTACATATTTCACCATAATAATGCTCAAAGTCAAGGCATGTATGATAGGTTATCAACCTGGGACTATATTTCATATTTTCTATTCCGCCATTAAAAAGCAAGGCACTCATTTAAGCTTTATAGGTAACAGCCCCAGCAGAAACAAACTCACTTTCCACCTCCAGGAGACTACATTTGGACATGCACAACTCTCATTTTAAGATTACATTTCATACATCTGTTCAACTATGTTCATAGCAGCATTATTTGTAATAGCCACAACTGAAAGCAACCTAAATGCCCCTCACCTGAAGAATGGGTTGAGAAAATGTGGTACATTTACACTACTCAGCAGAAAAAAACAAAAAAACAAAACAACACAAAAAAATCTTGAAATTTGCAGGAAAATGGATATAACTAGAAGAAACCATCCTGAGTGAGGTAACCCAGTCACAAAAAGATAAACATGGTATGTACTTACTCATGATTTTTAGACATTGAGCAAAGGATTACCAGTCTACAATCCACACTGCCAGAGGATTGAATCAACCAATATACCTTTATAGTAATAGATAAGAATGACCATCTAATTTACTAATGAGGTAACTTGTGAAATAAAATTGAAAATCAGATTATATGTCAGCTGAAATAGAAAGGATTAATTATGGCAAATTGGAGCACATGGTTATGCTACCAAAGATCTACTTGTGATCAGGTTTACCTAAGTGACAAAATAAAGTGACTCTTGATCACTATGTATCTCTACTTCTTTATCTGTAAAATGGATATGTCATTTTCTCTCCTACTTTTTACCACACTAAAAAATGAATAATCATTGGTATATCAAATATACTGCAAATGCAATATGCATTTCCAGCCTAATAAAAACTACTACTAATGGAAAGACCAAACTATTTCTTTAAAAGCCGTAACAAACTTCATAAATATTGGAAACTCTGAGAATATACATCTAAAAGAAACTTTTATTTCATATGTACATACATAAATATATTGTAATTATTTTTATTACAGAAAAGCTTCCATTTTCAAATGTGGCAGTTTCCTTTAAAAATCCTTCTACATAAAAAAAATATGATTGCAGACAAATTTTTTAAGTATTCTGACAAAAGAAAGTCACAGAGGAGCCGGGCGGTGATGGCACACACCTTTAATCCCAGCACTCTAGAGGCAGAGGCAGAGGCAGAGGCAGAGGCAGAGGCAGAGGCAGAGGCAGAGGCAGAGGCAGAGGCAGAGGCAGAGGCAGAGGCAGAGGCAGAGGCAGAGGCAGAGGCAGAGGCAGAGGAATCTCTGTGAGTTCAAGACCAGCCTGGTTTACAAGAGCTAGTTCCAGGACATCCTCCAAAGCCAGAGAAACCCTGTCACGAAAAACGGAAAAAAAAGGGGGGGGGGGCACAGAGGAACAAAGTTAGAAGACAACAGACATTCACTATCTTGACTCCACATTAATAAAAGCAATAATCTCCAGAGTTCTCAGAATAAACCACCAGTGCATAGTAACAGCAATGACAGAACAACACTAGGACTATCTAGAGGTAAGTATCAACCACTACTGAAATAGAGCACCCACTACAAACAGTGTTACTACAGTTCGAACAAATATTAATAAACTAAAAGCATATCCCCTGAAGCAAAGCAAATACAATGCATTTCATATAGATCCTCTTATCAACATTTATTACAACACCTAACACAACTCAGAAGTGCTTGGCAAAGTACTACGTTTATGTACGCTGATTAAAATAAAGAATGTATTCTTAGAGGAATTACATAGACAGGAAGAGAAATAAAAATGCTTAGGTTGGGACTTCAGAATTATAGGCAATCTTTTAGTTCTCTTAATGTTGCTCTAATATTCTAATAATTAAATGATGTTAAACATCAGCATACTATTTCACAAAAGTATTTAATAAATGGGCCATAAGAGGAATTATGACAACTGCTAAAATTTGAGTATTTATTATGCATCAGTAAAGCAAACTCTCATGAACAGAACCAAAGGATATGCAGTTCATCTGTATAAATTCACTCTACTTATTTTTCAAAAGAAAAAGAAATGGCAGCTTACATTGCCATACTGAGGTACACATGAACTTCTTACAACACTAAGCTAATTTTGAGATTTCCTTAAATAGCTTTTGTTATTAAAGGAAATATCTGGAGGACTTCCAGAGGCTTTTCTATTGCTACAATACTGTCAGTCCTAACATGCAGATACCACAGATGACATCTGAGATCAAGTTGTTCAATGCTTCAAAGAACAAACCTGCCCACTCTATCAAGGAGCACATTTCATAAGTGTGGTAGTTTGAATTAATTTGCTCCATAAGTTCATTGGGAGTGGCACTATTAGGAGATGTGGCCTTGTTGGAATAGGTGTGGTATTATTGGAAGAAGCGTGTCACTATGGGGGTGGGCTTTGAGGTCTCCTATGCTCAAGCTACACACAGTCAGACACTTCACTGCCTGTTGCCTGTGGATCATAGATGTAAAATTCTTAGCTCTTTCTGCAGCACCATGTCTGGCTGCAGGCTGTCATGTCCCACCATAATGATAATGGACTGAACCTCTAAACTGTAAGCCACCCAATTAAACATTTTCCTTTATAAGAGTTTCTGTGGTCATGGTGCCTGTTCACAGCAATAAAAACCCTAACACAACAAGCATAGAGAATGATTTTCCATACCTCCAGAAGCTGAAACCAAGGAATATTTTAATCAAAGATTCACAAACCCCAAATCAGATTACTACATAAGGATCTACAGAGTTGAGGCCCAAAAACCTGCCTGTTTTATTTGGGGGGCTGGATTTTGAGATAAGACTTTACCCCATAGCCCAGGCTGACCCAGGCTAGCCTTGAATTTGTATCAGACCCCCTGCCTCAGAAGACTGAATTTCATGGAACTGATATGTTGGTATAATTCTGTTGTTTTCTGAGAATGGAAGAAATTATACACATATAAAAATTAAAAACATCAAACAGGGTTTCAAATAAATATATTTACTAAGTGGTTTAAGTCACAAGAAATTTTAAGTAATACCATAAAAGAATGTTTCCAACTAAACAATTCAATAGATAAAAACCTGTCTTCTTGTTTGAAGTAAATTTGATAATTGCTAAAAAGATTTAAGGAAAAGCACATCTAAAGAAATGTTATGCAAAAGAAACACTTTGATTTTTTGGGGGGGAGGGGGTTGTTTTGAGACAGTGTGTCTCTGTGGCTTTGGAGGGGGCCTGGAACTTAGCTCTTGTAGACCAGGCTGGTCTTGAACTCACAGAGATCCTCCTGCCTCTGCATCCCAAGTTCGGGGATTAAAGGCATGTGCCACCATTGCTTGGCTTAAAAGAAACTTTTTTTTGTTTGTATGTTTTGTTTGTTTTTTCAAGACAGGGTTTCTCTGTGTAGCTTTGGAGCCTATCCTGGCACTCGCTCTGGAGACCATGAGACCAGGCTGGCCTCGACCTCACAGAGATCCGCCTGCCTCTGCCTCCCGAGTGCTGGGATTAAAGGCGTGCACCACCAATGCCTGGCTTAAAAGAAACACTTTTAAAAGAAAATTCTTTCTTTTAAAATTACGTGTATATGTGTGTGGATTTGATCACCACTGCAGTTGCCTGCAGCAGGCCCAAAGAGTACAGTAGATAGCTGTGACCTGCCCAGTATGGATGCAGTGAACAAAACTCAGGTCCTTTGCTTTAGTGTTCTTAACCACTGAGCTGTATCTCCAGCTCCCAAAGAGAAACTTTCATTCTATTACATACAAATCCAACTGATTCATTTCAGGGAGACATATATATGTGTGCCCTTTGGTACTCTTGAAGAATTTATAACTAGAAGGAAACTTTGGAGCAATGCAAACCCATGATTTTCCCATAAGGAAACAGAGGATCAGAAAATCTTGATCAATTTACTCAAAGTCCAGACAACTTATAAGCAGAACCAAGATTGGAGAGACCAAGACATGTACAAATTGTTTTCCAATATTAAATAATAAAACTGCAACCTTTATAACTCTTCAAGATTAGTAGATGTTTACAGAAACATTAAACATAGAAAATGTTTATGTTTCCCCATGGCCTGAGTTTTTATTTACTACTCATTTACTTTATATTTGTCTTTAAAGAAACATTAACTGACAGTATACAAAAATTAAAAACAAAAACAAACATAGTTCTTACCAGATCATCTGATACACCATGGCGATCAATATGGTACAATGATGCTACATGAACACTAATCCACCAACTAAAGCCTAATGGATCCTTGGCCTGGGTCAGAGAAACAGAAGGTCTTCTTTGGTCACTTGATTTTTCAAAAAGTCTTTTAAGAAGTTTATTCAACCAATTCCAAAATGACTATAGAAACAAAAAGAAAATAATTCCGTTAAATTAAGACACTATTTTAAAGGCCTTTGACTTAAAGTTTATCCTGTTCATAATGAAGTACACACACAAAACCAAGCAACAATTATGAACCTTGATGTGTTTATATTTTACAGCTATCTTTTGTCAACACCCAATAGAACGTTCTGAAAGTTTATCTTTTAAATATATCATCTGGTAATCCTCACAGGGAACGACTAATAAAACTTTAGAGAACCTCAAGTAACCTCCCCCTCCCGGCACCCACACCCACACCCACACCCACACACACACCCACACCCACACACACACACACACACAGACCTCCAACACTAAGAGCCAGCTCAGCATACTACCAACTGCCCACTGCTCCTCATCACCATATCTGGGCTCACAACTCAGGTAAAAGCCCCCCTAGTTTGCTGGAAGCCACACCAGCACCCAGGACCAGTTAAGATCCCCCGACCAATGCCTGCAGACCACCACCACTTGCTTGGAGCTCACTCAGCCTACCATAACTCCCCCTGTCCCCATCACTTTATACCAGCCCACAATTCAGGTGGAATCACCTTGTATTACCAGAGTCATGATGGCACTCAGAACTAAGTGGTAAGGCCTCTGCCCACAGAACACCAACACTCCCTCAGTGCCTGCCCAAACTATCCCCCTCCACCAAGCACCCTTTCTCCCCACCACCATATCCTAGCCCACAAATACTGAGGAAACACCTACTCCACCTGATGCCAACAAAATCCCAGGTAACTCTGGCCGGAAAATAATTTCAGGCACAAAGCAGGTCTAAATAGATACAAGAAAATTGAAATAGCCCCCTGCATCCTGTGAAGCACCACAGATTAAAATTGATTTCAAGCCGGGCATTGGTGGAGCACGCCTTTAATCCCAGTACTGGGGAGGCAGAGGATATCTGTGAGTTCGAGACCAGCCTGGTCTACAAGAGCTAGTTCCAGGACAACAGCCTCCAAAGCCACAGAGAAACCCTGTCTCGGGGGAAAAAAAAAAAAATTGATTTCAACAACAGAAAGCCTACAAACTCATGGAAACTGAACAACTCTCTAATAAATGAATGCTGAGTCAAGGAAGGAATACGAAATTAAAACTTCCTAGAATTCAATAAAAATCAATGTACAACATACCCAGCCCTATGGGACTCAGTGAAAGTGGTGTTAATAGGAAATTTCATAGCACTAAGTTCCTACATAAGGAAATTGGAGAGACCTCATACTAGCAAATCAACAGCATTATGTGAAAACTCTAAAACAAAATGAAGCAAATAGGAGTAGAGAGCAGGAAATAATCAAATTGATGGCTGAAATCAATAAAATAGAAACGAAGATAGCAATACAAAGAATCAATGAAACAAAAAGTTCTTGAAGAAAAAAAATCAACAAGAAAAACAAACTTTTACTCAACCTAAGTAAAAAGAGAATGTCCAAATTAACAAAATCAGAAACAAAAAGCAGAACATAACGACACCAAGAAAATCAAAACCCTAATAGGGTTGGGAACTATGAATTCTAAGAAGGTTAAACAAAGTACTACACAATTACAATGCACAGGTCCAGAAGGTACAATGGCAGTCAGACAGACTTATGTTACTCACGTTCAAACTAGTCTTTGGGGAAACGACTTTCTACAACAACTCATGCAGACATCTATATTTCCACCTCTAAAGGTGCCAATTTCTCATATGCATTCAGAATTCTTCCCACAACACATACCCTATTGTTGATTCTGTATCCTAACACTGATGAATTTGTTTATCTTTTCTAGAAGTTTTCTAACAGAAATTTTGAGGTCTATTATGTAAAATATATGAGAGAGAGAGAGAGACAGAGAGACAGAGACACAGAGAGACAGAGAGAGGGAGAGGAGGGAGGGGAAAAAGAAGGGAGGGATGGGGAAGGAGAGGGGGGAGGGGGGAAGGAAAAGGGTGAGAGAGATCCATGTCATCTGCAAATAGGGGTGGTTTTGATTCCAGAGGGGGAGTGCTCCTGCCAAGAGACACAACAAACATTCAAATGTTCCACTGGACCAGAAGCTGATTTCCCCTTGGCCACTTTGGGCTTCTGATGCCCTTAAGCCAAAAGGCTGAGAAGGGGTAATAGTGTTAGGAGAGGTGACCGATCCAGATTGCCGTAGGGAAATTGGATTGCTTCTTTACAATGGAGGTAAGAAAGATTATGTCTGGAGTACAGGAGATCCTGCAGGGCATCATTTGGTACTACCATGTCAGGTGATTAAAGTCAATGGGAAACTACAATAGCCTAATCCAGGCAGGATGATAAAGGGCAGAGATCCTTCAATTAGTCACTCCTCCAGAAGAAATTGCTGAGGCTCTTGCTAAGGATGGAGGAAACACAGAATGTAACAGAGAAAGGTAGTTAAAAATACCAACTAAGGGGCTAGAGAAATGGCTCAGAGGTTAAGAGCACTGTCTGCTCTTCCAGAGGTCCTGAGTTCAATTCCCAGCAACCATATGGTAGCTCACAACCATCTGTAATGAGATCTGGTGTCCTCTTCTGGTATGCATGTAGAACACTGTATACTAAGTTCACATGAACAGTTGCAGAAATGAGGATTATAACTGACAAGTATCTGTCATAGTTTGTTAAGTATGTGTTTGCACAAAAGTATTTGTGTTTTCTTTCCTGGATTTATCATGTAATGTAACATCAACTGAGAGAATTTATCATCTTCAAGTTTTGAGATACTAAAAGAATGTCCTTCTAGGAACACTGCCACCTATTCTAAAATATATAATGCATATGAGGTTATACAAGTTCAGTTATATCATGTTAGGCATAATTATGAAATAAGGAGATATCAGCATGTATCAAGTTGACAATGAGTAGACTTGTGATGGCTATCCTTGATTGTCAACCTGACTATATCTGGGATTAACTAAAACCCAAGCAGATGGGTAAACCTGTGAGAGATTTTCTTAACTGAATCATTTGAAGTGGGAAGACCTTCCCTAAAGCCAGATCTTTTGAGGTGGGAAGATCTGCCTTAAGTCTTCACCAAATGTTTTGGTGGCAGCCTATATAAACATGGAAAAGGGGAAGCTCTTGGCTCTTTGCCTGCTTGCCCTCATTCTCGCTGGCAACTTTATTCCTTCCCTTGTATCAGAGTCTACTTTCAAATTCTGGCATATACTGAAAAGCAGATGAGACAGACTTCCAGACTCTTAGACTGAACACTACTTACTGGATTCATGGACTTTCCATCAGGAGACAGCAATTGTTGGGATATTTGTACCATAACCTATTAACCATTTTAATAAATCCCACTCTTACACAGAGATTTAGTCAATCAGTTTCTCTAGAGAATCTTAACTAATACATTATCTGACCAAACCAAAAAAAAAAAAAAAAAAAAAAAGGGGGGGGGGCATGAGAAAAGCAACCAATAGCTCTACAAGGTATGACAAGCATTAACTACAACAACCAACAGATGATGATAACCATAAAGGTGCAGTAGGGGCAAATATACCTTGGCAGTAACAACAGCTCTCTAATTGGACTTCTAAGACCCACTCAAGAAGGAAATCTGATATAACCAGAAACCTAACCAACTTCTCTGGGCTAGTGTAGTCATGAATCTTAAGATGAAACTACAAATGCCATTTTATGAAACCAATATAATACTCAACTATATTCTAAAAAGCTGTCCTTACACTCACAGATATGTATAGGTCTTACCTCTTCTCGAGGAAATTTATAATTGGAGACCACAACAAAAACACACAGCTGATCAAAGGTAAAGTAGTAGAGCACCATCTCATCTGATAACATCTACAACAAACTAAGGCACATAAGGATCAGGGATTGTTTCAGAAAGGGATGGTGGAGATGACAAGAGTCAAAGAAACAGGAATCTTGCTGTGTCAGAGAAGCTACACCCATGATATGTCACCGTCATAGCTGCTAAACACAAAGTGAACAAGAATGACACCAAGGAAGGGGGAAAGCACAGGAAGCTTCAGTTCTACAGAAAGAATTACAGGCAACTACAGAATGTTAAGAGTGAGAAAAACAGCCTTCCACAAAGAAAAATCACACCAATACACACAAATATACATGTAAATAAAGAAAAAGAGACTGTTAAATCTGAATTAGAGCCAAGCAGTAGGGAATAGATGAGAGGGTTTGAAGGGAGGAAATGATGTAACGATGGATGGATGGAGGAAAGAAGATGATAGATACATACAGATAGATACAGATAGATACAGACAGGCAGGCAGGCAGGCAGGCAGGCAGGCAGGCCAACCACTTAACTCCAACTCCGCTTCCTACCAACTCATCCTGAAATACTTCTCTGAGGTGAAGTCAAGAATTCCACTTTCACTTCAGAAGAGCTCCCTGAAGAGATCCCCTCAGGATGCATCGGATCTATCTATGGCTCCTGCCTCACTGCTTGTGACACTTCTACATCAACACTCAGCAATTTATGCTTTTTTATTCATCAAGGCCAACAGCATCTTGCAATTCCAGTATTTCTTTGTGTATAGCAGCACATGGGCACACACACCCTTTTTTCTGCTTTCCTACATAAAAAGTGGTAGAGTATAATCCTTGCACTTTGCTCATGTCATTTCACAATGTATTGTGGAAATCATATTACTTCAAGAAACCTCATTCTACCATGTTCAATGTTCATTTTATATGGCACAGAGTACACAGATAGTAGGTTAAATGTTATACTGGATGCACATTTTGAATTTTCTTGAAGTTAACACTGAAATTAGTAGGTTAAGTAAAGCAAGATGAGTCCCTCCAACTAACCAGACGTCATTCAAACTAAAAAGCTGCCTGTACATCAAGGAAGTCTTCTTCAAGTTGGTGTGGCAATATTCCCCTCCCTTCAGCTTTGGAATAATACTAGATCTGTTGGCTCCTCTGGTTTTCGGGTCTTTCTCCTCGGACTGTAACTTGTGTGATCAGTTCTCCTGGGTCTCCAGTTTGCCATCTATACATCCCAGGATCAGCTTCTATAACCATGTTAGTCAATCTCTTGTAACAGACATCCTTATACATTCTACTAATGCATGTTCTCTAGAAGATACAGCTAATAGAACAGAATACCCTACTATGTAAACAAAACACTGTATGTGATTTGAGTAGCCATTCTCCTACATAGAGATATTCAATATACGAATTAGTAACAAGTAATTATCAATTTTCCAACTTACTTCTGCAACAGACCATTTACTTCTGTGGTCTAGAAGATGAATAAGTAGAACCCATAATTCTTTAACACAGGCGCACGAGTAATGATTAACCATTAATGCTTCTGAAGGCCTAATCTACAAAAAGAAACAGAGCTATTTACATGTCACATGGCTAATTGTTACAAAGAGTTAAAATGTTTTTCTCAATTTAAGAAAAAGTGTCATTTCACTAACTTTTTAAAAAAAATACCCTTTACAACCAAAGTAACTAATAACCTTAGTTTTCAGAAAAAAAAAAAAAAAAAAAAAAAACTTTTCAAGCATGGGTTAAGCAGTACACATTTAAGATTTCATTAGAAATAAGCTCTGCCGGGACTAAAATCAGCACAGCAATGTAACAGCAACTAAAGAAAGTGAAAGGGACATTGGCAAAAGTATTTTCTAGTATAACATTCTTTATATAACCCTTGTTTTGACTATAGGATTGAATGAAGCTCACAGTCAGGTCTATCTAAGACAGACAGACAGGCAGGCAGGCAGGCAGAAACACACACACACACACACACACACACACACACACTTCCAACAGATTCCTGACAGAAACTTAGAAATAAATTTGCATTTGTTATAAGGCAAAGCAAACATGCTCCAACCTACTAATAGGCAGGAATAAGGAGTTCCAGTACACAACTACACAAGTTAAGTAGGTACATACTTAACTAAAACTAAAGCTAAAACAAAGTATTCTGAATGTTTTTACTATAATAATAAAGATTTGATAAATATTTAACCTGTTTTATATAATATGTTTTGATGAATGTTTATCAAAACATGATTTACCACATTAAAATGTCTTGACTTTATATTTTAATGTACCACTTAAAAATTAAAATTAACTTGCCAGGATAGGCTCCAAAGCTACACAGAGAAACCCTGTCTCAAAAAACAAAAAACAAAAAACAAAAACTAACTTGTAAGATGAATTCCAGCCTAATGTAAACATTTATATCAAGCAGATATAAATATATATATCAGCATTATATATAACAATATTCTATCAAATGTAAGCATTTACATTCTCATAACACTTAGTTCACAGATACCAGTAACTAAACAGAAAAAAAGAAACTTTTTAACATGGAAACCATTTCAAATTCTTATATATTAAACCACATATACTAAGGATTGTTACCATTAAAACATTAATAATTCTTAAAGTATTACCTTATCATATCTGTTGAGTGACAGGCTTATTAAGTCACAAAGAAGATTTTCACAATGTTCTTCAAATAGGCTGACATTGGTTAAACTGTCACCTGCCTGACTGATAAAATGACGAGCATAAACAACTTGTTCTGCAAAATAAAATAAATTCTACTTTAAAACCACAGATTTTTATTAATTCTCAAGAAAATGATTTTGCCTCTTAAAATCTTACTAAAGAAAAACACAATTTAAGATTTTTTTTGTAAGTTAAATTTAAGAATAACTGTTTATTGGTCCAGCCATTACCTAAATCTTTTCTAATTCTATATTCAGTTTAATTGACTTCTCTTGTATTAATGAGGCCACCTTTGAAAAGCTTACTGCTCTATCACTTTAAAAGAAAAACATCAGTTCTCTAAGAACAAAACAGATACAATATGCTAGTATGTTTAGTACTTGTAATTCTTTTGTGGCATAAAACAGAGCAAACCAAGGTAAACAATAACCAAAACTTATATCTACATCAGCGTATCCACTTGAATATTGTTCTAAAAATATGAAATACAGTAATTATAAATCTGTGAATGCCTTTTGTTTATGTGTGTGTCTATGAACATAACTTTAATCCCAACAGTCCAAAGGTGGAGGCATGTGGCTCTCTTTCAGTTTCAGGACAGGAGGATAGCCTGGTCAACATACGGAGATCTAGGTCAGCCAGAGCTAAACAGTTAGTGAAACTCCGTTTCAATAAATAAATAAATAAATAAACCAAACAAACAAAAAACAAAAAATAATTCACAGCATTAGAAATACAAACAAAACAAAAAATAATTCACAACATTAGAAATATAAGTTTCTTAAAAAGTTAGAAAATTTCTGAAAGAAAATTAAAATTATAGAAATGTGGCAGTTAACTGATAACCAGAAAACCTCAAAAGAAAAAGACATTCAGTATCGCTTTCCATGTATCAGCAATACATAAGTCCATTACTGGCATGAGTCTGAAGCAAAAGCACACAACCTAAAATTAACATCAAAAACTTCAATATTCCATTCTATGTCTAAGAAAATATTTTATAGAATGTATACAAAGATTAAAGGTATATGCATATGTATCTTCTGGGAAACATTTATTTAAAGAAATCTAGAAACTATTGTTAAAGAGAGACATGGCTAAATTAGTGTAGATCTGTAACACAGCATCAAAAAAACTGAACCAAAAGTGCTTTCCCAAACAGATACCTAAATGGGAATTGCTAAATGGGATTTTGCTGCTGAATGGGAGTTGGAGAGGTATTTTAGCCAGTAACATGCTGCTGCATCACTACAAATTCCCACCACTCAAGCAAAAGCTGGATACAACAGCAAGGGCCTACAATCTAGTGCTAGGGAAGGAAGATCATGAGGGCCTGTTGGCTTGTTTGTTTAGCCAAAATGGCATGTCCATGTTCAGTTAGTAAGAGACTTTGTCTCAGCCAGGTAGTGGTCACCCAAGTCTTTAATCTCAACACTCTGGAGACAGTGGCAGATGGGTCTCTGTGAGTTCAAGACAGGCCTGTCTACAAGGCGAGTCCCAAGACAGCCAGGACTGTTACACAGAGGAAACCTAGTAAAGTATGAATTTTTGCTGCTAATGTCATTCACAAATCATTCACAGATCTCATTTTTGTCTCGAAAAAACAAAAATGAGAGACCTACCTGGTCTCAAAAAAATAAGGTGGAAATTTCTGATGTTGACTTCTGGTTACTATACATGCCACAAGTGTGAACAGACTGCTGATACATGCAAACACACACACACACACACACACACACACACACACACACACTGCTAAATGAACAACCACAATGAAAAGTACAACTATACTACCTGCAGTTATTAACAAAAATGAATACAAAGACTGTAAAATAAACTGATGAACCGTTTTCCGCTTATCTAGGGGACTAGGGGAGTGGGGCTTGAACATTAGACACTCTGGGTGAAAAGAGGGAATAAACATCTCCTTATCTACTTTTTTTTAAATGACATTAAGTACTTACAATTTAATATAATTGTTTACCTTCTTTTGAAGACGGAATCTCTTCATAGCTCAGGCTGACCCAGAATTCATATATAATCCAGGCTGGCCTCATGATCCTACCTCAGCCTTCTAAGAGCTGGGATTATAGACTATACGCCAGGATACTCAGCTGGCTAATTTCATTTTTAAAAGCAATGAAAGTTAGAATTTTTTAAAAGAATTAAGACAGAAACCCATAAACTTACTCAATTTTTCACCCAGCATGTGAAGTATTTCCAGCACCAGCCAATGGGTATCCAAGTAGAGATGTAATAAATGCCACGATGGTGGGAAGATCTGTGAATGACATTAGCAGCAAAAATTCATATTTTACTAGGTATTTTACACATCAAGAAAACTCCTCCACACACAGATATAGAACCAATTAACGATCCAAGTCTCAGAAAAATTGTCTTGATTAGAGAATTCTCACTGGAGATCCTTGAAAGGATAATATCTTTTACTTGCTGGTTTAATACAGAAACATTACTCAGATGACCAAATAGATTGAGGCAGTATAGACCACTAATTCTACTTAGCTACAAAGCCATAAAGGAATCTTAAGATACAGTTTTTGCTTTAGAAATTAGCTAACAAATAATTCTTTAATGTTGTGAGTGAATAGAAACCATAAAATATAAAAAAGAACTTCAGACTATCATGCCAATCACATATAGTCATCCTCATTACGAAATGGAAGTTGACCAGGCAGTGGGGGCACACGCCTTTAGTTCCAGCACTCAGGAGGCAGAGGCAGGAGGACCTCTATGAATTCAAAGACAGCCTGGTCTATAGAGCGAGTTCCAGGACAGCCAGGGATGTTACAGACAAACCCTGTCTCGAAAAATTTAAAAAATAAAAAATAAAAAAAGAGAGAGAAAGCAAAAGAAGTTGACAAAGGTAAAAATTTTTCTCTCTCAATTCATGATTGAGTATTAAAAACTCAATTCTATCAAACTCAAGTCAAAAACTTTAGCTCTATGCAACATTAAGTATCACAGTAAAACAATAATTATATTTAACAAGTTCCACTGAAATTCCCACAAACAAATGATGAAGAATTTCAGATATACAAACACAAAAGTGCTAGACTAATAAATAACAGTGGCTCAGAGAGAGATAACAAGCAGCACAAATAGGGAAGGATAAATAAAACATTTTAAATCAATGAGGGAAATGTAATCCATTAAAAGAGTTATCACATCCATTTACAGAAACTAGTATTGGATTCTATCTCCCTATATATTTTTTAATTATTATGTATATGGCTGTTGTCTGGATGTATGTATATGCACCATGTGCATGCCTAGTGACCACGGAGACCAAAAGAAAACATGAGATCCTCTGGAACTGGAGTTACAAATGCCTGTGAGCCATCATGTGGCTGGGAATCAAACCCAGCTTTCTGGAAGAGCAGCTTGCTCTTAACCTCTGAGAGTCTCTTTAGCACCCCACCCCCTACACATAGTAAAAGAGATGAACTGTAGCCATAAATGTAAAACTCAAAGTATTTAACAGCACAAATAATACAACATTAAAACAATCAACAAATATAAATACACGCACGCACGCACGCACGCACGCACGCACGCACGCACGCACGCACGCACGCACGCACGCACGCACATACACACCCCAATCATCTATCTGGAAAGTCAGGTTATTTGATGAAAAAGAAACAAAGAGAAATAAAAGAAACTGATATACAATATCTAATAAGTAGCATCTCAAATGCAAATTTTTAAGATAGATGCTCAACTGGAAATAGTAGCTAAAACAATGCTTTCCATATTTAAGTTGAGGCTGATATACTGTCTATAAAAATATATAAAATCATAAGTTTTTAAAAGTATATTTTATTACATACCAGTATTTTGGTATATATCTTATATTTTAAGAAGTTCTCCTGCTTTAATACTTAGTCTTCTAGACTTGAAATAAAATATTTTTTCAAGACACACAAATCAAAATGTCCACAAAAACTCAGATAAAGACCCTTGTGCACAAAGGCTTCTTTCTGCTAACAGACAAATTTTCCATGTTTATTTTCTTACTCATTTGATGGATATCCGGAAAATACAACCACTTCAATTTACAGAAACCAGAAAGGGAAATTACCCTCCAAAATCTACCATGTACCTTTATTGCGACAGATTGTAAAAAGCAGTAATTGGCTTACTTTCCATGGATTAAACACATTAACCTATTAATTATTTTAGAACTTATTACATAGTGATTGCTGATAAAGTCAATTTTTGTTGTTCTTGTTAAAATTCACCAACTATAAATATATGGTTTTCTTTTTCTTTGTTTTTTCTTTGTTTGTTTGTTTTCGAGACAGGATTTCTCTGTATTGCTTTGGAGGTTGTCCTAGAACTCGCTCTGTAGACCAGGCTGGCCTCAAATTCACAGAGATCCGCCTGCCTCTGCCTCTTTGACAAGTATCACATTATTAAAAACTTACTGATATTAGTAAAAGTTCAGAGAATCACATGAATTATAATTTGTCATTTACCTATGCTCCAATTTTCAGGTACAGAATTTGTTATTTACCTATATACTGTGCTATTAATACCATTTTAAAAAAGTCAAACTTCAGAGTGAGTGTCTATCACTAGTGGAAAAAAGAGGCATAGTTAAAACAACCAACCACATTTGAAAAAAATCTTAAGAGTTTAGAATATATAAATATGGGTTTCAAAATCCAATTTTTTTCCTTTCAAGTCTTGAGGACAGAACCATCACTGTGCAAGTGATAAATACTCTACCATGAAGCTGTGCTAGGATGTGCAAGTGTAAAATTGCATATGATAATTTTCCATACAATGATTTTTCTTTGAGAACAAAGGTATAGCTGGTAGTTTGCTGTGCCAGCACACATAAAGACCCAGGATCCAGCACTCCATGAACTGGGCATGATAGTTTGAGTGTGTAATCCCAACACTTGGGAAAAAGGCAGAAAGATCAGCAGTCCAAGATCATACTGAGGCCAGCCTCAGATTTTTAAGACACTGTCTTAAAAAAAAATACCTTTTCTTAAATTTCACTGTAACATATAAATGAAATGGCATTTGCCCGAACCTTTATTGATGAGAATGACAGAAATTTCAAAGATGTTAATTTTTATTTGAAATTTCTAAGCATTTACACTTTCAAATAGAGAACAGCTATTGATTCAGAGTAGTATTGTAAGCACTTTAGGCAAACTAATCATTTAATACTTCCCATAACTCCTAGAAGCTTAGTAAGCTGTGGAAATGGAGAAACTAAGGAGAGGCACATTTATATAGTAAAAACACACAATTAACCTGACAGGAGATCATAGTTTCATTTCATGCCATGCTTGTACCAATTCTTCTTATACTTGAACACTTTTTCTTGAGGGAGAAAAATGTTGGATAATTTAAAAAACAAACTAATCAAACCTTAATCTGGTTTTGATTTACAAATGCTCCTAGAGTTACACTGGGAAGTTCAGCTAGATGTCCAATATACAGAAGCAATCCACGAAGTTCATCAACCAACATCGAAGGAAGCTGAGCTTCCAAAGCCTCATAGGGATGGACATGAAGATTGTGGCTCTCGGTGTCTTGTACTTTCAGGCACCTAAAAAGGCATTAGATACAATAAGTATACAAGAATCTATGTGAATATACCCACAGATATCCATGCAGTAAGAAAAATACCCATTCGTTTTCCTACCTGAAGATGAAAACTTTAATGTAGTGGAGAAATGTTACACATCGCTGCCTAATACTGTCTGCTTTGGAGTGTAAGGTGGCTATCTTCCCTGAAAAGGAAATAGACACTATCAAAGATAGCTTAAACAACTGTCAGTGAACAGTGGCCAAAATTTTTTTACAGGCTTATCTTAAATCTAACCTATTAAGTATTTACAACAAATACACCTTGAAATAACCCACTTTCTCTAGTCTCTCATTAGAACACACCATAGGACTTTACATATTTCTTGTTGCTCTCAAGTCAATGCACATAAAGGCCTATATATATATATATATATTATATATATATATATTATATATAAAATGAAATAAAACTCCTTACAATGATTTATAAGGCCCAAATAGCCTTTGAATAATTCACCTAAACTCATCTTCTGCCACCTGTTTCACTCAATTTCTTTAATAACTACATCACTAAGAATTATATACATTGCTGCTATATGCAAAACACTGACAATTATGAGAGACAAAAGCTAAACAAAGACAGAGAAAACAGGGTAAGAATTATGGACAAAAATTTCTCATACATATTTAACATAAAACTTGTTTGAATTCAAATGAGCATTTGAATAAAATTGCTACTACTTTGTAAAAATTGCAGTTGGAAATAATAGTAAGATTATGCTAACAGCTAAATATTAAAACTGCTCTTTGATATGTCACCAATAAGTAAAATCTTTTTGATCTTTACTATAGTATTAGTTTGGTTTGTCCCTCCAAAGCTTTCACTGAAATTTAGTTTCCACTGTAGTGGGGTTAGGAGTAAAGGGGCCTGAAGAGCTGACCAGTCGACTATCAAGAAGGATGAATGACATCTCACCATCACAGATTCCATTACTCACTAAGACGGTGTGATTATTTACTAGGACAGTGTGGTCTGCTGCAACCATAGTTCACTACTCAAGCTTTCTCTCTTTTCCAGGTGCCTATGAGGCCCATCTTGTGCCTTTATAATAAGGAGCTACCAGATATAACTTTTTCTGTCTCTAGAACCATACTTAAATAAGACTTTTGTCTCAGGTACTCTGTCACAGGACCACAAAACACAGTTTTGACAAATCTCAGCTCATGAAAATAGTATTTTCTAAAAATTGCTAAAACCTCTGCATCTGGGCAAGATGGAATAAAGAGTTCAGATGTTCTATATCTCCCATCTTAAACTTAAAAAACAAGAAACAACATAAAGTAAGTTTTCAAGTACTACAATCATGACAATTAAATTCTATCCTAGAAATGGAACTTTATGATCATAACAGCTTCCTACACAGAGGTAGTTTCTAAGCCACTATCCCAGGGAGAACCTAGACAGAACCTACTTAAGGAGACAGCCAATCTCAGTTTTAAAAAATTAAACATATTGGACAAAAGCACACTAGAACAAAGAAACCAGGTAAGATAGAGTGGTGATTTACAGGTCTCCTTAGCTGCTGATCTACCCAGTGATAAGAGGAAACATCACCTTAGACTAAAAAAGTACATTGGAAACAACTCTACAAAGTGCACACCAGTTAGAACAGTTCAAGTTTCTAATAAGCAGGAATGAAAACCATAAATCACCACACATCAGAAAGGTTTGCCAGGCTTCTTATGTTCTATATCTCCTATCTTAAACTTAAAAAACCAGAAACAACATAAAGCAATCAGCAATCAGCTAAATGCCATAAGGAAAGAGAAGTAGAAAGCAGGAGAGATGACCAAGAGTCCTGGGAGATCTGTTACTTTTTATCTTGTATTTATATTTCCCACCCCGTTCCACAATTCCAAAGAAATAATCCTCTTAGAAAAGTTTAAGTTTTTTTCAAGTCAGATTTACCTTAAATCCTACAAAATTCACAAAAATACTATAACTCTCACCATTAACAAAATTTAAATGTCATACTCTTTCAAAATACCAGATACACTGTGGTTCTCAACCTTCCTAATGCTGTGACCCTTTAATACAGTTCCTCATATTGTAATAACCTCCAACCATAAAATTATTTCCGTTACTACTTTCCTAACTGTAATTTTGTTACTGTTATGAATTGTAATGTAAATATCTGATCCTGTAAATATCCAGGATCTCTTATATGTGACCCCTGAAGGGGTCAACCCAAACGTTGAGAGTCACTGACCCTCTAAAAAGGCACTTACTTCACATTTTCATGAAACCCCAATTATACATCAGTGTAATAGAGTGGCATTCTTCTGTGATTAAGCACACATTAAACTTACCAAAATCACAGTTGACTTGAACTAAGGATTCCAAGTTGAATAGCTGTTGCCTGATTTAAAAAAATGTGAGAGTAAATTTTAGCACAATGTAAAGTGTATACCAATTACATGGGTTAGGTTTCTAACACTACAGGATAGCTCCATTATTTTATAATTCACTTTGTAAATGTTTATTAAAAGCTTCCATGACAAGTTTCTTCTTTTGTTTGTTTTTGTTTGGTTTGGTTTTTCCGTTTAAATTTGGTTTTGTTTGGGGGGGTTGCAAGGGCAGAGGGAAGATCTGATGGAACAGGGAGATAAGCGGGATGGGAATGCACGATACGAAAACCACAAAGAAGCAAAAAAAAGTCAGCTTCAGACACCGCAAATTTTTTAAGATAAAGTACATCTCTCTAAACTTACAAAAGTATCTTTAGACAAATGATCTCAGAAACTATTTCAAAATCACAGCCTTTGGTAACAATGAGATATTTCTATCTTCAGGAAATTTAAGATACAACAAACATTTTTAAGGTTAAGTTTTATGTTAAACTGTATCATACTGCTATATAGTAGTTCAGAAAATAAAAAGAATTACTGCCCTGATTAGTTCCTAGTCAAGTTGATACAAGTTAGTCATCTAGGAAGAACTTCATTTGAGAAAATGCCTCAACCAGATTGCCTGTAGGGAAAGGCATTTTCTTTTTTTTTCTCCAGACAGGGTTCCTCTGTGGCTTTGGAGGCTGTCCTGGAACTAGCTCTTGTAGACCAGTCTAGCCTCGAATTCAGAGATCTGCCTGCCTCTGCTCCCCGAGTGCTGGGATTAAAGGCATGCGCCACCAATGCCCGGCTTACGGCATTTTCTTAATTCATGGTTGATGATGATATGGGAGGCCCAGCTCACCGGGGATGGTGGTATAAGAAACCAGGCTGAGCAAGCCATGGGAACAAGGCAGAACACAACATTCCTTTGTGGTCTTTGCTTCATCCTATATCCAGACTCCTACCATGCCTTTCTGTGATGATGGACTGCAACCTGTAAGCTAAGTTAACTCTTTTCTTGCCAAGTTGCTTTTTGTCATGGTCTTTAATCACAGCAGTAGAAAAGTAAACTAAAACAGTTATATAAATGAAAATTATACATATAAAGCCATAGATTGCCTCATTTTAATTCCTACTTGCCTCCAAATTCTATTGGAGAGACTCATTCATTGTAGGAGAAACTGTGGCCAGCCTACCCAAGGAGCAGTCACCCTGTCACAGGTGCTCGGGCCAGCACACACGGCTGTAGGGACACCTGACCCACAGACGCCAATAGGACCTTGGGAGGGGGTATAAAGGCAGGCCTAAGTCTGCAGCAGCCTGTGCTACTCAATGACTCCTGGTGCCTGAGTCATTGGTACTGCATCTTATCTTCTCACCCCCTCCCGCAAGAGGTGTCTAAAGAAGGGTAACCAGCAACAACTCTTGACAGGCCAGGGTGGCAGACACCTTTAACCCCAGCAATCAGGAGGCAGAGATACTCACAGGTGGGTATCTGTGAGTTCCAGGCCAACATAGTCTACAGAGCAAGGTCCAAGACAGTCAAACACAGAAACCCTGTCTCCAAAAACCAACCAAAACAAACCAAACAATAACAAAACCCATTCACTATAATGTTCACAATTATAGAAAATTCACTCCCCTTCTTCTCTCACGCTAGAGAGATGACCTCTGTGAGCACCACGCATGCATGTATACATTCATACAATCACACATTCGTTAATGTGTGATTGTATGAATGTACAATCACTTAAAAGGAAGAACTTAAAATACAGAATACATCAAAGATACACTGGCATCTCTTTATGAGGGCTCACAGAATGTAGTTTAAATCTTTAAATACTTGTCTTCGAAACAAGGTGTCACAAAACCAAGGCCAGGCATGACGGTACACACCTAAAATTTCAGCACTCATTAGGCTGAGCCAGGAGCATTGCTGTAAGTTTCAGAACAACCTGCACTACACAATGAATACAACTGAGACTCTGTCTTAAGAACAAAAACAATGCATATACAATGTTATGTATAGAATATTATACACACACGTAAATATTTATTCAATGCAAATATAGCTCAGTGGTGCGATGCTTGCCTAACATTTACAATAGCCTGTGTTTTATCTCTAGCATTGCACACACAGTAATAAGGACTCTGAAAAGCAATATAAACAACTCCTTAAAACCGTTATGTGGATAATGGTAAGACGAACAAAACAAAAGCAATTCCCGATGCTTTTGTAATCAGTATTGGGAAACACCCAGCAATGTAAAACTAGACAGCATCTAGAATCTGGGGTTAAAAGCAGACATACATGTACCTGAATAAATGAAAGAGCTCTCGACATGAAGTTGCTAATGCTGTTTCGGTAACCCACTGGATGCCAAATAGTTCTACTGTATCCTCTTCAAAGTTAGTTGGTAATGGATCAAGATTTAAAATCAACCTGTAATGAGAATGGCGACTTAAACATTTGAATCCAGGCTATACGAGGCATATATAAGTCAGGAAATGCTTGGGTATCTACACCTTATATTGCATAAAATAATGGCAATGTGGCTCAAAAGCCTAAAAGGATTCTAGGCAATACACACGGTCATAGTATTTTATCTTTGAACAACTGATGGGTTTTTAAATCACCAAATATTCTGAATTATGCCTGAGGGATAACATTATGAAGTTATGTAATGTGCTTTTAAGGTTGTTAAGTGGGTATAACCACAAAACCAGCAAAAAAAAAAAAATGGTTTCCTCCATTAATAAAAATAATTCAAGAAAAGCCATTTTACTGCAATTTACTGCAAACTCAACCAAAGTTAAGTCTATGACTCTGTATGCACAGACAACTTAGGGCTGGAAAGCACCCAGAGCAACAAAAACCCAGTTGCGTCCTTACTTACAAACTACTGAAAACTTGTAGACTGGTACTGTCCTTAAGAAGAAACACCAACTCCAATAGCCTAGGCTGCTGCTCAGAAAGCAAGAGATTATCAATGACCAAGAAAAGACTCAAAACCCAGGCAAGGCAGACACACTGCCTGGAACCTTCTAGGTACTATACATACCAAACAAGATTTGGTGGGCACCAAAGTTCAGACTTCAGTACCAATTAAGCAAACATAAACAAACACTGATGGGGAGCCCTCGATTAGTTTTTGTTACCTACCGCTTAAGAGCGCCACTGGCAAGGTAGGACTCTCCAGAAAACAACGCTCCTTCTCTCTTGTCGAAAGCGCAAGAAAAGCGAGGGGGCTTGCACCACTCCGTGCCCAGCTCCAGCTCCAAACTGTCCGTCAGGAACGTCGTGGACACGGCAGAACCGCCATCCATCATTCACATCGTGCCCTGAAATGACACCGTGGTACCTCACAGTCACCTCCAAGGCTTGGGAGAGAAGCTGGAGCACGCTGAAAAGTAGCCGAGGGGCTCGGAAACCCACAACGTGCCTTCAGCCAGGTCTGCAAACATCCGGGCGTCCTCTCGGGCCCCTCTGACCAGCCTCCCAACGCCGCCCTGGCTCCCTCCCGGCCACAGGGGGCTGCTGAGGCCCCCCGCGCACCTCAGGCGGCTTTCCTGGCGCGGACAGGGATGCTACAGACGGCCCCGCCGCCTCTGTGCCCTCCAGCGCGGGCCACCGTGACGGAAGAGCCCCGGGTGCAGCGAACGTTCCGCCCCCGGGAGACCCGCGGGCCGGCAACCAGAACGCGGAACACTCCGGGAACAAACCGGAAGCAGGCGAAATTCCCGCCACGGCGTGCCCCGCCCACGACGTGTCTGCCCCGCCCCCGACACCGCCCTCTCGCGATGCCTTCAGTGAAGCTAGTGGCAGAGCCCGAAATCTCGCGATAGCCTGTTGGTCCGGACGGATACCGAAGTCTGGAGTTTGTTTTTCTCCGGACTTTTGTGACTTCGGGAGGTGAAACCTCCTGAGAAACTGGGAGTTCTCGGTTTAGACGGAAGTGAGGAGGGTGTGAGAACAGCTGGACTCGGCTTCCGGTCAGCGGAGCTCCCGCCCCTGGTCACCCTCTTCCGGCCTCCCGGTGATGTAGGAAGCACGGTCCAAGAGAGCACCTTGGAAAAGAGAAGCCCGTGTACTCAAGCCACTGAATAATCAGCTTGCTTTTTCCCAGGCATGGCAACTTTTGCTCCTTTTGTAATGCATCCCGACAAAGTTGCAGTTTGGTGAAATACACAGACCACTCGTTTTCCTTATAGCAGTGTTCGTTAAAATTGACTTCTCAGGCTTTTTCAGCGTAACCAAGAGATGACTAACACATTTGCTTGTTACCATCTTGAGATGTAAGAGGTTAAGTTTGAACTCTAATCCTGGCTGTGATTCGAATATATAGTTGAACCTGTGTCCACTTCATTACAGAACCTGTCCTAACTCTTGTCTGTTTGAATTAAATACATCTTATTTTCTGACAGATTGGATAAAGTGAGAAAAAAAAACAGCAATATCTTTATTCCTGCCACAGGGTAGGGCTATGGATGTTGTATTTGTGCAGTTCAGTTGTACACTTGAGACCTGATGCTTTTTTTTTCCATTCATTCATTTAGCTCTAAATAAAGTCATGCACAATTATGATACATAATACAGTATGTTCACAATGGCATGGCTAAATTAAACCAATTAACATGTTGTGTCACACATATTCATTTTTGTTTTGAGAACACTTAAAGTATACTATCTCACAACTTTTAAAGTATAGCATATGTTATCAACCATATTTATCATGCTCTCAGTAGACCTCAAGACATCACAGAGTCCATGCCTCTTGCCCAACTGCAGTTTTATATCCAGAAAATTGTCCAATTGTGCTTTGTCATATTTATAGTCTTGACTTGTCTAGTCTCTATCATGAATGTCTCTTCCACAGTAATTTCAAGAATTTGAGAAAATTGAGTGGTTAGGACAATTTATCATATGACCAGTTTTCTTCCAAATACACTCTTGCCTGATGTGTTTGTTTAAATATCTGATGTTGATTAATCTACTTATGTGAATCCAGTAACTGGATTGAGAGGAACAAAATAATCTCTATTCATAAGTTAATCAAGTCTGTTAATGTGTTCGAATTTCCCAACAGACCTAGGGGGATGAAAGGGTCACTTAAAAAAGTGCGGCTCCCAAACGGACTGGATCCCAAAGTGTGATGGCTAAGCACCCACAGCTGGTAAGGTGTATTATCACTCTTCAGCCTAAGGGTAAATGTAAACAAGAACTACTAGAGAAAAATGGGATCTACCCCTGTAGGAAACAGCCACCTAACTTAATGTCACACATCAATGGTTGCATTCACAGAGAAGCATAGCAGCTTTTACCCCACAACCAAGCAGGGAAAAAAACTGAAAAGATTGAGTACTCAAATCTCTTTCTGTGTTTCATGTTTCACTGTCGTTGGCCAAAACTAACCAAAAAAAAAAAAAAAAAAAAAAAAAAACAAGGCAAGGATGCAGCCTATCAAGTATCTATTCCTTTGATGGCATCTACCCCATAAATGAAAAGGACTAAAGGAGAGTTATGGACAGTGAATCAGACAAAATTTTACTTATTTTTAATATTAATTTTGTCAAGATGTAACAATGTTAACTACTATTATATCTATTTAATAAATACTAACTTCCATATATGCAAATATAACTATATTGTTACTATAGATCATAGCAAATAATTTTGTTATTGCAGAAATATTCAAATAAGCAATATTGTTTTTAAAGATGAAGTGTTGATATCTTGTCTAGGGTGCCCCCAATTTCCTCTTCCTCCTGTCTCAGCCTCTCAAGTAGCTTAGACTACAAGCAATCATCACCATATCCACCTAACAATTTTAATTAGAGAATTCAAATGTCTCTGTAATTGATGATACAGTAGAAAATTAATACAACTATAAAAGATTTGAATAGTACCTCCCAATTTAACCTAATTGATACATGTGACTCAACTAACAATAAAAGAATATACAATCTAAAATGTATACGTGGAACATTCCTGAAGTTAGACTGTATTCAGCATCATAAAACAAGTTTCATCGGTTTAAAAAGGAATGAGGGCCGTCAGTGAAGTACAGTGGTGGAACATTTGCATAGCATGTATAAGTCCCTGAACTTGACTCTCAAAACTACAAAAAAAAAAAAATACAAAGTTTATTGTGTATCCACAATGAAATGAGGAGTCAAAGGATGAGAATATTAAAAAGTATGAACAAAAGTATGCAATGAGCAAAAATGAAATGTATAAATTCTTGAGAGCCACAAACTATCAAAGTGCACAAAACATCTTAAAGATGTTAACCTGAATAGCTCCATAAAGATAATCAAGTACAGAAATCTGGATCATCTTAGAAGAAAATTGCAAGACTTGCTTGACTGTTGCAATCTTGAAGGCATATTTAAAATTGTTTAGATTACTTTATTTGATCTTCATGAATGTTTTGCCTGCGCATAGGTGTGCACAACTTCTGTGATGCCTACAGAGTCAGAAGAGGGTGTCAGATATTTTCAGATGGCTGTGGGCCACCTTTCAAGTTCTGAGAAGCAAACCCAGTTCCTCTTCAAAAGCAATGAGTGCTCTTTCTTAACTGCAGAATTACATTTCCAGACCCATTGCAAATATTTAAGGAAGGAAAAATACTAATTTTGTAGTTACTCTTTCAGAAAATAGAAAGCTGAATACATCAAAACACATGAGTCTAACGTGACATTGATACAAAGTTCTGACTGACAAGAAAAAACTTCCTATCTAATATCTCTCACCAGCATGGAGGTATAGCAAGTGAAATGTAACTGCTTAAAAAGATAGTATAGTGAGAAAATCAGTTTCATTTCACTATTTTGTGAAATTGATTATATTAACAAAATTTAAAAGATAATGACATTATCATAGTAAAGAAATACATTTGAAAAAGTCTCATGATTTTTAAAAATGTTTTCTGCAAACTAACAACACAAGAAAATTTCACTAAGCTGATATGAGATTGTGTGTGTATTGTGTATGTTGTTGTTTTTTACCTCATGGCTAATCATAAAAATGAGTGCTTTCTCTCTAGACTGAGAAAAAAAGCAAATATGCATAGATTTTCAGCTTCTTTCAACATTTTACTTGTGTGCCTAACCAATGAAGTATGGTATAAGAAAGACAATTCAGATGGATTAGAGATAAATAAAAAAGAAGTACAACAATCTTCATTCTTTGGCACAATTGGCTATATTATAGAGAAGCCTAAAGAAATTCCAGTTATTTAAACTAATAGTGGATTCTGAAAGATATTAGGATTGACAGTTAATTACAAAAATGTTTATATGTTTATATTAAACTACAAATAAGAAATGAAGATTAAAGTGATGGCTTTGTCATCATATATATTTGAAATTGAAATGGCCTCTGTGCAAGGATGACATGCTAATTTGTGAAGTAGTCTATAATTTTATGTGAAAGAGAAAAATGTCAACTAAGGTAAACACATCAAAATAACAGTAATTTTTTTCACTAATAACTCTAAAAGCCAGGATACTAAAGAATGATGTATTTCAAGCTAGGAAAGTCAATAACTGCTGGATAGCATTGCTATGTCCAAAAAAGCTATTCTTTAAATTTGATGAAGAAATAAGGACAGTTCGAATAAGTACAAACTAAGATCACGAAAACTAATTCACCAATGCAGTAGATATTTAAAAAATACTAAGCATGAGGTAAGAACAGCCTCAATCATAAGACTACAGGATCAAGGGATCAACAGATACACAAAGGAGACCCTGAAAGGAATCTATCAACTCCAATAAATCAAGCCAGCAAATCACAAATTCTAATAGAGGAAAATGTAAAGGGCAAACAGTAATCCAACCAATCAGAAAAACAACAAAACTATAAGAGTTTGTGATTATTTTTTAGTAATATTAAATGTAAATGGCCTCAACATACAAATAAGTAGAAAAAGACCAGCTACTTAGATTGATAAACAAAATCCAACAGTCTGCTATCTTCAAGAAAAACCTCACTAGTAAAGATGCCCACAGACTGGAACTCAGGATGAAGATAATGTATTAAGAAGTTGGATGGCAAAAATAGACATAGCTACTCCAATACCTTACAAAATAAACTACAAAACTATTCAGAAAACAAAGTACTATATAATACTTTGGGGTAAAATTCATCAAGTAGACACAGTTGTACATGTTTATGCACAAAACATTGTGGATTTCCCTTTCATAATACTAATAGGGGTAAAAGGTCAGATATGTAAAGATTCCAAGATGGATGATTTTGATACCCTGATGCCACCCTCAAGTTATCCAAATTAAAAATGTCAACAAGAACAAATCAAGAATTAAACTATACATTTATCAAATGGTCTTTACCTAGCAGAAACAGAGCACATTCTTTTCAGTATTCAGTGGCATCTTCTCACCAACAAACTACTTTCCAGGTTATAAGTTAATACAAAATAATTTAAATAGTGTCTTTTTACCAAACCACAGTGAAATAGAACCAGGCTTCAATAGCAAAAACAAAAAACAAGTAGGTTGAATTGAATTTAAAACACCCTAACTATCACATATCCTTTCTGCTCCCCAGGGAGAGTGAGGCCTTCCATAGGGGGTCATCAGGGGTCATCCCTCTGGGATAGGGCCTAGGCCCACCCGGTGTGTTTTGGCCCAGGGAGTATCCCTCTACGTGGAATGGGCTCCCAAAGTCCACACCTATGCTAGGGATAAATACTGAACTACTACAGGAGGTTCCATAGATTTCCGAGATCTCCTCGCTAAAACCCACATTCCTGGGGTCTGGATCAGTCCTATGCTGGTATCCCAGCTATCAGTGTGGGGACCAAGAGCACAAATACTTTTTAAGTAAAGTAGAAGGATACAAACAGCATATGAAAGGAAGTAGCCTTTGTATATACCAGGAAGAACCTTATGGAGAAAGAACTCATAAAAGAATACCATTCACTGTAAGGTAAAAAATATCTAGGAATGGGTCCTAGGAGCTGGTTTAGCAGATGAAACATGTGTTATGTCTGAAGACTGGAATTCACATCCCCAGATCTAGAGGCAAGTTAGGCTTGCATGGTATTTACCTATAATCTCTGGACTTGGAAGGTAGAAAATAGGTAGACCGTACAGAGTTAGTAAACTCAGGGTTCAGTAAGAAATCCTACCTCAATATACACACTGGAAAACAATCAAGTAAGGCACCCAATGTCAATTTTCCACCTAAACATACATGTACCTACACATACATGCAAACACACACACACACACACACACACACACACACACACACACACACACAAAAAAAAAAAAAACCCACAGGAATAAACCATTTAAGTAGCCAAAGGCCTCTGTGGGGAAAATTTTTAGACACCAAAGAAAGAAACTGAAGACACTGGAAGGTGGAAAGACCACCACCACCCCACTGTTCATGGATTGGCAGCATCAATATTGTGAAAGTGGCTACATTACAGAAAGTTACCAATTAAATCAAATATCATGCAATAAGTCTCCATGCAAATACCAATGACACTCTTCATAGAAGTAGAAAAAATATTCCTAAAATTCATATGGAAGCAAAAAGCACCAGAATAGCCAAAGCAATCATGAGTGACACTTGAGTAGTCACAATACCTGAATTCAATGTATGTTATACAGTCATAGTATTAAAAGTAGCATGACACTGCACAGAAACAGATAGGTAGTCCAATGGAGTAGAAGATCCAGAAAATAAACAGACACAGTAGAGCCACCTACCTTTGATAATAGTTTCAAAACATATGCTAAGGAAAAGATAGCCTTTCTAACAAATGTTGGGAAAACCAGGGTTACCCCATGCAAAAGAATGAAATTAGAACTCTCAACCTGCAAAAGCTATCTATTCAAGATGAATCAAAGACCTTAATGTAATACATGAAAGTTAGCGACTGCTAGAGAAAAGCATAGGCATAACACTTCAAGATACAAGGATAGGCTAGTATTTTCAGAAAAGGACTCTCATAGCATAGGAAGTCATCCCCCAAATCGACAAGTGGTATTTTGTGCAGTTAAAACCCTTTTCATTTTAAAGAAGAGAATCAGTGAGGAAGCAGTCTACTACAAATCATATAATGGATAAATAGTGATAACATCTGGGATATAAAAAGTACAAAAGCCAAGCAACCAAAACCCAACTCATTCACTCAATAAATGGGCTAGTGATATGAATATAATGTTCTCTGAGAAATACAAATGACCAATAAATGCTTGAAAAGGTGTTCAACATCCTCAGCCATTTGAGGAACTGGAAATAAAAACTGCTTTGAGATTCCATCTCACTCCAGTAAGAAGCTTTATTATTAAGAAAATAAATGATAATAAATGCTGAAGCTGCTTTGAAACTCAGTCTAGTGGTTTCTCAAAAAAATAGTTAAAAAATAAACCCTACCACCTGTACCACATCTGGGCATACACCAACTCTATGTTATACTGTAGAGATGTCTGCAAACCTATGTTCATTTCACTACAGTGAAAGCTATATAGATACCTACTATCACAGGGAAGTTGTGGCACATGTCTTTAATCCCAACACGGGAGGCAGAGACCTGAAGATCTCTGTGAGTTCAAGGCCAGGCTGGTCTACAAAGCAAGTTCCATGACATCTAGAGCTATTACACAGAGATACCCTATCTCAGAAAAAAGAAAAAGAAACCTACTATCTATAACCCAAATCAAAAATACAAAAGAAAGATTGAAGTAATTACTCTATATGGCTATATAGTGCTGATGCTAAAAGCAATGGGTTACTAAAAATAATTCCATTTCCTGGTATGTAATAGCTCCTCAGAAGTTGGTCAGGGAAGCTCCAGTAACCACCCCCCCCCAAACAATATGGGTTCTTGTTCATCCTCTTGGTTCTTCACTGGCAGACAAGACCCTATTGCCACTAACACCACACACCTTGGCTATAAGATGTAGAGAAAGCAGCCTGCAACTGAATTGAAGCTTCCTCCCTGTTGGCTAGTTTTTAAAGTGCCCAGATGATTAAGGGAGGAAAGGCATCAGCGGTCTTACTTAGACTTGATCCTTATTGGAGAAAAGAGGAGGAAGAACTGCCAGGTAAGATGTGCCCACTTATGCAAAAGTGACACTAATGTTAGGAATAACCAAATGCCCTCTGAGATGCCTGCTACAGAAGGGAACCCACAACTGATAGCGTAAATCCTGTTAACAAACTGTGCCTAGGGGAGGCCTTATGCCTAAGTGGAGAACTTCTTACTTACTGTTTAACTGAATTGATATGGAATCAAACTACCTTCTGAATCTCTTTGTTCCCACTGACATAACCTGCTCTTGGACCTAGAGAGATGGCTCAGTGGTTAAAAACACTTTGCTGCTCTTGAAGATGACCTGAGTGAAGGTGAGGGAATTAAGGAGTTCACCATAACCAATATAAAGAAAAATAGGTGTTTATTGGCGAACAGCTTATGTAGATAAGAGTAAATAACTGCCGCAGCGTTCCTGTTCCAGAAGATGCAGTCTATGCCCTTCCGAGAGAGAGTGCGCCCCCCCCAATTCTCTACCTTCAAGCAGTCACATCCGCACTTGAATCCATGCCCAAAAGGGTATAGCGACTACAGCAATTTTCAGTGGCAAGGCTAGATGACATTACAATTCCCCTTTTAGTCTAAAGAAGAAGGTTTCAAGCTTGATGCAAAAACTATATGCAATGATAACAAATGTCAAGTATATTCCAGGAAAAGGAAAGGTTAAAAACATACACAAATTAAGACCTACAACCAGCAAGAGCAACATTGAGCAATAGACACATACTACATGTCCAATATCAGGGTAATGGCACATAACAGAGATTACTCCTATAGCAGTCCTCGTCTGGAAAGTCTAAGTCTTGTACCTAGTATTTTCTGTCTAAGATAAAAGAGGATATTAATTGTGACTTTCTAGTCAAAGACCTGAGAAGCAAAATAACATTACTAGGGTAGGCAGGAAGTGCAAGTGTGTGACTTTCTAAAGGTGCAAGTGAAGACAGAAACAGCAGGCTTCCTGGACTGTCACTCAAGGTCTCACAGCAATGTTGGGGTGACCAGCTTTGACTAAGGCCTATAGTATCAGACAGACCATTTCAGAAGCAGGGACATTAAAAAACTGTCTTACCCTGACTTGGCAAGGTTCAGTTATCTCTTTAAGTTTATCTCCTGCTAGCATGTCCAAAATCAGAGTTTGAGGTGGGGGCAGTTCTATGCCCAAAAGGCCAGTAGCCAAGGAGACAATGAACTCCAAATGGACTGTCATCTGTGCCCATCATGCTCTTGGGAATAGCTGGGTGCTGTCAGGAGCAAATGTGTCTCATGTCAACGGAGTACTAAATTATTAAAACATTTAAATGCCATATTCTGTAGGTTTTTGAAGTGTTTGAAGATCGAATATCCATGTTGGGTACATCTCTGATCACCTGACTAATATCATAAAGTATAAAAAGCATGGGTAACTATAATTTGTAATTCTCAGGAATACAATTGCTCAATGACTGAAGCTTCTCAAAATTATTTAAACAACCTTAAAACTGATATGTAGCAAGTGTTGTTCTTTTGTTTAAATTACAAATGCGTGACGGAACATGAACCAAGAGATTCATTGGAGTTTATTAAGAGGAGAGAGTGAGGGGGTGAAAGAAGAGAGAAAGAGCCAGAGAGCAAGAGAGCAAGAGAAGAGAGAGTAAATGGGCAGAGGTCTCTGTTTTAAAGGGGTCTTTTGCACCTGTGTGCAGATTAGTACTCATGGAACCCTGGGCTGACCAGAGTACTGCCTGAGTTTGTTCTGCCAGGTAACAGGGCAGGCCAGCATAATGCCTGATCCTTTCATTCCCAACTTTACTTATTATTAAAAAGGTGAGGAGTTAGACATGCAAGGATTGGAATAAGGACATCGAGTTTTCAAGACTACTTCCTGCTGACTTGGGGGGTGTTGACCATCTTTGGGGGACCTGAGAAAGCTGGGGTGCTGCCTGCCATGTCCTTGGGTAGCTGGTTGTTTCATCACAGTCCAGGCTGTATGGAACTCTCTGGCGCCTCTTAGACCTGGCAAGATCTTGGCAGAGCAGAGGACAAGGTTAAGTTTAGAAAAAAAAATTTTTTTCCCTTAGGTCCTGGTACTTGAGGGAAAAATTGTAAGATGAGGGAAGGGTTCCCAAGGGGTCCCAAGATGAGGGAAGGGAGTCCTAGGACCAGGGAGAGATTGAATAATATTTATCTGGAGGGAATGTGACCCTGGAACTTACAAGAATCTTTTGAGTTTATGAAAACATAAGTATTAGCAGCATATTTATGTTAGAAATGACTTGGCTGAAAGCATTAACATTTTAAAAACTGACAGGTATCTTTAGGACAATGAAAAACACCTTAATTTTGATGTTGCAGTTGTTGGATAGTGGTACAGCATGTTGTTTAGTGCCCTCTCAGAGTTTTGGCTGAAAGCATTAACATTTTTGTAACTGACAGATATCTTTAGGACAATGAAAAGTACCTTCATTTTGACTTTGCAGCTATTGTATAGTGGTATAATATGGTATTTTGTACTCTGTCAGAGTTGGATTATTAGCTTATCAGAACTTTATTAATTAATGTTAAGACTATGAACAGTAGCATAATGAAAGAGAGAAACCTGGAACGTGTTTCATTCTTTTGAATGTCTCAACTCACTTTATTTGTCATCACTTAAGCCTTTTTATCCTTTATAACTTTAATTCATACACCTTACATTATCATCTTAGAACTTTCATTCTCAGACCTTCATAACTTGCATTTATCCACCTTGGTAGACCTTTCTATCCTCACACCTTTCTAATTTACATATTCAGACCTTCATGCCTTACACTTTCCTACCTTCACATGGTTAAACCCTAAAATACCTGTCCTGAAATCTGTTTTGTGACAGTTGGAGCTTTGGCTGTTGCTTTAATTTGGCAAAGCCACCAGTCCTCAAAAGCAGCAGAGTTCTTGAGAAGGATAAAATTTTACCTGGATTAATTATTAGAGAATAAGAGAGACTTGCTACCTGGCCTCATGGACAGCCATCTCCAGGTCCTCCACAGTTGTTGAGGTTAGAGGCTTTTAAGGACACCTACCTTCTACTGATAGCATGGGACCTTTGGATTGGGAACTTTAGGAAGAATTGCCTACTGTTGGCCCAAGCAATGTGGAGAAAGTCAATTCCACTGTCTTCTTGTCCATGGTCCAAAGACTCCTTTGCAGCAGTTGAGGTGAAAGGCAGGATTGCTCAGTGACTAGTGTTACCACTTTTGTGGGCGGAGTTTCTTTAGTGCCTATCAGTCTTCTTAGAGGTAATGGGGTGGGGCCAGCAGTTGGCCTCTCTCTCTGTTATAAAAATCTTTTTAATAAAACATTTTAAATGCCATATTCTCCAGATCTCTGAGCATTTGAGGGCTGTCTGTATGTTTAGTATATCTCAGCAGACAAAATTTGTCTTAAGTTACTTGCCTTAATCACATAGGTGGATAGGTAAGGCTTTGTCCCTGTAATTAATTTGTATGGCTACAGATTAGTATGGCTGCAAAGACAGTTTGTTGGAGAACTGAATCCAAGCTGAGAGGCTGTGGAGGGATGTTTTATTCAGAGCCCTCTAGCCTGGTTTTAACTGGTTTTTACTTAGTAGGTTAGATTCACACCTCTAAAGGACAAAGAAGTAGAGAAAAAAAATCCCCTTTTGTAATAGAAGCTTAACCTTTGTAAACAGCTTAAAGGAAGGACTGGGAGCTATAAATATTTTGTTAATTTGAAATAGATCTTTATAACGTTGAATGTTTACCATCATTTAAAGATACATAACAATTTAGAAATATTTGAGACTTAACACTTGAACCTAAGTTGCATAGAGTTAGTTTACATTTTTAAACAGTAGCTATATGTATGTACACATATAGATATATTAAACAGGGCTGGGTAAAAGTAAGGAGAACCAGAGTGTGATCTCTGATTTTCATGTTGCAGCAAACAGACAGGATATTTAAAGATACAGAGTAGACTAAACCACTGCAGATGGAACAGGCAAGGTTTTTGTGTGAAATGTGTCCCCTACTGGGCCCTGGAAAGGCACATCACTTCGCAAAAAGCCATGCACAACAGAGCCAGTGAAAGAAGAAATTAGAATAAAAAATAAAAGGCAAAAATGTCGGCAGGAGCAGGCTATACTGTCCCTCTGCATAAGCTGAGGGAAGGGAGTGACCAATTGAGTGGGCAGGCCTACAGCCAGGCCCCATGGTCAAGATGGCTGCTTCCATAAGCACATTCCCATCCAACAGAAGTTAAAAAACTTGAGCTGCTGGCATCTGCACTGGGAAGAAACACTGTAGAAGAGCAGCAGAAATAGTACAAACAGGAGAGTGAGAGACTTTTTGAACAGGAACATAAGAGTTCTAGTGAAACAGGACATTCCCAGGTAGAAGGAGGTTCCCACCCTAATAGGAAGTGGCACGATGCCACTCTGGCAGGCAGCAGAGTTCTAGCATGCCAGGAAGAGGAGGGAAACAGACAAGTTTAGGGAAAGAGATTGTTTAGCAGAGAGGTAGAAGAAAACTTAGAAATATAGTAACTCCTTTCATTTACCTGTCCACTGGCAGTAACAGGAAAGGTCCTGTAAAATGTTTCAATCTAAATAGGTTGTAAGCTGCCAATTTGACGCATATTTCCCATGGGTGAGGCTGAAAATGGCAGATCGTTCTTGGAGCTTATCAGCCTGAGAGCAAGGCCAAGGACAAGAAGGCCCAAAAGGACTCAGTAGTCCGAAAGATGGTAAACAGTAATTGCCAGAGGTGTAAAGCCAAAATGAGTACTGTGTAGTGCAACATAATAAAATATCCTAAATTGTATCAATATACAAAATATCTTAAGCATATGTAGAAGCATACATACATAGAATGTGATAAAGTTAGTTTTATATTTGTGCACAAAACATCATAAACAGAAAGAAGACCCTTCACAGTATGACAACATATAATATACAAATTGTCCAAGACAGGAATACAAAGTTAATTTTTCATAAGTTTCAACATATAAGAATCTATAACAATGTCAGTTGTCTAAAGCTAATAGTTGCTAAAATAGTTCACAAGAAGATATGTTAATCTACCTATATCCCACCCCATCTATACCCTTAAAACTTTTCTAAAAGAGATTCCCGAATCTGACTATCATCTTCCATTTCCAGTCCCACACAACTTAAAACCAACACTAAGCAGGTGACACTTATCCATTTTCCAGGTGTGTGTATGTGTGGGGGGGAGAATATCATCTAAGCCAACTGTAGGGAAAGGGGGTGTTGTTTTACTTCCTGCTGTCATGGGGCAAAGGTGACTCTATGGAATCCTGTAGAAAAGAAGAACTAAAGCAGTGGTTAGGTCTCAAGAGGACTCGCTGTAACATTTGTAGCCTGTCTCTGAGTGCCAGGCGATGCTTGTCTGAAGTTCTAACTGAAGCTCTGACCAGAGTGTTATAAGAAGGTATACCATCTAGCTAATCTGGAATTGTCTAAAGCAGTAGTAGTCCCAAACGGATCCTTGAGTGGTGTATACTAGTTCAAAGACATCAAGTTGAATCAAGTGGAATCGACGTTGTGGGACACCATCTTCTTTCTGGAGACTTTAAAGATTGCTGTTAGGAAATTTTATTGTTCACTGTGGAATACTTAAATATTAATATCAACACAGAAAGTTTAACTTTATAGGTATAAATAAACATACAATACTGGAGAAGGTAGCAATAGGGATGAAAATAAGTACGAGAGAAATTAGGATTTTTGAGAGATAACAGAGGTTTTTTTTTGTTGTTTTTTTGAGACAGGGTTTCTCTGTGTATCTTTGGAGCCTATCCTGGCACTCGCTCTGGAGACCAGGCTGGCCTTAGAGCTCACAGAGATCTGCCTGCCTCTGCCTCCCGAGTGCTGGGATTAAAGGCATGCGCCACCAACGCCCGGCGAGAGTTAACAGAGTTTTGACAATACTAGTCCTTAGATTTTTGTTTTCTTCTATCTCATACCAGTTGGCTCTATGATATGAGACAGAAACTCTGAATTTTTCTTTTTCTTTTAACAACATGTTTGAATCTAGAGAAGGAGAGCCAAATCCAGCTCCAAAGCCAGCATTGATTGTTACATGAATTGGGACTGCTAGTGTACTGGGAAATAAGGAGATATATAGGCATTCAGGCAGAGAGATTTTACCCTGAATAGGTACTGGTACCATAATTCAGATTCTTCTTTGATGATTCTTTCTAGATAGCCATCCTTTCTTCTTTAGGCATCTATACAGCTGATGTGTTTTGGCTTCTTAAAGATTAGTGTTTTCTGTTTCCTTGTAAAGACAAGAACAGAACACTTCCCCAATCTTTGTGAGGTTTCCATACAGCTTGTGGGATTTACCTTGATGGATGACCTATCATTTCTCCTCATCAAGAGGTTTCTCCTGTTCGAATCAGATCTTGATCAACTTTGATGGTATCCAAAGCTTTTCTTCTCCTGTAAAAACATAAGTGAAACCCCTCCCCCAATGTAGCACATATCCTTGTTTCTATTCTGAGGTCAACACATCCTTGAAGTACACCAGCTGATTTAGCTCAGAAGTTTTTTCTATTGCCAAATGTCTTTTCATTACATTACAGCTCACAGCTGTCTAGTTCCAGGGGATCTGATGCCCCTTCTGACCTCCACAGACATACATACAAGCAAAACACTCATACACATAAAACAAAATCATTTTTTAAAAAGCTACACTCAGCCTTGAAAGGCTCTCTTTGCAGTAAATGGTATTGAGTTCAGAAACCCAAAGCTTCCCAAGATGCTAAAGATAAATAACAGTTGATAACTCCACCCCAAACTGGACATTTTATATCATCTCCCTTATGATAGCTTAAATGAGGAATGTCTTTGTCTTTCATAGGCTCATGGGCTGTTTGGTGGCACTGTTTGGGACAATTATGGAATCCTTAAGTGGTGGAGCCTTGCTAGAGGAAGTGTGCCACTGGGAGCAGGCTTGGAGATTGCATAGCCTGGCTCCATTTTCCCTATGCCCTGCCCCACCTTTCTTTTCTTCCTGTGGCTGAGATGTATCTTTTCTGCTTCCTGACTTCCAGAATTGCCTGTTTGAATCAGATGTTTTGCTTTCATGGCTCCCTGCATGTCCCTTGAACTCTAAGCTAAAATAAACTATTTTCTTTGCTGGCTTGTTTTTTGTTGGGGTATTTTATCATAGCAGGAAATTATTATGTTCATTTTTATTAGTTATTACAAACTTGGAATCTACTCTATAACTCTAAAACAATCTGAACAGGGCACTGCACAGTTAAAAATTGCTATATGAAGACATCTTTGCTCATCACTTTTCATCAGTATTTGTGCATCTTTTGTACATTATAGCCTAAGATAATTCTTCATCTAAGTAGTCCAGAGAAGCCAAATATTGGACAGCCAGATGTGAAGCAGTCTGCACACATCTGAAATGGAATGAGAATAAGCAGCTTTAACTGACAATCCCTCCAAGACAATGAAGAATGAAGGAAACATGATTCTCTGAAGTAAAAGCAACATTGTTAGCAACTAAAAGAATTATGTGTTGTATAACTAGAGAAACAAATGCTTTGAACTGTTGCTCCACTCCCTTCAAGATGGGGTTTGCTTATATTCTTCTACATCAATATTAACATTGTCATCAATATCTCTATGGCATCACTTCCCTACATAACACTGCTGTGTCCAAACAAATCCAGTCATTTCTCTTTGCTGTTTTGTAAATGCCACAGTAAAATCTAGAAGATGTCTGTGTGATTCTGAGAAGTAGTTTCCCTTAGGGGTAAGATGTCCGATGTGGAGGCTGCCTCTATGTGAGCCAGTGAGCCAGAGAATCAAAATAAGAAAAAAAAAAAGAACAAATAGACATTAAATTAAAGAAATTCAAGAAGAGGTTTAGAAATATATGGAAAAGAGTAATTAATTTTTTAAAAAATCAAGAAAATGAAAACAGGAATGGTGACCCAACAAGTCATCCAGGTCTACTAGGCCACCTGCTTCACAAATATGGCCACAAAGAAAAAAAGTAAACTAAGGATGACTCCTCCCTGTAGGAGCTTGCAGTGGGAAAAACATCTAAAGGTAAGCTGTTCCCAGAGGACCATGGGCAGGTATCAGATGTGGAGTGAGAGACTCTGAAATTGAGAGATTCTCTACACCTATAATACCTCTGCTCCACCATAATCCAGCATTTGTCTTTTTTTTAACGTTAGCCATTCTGCCAGAATATATTGAAATCTGAAAGTAGTTTTAGTTGTGTTTCACAGATGGTTAAGGATGTTGAGTATTTTTACAAAATGTTTCGCAGTCATTTCTATCTCATTTTAGAGAACATTCAGTTTAGTTCCATGCCCCACCTTGTAGGTGGAGTTTTCAGTCATTTCCGAATTACCAAACAGAGTCTGATATTAATTATAAATGCTCACTCAACAACTCAAAGCTCTTAGAACTTAACCCATTGTTATTAATCTATGTGTTCCCCGAGGATGATTGCTTTTACCTCTCTCTCATTTTGTGTGTTTGACCCATTCTACATCTAGCTGGTGACTCTTCTGACTTTGCCCCTCTTCATCCCATCACTCTCAGTTTAGCTTTCCTGCCTAACTTTACCTGTTCATCTATCAGTTTGTCAGTTTGTTTCTTTTTTTAATTTTTTATTTATTTACTTTTATTACATGTATAGAGTTCTGCCTGCATCTACATTTGCATGCTAGAAGAGGGCACCAGATCTCATTTTATATAGATGGCTGTGAGCCATCATGTGGTTGCTGGGAATTGAACTCAGGTCCTCCGGAGGAGCAATCAGTGCTCTTAATTTCTGAGCCATCTTTCTAGCCCTGTCAGTTTGTTTCTTAAGCCATTCATAGGTATATGTATTCACACAGTGTACAGAGGATTATTCCACAGCACCATCTTTTAATTGAATTGTTTGTTTTCTTGATGTTAGTTTTTCTAAAGTTTTTTTTTTCTGTTCTGTGGGCTGCGTCTTCATTCGAATGATGGTACTCTTTGTTGTACAGAAGATTTTTAGTGTTATGAGGCCAGTTACTGATTATCGGTCTTAGTGCCTGTGCTATCAGAGTCCTGTTCAGAAAGTCCTTTCCTGTGCCAATGAGTTCAAGCATATTCCCTACTTTTTCTTTTAAACATTTTTAAAACTTTTTCTTTTATTCTTAGTGTGCATAGAGATCTCAAATAAATAATATAATAACATTTTAGAAGGTTTTAGAAAAACAAGAAGAACTGAAATTAAAATATAGCAGATAGCAAAAATAATAAATATGAGACCAGAAATTAATCAAGACTAAAAGAATATTACTTACAACTCATCAAGGAGTTGGTAGTATAAAAATATTAACAAGATTGAACAACTCCTAGCCAAACTCACTGATGAAAAAAAGAGAAAACCCAAATTAATATAATTAGAAATGAAAAGGAGTTTCAACAACAGAACTTTATAAACTCCAGAAAGGCTTCAGGGAGTACCATAAATATTTATATTCCAACAAGTTGGAAAAAAAGTATACATTTCTAAATACTATGAACTGTTAAAATTATAGCCAGATTATGCAAACAAATTAAACAGGTCCATAACAAGGAATGAAATTAAAGTAATAATTAAGCATTTTTTTCAAAAAGAAAAGTACAGGACCATATGGATTTAATATTGACTCCTATGAAGCTTTCAAAGAAGATTTCATATCAACACTTCTCAAAATGCCCCACAAAATAAAACAAGAGCACTTTCAGGCTCATTTCACAGTCAGGATAGCCCTGCTATCAAAACCAAGTGATGGCGCAGCAAAAAGAAAAAGAAAACTACCAATCTTGTCCCTGAAAAGCACAGATACAAAAATCCTCAACAAACTACATACTAATTTTACAAATTATATTCAAGATCACATGAACAAGAATATACATCATGATAGTTTGACTCATCCCAAGGATGCACGTTTGTTTATACACACACAAATAAATAAACGTAATACGTCATACTAATATATTTAAGGATGGAACTATAGGATTGTCTTAATTGGTGCAGAAATTATATTTAAAAAGCTCAACATGGCATCATGATAAAAGCCCTGAGGACACTAGGTGTAGAAAGAACATAAAACAATGTATTATATAGCAATTATATGGTAAAGGTTCAATATTACAAACCTATAGCCAATATTATACCAAATGGGTGAAAATTATACCATTTCCTCTAAATCTGACATTAAATAGGGTGTTCCCTCCCTCTACTTTTAGTCAATATGGTCCTCAAAATTTTGCTAAAGCAGGTAGAAAGAAGAAAAATATAACATGGGAAAAAGTAAGAAAGGAAGAAGCCATACTATCCCCATTTGTTGACAGTGTGATACTATACGCAAAAGGCTTCTGAACCCATCCAAAACACTTCTGAAGCTGATAGTTTGAAAATGGTTATCGTTATTGTAACTGAAAATGTTAAGTAGGAGAAACAATATTACAGACACCAATGATTAATTTGCTGAGAACAATATTAAGAAAACATTACACTCAAAACAGCCTTTAAAAATATCTAGTCATAAACCTAATCAAGTAAATGAAAGCCTCCCACAAAGAAAACTTGAAAATTTGAAGACAACTAAAAACAGAAATTGAAAAAGACTCTAGATGATGGAACAATTTTCTATGCTCATAGATTTGCAGAATTAATATTGGGGAAAATGGCTCTTCCATTAAAAGCAATCTTCAGATTCAATGAAATCATCATCAAATGCAAATTGTATGTTTTGCAGACTTAGAAAAAACAAAATTTATATGTAACACAGAGAGAGGAGAGAGAGAGAGAGAGAGAGAGAGAGAGAGAGAGAGAGAGAGAGAGAGAACACAACATAAACATAGTTTCCACACTGCATGACTTCAAATCATATCACAGAGCTATAGTGATGACCACAGCATGGTCCTGCTACCAAAGTAGACAAGCAATCCATGGAGGTATATTAGAGCACTAATATAAATCCACACAACTACAGACACATACTTTTTGACAAAGGTGTAAAACAAGACACTAGAAAAAGGGGGGATTAGAAAGATGGCTCAAGGTTAAGAGCACTTGCTGCTCTTGAAGACCTAAGTTCAGTTTCTAGCATCCATATCATATGGCTCACCACTATCTGTAACTCCATCTTCAGGAAACTTGACTCCATCTTCTCGCCTAAAGCTTGTTAGCGTGTACGCACACACACACACACACACACACACACACACACACACACACACACACACACACACACACGTCAAAAACTGAAAGAATATAGCCTTTTAAATAAATGGTGCTGGCAAAACTGGATATCTACCTGTAGTAGAATAAAATTAGATTGACATCTCATATCCAGCCCCCAAATAAATTCAAATTGTATCAGAAGCCTTAATTTAAAACCAGAAACACTGAAACTGCTAAAAGAAAACAACCAGAATATAGCTATAAGAAATTCCTGAATAGAACCCCAATAGCACAGGAAATAGCTCAAGAACTGACAAATGAGTTTACATGAAATCAATAGCTTCTGCATAGTAAAAGAAATTATCAAAAGTATGAACAAACAAGCTACAGAATAGGAAAAATTATTTGTCAACTATACTCTGAAGGATTAATAAGTAGGCTATATAGAGACTTGAAAGAGAGCTTGGGAGATGCCTCAAGCAGTTATGTGTACATGCGGCTCTTCCAGAAATCTGTAGTGTGGTTCACAGAACCCATGTTGGGTGACATAAGTCCCTGAAACTTGTGCTCAGGGAGACCCAATGCCCTTTTCTGACCTCTTCAAAAACTTGCACCCACACGTCATGCATGCATATACACATAATTTAATGAAGGAAGTGAGAAATGACAAAAATAAATGCCAGATTAAAGAAATGCCAAATTGCTAATCAATAAATGGGCTAATGAATTCAACAGACAAATCTCAGAAAAATTAAATACAAGTGGCTGATAACTGTTTTACAGTGTCCAACAGATCTAGACTTCATAGAAATATAATTTAAAATTATTTTTAGTTTCTATTTCACCCTAGTCAGAATGGATTGCATCCAGAAAACAGCTGACAACAAGTGATGGAGAGGAAGTGGGGAAATAAGCTATTATAAGAGTGTGAACTGCTATAGCCACTGTGGAAATCAGTCCCTGTCTCTGTCTCTGTCTGTCTCTCTGTCTCTGTCTCTGTCTATTTCTGTCTCTGTCTCTGTCTCTGTCTCTCTCTCTCACACACACACACACATACACACAATTGAACCAATATATATGTGACACAGTTATAGCACTTCTGGGCCTATATTAAAGGGCTCTTTGGGTATATCTATATACAAAAAATATATATCATTATTGCTATTTTTTCATAATAGCAAGAAATGGAGTAAGCCTAGATGCCCAGTAATAGATGAATTGATAGTGAAAAGGTAGAATATATATACAATGGTATTTTATTCAGCTATAAGATTAAAATTTGTAGGAAAATGGATGGAGCTGAAAAACTGACTCCATACCATAGAGACAGAAGTATCAAAGATAAAATTCAAAAATCCCCACATTTTAACAATCAGAATGAGGCTACTTCTAATATCTAGCTCCTAATAGCCTATTGTGTCTGACTCCAAACACAAATGCATACTAATCAACAAAATAGAATTTAGTCTGTCCTCTCAGATACGAATCTTATACAAGTGTCTCATAGGATAAGTCTAATTAACTACCTCTCTTCTGCTATAAAAGACTTAGAACCCCCTTTACTCAGATGTTGCAATACATTTTACAGGAGCTCACTAACTATGGTATCAGCATACCATATTTAATAAATACTGTCTTCTTCTCTTGTTGTTTTGTAAATTCATTTTGGTATGTCACATCTCTCACATACTGCATTTTGGTGACCTTTATGATGAAAGGTTAAAAGTATCGATCTCAAACACACAACAAGTAGTAACTTGTTTTTAATGCCTCATGTAAACCCTGTGACTTACTCTTGAAGTGCTGTTTGGGCTCTTTTCTGGAGAGGAAACCTACGCTTCATCCCACATCCCATGGACATGAGACAAAGTCTGTAAAACATCCCATATAACAGCTCTTAAGAGAAAATAAACACAAATGTTTAGGCTGGATAGAGAAACACTGTATTCCTCTGGCCCACTATAGGAAAATCTCCACACACCAAACTAGAAATTCTATGAATGTTCCCTCCCCAAGTGAGCTTTGAGCTAAGACTTTGTTTTTCAATACTCTATTTCTAGGCTTTATCTTGCTCTCTAACTGAAGTCTATAATGATCTTGCTTCTGTACTTTGCTTCTCTGGGAGATATTTCTATATGTTTTCCTCCTCTTTGAGGCTCCTTCTGAGAGAACACTGGCATCAGATGATAACCCGACTAACAGACAAATAGGAAAAGACACCACAAACAAACAGCAAGATGGATTACTTCTGCCTTTTATTCATACAGCAGAAAGACTTGGAAGGCTTCTTTTTTCCTGCAGTGGACCCCTTTCCAACCGGCCTACTTAAATATGTCCCAGAAAGTCTCTAGACATGTGCTGTAAGCCAATCAGTCCACTCTTCTTTGTTTAAGCTAAGCAATCAAAAGGGGGTGTGCAGTAAAGGGACCCATCCCACACCGCTGCCACTTAAAACTTCCAGCTCTCCAAAGGAAATGGATTTTGATATCTGAATCTCCTCCCCATTCATATGACTTCTGTGTCTTTGTGTGCTCTCTGTGTGTGCTTCTATGTTTTTAATAAAACATATTTACTTGTTGCAACTATGATTATGTCCTGCCTGGGACCTCTACCTGGTTCTTACCATATCTGTAAAGGAAATAACTGAAATAATTCATGCACCCAGGAACCAATTGGATCCCTAGTCCTCTTCCCTACATTGACAAGACCAAAGGTCTCCCATACTGCATCCCTTTATGCCCATTGATATAGAAGAACTTTGGGCAGTTTTGGTGGCAGATAATCATAAAGTGAAACTCATGATTGACTTGGGGCATGGTTTTAAGCACTGTCTTCCTCACCTGGTCCCAGATCTCAAAGACCACAACCATCTAGGGCCTATTGGCACAGTTCCTAAGATGTTACTCCATACTCAGCCACTATCAGTTCGTGGGGACTGTTACACTTCTGTCATTCTTTTTAAATAGTTCTCCATATTCTAATCCCACTTCTTATATGAGATCAAAGTCAAATTGCTTCTCCCTTCAAGGAAGCACTAATACTTGCCTCTAAAATTCAGAGCAAGGTCAAGGCCTCAGATGTAGGGAGATGTGATAGAGAGGGCTGAAATGACCACTTCCATGGTCATACAGCTTAAGGATTCTACTTCCCACATCAAAATCACCATAAACTTAAAACAGAGAAGATCTTTATAAGTCAAGGACCAAAGAAGCAAGGATTATTGGTTAAATGTCAATAATTCTTATTTGACATAGTTCTTATCCAAGATACCACAAAGCAGACTCATCTGGAGAACACTCTGATTCAATGTGTAGTAATCACCTCCTATGTGGGCCAAGAGAAGACAGCTTTTCCTGAGCAAAGATGCCCTCAGTTTCCCGGCTTATGTAGGCTAAAAGGTGTCTTGAGGAAAAGCTCACTATGCAAAACCAACATTACCTATAAGGGCCTTTTCTTGTCAAAAGGGACCAGAGCTTTAAAGCCCACGTGGGTATGAACTATTTTAGCTTTCCTGCTCCCTGGTTCTCTCATATAGATATTGTATAATTTGAATCTCTGATTACTCAAAGATAGCTGCACCTCTGTACCAGGCTTTTAAGGAAGAAACTCAGGCCCAGGGACTCACAAAGGTTGAATGGACCCTCAGGTTCAAAGGAACCTTCCAGATACTTTAAAAGGTACTAAGACTTCAGCCTGTGTGTGACTGAAAGACAGGATATTGCTTGGGAATAGTTATCTAGTTTATAAGTTTTCCTCCATAACCTATATGATACTATGCTGGCTAGTTTTATGTCAACTTGACACAAGCTAGAGTCATCAGAGAGGAGGGAGCCTCAATTAGGAAAAATATCTCCATAAGGCAAGTCTGCAGGCAATTTCTTAATTAGTGATTCATGGTTAAGAGGCCAACCCATTGAGGGTGGGGCCATTTTTGGGTTGGTGGTCCTGGGCTCTGTAAGAAAACAGGCTTAGCAAGCCATGATCAGCAAGCCAGGAAGCAGCACTCCTCCATGCTTACAACGTGCAGGCTGGCTCATGCACACTTTTGCCAACAGGGTTGGCTCTATTGTGTTGTTCAGGTGAAGTATAGGGCCTGTCCTCCTGCTCTTGTGACCTCAGGGCCAGCTCTCCCACTTTCCTCAGTCATTGATGGGTGGGGGTGGGGGAGAGGCTGGTCAGGATGCTTATTCACACCTGGTTAAGCAGGAGGTCCTGGTATTTCCAAAGACAAAGGCAGCTGGGCTAGCTAGTTTAGTTAACTGGATACAAGTTAAAGTTATCTGAAAGGAAGGAAACTCAATTGAAAAAATGGCCCCATAAGATCTGGATGTAGGACATTTTATTAATCTGTGATGATGGGCAAAGGTCCAGTCCATTAAGGGTGTGCCATCCTTGTTCTGGTGGTCCTGGGTTCTATAAGAAAACCGAATGAGTGAGCCATAATGAGCAAGCTAGGAAGCAGCACCCCTCCATGGCCTCTGCATCAGTTTCTGCCTCCAGGTTTCTGTTCTGTTTTAGTTCCTGTCCTGACTCCCATCAATGATAAACAGTGATATGAAAGTGTAAGTGAGATAAATCCTTACTTTCCCAACTTGCTTTTGGTCATGCTGTTTAATCATAGCAATAGTAACTTTAAATAAGATAGCAGTCATTCTAAGAAATCAACTTTAGCCAATTAAAATACCAGGTCTTACTACAAACTCCAATGGCTATTAAACTCCAGGAAATTACTGTGTTTGCTTGTCCAGGATCAAGCCTTATGTTCTGAAAAGCATTCAAAATAGGCTTATGCAACGATATATTCGCCTCTTCACCTATATCAGTGACCACGCCTTTTGGGCGTGGTTACAGGTGTGGACCTGCCAGTTAAAGGGAAAGGATCAGGGCTCAGAAGGCCCCCCTGAGTTCACCAGAGAGCATTGACCAGGCCTGCTGTTATCTTATTTCTTATCACTGACAAAATTCTAAATTATTGTTTAGATGACTGTGGCCACAGAAGGCCACTCTTACCCTTTTAGTGTAATTTTTATATTATGCCTTTTCAGTCCCTATATCATTCAATAGCTAACTGGACTTATTTCTTCCATAACTTAACAGATGAAGGCTATACTGGATCTAGAATGATCTTCTTTCCCTTAATCCCTTTCTTGCTGGTTTAATTCTGTTTTGTATCTTTGGCCTTTGTTTATTTAGTCTTCTGGTATGTTTGGTATCATTCAGTGATACAGATTAGTAAGATTCAAAGAGCATCATCTCAGTGAATTGTTAACATCAGCATCAATACCTGTCTCCCACTAAGAGAGACATATCAGTTTCTAATGTCACAATCCTGCCCTTTACCTCTTGTGATAGTAACTGTCCTTTCCAAAATGCTTCTTAAGACTTTCATACCTCATAGTCTTGCAAACATATGATGGATCATTGATGCCAACTAGTGTCTCTATGCCACATCCCACTCACCGTACAGAAGCTCTAGAACATGATGTTCATCCCTTGCTAATGATTGGACTTTGCTGCTCTGTCAAGGGGGTACCATGGGTGCAAAAAGTCTAAACTGAAAACAACTATCACTACATTTTAACAATTAGACCATGAATTCTTGATCAACAGTCAGACTTAGTGTCCCCTGATGCTGACCAGACAGTGTTCTATTGCTGTGAAAAGACATCACAACCATGACAACTTTTATAAAAGAAAGCATTTAACTGGAGCTTGATTACAGTTTCATAGGTTTAGTCCATTATGGTCATGGCAGAGAGCATAGCAGCATTCAGGCAGACATGTGCTGGAGAGTAGCCGAGAATTTTATATCCAGATCCACAAGCAGCAGGCAGTGCAAATCACTGGATCTGGCTTGAGCTTTTGAAACCTCAAAGCCCACCCCTAGCGACATACTTCCTTTAACAAAGCCATGTGTCCTAATCCTTTCAAATAGTACCACTGTCTATGAGCCTATGGGGACCATTTTCATTCAAACCACCACTCCACTCCCTGCCCCTCATAGGCTTATAGCCATATTATAATGCTAATTACACTTAGTCTAACTTCTGAAATGTCCCTATAGTCTATCACTTTGTCAATACTGTTCAAAAGTCCAGAGTTCAAGGTCTCTTCTGAGGCTCAAGGCAATCTGGCAATCTCTTAAGTGCAACACTGCAACACTGTGTAAAATCAAAATAAAAAAACAGTTCATAAACTTGCAGCATACACTCACACAGAATATATATACCATTCCAAAAGGCAGGAAAGGAATCATTGTAAGGGCCAAAGTAAGACCAAAACCAGAAGAGCAAACTCCAAACTCTGCATCTCCATGTCTGATGTCAAAGTGCTCTTCAGATCTCCAACTCCTTTTAGCTTTGTTGACTGCAGCGTACTTTTCTGTCTAGAGCCGGTTCCATGCCCTGTTATCAGTTCTCCTTGGCAGGTAGACTATGATTTTGGCATCGCCAACATCTTGGCTTCTCCAAAGCAATTCTGACCTTACCTTTACAGCTTCATGTAAGGGTCTCTCTGGGCCTTCATGCTGAGACACTCCTGATACATGCCTGGCCTCAGCATCTTTCCTTAATTTCAGAGGGAGGTTACATAATCTTTTTTCTTGTGTCCTTGACTCTAAGACAGAACTAGGAGCTTAATTTTCCAAGTTCTGTAGCTTGCTGGTGTTTGAATATGGTCCCCTCATTCAATTATATCTGCATTAGTTTTCTGTTGTTGTTTTTCTTCATTGTGTAAAATTTTCTTTAATTTCTTTTCATAGGTTGGAAGTTTAGGTGGGTGGAATCTTGCCCTGAAGTCACCACTCCCTTTCCTATTTAACATCAGGCTTTTCTTTGATCTGTTTCTCTCCTTGAACATAGCCCATTAAACATGGGCTTGAACATGGCCCATTAAAATCTCAGTTCCACTTCCTAGTGCCACATTTTCCTTAAAATGTACATTTTGTATTTTTCCTTGCTCTGTTTGTTCCTTTTCCTCATAGATCTGTATAAGACTGTCTGATAGTAACAACATGGCACAGTTAATAGTAGGCTGTTTTGAAATCTCCTCTACAAATGCCATTAATTGAAAATGACAGGACCAGACCCTCACCCAGGCCCCTGCTTTAGCAGCCATGACAGGCTGCAGAAGAGAACCAGCAAGATGGAGGCCTCTGACTCAGCAAAATGTGCTGAGCTTCCTGACCTTGCCTGACCTCCTAGTTATTAGCTAGGAGTAACTAGTAAAAACTGCCCTGGGAGGGCCTATAGACCATAGCAACCAGTTGACAATCAATCAACTCAGGACAGGCCATCCAAGCCTGGAAGTAGACCAATCCTGAGACTGTTGCAAACCCCTAGACACTCCCCTTGCTCTACCCAATAAATCCCCTGCTGTGTTGCTTCTTCGTGTTGCTCCTTTGGGTCTTTCTCGATCCTGCCTGCCATGTTGGAGGAATGGAAGACCTGAGTTAATGCAGTTAACTCATTAAATAATAAAAGACTCTTTGCTTTTGCATCAGAATGGGTCTCTTGGTGATTTGGGGTTCAGAATTTGGGCACAACAAAATCTCTTTAATTTAGCCTTAGGTACACTTTTCAGACAGTGGCAAAAGGCAGCCTCATTCTTTGCCAAAAATATCCCAAAAATGATCACTAGGCCACTTACTAATCTTCTTTTCCTCTGCAACTTCTTGAGGCAAGTCATCATTAATCTATATTGCTCTCAGCACTACTGTCTTACATGCTCCTACTAGCATGGCCCATTAAGCACCACTTAAAGCATCCAACTCCTTTCCCAATCCAAATTCCCAAAGTCCACATTCTACCAATAAGCCACATTGTCGGTACTGTCACAGAAATACTCCCTCCTGGTACCAACTTCTGTCTCAGTCAGTGTTCTGTTGCTATGAAGGCATACCATGATCATGGCAACTCTTATAAAAGAAAGCATTTAATTGGGGCTTGCTTGCAGTTTCACATGTTTAGTCCATTGTCATCATGGTGGGTAGCTGGTGGCATGCAGGCAGACATGGTGCTGGAGAGTAACTGAGAATACTACATCTAGATCCTCGGGCATCAGGCAAAGCAAAACATTGGGCCTGGCTTGGACTTTTGAAATCTTAAAGCCCACTCCCAGTGATATACTTCCTCTAATAAAGTCACACTTACTTCAACAATGCCACAGGTCCTAATCATTTCAAATAGTCCAACTACCTATGAGTCTATTTTCATTCAAACCACCAGAGATGCCTTTAAAAAATATTTAGAAACTAATTCCTAATGACCTATGGCTCCTGACCTGAAATAGACTCAAGAAATACACAAAAGAGCTAAAAACAGCTTGTTTATCACTCTACACCAATGACCTAAGAACTAAGAGTACATAATTGCACAATTACACCCTAGTGGCTATAAACATATAGACTTATACCTTCTATGCTACAGTCAGCTGTGTGATGCAATTTTCTCTCCTCAGATATTGCCCACTGTGTCTATATGTCAGCATATTTAAGGTACTTTTAAGTCTACTTCTGTCTTTATTGTAAATACCATTTACAGCAAGTGAGTAATGGTCTGCAACTGTTGTCTATGTACAACACATTGTATTAATCAGGGTTCTTTAGAAGAATAGAATTTATAGAATATATATGGATTTATTAGAGTGGCTTACAGACTGTGGTCTACTTAGTCCAACAATGGCTATCTACCAGTGAAAGGTCCAATCAAACTGTTCAGTCCACAAGACTGGCTGTCTCATCTAGTCTTCAGTATAGGCCAGATTCCAAAGAAGCAGGCTTTAATGCCAGTGAAGGAATGGACTTGCCAGGGAAAGTGACAGCAAGCAGGCAAAGAGAGCAAGCTTCCTTCTTCCATGTACTTTATATACATAGGCTGCCAGCAGAAGGTGTGGCCCACATCAAAGGTGGATCTTCCTACCTTAAAGGGTCCAGATTAAAGTGGGTCTTCCCACTTCAAATGATTTATTTAAGAAAAAAAAATCTCACAGGTGTGTCTAGCCCCTTGAGTTTTAGTTAATACAAGATGTAGTCAAGTTGACACTCAAGAGTATTCATCACACACACCTTAACATTCCAGTTTGTCCTTTTCTCTGAGTCATTCTTACTTTGGGTTCTAGGAACAATGTGTCTGATCTATAACTGAATTTTGATGAGTCAGAATTATATTCAGGCAGCGTCATTTTTTTTTTTATAGCCAACAGAGCTCCTTATGACTGATCCTGAGATACTGATCAACATAGCCACCATTTGGCAGAGATTCTCTGTGTCTACTTTTTTTTTTTTTCCCAAGACAGGGTTTCTCTGTGGCTTTGGAGGCTGTCCTGGAACTAACTCTTGTAGACCAGGCTGGTCTTGAACTCACAGAGATCCACCTGCCTCTGCCTCCCAAGTGCTGGGATTAAAGGCGTGCACTACCAACCCCTGGTGTGCTGTGTCTACTTCTTGACCTTCCCTAACTCTTAGTACTTCTCCCATAGGATCCCAATGATGCGAAGCATAATGTGTTATGTGAGAGTAATCAAGATTGGAATAAAAGAATCTGCTTTGTCAACTGTCAGCTGTCAGGGGAAACTGGGACTGCTTTTTAAATTGCAGCCTGAAAATTAATGTATCCTGTGAATGTTTTTGTTACTGAATACATTCTGACAGTGTAGGAAACCACAAATGTGTTTCTCTATGTTTCTGGCATAGTATGTGTTCCATCTGAATCTATGTTGCTGTGATAAAATATCCTCACAGTAAGCAACATAGGAGTGAAAGGGTTATTTCAGTATACAATTTTAGGTTACAGACCATCACTGTGGAGAAGTCATTGTTCTATTTCTGGGAAGAGACACCATGACCAAGGCAACTCTTACAAATTAAAGCATTTAATTGGTGGGCTTACTTACACTTTCAGAGGGTTAGTCCATGATCACCATGGCGGGAAGCAGACAGGCAATGGTGTTGGAGCAGTAGCTGAGAACTTTTTACTTCCTAATTCGTGAATAGGAGAGAGGCAGAAACTGAGACTGGCATGGTGTTTTTGAAACCGAAAAGCTAATCCCCAGTGACACACTCCTCCAAAAAGGCCACATCTCCTGATCCTTCCCATATAGTTTCACTAACTTGGGACCAAGCATTCAAATACATAAGTCTGTGAGGGCCATTTTCATTCAGACCACCACAGGAAGTCAAGGTAATAGGAACTTGGAACAGCTTTTAGTTCCTCTGTTATACAGGACATCAGCCACCAGTTCCTTGTGTAAGCGACTCAATTTTCTAAAACAGACATCTGGTTCATTGACTCTAATGGTGAAAACAAACAAAAAAAGGACTGTGTATTCTTTATGCAAATAAGCAAATACATTCTACCCAAACCATGAGTCAGTGAATGATAAATTACTTATGCAAATAAAGTATTATCACTTACATTATATAATATAGTATAGTATGGTTTATAGCTTAATATAGTAAATCTTAAATGATATGGACACATGGGATTATCAAAGCTTGATATTGACAATAAAGCCAGGTCTAGAAATCTATTGAACACACTAGACCAAGAGATAAAATGTTAATGCCACTGGTTGAAAATAGGACCATTACCACAGTTTAAAGTCAAATTTGAAACAAGGTTTAATTAAATACTGGCCAGGTGGATAGGCTCTGGCCAAGATCCATCTCTGGGTTTTCAGAAGACGGTCCTGAGACATGGTTTGCAGCAGCTTAAGTATTTTGCATCAGGTCCAATCAGGAGCTCCAGCCTATATCCAATCAGGGCAAGCATACATCTTGACAAATTTCCTGCCTGTGAATCTCCTGCCCACGAGTGATTAAGCACATCAGATGCAGATGGATCAAGAAAACTTGCTTGGGGAGTGAAAAACATGTGTCCTGTTATCTTCCATAAGCAATAGCCCATAAGCAATAGCCTCCAGCGTTTCAGGAACTCTCTGTTCTTGGACAAGGGGCTTGCAGATCAGAAGTGTTTGTTTGTTTGTTTGTTTGTTTGTTTGTTTCATGGATTCTAAGCCATAGTAATTAAAACTTAAAATGTAACTTTGGCTTTCACAAAAGTCACCTCTCACCTGGGTTATATAAAATGAAAAATACCTAATGCCAGGGTAGGACAGCATTCACCAACATGTGAGCAGGCCACCTGGAGTGTGAATCAAACCAGAATCCATGACCCAGTTGCTTTGTGATGCCTTGGACCTAACTCTGCAGCTAGACCTGATCAGTGGCCTAGCTTGTTATGTTAGTGTATTAGCTGCAAGGTCTCCTTGACATTTGAATTAGCTTTCGGCCCTTGTCTTCAGCACAGCCTTTTAAAACTGTACAGCTGCACTATTCACTTCTAGTAACTATCAACCACATCATCTTGTGAAGTGTAATGTTGATCTGGGAGTTAGTACTAGTATTTAAGATCTGGACAAAAGAGCTTGGTCATGGATAATCAAGTGAAATCAGCAGTCTTTGATGAATTAAAGCCAATGAAAATGATTTGGCTTATGAATTTATTGCTATTCAATGAATTCTGACATTGTGGAAAGATCCAAACATGTTCATGTTTTTGACATAACTTGATCATGACATATGATCTATTTTCTTTCTTTCTTCAAAGTGTTTGCACAAACTGTGACTTGTTCTGGATTTTCAAGTCTTGGCTCCCTTTAGTTCTTGAGATCTTGGCTAAACTTATCTCCAGACTTTTGTGTACCCTTCCTTTTAACATAACTTTGCATAATAATTTGAGTTGAGTAAAACTGCAAGTAGCAAAAAAACTCAGTATAACTGTTGCTTAACAAGTAAAAAAATGTTTCTCACAAACATGTACTGGGTGTTGATCTGATGGTATTGCCTGTCAGGAACAATACTGTATCTGGCCTGGGCTCAATATCACATTCACAAGTTAGGGAAACCAGAAAAAAATCATCTTCATCCTGGGTGACCACAAGCAACCCTTACCTGACTGGTTAAAATGGGCACGAGAAACAACTGGTGTAGTTGCTCCTATCTCCACAGGAATTTGGCTGTGGCCTCTTCATCTTCCCATTCTTTGCCATCTATGTATGAAGTGAGATACACAGGATGTACTGTTGGAGACAGGCAGAGTTTATTACATTGTAAAGTAAAGGACTTTCAAGAGGTCTCATATGTCTAAAGAGATAATTGGACAGTGGCCAGAGACCATTGTCTTGATACATAGTTTAAGCAGTTTCTATGCTAGCTCAGAAGCCTCTGGAAGTTTTCACACAGACAGATTGGGATGGACCCTTTACAAAAACGCACAATACTACTATGGTCAGGGTCTTTAAAAAGTCTCCCCCCCTCTCTCTCTCTCTCTCTCTCTCTCTGTCTCTCTCTCTCTCTCTCTCTCTCTCTCTCTCTGTGTGTGTGTGTGTGTGTGTGTGTGTGTGTGTGTCTATGAGTGAGTGTGTGTAAGAACAAGGATGCATGATTGGATTGAGGCACCTGCCTGACTCCATTTTGAAGGCAGGAGCCATTATACTATATTGCTAAAAATAAATCTCTATTTCTTGTAGTAGCTGAGTTGCTCACTGTTTCCTGGAACCTGACCTGCCTCAGCTCATGACCTCGACTTGTTTTAGAGAATATGCTTACTCTCACTGACCATTCCTGACCCACCCCAACCCTCCCTCATCACAAGGTGACCACATGATGATTTTTGAGGGTTTTTTTTTTTTTTTTGCATTTCTGTATTACCCCCATTGTCTCTCTTTTGTAACCCTCATGATTTTACTCCTTAAGGGGGGCCCAGCAATGGATTTGGGACTGCTCTCTTTAACTCGAGGTAGGATGCAGTTGCTGGCTAGCTCTTGGGTGCACCCAAATATAAATCAAACTTGCTTCAAATTTGACTCACATTGTGGTAGTGGTCTTATTCTCGATGGTGGAACTAACAGAATGTCAAGGACAATTGTAGAGAGTAGATTCTCTCTTCTACTTTGTTGAGGCTCATTTCTGTTGGGCTATGTACTCCAGGCTAGTTGACCCATGAGCTTTGGGAAAATGCTTCTGTTTCTGCCACCCATCTTACAGAAATGTGATCGCAGATGCATACTACTCCCTGGCTTTTTGCAACATTTCCAGAGATCAAACTTGGGTCCACAGACTTGAAGCATGTGGAGGCATCTCAGCAGACCAATGCTCTTGTTCTTCATTAAAAAGTCTCCTGATACACAGTAATCTAAAATTATGTTATGTAGTTATTCATTGATCCAGGCAGTATGAGATGTTACAGCTCCTGGAGCCAGAGATACAACCCACCCACTAGTAGTTAGGGTCATGCATAATCCTTGGCTTACAAGCCTTGTGTTGTGAGGGAGGAATCTAGCCTAATGTTCTTCAAGCCTGGAAATAGCTACTTGACAAAATTCACCAGTCTGTTGCCTCACAGTATTAAGTTACAGTACTAAGCCTTTCATGGAAGCCTTCTTTGATCACTCAAGCTAAAGTAAATTTCTTTAATAATTTGGGTTGATTCACAAGCAAGCTATGCAATTACTCTGGGATTTCATCTTAGTCTGTGTCATCTAGAAACGGAACATCAGACAGAAGACTAGTCTAGCCTGCCACCTTTTTTCTAAGGGGAAGTTTTACTGAAGCACAGTCCACACCTCTTGATTAGAGTGGCATTCGTGGTTACTTTCTTGCTACAGTGTTAGATTGATGACTTGCAACAAAGAATGTGTTGTCCATTATGCCAAAATCATTTAGCACCTGGTCATTTACTGAAAATGTTTGTTAGTTTTTGTGAACTTGAACAAACTAGAATCACCTAGGGAATTTCAATTAAGGAATTGCCTCCATCAGATTGGCCTATGAACACATGTGGAATGTTTTATTAACTGCTTGTTGATTCAGGATGGCCCTGCCCACTGCAGGCAATGCCATCACTAGTGAGCTGGGCCTGGCTGTATTAGAATTGTAGCTGAGCAAACCAGAAGAAGCAAGTCAGTAAGCAGCATTCCTCCTGGTCTCTGCTTAGGACCTGCCTCTAGGTTCCTACCTTGAGTTCCTGCCCTGGCTTCCCTCATTGATGGACTGAGATCTGGAAGGCCAATTAGATGCTCTCCAAGTAAAATTATCTAACAAAAAAACTGGATTCCAATAGCTATGGTTATTTTTATCATTTCCCAAAGAGACAACTGAGGTCTGGAGTACATGAAAGAGCTTTAAGAAGGCAAAATCTACTATGCTAAATAGCGGCCAGATATTATCTTGCTTGAGGGGCAAACTATGAAACAAATACCATACTTAAACTGGACAGAAAAGGGAACAATGAGAATGAAGAAAACCCAGACTTCCAGGGTATTTTGAATATACAACTTGCTAAGAATATGTGTGTAGGGCTGGAGAGATGGCTCAGCCGTTAAAGGCTAGGCTTGCAACCAAAAATGTAAGAAAATATGTGTGTGTATTCACACACACACACACACACACACACACACACACACACACACACACACACACACTCAACAATTTTTTAGCATCTATTTAACAACAAGTGTTAAGGAGTTAGAGATAGAGCTGTAGATATGGGTGAAGCACACTTCCAGGGAATGTGCTAGAAACAAACAAAATAAAGTGAAGGTGGTGATTTAAAAAACACAAAAGGTTAGACAATTCATTGACTATTTTATATTAGAAGGCCCAGAGAAGCCTTATCAATTAGGAGACATTTTAGCTGAGAACTCATTGCAAGAAAGAGTAAGCCAAAGTAATCTCTGAAGAGCATTCGTGAAACGAGTAACAGCAAGATTTGGTGAAGCATGAAAGTGAGACAGGGAAATGGGGCTAGGAGAGGGCCAACCCAGGGGAACTTTGTCCTTGACTCTAATCACCACAGTAAACACTGGGGGATTCCTAGCAGAGGAGGCAATCAGCTCTTGTTACAAAAACACGATGGGAGCAGTGGTAAGAGATTCTTAGCACAAGACTGTCTTTATCAGGTTGGTCTGTGGCAATGTCTGTGAGGGACTATCTTGATTCTTAATTGTCAAAAGACAGCCCATATTGATCATGTGGATGGCACTGTCATTAGGCAAGTGGTCATGGGCTGATGGGGGGGATGTCCTTCTGTGTATATGTTTCTCTTATTGATGAATAAAGCACTGTTTAGCTAGTGGCCAGGCAGGAAGGATATGCGGGGCTACCAGACGAGGAGAATTCTAGGATGTATAGGCAGAGATGAGTCATCATGTGAGCCCGGGAAGAGAAGATGAGAGTCAGGCACTTTCCAGTAAGGTAAGACCATTTAGAAATACATAGATTAGTAGGGATGGGTCAATTAATTAAGACAGAGCTAGCCAATAAGAAGCCCATACTGGCCAACAATTTCATAATTAATATAGCATCTGTGTGTTTATTTGGGGAGTAACTCGGGTATGGGACTAGGCTGGTGGGAAAGAGTTCTCATCACAGTGGGCTGTCTAAGAATGAGCTAAGCATAAGCCTGTGAGTGAGCAAGCCAGTAACTTCCCTGGGTTGTACGTCAAGCTGCAACTTGAGTTTCTGCTGTGACCCTTTTCAATAATAGATTGTGACCTGGACGTCAAGCCAAATAAATCCTTACCTCCCTGTGTTGGACAGTTTTGTCAACTTGACACAAACGACAGTCACCTAGGAAGAAGGGACCTCAGGTGGGGAATATCTTCCATCAGATTGTTCTGTAAGAGTATCTATGGTACAATTTTAATGACTAATGGGGTGTGGGAAACTGCAATGGGTAAGCCACCCTGGGTGGGTTGTCCTGGTTTAAAATTAGAAAGGAAGCTGAGCAAGCCATGGAAATTTAGCCAATAAATGGTGTTTCTTCATAGTTCATGCCTCAGCTCTGGTTTGAGTTTGCATCTTGACCTCCCTAAATGACAGACTGATCCAGCAGTATAAACCAATTAAAGAACTTCTTCCTCATGTTGTGTTTTTGTCACAGTCACAAAAATCAAACTAGAACAGATGGCTATCTGTAACTAAATGTATGTCACTTGGAAATACTTGATGCTTTTGTATGTTTCTTAAATCACTCAGCTCATTTAATCAACCTTCTGTGACACAGATAATATTTAGTATTTTGCAAATATTTCTCCATCTACCCATCTGTCTATCCATTTATCTATCACCTATTTGTATACCTGTCTGATTAGATATAAGCCAACTAATGGAAGACAAATTTAGCATTTGAACCTAGTAATCTTCTCTTCAGAGTCTGTTTACCTGTCTGTCTCTATTAATCAGTTTTGTGTTAATATGAAAAAGAGACAGGCTACCTTCATTAAAAAGGAGGAATTATTCTGTAATAAGGGATTGTCTCTTTATCTCCATTTATTTAGCCTCATTTTTCTTTCTTCCTCATTTTCAGCACTGAAGATTGCACCTTGAGCCTCATCTATCTCCATTATTTAGCATTAGTCCAGGTTATTGGTCATTCTTATTTTACTCTCAACTGTAAGCCCATGCCACTCTGAACATTTTATTGGTAAACAGTTCCAGTGACAGCCCACTGGGAGCTCTTTTGTATGGTTTCTGTGTCCCTTTCAAAGACTCCTATCAATACACATTTAAAGTTTTCATTTGTTTGGGACCAGGTAGGTGCTCAACAGGTAAATGAGCTTTTTCTTTCTTTCTTTTTTTTTCTTCCGAGACAGGGTTTCTCTGTGTAGCTTTGGAGCCTATCCTGGCACTCGCTCTGAAGACCAGGCTGGCTTGAAACTCACAGAGATCTGCCAGTCTCTACCTCCCGAGTGCCGGGATTAAAGGCGTGCGCCACCAAAACCTAGTGTAAAAGAGCTTTTTGAGCAAGCTTGATGACATGATTTCCATTCCCAGAACCCACAGCAGAAAGATGAACTGACTCTTAGTCAGTTTGACCTCAAAACACATGGTGTACACAAACCTCGTATATACATGCAATAATACAAAAAAATCAATAAACTTTGTTTGGTTTTTATTTGTTTGTTTTATTGGTTGTCAGGTCCTCTGGCAGTCAGGGCTCTGGGAAGGACTGGTCCAGCCAGTCACTTCCCGAGGCTGAGTAGAATGGTGAGAAACACATACTGATTCATGAAGACCTGTCGAAGCAGAGTCTCTATTTATTTTAACAGGCATGAACGTATATAGCATTGAGAAAGTGGGTGGGGACTTCAGGATGGGGTGAGGTATAAGAGCCAATAATATTTCACCACATTAGCAGTAGCTGGGCAGAGGCAGTTTTGCTGAGACAGGTTGCCAAACTCTAGCTGGGCTCAGGAAGTTCCACTAGGCCTTGTGTCCAGGCCTTTTTAGGTCCAACATCTCCCCCCCTTTTTTTTTTTTTGTAATGATGACGGACGACATGGCCCCTGTCTTAGGATGTCTCCCACCTGGAGATCTTAACCTTCGTAGAGTACCATGTATCTGGCTCATCAAGAATCCACTCTATGACCTGCCTTAGGTTGTCCCAGCCTATCTGAGATCTTACCTGTCATTGGTCAGATGGAGGGTGGGGGAGGGACGCTCATAGAAGGATGGCCAATCATAGGAAGAGTTCAACTCCTGATTAGTGAGCCTGTGATAATGTACTTCAACCTGATGAAGTTTTACTGCCTCTTACTCTTGGTGGATGAATTGTATGATCTTATTGAGAAGACAGGGCCCATCAGTAAGGATAAGGAGGAGAAGAAAGAGAAGGAAAGTCTAAGTAGAGGGAGAAAGTAGGGTAGAAAGCCATATAGGCCTGTCCACGAGAATTGTCCTGGATGTCCGGATGTCTCCTTTCCAAGTCCTCCTGAAGCCTTTTGATTTTGACACTGGGCAAGATGAGCATCACTGGTACCAGGGAAGGCAGCAGTGTCCACATCTCTAATCATTCCTGGAGGAGAAACAGAGGCACAGTTCTCAGGGGTGGAACACTCCCTGGAAAGGTAATTGTCATCAACCCCTTTTTAGGGTAAATATCTGAGGTCTCTTGAGGGTACCCAGATGGGTCGTTTTTCATCTTGAGGGAAGAAGCATCCAAACCCTCTTCCTGCTGTGAGGAGGGGGTCTGGACCTCTCCAGACCCCAGTCAGTGGGTCCTTCCATCTGACCCAGATGTAATTGCAGGTAACAGAAGAGGACCAATGTTTTTGAAAGGGAGACAGGTATTTGTCTTCTTTAGAAAAACTGAAAATACTCAGGGTAAGTAGTGCTCTTTTTAGATGATCAAGTGGGTATAGGGATTCCCCCTTTTGTTTTTGTAATTGAGCTTTGAGAGTGTAGTTATATCTTCCAACAATGGCCTAGCCCCAGGGATTATGTGGGATGCCTGTGGAATATGAAATCTTCCAGGTCTGAAGAAAGTCTACAAAGTCTTTGCTTATAAAGCACGGGGCATTGTCTGTCTTAATTTGATCAGGTAATCCAAGGGTGGCAAAGCATTGAAGAATATGGCTGATAGCATGCTTTGGTTTTTTTTCCTCGGTGTGTGCTGAAGCCCAGCAGGCAGGGGAAAAGGTATCAACTTAAAGGAAAGTATACTTAAGTTTCCAAAAAAGGGAGTTGTATATGACCTCTATTTTCCAGAGGTTATTGGTAAGAAGCCCTCTGGGATTGCTCCCAATGGCCTGGAGAGGAGGCAATTGGAGGAAAGGCTGTCAAGATTTGCAAGTTCTAGTGATCTTTTTGATATCTTTAACTGGTATGTATGGGAATTTGTTTTTAAGGCCTCTCCAATTAATATGGGTTAATGAGTGGAAATTTGCAGCCTCGGTGACAGTGTTGCTGCATTGAGGTTTAGAAGCCATGTTGTCAGCTAACCCATTTTCCTTTCCCTGGTAAATTTTGATGAACTCTGAGGTGTTAAAGGAAGATGGGGTTATTTTTTGTTTAAGTAATGACTGAGCCTGGATCATAAGAGGGGAAATAGAGTTAGAATCTAATTTAGTATAAGCTTCAACAAAACTGGGTAGTAAATTAACAACATAGAGACTATCAGAAAATAAATTAAAGGGCTCTTTTACAATGTCTAAGGCTAGGACCACAGCAAATAGTTCTTTGAACTGTGCAGATCCCTCAACTTCATGGGAGATGGATTTGATGGGAGTTGGCTTTTTGCCTTGCTTAAAGGATGGGTATATCACCAGAGAGGCTCCTACAAGTCTTCCATCAATAAATATGGTGAGGAAATTAGGCTTGAGTTGAGACAAGAAAAGCCTGGGAGGGAGGCTTCACTCTAATCGGGAGAAGGAGCTCATCCATTTATGAGAGCCTTAGTGGCAATCAATTTTTCCCATAAACCCCTCAAGAGCCATGGCAATCCTGTTATTTATTTGAAGCCAGGTAAAGTCAGTTATCTTATAGGGGACAATAAGGACAAGGATGATGTTGAGCATGTCCTTTAAGTCAATTCCGGCAGTCCCAGGGCCATTCCCGCAGTTATTCCTAACCCGGTGCGTAATGGTATCATTTGTATAGTTCTTTTGAGTCTCCTTCCAATGTAATCAAAAGAGGGTATGGGAAGGGTCTTATCTCTGGGGATGATATCTATATCAGGGATTAAGGTGGCTTGGGGCACATAGTCCCATCCAATTGGTGGACAGGAAGTCATAGGCCATCCCATCACCGCAGACAAAGACCATCCCTGGAGGTAGACAGAATTGCATATTGGGCTCAGTTGTGTTGAAATTTGTAGGCTTTTTTCAAGTCTCTCTATGAAGGAGGTCAGGTCCTCACTAGCTTTTTGAGTAATTCCCAAGACAGGGGCTTCAGTCAGACCCTTCTCCAGTTTTCTCCATGCCGCTAGCTCTATTGCTCCCACCTGATTCCTGATACGGATCGGGCATGGCAGCCTGTTGAAGGCCTGTAGAGAATTGGTCAGCGTTGTCTGAAAGCATTCCAAAGATAGGGACTGGAGGCTGAGCAGCCATAGGAATAGGGTAAAATAGAGGCACCTGAGACTGCTTCAGAGCCATTAACCCCTTCCACCTGAAGAGTTCAGAGTAGCCACACCTGTGAGCATCTCTGAGACCCTTCTGAGAAATAGTAATGGCTAGCACCTGGCCCCCAGCCATGGGTAGAGGATTCCTGCCTACCCCCAGGTGTATACACCTAATCACAGCCCAAAGGCATAGGAGAAAGGTAGGGATGCTTCTGAAAAGTGAGGTTGCTCCTTAGGATATGCCCCCAACAAGACCTTTTGGTGGCAAGAAACAGTCTCTTGTGCTCCTGGGCTTCCCAGGGGTGCCAGTAGGGGGATATGGGTAGTGGCTCCTTGGCAGGGCAGGGTGAGCTCCCGAAAGAGTCTAGGGATGGACACAAGGTCTCAGACTGGCATAAGGGACTGGGGTTTGGTTTGAAGAACTACCCCATAATTTATGGGGGTACACTCACCCGAAGACCGATTGTCCCTGTTCCGGCACCACTCTGCAGGGTCCTCCTGCAGTCAGTGCTGTGGGAAGGGCCTGTCAAGCCCCTCACTTCCTGGGGCTGAGCAGAACGGTGAGTGTCGATGACCCAGACACCCCACCCCACCCACCCCCATGCCCTCAGTTACCAGGGAGAAACACTGAGTCGTGGAGACCTGTGGAAGCAGTCTTGCTTTATTGTAACAGGCATGCACTTATATAGAGTTGAGAAAGTGGGTGGGGACCTCAGGATGGGGTGAGGTGTAAGGGCCAATAATATTTCACTACGTTAGCGGTAGCTGGGCAGAGAAAGTTTTGCTGAGACAGGTTGCTAAACTCTAGCCAAGCTCAGGAAGGTCCACTAGGCCTTGCATCCAGGCCTTTTAAGGCCCAACAAATGGCTTACCTTTGGCCATTGCAGATGCTTCAGACTCTCTTCACTAAAATCCTAGAATCAGTCTTTCATCTTAGGCCCCCAAGTGTCAATTTCTTAGGAATGAATTTGTCTGTCAGATGCCAATAGTGACTTTCCTCGTGTGGTTCTGAAAATTAGTATCTGCAGACAATGCTATCTTCCTCTATGGCTAGGCAGAATGATTGTAAGGTATGAACCACTGTTATAGAGTAAGAGCGGCTGAAAATTCCAGTAAGGGAATGTAGTGATAAGCAATGGGGCTGTAGCAGAAGCCTCTGAATGTGTGCAGACACTGGGAGGAGTTCTGTTTGAATTGAGAACTCACTTATGTTTCTCAGTTTTATTGATTAATTATAATGATCCAGATAAAAGGCTTACATTCACTATTCTCATATAAGTCTTCCTCTCTCCCTCCCTTCCCCCCTCTCTCCCCCCTCTCTTTCTTTTATTCTTTGTTTATGTGTGGTGTGTGCATGAGTGTGAGCATGTGTACCTGCAGGTGCACTCTCATGTGTGAACATGTGTGGGCACCAGAGGTTTTTGTCAGCTATCTTCCTCTATTACCGTTCACCTTACCTTTTGAGACAGGATCTCTGCTTGAATCTGGGTGGCCACACAGTCATTGGGATTCCCATGTCTCCACCCCTGCTACCTTCTGCTTTTGCAGGTTCTCTTGCTTGTGCACAAGGTTTTTACCCACTAAGCCATTCCCCCATCCTCAGTTCCATGTTTTAAAAGCAGGAATTACTGTTGTTTTTACAGCTGAAGAAATTTAGGATCACAGGCACAAAGGAACACTCTTAAGGTATGCGATCTGGGTTTGTAGTATTCACTCAGACCAATAATGCAGGAACTAGTCCTCAGGGCACTAACTCTGCCTGTAATACTGAAGTCAGGACTATCTCAACCCTTTTACTTGTAAGTTCAGGGTGCCTGTTGTGACTCCTCTTAGGGAGACATGGACAATGTCTGTTCACCCTGGCTAAGGCATTGACACACAGGAGAAATGATTCCAGTCAGTTTAACTCAATGAACCAGAGTTCACTGGGATTACTTATGGAGGTACAGGTGACTCAAAGGTAGCTATCTATACTGCCCAGAAGTCCGAAATAGTGTGGGTGACTGTTGTGGGTTGCCCTGCTTGGACACCCCTTGGGGGAGGGGGTGAGAAGATGCTGTACCAATGACTCAGGCACAGGGAGTCAGTGAATAGCAGAGTGTGCTGCAGACTCATTTATTAATGAAGTTAGACCTGCTTTTATACCCCCTCCCAAGGCCCTACTGGCTCAGGCAGCCAACTCTGCTGCACTGTCCCCTCCTCATTGGTCAGGTGTTTCTTCGTCAGCAGTCTCTGGGGCATAAAGGCAGGCTTGGCTCAAGGAAGAAGTCCTGGGCTGGCCTGGACACCAGGGGCCCAGCAACTATGGTTTGGGTAGGCTGGCTGCAGTTTCTCCTACAGGAGACTACTCCCAAAATCTGCTTCCTTGAAGCTCCTGCATGATTTGTGGTCAGTTTCCCTACAGAGACTCTCCTTTCCCAGTGTATTTATTGTTACGGCTTTGAGAAGGGCTTCATGGTTTCTTGCAACTTCACAAGCTTCCTGCGACTATTACGTTTCTTGTCTTGTGCCTTCTTCCAGAAATGAGTTTTAACACAGAGGAAATAGCTGCACAGCACATTTCATCTTAAGCTTATTTTTTTTTTTTTCATCGAATTCTAGGCTCTTGAGACCAGGAAGCAGGTAGTGTTTATCTTGTCTCCTTAGCACAATGCCAGCAATGGGATGGTTGCTTGATCAATGTTTAACAGGAGAGTTAACTCATCCACATCACCAATCCACCTCTTACACCATGCCCTCAGTGCATACTATTTTCTGGGTAAATGCTACTCTGTTTATGGTAGAGGACTCATTTCTGGGCTCACGAGTCAGCTCTTTGTGACAGTTCTGCTCCTGTGCACTCCTTCTCTCCTCCTCCTCCTCCTCCTCCTCCTCCTCCTCCTCCTCCTTCTTCTTCTTCTTCTTGTTTTATGAGACAGGCTTTCTCTATGTACCTTCGGAGCCTGTCCTAGAACACACTTTGTAGACCAGGCTGGCCTCTAATTTACAGACATCTGCCTGCCTCTGCCTCCCTAGTTCTGGGATTAAAGGCATGCCCCTCCCCCTCACAGCCCTGCCATTGTTTTCTTCTTAACACCCAAATGTGTAGCTGGTCAGAATCAGGAAATTTTCAAGCACCGTGCCTTGGGTTGCAAATGTGAAAAGGGACTTATTTGTGGAAGGAAAACCACGTATCTGGTACTAAAGTAGCAGAATGTGCTACTGTTTATTTCCACATACAGTGTCCATTATCCAACAAAGTTCTTCCGTAGACTCCTGAATTATTTTAAGGGGTGCATTTTATGGAAACCAGCCCAGGACTGCCTTTTTTTTCTTTCACTCTCTCTTTTCTTTCTTGTAATTTTTTCCATTACTAATCCCAATTTCCATTTTTTTAAAAATTCGGTAGTAGTGTTGTTATAAGCATAACAACAGGGGTAGCATTCTGTATTTTGTTCCATTTATTTTCCTATAACTTCTGGCTGATCAGTTATTTGCAGGTATCATGAAAATGTAAGTCTATTGAATTAGAAGTTAGTCTGTTTTCAAGACTCACTTTCTTTCCTTTGCTAAAATTCTGGTCTAATTTAAAAAACAGTAGATCATAGTTAAATAAAACTGTACCCAGGATAACCCTAATTTCCATATGCAGATTTATCTGCACTGACAGCCACCCCCTTCTCTCTCTGCCTCTCTCTCCTTTCTCTCCTCTCCATCTCCCTATTGCATTGTGTCTGACTGATTTTCAGAGCACCTTCGCTGTTCTCCCTCTCACTCCCTTTCTGTAAAACATTTAGACAGGAAGGAGTTGGCTGCAGAGGCTGAACAAACAATCTCATATTCTGCCTGCAATGTCATCGTTCTTTCCCCCATTTTAGGGGGGTGAAGTTACCCAGGAAGGGATGCAGAGGATCTGAAAAGGAAGGGGGGCTTCTCCAGAGGCTGCTGCGGTCAGGGGCAGGGACTGTCACCAGATGTGTCTGCTTTCCTGGGCTTTGATTCGAAAGGGACAGCAGGAGGAAATATTGAGAGACAAAAGCCTCGGTTTAAATGATCATTTTCTTTATTTAATATGGCAGCAGACACTCTCTGCGTAGGATCATCGTGCCGAGCATAAACTGGACTTTCCTACTTGCCTGACAGGAGTCAGACAGATCCCCGTTTGCTAAATGAACATCCAAGGTAAGACCCACTGCTTCAGATACTTGGTTATTTTCCTAAGCCAATTATATTTCTTAAATATATATTTCATCTTCAACCACGAACAGTGTGGTGGGGGCAAATCAGTGTTAATCTGCCATCTGAGAGTTAAGGAAAAGCAGAGGTTTAATAGATTCAACTCAATTCCTAGAGGTTGGTTACTTTGTAAATGATGCATATGCTGTTTGTTTTTAGGGGAAAAGATGTTTGCTTTAAGAAAACACTAATGCCATCACCATCAACCACTGGTGACAATAGTGCTGTTCAGACTCCTAAAAAAACTTTGCAAAAAGGACAGTGAGCTACAGATGCATGCGTTCTATTTTTAGCTCATCTACAAATATTAGAACTCTTATTAAAATGATAGGATTTTTTTTTGAGAGAAGGAATGAATACTGCATAATTAAGTACAGTATTTAATTTGGCTGTTGTGAAGCAAAAGAATAAGGTAATAATTTTTATTGTACTAATCAGTCTCAAGATGTTCTCTGTGTTAATTGGGTTAAAAAAATTGCAGTACTTATTAGAAATTCTAATTTCACAATGCAGTGCTGACAATAAGCGCAGCCAGTGAATTATTCACATCTTTAATTTGCTCACTTAATGGCAGTGTTCTGTAATCAGAGTGCAGGGGCTGCTGCCTATGCATTATGTATTATGCTCAGGACTTAAATGCAGGACATTATGAAGCTCTCAGTGGTTCCGTAATTAGTTTTCCACAAGACAGGATTTAGATATTCACAGATAAAAGTCCACAGCCGGATAATGCCAAGGTTGCACAACACAAAATAACAAAGGGAAGGAAGCTCAAAGTTTAGGCTAAAACTTCGTTCTCCAGAGCTCGTCCTCCGAGAAGGTAGAATCATGTTACCTTCAATAGTTGCCTGGCTCCGATCATGTTTGAAAACCGGTTTTGAACAAAGTTGCGGGAGGAAAGACATTTACACAATTTCAGTGGACCAGAGGGGAAAGATAAAACCTTTTTAATTAGTGTTCACAGAAGCTCTGCAATATATCCTCCTAACAAGTCTGTGGTATGCATAGCATAGCAGGCACTCTCTCAGTGTGCTTTGTAATTTAGTTAGTGCAAATGCAAATCAGGTTACAATGGTGTTTGGCTGTGATTGTGTTTGTAAAAGGGTTACATGCCCAAATGGAGATGGAGCTTGCTGATGGTTTTGTTCCAATTTCGTCTGAAGGCAGGCTTGAGAATCAAATGAGATATTAGGTGAATCTGGGCATGAAAGGAAGTAGATTGGAATTGTCAGTGCAAGTTTGCAATTTCTTAGACTTGTCAGTTGGAGTTCATTTTCTGAATGTACTGTCATAAATTTTTATAGTTGAATGAACTATGTAGAAGCATTAGCAATATTTTAGAAACTTATGCAAACTTTATGAAAACATTTCAGAGTATCATTTTAAAAGTTTAGCAACTAACTAGGCGTTTTTTAACGAAACTGTTTTAAGAGTCCATTGTAAAACTAGTGTATTTTTGAAGACTTAAGTTTAACATTTACTAATACAGCATCATTGCTTTATCATTTACCTGTCTATTATTTGCACTCACTTCTCAAACCCAAGAATTAGAAACCATAGTGAAAATTGGCATCTGGAAATTGAAATGCACAGTGTAACACTTTTTTTTAAAAGTTCCTTTTATAACTTAGAACATTAAAAAAAAAGTTAAATTGAAAAGAAAAAAAACGATATAAGCAAGCATAGGGTTTAAAGAATGAGATGCCAAATGAAAACGTTGTGATTTCTTCTACATTTGAAAATTACTAAACAAAACATAGATAGATCTCAGTGTCTCATTCTTGTGGTCCCAGCTACTGGGGGTGGATTTCATGAGGGACTCAGTCTGGAGGATTTCTTGATCCTAGGAGTTTTATGTCCTATAGAAAAGAACAAAATGCAGAAACTTGGCTGTTAAAAGCCACGTCTCCGAAAGTCTTCTGACTTGTCATTGTCTGTAACTTCTGAAAGTAACTTCAACAGAGTAAAAGAAAACTAGTTTTTTTTTTTCCTTAGTGTGTATGATGCATTTTACTTCTAAGAACATATTTAGTAGGGAAGCGTTTAACGAGACATTCCTTCACAAGAATTCTTGGAGTATTAACACAGATGTGTGATGGGTGAAAGCAGCTTCAGGTATACAGATTGCTCGCTTATTTAATGTGGTGACATCAAATTGAGTGACCACAAACTGCTCACAGTTGCAGTGCTTAGATTTCTTTCACCCAGGAAGTCCAGGAAGTCCAGTAAGTTCAGGAAGTAAGTCCAGGCTTTGATTCACCTCACATTTCACTGTGGACTTTTGGTTATTTGGAGATCTGGTTAAAATCCCAATCCTGATTCAGTAGATCCGAGTTGAAGCTCAACACAATTTCCTGATGATGCAATGTGACTGAATGTGGACACCTTCATTTGGTGAGATCTCAAATGCGTCTTCCAGTATGTCTGGAAGGCAGGCCCCGAGTACTTGACTTCTCAGTGAACTCTAGTGCCCCTCCAGTTCTGATGTGTTCTAGTGTAGGTCAAAGAGCTTCCATTTTGGATTGCCAGCTTCAACTCTCTGCTACCCCAGAGAGTCCCAACCTGTATAGTTGTAAGCCTTGGGAACCTGTTGAGTTCTGACTTAAAGTTTTTCTCACGGGTCTGATTCCACAACTCCATTCACCAAAAATGGCCTTTGTTACTAACTCTGTGGTGACACCAGGCTACTAGCCTTCATCTGCTTGTCTGTATCAGCATCAACTGAGAAGCTTAAGTAAGTGTCCCCACCTCAAACATTCCACTCAACAGTAGATGTTAGGACTACCTGCCTTTTTTCTTTAAAAAGGTTAAAAATTGATTCTGATGGACAGGCCGTACTTCTAAAGAGCTTCTGTAGGGGGTTCCTACTACACATCGACCTCATAAGAACTCTTTGGAAAGTGATACTGTCATGACTTAGCTACCACTTTTCTATACACTAAGAACATTTTTTTTCCCACTTGATGTTATCAATGGGAACATAACATGAGAAGAATACAGATCTTTGTTAAAGTAGCTTCAGGAAGTCTGTGCTGAGTGATTGGCATTAGAATTAACTAGTGAGTACATACCATGTTGGTCTTTCTCAGTCTGGTTACCTCACTTAGGATGATTTTTTTAACAGTTCCATCCCTTTGCCTGCAAATGTCCTGATGTCGTTGTTTTTAACAGCTGAGTAACACTTCATTGTGTAAATGTACCACATTTTCTTTAGCTGTTCCTTGGTTGAGTGACATCTAGGTTGTTTCCAGGTTCTAGCTATTACAAATAAAGCTGCTATGCACATAGTTGAGCAAGTGTCCTTGTGGTGTGATTGAGCATCCTTTGGGTGTATGCCCAAAAGTGATATAGCTGGGTCTTGTGGTAGACTGATGCCCAGTTTTCTGAGAAACTGCCAAATGACTTCCAAAGTGTCTATATAGGTTTGCATTCTCATCAGTAACAGAGGAATGTTCCTCTTTCTCCACATCCTCACCAGTATGAGCTGTTGCTTGTGTTTTTTATCTTAGCCATTCTAACATGTATAAAATTGGACTGTCAGAGTAGTTTTAGTTTGCATTTCTCTGGTAGCTAAGGATGTTGAACATCTCCTGAAGTGTTTCTCGGCTGTTTGAGATTCTTCTGATGAGAATTGCTGTTTATATCTGTACCCCATTTTTAAATTGGATTATTTGGTTTGTTGATATCTAGTTTCTTGAGTTCTTCATATATTTTGGAAACCATCTATTGGATGTGGAGTTAGTGAAGATATTTTCTTACTATGTAGGGTGCCATTTTGTCCTACTTACAGAATCCTTTGTCTTACCAAAATTTTTCAATTTCATGAGGTCCCATTTATTATATTGTTCATCTTAATGCCTATGCATTGGTGTTCTGTTCAGGAAGTTGTCTCCTGTACCATGTGTTCAAAATTATTTCCCACTTTCTTTTCTATGAGGTTCAGTGCATCTGGATTTATGTTGAGGTGTTTGATTCACTTGCATTTGAGTTTTGTGCAGGGTGATGAATATGGATTAATTTGTATTCTTCTACATGCTGACATCCAATAAGACCAGCACCGTTTGTTGAAGATGCTTTTTTTTCCATTGTATAATTTTGGATTCCTTGTCAAAAATCAGGTATCCATAGATATGTGGATTTATATCTGGGTCTTTGATTCAATTCCATTGATCCACCTGCCTGGATTTATGCCAATACCATGTGGTTTTTTTATTACCATAGTTCTGTAGTAGAGCTTGAAATTAGGGATGGTGATGTCTCCAGAAGCTCTTTTATTGTACAGGATTGGGGGTGAGGGTGAGGTGGGGGACGAACTGACAGGGGAGAATATGACGGGGATGTAAAACAAATAGATGAATAAAAAACCAAACAAAACAAAAAGAATTAACTAATGAATAAATAGGCGTTTCTCTTCTTACCTTCTGTTTTTCCTTATTCCCTTCCTTTCTTCTTCTTTCCTTTCCCCAGGACCAAAGAATATTGTATGAAAATGAAAAAACTATCTGAAAGCATGGGACATCTATTTCTACAGAAATGCCTAGTTTACAGAAGAAAGAGATGTAGGAAATCAGGTTATAAGCAGATATAAAACCTTAAACTTAGGGTTTATTTTCACTAAATTAGAGTTTGTATTTTAGTTTGTATACTTAGAGAGTTACCACGGGTTACAATGATTAGATATGTGTTTCAAAAAGATTATCTTGGGACTAAGGCAGATGAATTTGATGAATCAAGATTGAAGACAGAGACTAGTTAGGATTTGTGCTCACAGAATGTGTGTGAGAGAGAGACTTTTTGGCTGTGTCATACAGGTACGTCTTGAGTTTGTCTCCTCTATCTCAGATACCAATGTTGCTTTTGTAGCAGTAGCTTGCAGTTTAGATCTTACAAATGATCTGGCTTGGAGAATTCAGAGAACTCAAAGCATTTGGGAGCAATCACAGTTCTTTTTGCTTTAATTAATTTTTATTTTGCTTTACTGAAAACTTATTGTAATGCTCCAACAGAGTATTTTTATTTCTCAATGTCTTGCTCTGCAGCTTCCCTGGCCCTTTCTGCTTGGATATCAAAAACGTGGGCATTGGCATGCGCCATTCCAAAACTGGGAAAAACCTTGATGTTCTTCTCTTCCTCTATGACAACTCTGGCTTTCCCCTTCCTGTAGACATCATGGAATGGCATCACAGGTTCTGGAAGCTAGAGGGCACTTTAATTTCCTTAGCAAAGCTGGCTTCTTTCTTGGGGTGAAAGGCTTCTTGGGGGTAGGGGGTGGAGTATGAGCTTCAGGAGCAGCCTTTTGGCCTACAGTGATTGAGTGGATTTGTTTTGTGTTCTTGGATACCACAGAGTTAATGGTCCAGGACAATTCTGATGGATGTGGGCCAACCTGAATTTGTTGAGGCTGAAGATCCTGTCTGCTTGGACTTTGGCATGGTATCTCACAGTAGGGCACCTCACTGTGGGGTTGATGGGGCTGGATGTGGGACCAGGTACAAGGCAGCACAGTTTTGCTTGCCGGGCTTTGGAGTGTGAGGCTATTACATGCCAGCTGATTGAACCGTGAGTCCGCTCTCTGCTGCCAGTCTTTGCAGAAGTGGGGCTTCAAGATCATGCCATGTTCGGTGGGCACCATGGCTGCCTCCTGTGCCGGAGAACGGCCAAGGTGGAAAGGACTTGGTGGTGGCAAAACACCTTGGAGTTGTTTGTTTGTTTATTTATTTGGGACATGCACAGAAAGGCACCTTTGTGGAGATTAAAGGACAACTTGTAAGAGTTCTGTCTTCCTAGCATGTGCACCTTCAGTGTTAGGCTTGGCAACAAGCACCTTTACCCACTGAGCCATCTCACTGGCCCAGCCTTCACAATTTTTTCTTCTGTGGTTATTGTATCACATAATTTAGAAAGTTGGTTTTAGGATTCTTCTTCTCAATAGCTGCTTTAGCTTTAAAGGTAGTTATTTTGTAGCAGAACCTTTTACAGTGACCTATGAAAGACTTGAGAGCAGTCAGTGAGAAACACCAGGAACTTTTCATGGCATTGTGCCTATCTTGGATACACTGCTTTTTCAGATACTTTGTGTAGAAACTATGTACTAGCTTTGACTCATTTGATTATTTAAGTTCTGCTCTGCAATTTCTTCCTTGTATAGTGTTCTACCTTAAGTAGCAGTAACTCCTCTTCCACCTTAAAAGTCAGCCTAGATTTATTGGTTCACTAAGCTCTTTCACTTCTAACATTATCATAAAAGACATTTTGATATTGACACCAATGCTCATTTTCAGATATGCCTAGTTCCTCCTGGTTTCTGTTCTGGGCCTGTGCTTCCTTGATGTTTTTGGTTGAACTCTATCTTATTTTACTCTGAACCTGGCATGTGCTTATGGGTACGTTAAGAGCCCACCAATTTGTCCTCTTTAAAACTCCCATATAGGCTGGGCAGTGGTGGCACAGACCTCTAATTCCAGCACTCAGGAGGCAGAGGCAAGAGAATCTCTGTGAGTTTGAGGCCAGCCTGGTCTATAGAGCTAGGTCCAGGACAGCCAGGGCTGTCACACAAAGAAAACCCTGTCCTGAACTCCCTCCCCACCAAAAAAACCAAACCAAATCAAAACCAAACAAACCTCCCATATAAATATGTGAGTTTATATGCTAGAGTAGCTCAGCAGATGGGACTAAGAACCTTGAGACAGAGTGATGTTGGTCCTGGAGCATCTGGATGGACTCAATGCAGTCACAGAGGTCTTTATAAAAGGCAGATGGGGAATCAGAGTCAGAGGAAGTGATCAAGAGAAGCTACCCGGCTGAACCTGAAGATAGAGGGTAAGACCTGAGTCAGAGAGTGCATGAATTCTTCAAACATTAGAAATGATGCAGAAATAAATTTCATTTTAGCCCCCAAAAGGAAGCAAGTTGGTCAATACCTTAACTTAAATTCATTTAGACTGATCTTTGACTTCTTGCCTTCAGAGCTATGGGGCAACACATGCTTGTCATTTTAAGCAATAACATTTGTGGCAATTTGTTGCAGCAGCAGTAGTAGGGTTCTCCTTACTAACTTACAGAGTAGCTGGTGCTGGTAATGAAGGAGTGTTCCCCTTTCCCCCTCACCCCCTTCAGCATTTGTTGTCTATTGCTTTTTATCTTTGCCATTCTGATTGATATGACAGAATCTCAAAGTTGTTTTGATTTGCATTTCCTTAAGTGCTAAGGATGATGAATATTTTTTGAGATATTTCCTCAAGATTTTTCATCTTCTTTTAAAACATTTTTCAGATTGCAGGCCCAACTTATGGATGGACAGCTTGTTTTTTTTGACAATTTTTAATTTTTTTTTATAAATTATGGGTATTAATCCTCTATTAGACTTATAGTTTGCAAAGATTCTCTCCTGTTCTGTGTGCTTCCTCTTCACTTGATTTTTTTAATCTGTGCAGAAATTTCTGAGTGTCAGTAAGTCCCACTTGTCAATTGTTGTCTATAACTCTTGAGTTATTTCAGTCATTCAGAAATTTCTTAAGATTTGTTTTGCACTCCAGCATATTGTCTGTTTTAGAGGCATTTTGGAGCACTTCTGAATGGAATGTATATCATTTTGTGTTTGTGTGGAAGACTTTGTAGATATTTGTTAAGTTCATTAGATATATGATATTTAATTCTGATGTTCCTATTTTTTTGTTCAGATGACCTATCTATTGGAGAAACTAGGTTGTTGAAATCACCTACTATTATTCAGTTAATGTTAATATGTGCCTTTAAATACGGTAGTGCATTTTTAATAAAATGGGGTGCACCAGAGTTTGGTGCATAGATGTTTAAGAAAGTAATGTCTTTCAGCTTTACTCTTCCTTTGATTAGAATGAAGTGTCTCTGGTTGTCGGTTCTGATTAGTTTTAGTTTGAAATCTAATTTGTCAGATGTTAGGATAGAAACACCTGCTTTCTTCCTGTTCCTATTTGGTTTGAATACTTTTGTCCTTTTCATTCTAAGATGATATCTATTTTTAAAGCTAACAACTTCTTGTAGACAATAGATACATAGTTTTATTCTTGATCCATTGAACCTGTGTCCTTTGACTAGAGAATTAAAGCCATTAATATTTAAAGTTATTATTGAAATGCATATGTTGGTTGTAGCCATTAGGTCCCTATACTTTTGTTGTTGATTATGTTTTCACTGGTACTTTTTGTTTTAGTAATTATAGCTCAATATCTTTTTTATATAGTCTTTTGGCTTATGCCTCTCTCAGTCGAAGGTATACTTCTTGTAATTTGTTTGGGCTTGGTTTGCTGGATGTAAAACTTTAAGGATGCTTGTACATGGAAAGTTTTTCTTTCACCTTTAATTGGGCAGCTGTTTATTTAATTCATTATTGTTTTTCCTTTAATATTTTCATTACTTCTTTTATGGTTTGAGATTGCAATATAATTATATGATTTCACCTGTTTTTTTTTTCCCTCACCCAAACCTCCTCTTTGTTCTTTTTCAAATTCCTGGGCTCTTTCTTTGTTAATTGTTGTTACATGCATATATATACATGCAAATATATTCCTTAATACAAACTGCTTATTCTCTATAATGTTACTTGTATGTAGTTTTCAGAGGTGACCATTTGGTATTAAATAACCGATTGGTGTGTTCTCCCCTGGGGAAGGCTATTTCTCCCACTCTCAACATTCCTCAGTGGCTAGGAGTTCTTTTTGAAGAATTGAGGACTGATGGGCTACCCTATGTGTAGCAGGTTTCTTTTGGGCCACCAACAACTCCCAAATAAAGACAAGGAGACTTCATATTAGTTATAAATGCTTGGCCTTAGCTTATGCTTGTTCCACTAGCCTTTTATAACTTAATTTAACCTACTTTTCCTCATCTGTGTTTTGCCTCAGGGCTTTTTACCTTTCTTTCATTCTGTATGCCCTACTCTATGTCTGGTGGCTGCCTGGCTGGTCCCAGGCATCTCCCTCTCTTTCTTCCTTGTTTTCTTCTCCCTTCTCTTCTCTCTTGAGCCTAGATTCTTTCTCCTATTTATTATCTCTGCCTGCCAGTCCTGCCTATCCCTCTATTGCCTAGCTATGGGCCATTCAACTTTTTCTTAGACCAATCACGTGCCTTAGGCAGGCAAATTGAAACAGCAGCACATCTTTACATAATTAAACAAATGCAAGACATCTTTACCTCATTAAACAAATGCAGGATAAACAAATGCTGCACATCTTTGCCCAGTTAAATAAATATTCCACAACACCCATGTTCACTTTAGCATGTTTATTGCTGTTGAACTTGTTCACCTCATGTTTAGGCAGTTGGTAAAGACTTTAAGGGTGTAGCTTCTGACATTCCTAGGAGACATGTTTTCAGTAAACTACAAAATTCTTCTAACTCACATTTTTTCTGCTCTGTCTTCTGCAATGTTTCCTGAGCCATAGGTTGTGGCAAATAAAATTTCTGAGTACAGTTGTCTAGACTGGCAGTCCTGGTCTTTTAGAACTTGGAATGAATAACCCCAGGCTCTTCTTGTTTTCAAAGTTCCCCCCAAGAAAGGAGCTGTTATTCTGGTAAGTTTTTCTTTATATGTGTTTTGTTATTGTTTTTTTCTTCCTCTTTCAGCTTTGAATAATCTCTCTTGTTCTATGTACTTCATTTCTTAACTGATATGTCAAGGAGAATTTCTTTTCTGGTCTTCTGTATTTTGTGTTTTGTTGTTCCTCTTGCATCTATATGGATCTGTCTTTCCTTAATTTGGATGAAGTTTTTTTTTTTCTATGATCCTATTGAAGATTTGGTCTAAGCCATTGCCCTGGTATTCTTCTCCTTTATCTAGTCCTATAATTCAAAGGTTTGGTCTTTTCATGGTGTCTTACATTTTCTTCATGTTCTTTTTCTGTGTTTTAAATATTTAATTATCACTGGAGAATAGTTCCATAGATTGGTGGATTTGTGAAAGAACTGCTACCTTTATCTTTCATATTCTTTATACTTTGGTATGAGATCTGACCATGTGGATGCCTTTATTAGTTCTGTGTCTGTCATGTGTTCTAGAATATTATTTTAAGGATTGTTACTTTTGTTTATGCTCTGGAACATTTGTTTAATGATACAAAGATGTGTTTGATTAAAATCCACCTTCAGTCGGGAGGCCGGGTCAGCAACTAGCTGACAGGAAGTTGTAGAGAGGAGCCAGGGTGGCAAAGGTTTATGAGGAGGGGTGACAAAATGAGGACTTCTTGGGAGACATGAAGAGATGAGGTTGGTGAGCTGATTCCTATTCACCCTCTCTGGGAAGCATAATTCTACTGCAGCCTTTGAATCTTGAGTTCTGTAGTGGGACAGAGATTTAAATATGTTTTCTTAGAAGCTTTGAAAGAGTAGGTGCTTGAGGGAAGAGAAGTCCCCCAGGCTTTGACTCTTGCAGTCTAGCCACTGCTTGTAGAAGAGGAGTGGCAGTTGCTGAGTAGGATAGCCACAGCTTAAAAGACAGCAACAATTAAAAAAGAAAAACAACAGTTATGGACACAGTAGGATGGAATAGAGAATAGCATGTGAAGAATCATTTGGACCTGAAGGTATTATGCAGCTTAGGTATAATGTACTTAATGGACGCAGAAGGCTGTGATGTGAGCCCTGGTCCCACTTTGACATTTAGGAGCAAATCTTTTGGTTGGAGAAGGTGTGTTTAGTAAGGATAAAGTGAACTCACCTGGCTAGACCCTGGGACAAGATATACAGGACTTGGCTAGACTGAGATATTTGATGTGGTTTGTGAGTGGCAAGGATGGCAGAATCAGTGTGGGTCCTTGTCAGGGCCTGGAGGTTGTGGGTGAGGCAAGCATGGCTGTCTAGACTAGACTGAAACATTTGTTAGGGGACTCAGGTTATATCAGTGTGTGTGTATGTGTGGAAGGTGTTGGGGACAGTCCTTAGAGGGGACTTACTTGGCTATACTCTCATATAAGAAGTGCAGGGTGTGAATGGGTAGAGGGGTTGGATGTGGCATACAAAGATGATATTTTCTTAATTATTACTTTTTTTCTTAAAAACATTTTTTATTCTCTTATATATTGCATCCCAACCACAGTTTCCCCTGCCCCCTCTCTCTATACTCTTTATTTTACCTCCCCTTCTCCCATATCCACCCCTTGTTGCCTCCGCTCAGAAAAGAGCAGGTTTCCTAGCCTTAACAAGCTACAATAAAGACAAGGCACATACAATCACATCAGGCTGGATGAGGCAACCCAGTAGGAGGAGAAGAATCATACAAGTTAGCAAAGAGTCAGAGATAGCCACCCTGCTCCCACGAGAACATCAAGCTACCCAGCCTTAATGTATATTCAGAGACCTAAGTCAGACCCCTATAGGCTCTCTGGTTTCTGCAAGCTCCCGTGAATCCTGGTCAATGAATTCTGTGGCTGTGTTCTCATGGTGTCCCTGTCCCCTTTGTTTCCTCTGATCCTTCCTTCCCCTCCTCCACAGGACTCCCTGAGCTTTGCCTTAGGTTTTGCTGTGGGACTCTGCATATGCTCCTTTTTGTTGCTGGATGAAGTCTCTCTCGTCTCTGGTGAGGAATGTGCTAGGCTCTGGTCCTAGAACACTCTGCAGGTGGGACAAACTGTAGGTCAAAGGTTTTGTGTCTGGGTTGGTGTCCCAATCCCTCCACTTTGAGGCCTTTCTGGTTACAGAAGATAGTAAGTTCAGGCTCCATGTCCCCATTACTAGGAGTCTTTACTAGGGTTACTCTCATAGATTCCATGGAGTTTCCATTGCACTAGGTTTCCACCTCACATGCCCACTAATTCCATTGGTTTCTCCCTGTATTTTCCCTGTTCCCCCCCACCACTTGATTCCTCCTGTTCCCACCCCCACCCACCCCCAGTCCACCTATGAAATCTACTCTTTTTCCCCATCCCAGGGAGATCCTTGCACCCTTCCTCCTCAAGCTTTCATTGTTACTTAGTCTCTGGGTCTGTGAATCGTAGTATGATTATCTGTTTACTTTACAGCTAATACCCACTTATAAATGAGTACATATCATGTTTGTCTTTCTGGGTCTGGGTTACCTCACTGAGGATGACTTTTTCTAGTTCTATCCATTTGCCTGCATGTTTCCCGGTGTTGTTGTCAACAGCTGAGTAATACTACATTGTATAAATGTGCCACATTTTCCTTATCCATTCATCAGTTGAGGGACACCTAGGTTATTTCCAGTTTCTGGCTATGATGAATAAAGCTACTATGAACATAGTTGAACAAGTGTCCTTGTGGTATGATTGAGAATCCTTTTGGTATATGCCCAAGAGGGGTTTTGAGGAACATCAATTTCCAGTTTTCTGATAAACCAACATATTAACTTCCAAATTAGCTGTACAAGTTTGTACTTCCACCAGCAATGGAGAAGTGTTCCTCTTGCTCTATATCCTCGACAGCATGAGCTGTCACTTGTGTTTAAGATCTTAGCCATTCTGACATGTGTAAGATGGAATCTTAAAGTTCTGATTTGCATTTCCCTGATGGTTAAGGATATTGAGCATTTCTTTAAGGGTTTCTTGGCCATTTGAGATTCCTCTGTTGAGTATCCTCTGTTCAGATCTGTACACCAGTTTAAAGTGGATTTGTTGATGTCTAGTTTTTTTTTTTATATTTTAAGGAGTTAGCCCTCTGTCAGATGTGGAGTTGGTGAAAATCTTTTCCCATTCTATGGGCTGCTAGAACTTTAAGTACTATATTGAATATATATGGGTAGAGTGGACAGCCTTGTCTTGTTCCTGATTTTAGTTTAATTGCTTTGGGTTTCTCTCCATTTAATTTAATGCTGGCTATAGGCTTGCAGTGAATTGCCTTTAATACATTTAGGAATGTCCCTTGTATCCCTGATCTCTCCAGACTCCTATCTTGAAGGAGTATTGAATTTTGCCAAAGGCTTTTCAAGCATCTAAAAAGATGATCATGTTTTTCTTTCTTTCAGTTTGTTTATATGATGGATTACATTGACAGATTTTTTGCATGTTGAACCATCCTTGCATCTCTGGAATGAAGTCTACTTGATCATGGTGAATGATCTTTTGGATATGGTTCTTGAATTTGGTTTTCCACTATTTTATTGAACATTCTTTTGCATCAAGGTTCATGAGGGAGATTGGTCTGTAATCCTTTTTGTTTGTTGAACCTTTGTGTGGTTTGAGTATCAGGGTGACTGTGGCCTCATGAAATGAATTGGGTACTGTTCCTTCTGTTTTTATTTTGTAGAATAATTTGAGGAGTATTGGTATTAGCTTTTCTTTGAAAGTCTGGTAGAAATCTGCACTAAAATCATCTGGCTCTGGGCTTTTCTTTCTGGTGTGGGGGAGACTTTTAGTGACTACTTCTATTTCCTTAAGGGTTATAAATCTATTTAAGTTATCTGGTCTTGATTTAATTTTTGGTATGTGGTACCTATCAAGAAAATTGTCCATTTCTTTTAGATTTTCCAATTTTGCATAGTACAGGTTTTTGAAGTATGAAATACAGATTCTTTGTATTTCCTCAGTGTCTATTGTTATGTCCCCTTTTTGTTTTGCATTTTGTTAATTTAGACAGTCTCTTTCTCTTCCTTTATTAGTTTGAATAAGGGTTTGTCTAACTTGTTGATTTTCCCAAACAACCAACTCTTTGTTTCATCGATTCTTTGTATTCTCTTTGTTTCTGTTTTATTGATTTCAGCCCTCAGTTTGATTGTTTCCTACCATCAACTCCTCTTAGGTGTGTCTACTTCTTTTTGTTATAGAGCTTTCAGGTGTGCTGTTAAGTTGGGAGTGTGAGATGTCTCCAATTTCTTTATGAAGGCACTTAGTGCTATGAACTTTCTTAGCACTGCTTTTATTGTGCCCCATAAATTTGGGTATGTTGTAAATTCATTTTCATTGAATTCTAAGAAGTCTTTAATTTCTTTATTTCTTCCTCAACCCAGTAGTTGTTTAGCAGGGCATTGTTCAGTTTCCATGAGTTTGTAGGCTTTCTTTTGTTGTTGAAATACATTTTAACCTGTGGTAGATTATACAGGGGCTTATTTCAATTTTATTGTATCTGTTCAGATTTCCTTGTGACAGAGTGTGCGGTCAATTTAGGGGACTGTTCTGTGAGGTACTGAGAAGTTTTATTTTTTTGTGTACTGGTGAGGTGTTTTGTAGATATGTTAGGTCCATTTGATTCATAACATCTGTTAGCTTCACTATTTCTCTGTTTAGTCTTGGTCTGGATAACCTGTATATTGGTGAGAGTGGGTATTGAAGTCTCCCACTATTAATGTGTGAGGTTCCATGTTTGATTTAAGCTTTAGTAATGTTTCTGTTACAATTGTGGATACTCATGCATTTTTGGCATAAATTTTAAGAATTGCAATGTTGTCCTGATGTATCTTTCCTTTGATAAGTATGAAATGTACTTCTCTCTTTTAATTAATTTTGGTATGAAGTCTATTTTGTTAGATATTAGGATAGCTACATCATCTTGCTTCTTGAGTCCATTTGATTGGAAAATCTTTTTCCAATACTTTACTCTGAGATAATGTCTGTCTGTAGTATTAAGGTGTATTTATTCTGTTAGCCTCTCTCTCTCTCTCTCTCTCTCTCTCTCTCTCTCTCTCTCTCTGTGTGTGTGTGTGTGTGTGTGTGTGTGTGTTGTTGAATTAAGTCCATTGATACTGAAGAATAATAATGACCACTGAATCTTAAGTTCTGTTACTTTTTGTTGTTGTTATTGTTGGTGGTGTGTGTGTGTGTGTGTGTGTGTGTGTGTGTGTGTGTGTGTGTGTGTGTGTTTGTGTGTGTGTTTCCCTTCTTTAGGTTTTTCTGGTCTGAGATTTCTATTTCCTATTTTTTTTGTATGTGTAGTTAACTTCTTTGGGTTGTATTTTTCATTTTAATACCTTCTGTAGGGCTGGATTTGTGGACAGATAATGTTTAAGTTTGACTTTTTATGAAATATCTTGTTTTTGCCATCTATGGTGATAGAAAGTTTTGCTGGGTATAGTAGTCTGTGCTGGCATTGATGGTCTCTTAGAATATGCAAGATGGCCAGGTCCTTTTAGCTCTTAGGGTCTCAGTTGAGATGTTGGGTGTGACTCTAATAGGTCAGCCTTTATATGCTACTTGGCCTTTTTTCTCTTGCTGCTTTTAATATTCTTTCTTTGCTCTGTGTATTTAGTGTTTAATTATTATGTGGTGTGGGGATTTTCTTTTCTGATCCAATCTATTTGGTATTCTGTAAGCTTCTTATATTTTTACAGGCATGCCCTTCTTTAGGTTAGGAAATATTCTTCTATGATTTTGTTAAATATATTTTCTGGGTTTTTGAGTTGGGATTCTTCTCCTTCTATTCCTATTTATCTTAGGTTTGGTCTTTTTATTGTGACCCATATTTTCTGGATTTTTATGTCAGGGATTTTTTTTTCCTTTTTTAGTTTTGCAAGACAGTGTTTCTCTGTGTAACTGCTGTGGCTGTCCTGGAACTTACTCTTTAGACCAGGCTGGCCTTGAACTCATGGAGATTCACCTGCTTCTGCCTCTCAAGAGCTGGGATTAAAGGCATACTGACTCCCAGTATGTCAGGAGTTTTTTATAGTTAATATTTGCTTTGACTAATGAGTCTCTTCTGCTGTATCTTCAGTGTCTGAGATTCTCTCCTCCATCTCTTGTATTTTCTTGGTGATGCATGTGTGTGTAGTTCCTGATCAATTACCGAGGTTGTACATTTCCAGGAGTTCCTTCATTTTTGTTTTATTTATTGCTTCTATTTTTTCTATTTTTCACGTCTTGAACAGTTTCTCTCACTGCTCTGTTTTTTTTTTTCCCCTTGGCTTTCTTGGCTTCTTTAATGCCTGTATTGATTTTCTCCAAGTATTGTTTCTTTCTTTTTTCTTTTTTTCCAACTTTTTTTCTTTGAATTAGAAACAGGATTGTTTTACATGACAATCCACTTTCCCTTCTCCCACCCGTCCTCCCCTACCTGCCCCCCCCATTAAAACCTTATCTGTCACACATCTTCTCTGCTAACCCTGGATGGTGAGGCCTTCTTTAGGGTGTCATTAGAGTCTTTCATTTCCTTTGGGGTAGGGCTTAGGCCCACCCCCGTGTGTCTTGGCTCACGGAGTATTCCTTTATATGGATGGGGCTCCCAAAGTCCACACCTATGCTAGGGATAAATACTGGGCTTTTACAGGAGGTCCCTAGATTTCCGAGGTTTCCTCACAGAAACCCATGTTCCTTGGGTCTGGATCAGTTCCATGCTGGTATTCCAGCTGTCTGCATCTGGGTTCCAGTTCAGATCGGTGATTAGTTTTGAGTGTCTACTTCTACTTCCACCAGCTGCTGGATGAGGGCATATAAGTCAGTCATCAATCTCATAAACAGGGGAGGGCATTTAAGGTAGCCTTTCCTCCGTTGCTGAGATAGTTAGCTGGTGTCATCTTTATAGATCTCCAGACATTTCCCTAGTGCCTGATTTCTCTGTAAAGCAAAAGTGTCTCCCTCTATTATATCTCCATTCATGTTATTGTGTATTCTTCCCCTGACTCATATTTTCTGCTCCCTCATGTCCTCGGCATCCCTCTTCCTCTTTCCTTCTAATTCTCCTAGCTCCTTCCCCCCTCTTCCCATGCTCCCAATTTGCTCAGCAGATCTTGAGCCTCTCTCCTTCTCCAGGGGACCATGTGTGTCTCTCTTAGGGACCTCCATGTTTATTAGCTTCATTGGCAGTGTCGATTGTAGGCTGGTAATCTTTACTCTCTGTCTAAAATCCGCATATGAGTAAGTATATACCATATTTGTCTTTTTGCGATTGGGTTATCTTGCTCAGAATGGTTTCTTCTAGATCCATCCATTTTCCTGCAAATTTCAAGATTCCATTGTTTTTTTCCTCTGAGTAGTACTCCATTGTGTAAATGTACCACATTTTCTTTATCCATTCTTCCATTGACGGGCATCTAGGCTGCTTCAGTGCTGCTATGAACATCGTTGAACATATGTCCTTGTTGTATGAATGCGCTTCTTTTGGGTATATATCTAAGAGAGGAATTGCTGGATCTTGTGGTAGACTGATTCCCATTTTCTTGAGGAGTCGCCATACTGATTTCCAATGTGGCTGTACAAGTTGGCACTTCCACCAGCAGTGGAGGAGTGTTCCCCTTTCTCCGCATCCTCTCCAACATGAACTGTCATTGGTGTTTTTGATTTTAGCCATTCTGACAGGAATATGATGGTATCTCAGAGTTGTTTTGATTTGCATTTCCCTGATGGCTAAGGATGTTGAACACTTTCTTATGTGTCTTTCAGCCATTTTAGATTCCTCTATTGAGAATTGTTTGTTTAGTTCTTTATCCCACTTTTTAATTGGATTGTTTGGTGTTTTGGAGACTAACTTCTTGAGTTCTTTGTATATTTTGGAGATCAGCCTTCTGTAAGATGTGGGGTTGGTGAATATCTTTTCCCAGTCTGTGGGCTGCTGTTTTGTCTTGCTGACTGTCTCCTTTGCCTTACAGAAGCTTCTCAGTTTCAGGAGGTCCCATTTATCAATTATTGACCTCAGTGTCTGTGATACTGGTGTAATGTTCAGGAAGCAGTCTCCTGTACCAATTAATTCAAGGGTATTTCCCACTTTGTCTTCTAATGGGTTCAGTGTAGCTGGATTTATGTTGAGATCTTGGATCCATTTTGACTTAAGTTTTGTGCAAGGCTATAGGCTTGGTTCTAACTGCAGTCTTCTACATGTCTGCAACCAGTTATGCCAGCACCATTTGTTGAAGATGTTCTCTTTGTTCCATCGTATAAATTTGGATTGTTTGTCAAAAATCAGGTGTTCATAGGTGTGTGGGGTAATATCAGGGTTTTCAATTCTATTTCATTCGTCTACCAGTCTATTTTTGTGCCAATACCAAGCTGTTTTCAGGACTATAGCTCTGTAATAGAGCTTGAAGTCAGGGATGGTGATGCCTCCAGAAGTTCCTTTAGTTTCTAGGGATGTTTTGGCTATCCTGGGTCTTTTGTTTCTCCATATAAAGTTGAGAATTGTTCTTTCAAGGTCTGTGAAGAATTGTGTTGGGATTTTGATGGGTATCGCATTGAATCTATATATTACTTTTGGCAACTGTTGTTTCTTTAAAGGATTTTTTTATTTCCTCTTTAAGGACCTCTATCATCTTCATATCATTGGTTATAAGGTCATTTTCTTGTGTTTCTTCATTGGAATGCTCAGGTCTTGCTCTAATAGAATATCTGGGCTCTGATGGTGCCTTGTGTTCTTGTACTGGCATCTAGGCATGTGTGTGTGGGGTGATTACATGTGTAGGTGCTCATTTCTGAGTTTGTTTTTGTTGGATTGGTATTTTGTTCATTGGTTTCTGTATCCTCTTTGGTCTTCTGGTCTTTGTTCCCTAGATTCCTGGTGGTCAGAATGACCTCTGATCTAGTATGTGGTCCCTGTCTAAGTTGGGGGCTTGGATTTCAGGAGTCTAGCTTAGCCTTTGGTGCAGCAGTAAGTCTGCCCGATTTGGAAGGTAGAATATGGTGATGAGGAAGGGAATGGGGATTGGAGGCACTGAATGAGTGGAGGGGGCCCACTGCTGGGCTGCTGATCATGGTTCTGGCAGAAAGGTGTGGTCTGTGGTCCATCAGGGAGTCTCTGCCTGAGTTTGCCTGCTTTTTTAGATTGCTTGGGCTGCACATGTTCATCAAACTGTCATGGCTTCTGATTGGCATAAGCTGCTCTTGGGCAATGGAAGTCCCCCTGAGTTAGAGTCCGAGGCACAGCAGTGGGAAGGGACACTAGTGGGGCAGTTCAGGGGAAAGGGCAGTGGAATGGGTCTTTAGGAATGGAATCTAGGGTGTGGTTCAGCTCGCAGGAGGGGTAATACCTCTTCTGCTGGTGTGGCCTGCATCTAAGCAGTGAATGTCCCACTTTTTCTTTCCTATTTTTAAGCTGAAAATTTTTTTTTAAATTGAGGTTATAATTTAATTACTACTTGTCTCCATTCCCTTTCCTTTCTCCATAAACCCCTCTGGCTCGCCTTCAAATTTATAGTCTATTTTTTCCATTAATTGTTACTGTGTACACATGTACAGAGCACATTTTCTTTATCATTTTTGATGGACACTTAAGTTGGTTCTATACTTAGCTATTGTGAATAACACTTCATTGAATACAGGTATGCAAGCATGTCTGAAGTATGTTATTTTAGAGTCCTTCTGATGAATACCCAAGGGTGCTTTAGCTGCCTCATACTTTTAGGACTTTGAGAAACATTTATATTAATTTACATAGTGGCTAGAATATTTCACATTTCTTCTGTCAATGTATTAATATTACCTTTTTTGCCTCCTTGTCCACATTTTTTTTGTTATTTGCTTTGTTTTTAGTGACTATCATTTTGGCTAGGACAAGATTAAATCTTTATTGTTAGTATTCATTTCACTAATTAATGAGTTGTCATTTTGAACATTTTTCATACTTACTGGCCATTTGTACTTTGTCTTTTGCAAAATGTTTGATCACTTTTTATTAGCTCATTTTGAATAAGCTTTCTGTGTTTTAAAAGAATATTTCACTTTTGAGTTTGCTGTTCCGATAATCTGATAGTTTCTAGCATGCATGATTTGGAGAGTGCAGGAACATTTGTTAAATGAAGTAATTCAATACTAGGGGAGATACTTTTTATTTTATCATACTGAGATTTACTAGCCATTAAGGCTGCTGCCCATAGAATGTTCAACCACAAGTCCCAAATGTAGTGTTTTAGGGAATGGAGTTCTATTGCTAGGCAAACTACCATTTGTAGGTGGAGCTTTTCTGTGTTCCATCAGTTAATCCCAAATAACCACAAGTGACTTAATATTAATTATAAATGCTTGGCTATTGCTTAGGCTTCTCTCCAGCCAGCTCTTGTTTAATTAACCTATTTCTATTAATCTGTATGCTGCCCCAAGTCTCATTTCTCTCACCTTTTCAGCTTCTTCTGTGTCTGGCTTGAGACTTCTCAGACTCTGCTGTTCTTGTTCCCAGCTTTCTCTCTGCCCCTAAAATCCTGCCTAGCTATTGGACAATAATATTTTTATTAACAATGAGAGAAATACATATTTACAGTGTAGAATAACCATTGACATCACTGGGGTTTTACAAACAATAAGTAGAGACATATCTATACATGCATCTTGATAGCATAGATAATTATACTCAGATATAGGGATAGCACATTTCTGCAAGGCAGACCCATAATTTTTTTTAATTAGTCCTAGTTAGGGAACAAGTTTGTTTCACATGTAAGTCCCTTCTCCCTCTCCCTCCCCTCACCCCCATCCTTCCTCCTCCACCTCCAGCCTACCCCCCACCCCATCCACCCACCACTCCCCAGGCAGGGTAGGGCCCTCAATGGGGGCTCTGCTGCAAAGTCCACCAAATTTTCCTGTGCTGGTCCTGGGCCCATCCCCATGTGTCCAGGGCCAGAGTGTAAGCCTTCACGTGGGACGGGCTCTCAGAGTCCCTTCTTGCACCGGGAAAAATACTAATCTACCACCAGAGGCTCCCTGGAGTGCAGAGGCCTCCTTATTGACATCCATGTTCAGGGGTCTGGATCAGTCTTGTACTGGCCTCTCTGACAGCATCTGGGGTCGATGTGCTCTCCCTTGTTCAGGCCTATTGTTCCTGTGGGTTTCTCCAATCTGGTACAGACCCCTTCGCTCTTCATTCCTTCCTCTCTTCAACTAAATTCCAGATTTCAGCTCAGTGTATATCTGTGGATGTCTGTCTCTGCTTCCATCAGCCACTGGGTGAGGGCTCTAGGATGGCATAAAGAGAAGTCATCAATCTCATTTTAGGGGAAGGGCTTTTAGGTTATCCTCTCCACCATTGCCTGGATTGTCAGATCGTGTCATCCTTGTAGGTCTCTGGAGTTCTCCCTGGTTCCAGATCTCTTCTCGGATCTATAGTGGCTCCTCTGATATGGTATCTCTCATCCTGCTCTCTCTCCTCTATTCTTCCCCCAACTCAATATTTCTGCCCCTCCGTTTCCTCTCCTCCACTCCTCTTCTCCTGCTATTATTGTTGCAGCTCCCTCTCCCCTACCCTCATGCTCCCAATTAGCTCAGGAGTTCATACCACTTCCCATTCCTGGGGTCCATTTATACCTTGGAGTCCTTCGTATTTCCTAGTTTCTTTGGTGAAGAGGATTATAGGCTGGTAATCCTTTGCTCTATGTCTAAAATTCATATATGAGTGAGTACATACCATGTTTGTCTTTTTGTGACTGGGTTACCTCACTCAGGATGGTTTCTTCTAGTTCCATCTATTTGCCTGCGAATTTCATGATTCCATTGCTTTTTTCTGCTGAGTAGTACTCCATTGTATAAATGGACCACATTTTCTCAATTCATTCTTCAGTTGAGGGGTATCTAGGTTGTTTCCAGGTTCTGGCTATTACAAACAATGCTGCTATGAACATGGTCGAACATATGTCCTTGTTGTATGAACATGCACTATTTGGGTATATACCCAAGAGAGGAATGGCTGGATCTCGAAGTAGACTGATTCCTATTTTTCTGAGCAACCGCCATACTGATTTCCAGAGTGGTCTTACAAGTTCGCACTCCCACCAGCAATGGAGGAGTGTTCCTTTTTCTCCACATCCTCTCCAGCATAGATTGTCATTGGTATTTTTGATTTTAGCCATTCTGACAGAGTTGTTTTGAGTTGCATTTCTCTGATGGCCAATGATTTTGAGCACTTTCTTAAGTGTCTTTCAGCCATTTCAGATTCCTCTATTGAGAATTCTCTATTTAGTTCTGCACCCCACTTTTTAATTTCATTGTTTGGTGTTTTGGTGGCTAGCTTCTTGAGCTCCTTATATATTTTGGAAATCAGTCCTCTGTCAGATGTGGGGTTGGTGAAGAGCTTTTCCCATTCTGTGGGTGGTCATTTTGTCCTACTGACTGTTTCCTTTGCCTTGCAGAAGCTTCTCAGTTTCAGGAGGTCCCATTTATTAATTGCAGACCTCAATGTCTGTGCTACTGGTGTAATGTTCAGGAAACACAGACTCATAATTTTAACTTGTATCTGGGAATGCACAAATCTAAGTTCTTGCCCTTTAGTAACGGCAAATGAGAGGTAGAAAAATTATTGTACTCCAGGCAAGTAGAAAGGGATTTTTAATAGAAAGTAGAAACAATTACAGAAAACTTAGACTACAATGAGGTGGGGGGGTGCTGCCTATGGCTTATAAATAAAGGTATTATGGAAGATGTGGACGCTGACAGATGGAACAAATTTCAGATCTTAGGAACAATGGCTCTGATATCAAATCAATTTTCATTCTCATTGACTTAGGCAGGGCAGGCACAAAGGATGTTGTTCCTTAGGATGTGTAGTTGGCATAGCTCACACTATGAAAGGAACAGCAAGAATTCAACTTGACTTTAATTGGGCATGATGGTGAAAAGGCTAACCAGAGACATATATCCTGATAGTGCTATGTCACATGACTACTGTCATAATTGCTTTAAAGTTACAAGTTGTTTGTCCATTATGCAATTAAGACTCCAGAGTGAGATATCAGTCATTAACTTATTTGGTCATTTTGTTCCCTTTTGAAGAGTGGAGAAGAGAATTTCCAGTAACTGAAGCTCTATAAGGGTACATTGATTGGTAGTGAGTTCTATGGTCTTCCAAGTTCTTGGTAGATTAGTTAGTCTGAAGATTCAACAGATGATAACTAAATTCCTTTCTAATCTTGAATCTTATGTTTTTGGTTGTGAGCCTAGCCGTTAACCGCCAAACCATCTTTGCAGCCTCTAATCTTCACTTTTATCCAAATTAGGATAGTGTAAAAATGTCTATACTTGATTACACTATTTTTATTTGTCAAGCTTTGGCCATTTAAATTTTACACTTATTAATTAGAAATAAATATTAAAAGGGCTAATTCTTATTAGACATGCTTGGCCATTTTGAGTAATTTTTCTTTAATATAAAATCCCTTTAATACATTACTAGGTAAATCAATAATATTTTACAATTTATTGTGAAATACAAATCTAGGCTTAAAAATTTAAATGTTATACTAGTCATATATAACAAGGGTCCTTTTTGGTTAATGTTGTTCTTGTTTTTTAACAGCATAAAATCCAAACTAGTATATCTTACTGTAAAGCTGCTTGTTTTATTTCTGGAATAAAACCAGTCCATCTTCTCATTGCAATGGATTTTAATGGCCTTATTATTTAAAAATTACATTTATTTATCATGTGTACATGCTAACATGCCATGTCATAGTGGCCAGAGGACAACTTGTGGGAGTCAGTTTTCTCCGTCTACAATGTGGGTCCCAAGTATTGAACATTACATTTTCAGCTTTAGTGGCAAGTGCCACTACTTGCAGAACCATCTCACTGTCCTTTTAAATTGCAATTAAGCTAGTAATTGTCTAGGTTGTTTTAGGAGGGCCTACTTATATTTATAGTGTGGTGTTTTGTGTAATGTCACAGTTCATAAACAATGTGTACTATGCCTGGTAGTCTTCAAAGAAAGAAGTCAGCAAAATGGTGTTTCATCTGCAAGCTTGTGTTTATACTTAGGAGATATAATGAAAAAGGGCTTATATGCTTTTACTTCGGTGCCTCTGAGCATAGATTCACAGGGTTTGTGCGCCTCAGAGATTATTAATGTTGACTCCAATATCTCATTTTTCAGATGGGAAACTGAATCACAGTGAAGTTGTGTTACTTACCTATTTATCTGCTTTACTTAACAGTTTCCTCAGCCTTTTTTATTTGCCAGTATGTCAAATCATTACTCTTCTAAAGAAGAAAGCTTGGACAAGATTATACTGCCAGTAGATGGGGTCCTGTGGCTTTCTCTTGGGATTCTGGGTAACTTTCATGAATAGACTTTCTTTGTATTCTTATTTCTTTAATGGCTACAAAGTGACTAAGAAACCTAGGAGTCTGAACTTACATACAATCAAGTTACAATCAAGAACAACAAATCTTATCTATTGAAAATAAGTATTGGAATGAAACAAAAGTCTACCTTCTTGTTGTAATGACTTTCATTAGCTATACTACTTTAAATGTCATCTTTATTTATTATATGTATATGCATGTACATTAATGTGCACATTTTGTGGCATGTGTATGGTGGTCAGAGAACAATTTGTGGGAGATGGCTCGCTCCTTCACCATGTGATGTCTTCAAAACTTACTAGTGCTAAATATTTTCCTATGTGTTTACTTAACTTTGATATATACAGCTTATATTTTATACATAGTATTAGATAGAAGTCATATGAATTATTCTGATTTGGTCTTTATAGGTTTCAAGATACCTATCATTTAAAGAACATATTGTAGACAGAAGGGTTTGTATCTGGGTTGGTATTTATCTTTCTCCTTTGCTAGTATGATAGAATACCTTTCAGAACCATCAACAACTAGTCAGTATAGGTGAAGTCTCTAGGTAGGCAGCAGCTCAACCTCTCCAAATTTAGTGAGTTGTGAAGGTGTTGTCTTCAGCAATAGGGTTTTACTGTCAATTTTTGGAGTGCATCCAATAGGCTTGTCAATAGCCTGGGTTGTTTGAGTGTTTCAAAAGCACCTCTTTGGTTTAAAAAGTCAATTAGATGTAACCCATTCTGGGTACTGAAGCTTCATTAGGTAACAAGATCTCCTCCTTTATTTGGGGATTTCATTTAGATAGCCTTTATACATGTATATATTTTAGGAAGCTTTTACTGTGTTAGGTTTCCATGTGAGCCCTCAAATGGCCCATAGTTTTATCTGTCCCTTCCTGAGTTCCCTCTCTTGTCTCCCTCTTCCTGCTCCCTATGCATTTGATCCTTTATGTAGTAGTATTTTCTATTGTTTGTGAACCAGGAGCAATTAATGTTGCTATATGTAATCAGAATATTCAGGAGCAGAAACTTAGAGAAACAATTCACCCTGAAAGTTCCGGAATTTTAATTTTGCAATATTTCATATGCTAAATAATTAAGTATATCTCCCTTAATGTCTTTTCTTCTTGTGTTTTAAGTTGCTTTTATAAGGAAAGAACATATTTCTCTTGATCCAATGACATTCTTGGGATTTGTGCTTTGTGCTGTTGCTGCCTGCCATTCTATAGGCGAAGACTCAGAGATTTTGAGAGGGTAGTTATATCTAAAACATTCAATGCATCCTTTACATTTCACTCCACATATTTTTGTCTTCTTGTTGAGAGAAAGAGAATAAAAGGAATACAAAATATGTCAGCATGTAACCACTTCACACTGTAGAGACTATGCACTTCCTAGCCTGTTGTGTGTGATTTTTTTAACAGTGTTTTCTAGAGTGTGGTGTGGACTAACATGGTAATAAAAGCAGAATTATTTTGTAAAAACTGGCTATGCGGAAGGCGTTGTGCTTACTGCCTCATGTGCATCATCTCGTTTCATTCTTGCAGCAATTAAATTAGTATCTTTATTTTAAGTTGAGAAGACTGAGGCTTGCAGAGCATAAACAGCATACCTAGGATATCTGCTCAGTAGGCCAAAGCAGTGTCAGTGTAAACTCTAGCACCTTGCACTGTGGAATGTCCTTATTTCCCTAAAATGTTTCTGTAGGGAGGCAGAGGCAGGCAGATCTCCGAGTTTGAGGTCAGCCTGGTCTACAGAGCTAGTTTCAGGACAGCCAGGGATTCACAGAGAAACACTGTGTCAAAAACCAAAAACCAAAAACAGAAAACCAAAAAAAACCTTAAAATAATTTGAGTTGTTTAGTGGGTAAACCTCTAAAACTTGACATTACAAATGTATATCAAAGTATATAATCACTTGTTAACTTTTAAAATTTGATCTTAGATGGCTCATTGATTTAAGAATACTTCATGGCAATTTCCATTGTTAATTCATACAATTGCTAGATAACATCAGAAGGAATCTTTTTTTTTGTTTCCTTGCACCTTTAAATTTAATGGTCCTAGCTTGACTGCCACTAGATGGAAGAGGCAAGTCTGTGACTCTTCTGCTTTCTCAACAAGTACCCTAATAGTATCTGTCATTTACAAGACACTGTAATTTCAGTAATGACATGTGTTCAGTTCAATGTATTGGCAAATACTGTTTTTCATTGAAAAGTCAGATCTCTTTCTTATCCCAGCTGCAGCTCTTTACATTCTGGAAGCCAGTTAAGGAGTATGGGCCTTTCTTTGTACTCTATTCATTCTTCCTTAAAATAGGGCCCTGTGGATCAGCAGGAACAATGGGGAAGTTGTTAGGAATCTGAACTTTGGTCCCCACTTGGAGTTAGTGAATTGAAGGGCAGCAGTATGTACTTACAGGTACTCCTGGGGCTGACATACACTGAACTTTGAAAACTACTACACTATATGGTGACTATGCTCTAACTCTCATGGTAACTTTGGCTTCTGTGATTAAGACAGTGAACACAAGGATAGAAAAGCACCAGGAAGTTTATTCTTTCCCTGGTATTGTTATCAGCTGGCTTCCTCTTGTGGCTATGTTTTTAGATACTTCACCCCTTTCTTTCACCCCACCCTGGCCATGTGACATAGAGTCTCTCTGTAGGGTTTTTATTGTTTTTACAGAACCCAAACAGGATGCCTTTGGGAGTGCTTTTGGCATGGTTCACAGGGCACAAAATTGTAAATAAGTAAATATGTTCTTTTATTAGCAAGACTATATTTTTCCCTCACTCACTTCTTTCTCTTTTTCAAATGTAAAAGATCTATTATTTGATATGGGGTACCTGAGATGGCCCAAAGAAAGCCCTTAGATGTGTCAAGGAAGCAGAGAATAGAAACAGTTTAGGTTAGAACTGCCTAGTGTCCACTAAATGCTTTTGAAATACTGCTTTACGTGTTCTCAGGTCTCTTGCTGTAGACAGACTTTATTCACATTCATGTACTATGAACTGATAAAGCCTCAGCGCGATTCAGTTACTTCTTGTGGAATTCCTGCCTTGAGGGTCTTGGAGTGCCTCAGGACAAATGGTGGGCTTTTATGAATAGTGCAAGAAAATCCTTGCTATGTTATGAGTATTGTTTGGCTAATAAGGAACAAAACTGACAAATAAATATTTCTTTTCAATGCAAGGTGAACAATCTTTTAATTTAAAAATTTTATTTTATGTGTTTAAGTGTTTTGCCTTCACGTTTTACCACATGTATAGCTTGTTCTCATTGAAGGCAGAGGAGGGGACCAGATCCCCTGAGCTAGAGTTACAGAAGGTTGTCAGTTGTCATGAGGGTGCTTGGGACTGAACCATGATCCTCTAGAATAGCATCCAGTGCTCTACCCTGATAACAGTCTTTTTTCATTTTCTACCTTCAGACCTTAGTGCAAAGTCAAGAAGGTATATGATAATTTTTTATTAAATTAAAGAAATATGAAAAAGAGGATGAGTTTTGTTTTTTTCAGATGAATAACAATGCCAAGAATGAAATACCCCTAAGTGATTCATGAATCTGATTGATAAGAGCCAAAATATTACAACTGTCCAACTCTCTGAAGGCACAGAAACAGAGATAATGGTTTTGAGAAATATGGAATATTTCAATGACTATTTCATCATGGGGATTCTCTATCTTTCCCTCCCTCCCTCCCTCCCTTCCTCCCTCCCTCCCTGTCTTCCTCCACCTGTCTTTCTTCCCCTACCTGTCTCTCTCTCTCCCTCCTATCAAAAATCTTATAAATTATCTGGGCTCACAAGTATCTACAAACCATAGACATGACTTTCTGTTTCCTTTAACTTAAGAAGAAGGTACTCACACCACAGCTCAGGAGTTTCTTGGATGACAGTGATGGTGATGCCAATGTCACCTCACCTAGCTTGTGATGCAGAGAAGAAACTGTGAATGTATTGTGTTCTTCTCCCCCTTTTCATCCCTTTGCTCCTCCTAATCCTCCTCCTCTGACAAATTAGAACCCTCATGCATAATGCAACACCATAAAACAGAGAGGGAAGATCAAATCAATCAGCATATTTTCTAGACATCATACATTTTCAAAAGCCCAAGAAATTTTTTTAGCATAACAAATGAAAGATGGGTACTTTTATCTGCTTTTTTTTACTCTTTTTAAGAATAGCAAATTATCTGTCCTAACTGCACCATCATGGAAATAATGTCAGAATTTCCTATATTTGTATATGTTTGTCCTAAAAGATAACCATGAGTTGACTGTTACCAAAATTGCTAAGGTATGCACAAACAGATCAAACAGATGCTAACACAATGGAAAATGTGGAAGAAATCAATATCTTTCTGGGCATATAAAAAATCAATAAGTTCTGGGCATATAAGATCTAGCAAAAGCTGAACCACACAAATAACAAAATCTTTTTTTTCTTTCTCTCCATTTTTATTTAAATTAGAAACAAGATTGTTTTACATGTCAATCCCAGGTCTCTCTCCCTCCCCCCTCCCCTGCCCCCCCCAATTAATATCCTACCTATCCCATACCCTTTCTGCTTCCCAGGGAGGGTGAGGCCTTCCATAGGGGGTCTTCAGAGTCTGTCATATCCTTTGGGATAGGGTCTAGGCCCACCACCTTGTGTCTAGGCTTAGGGAGTATCCCTCTGTGGAATGCGCTCTCAAAGTCTATTCCTATGCTAGGGATAAGTCCTGATCTACTACAAAAGGTGCCATAGATTTCCGAGGTCTCCTCACTGACACCCACATTCAGGGGGTCTGGATCAGTCCCATGCTGGTCTCTCAGCTATCAGTCTGGGAACCAGGAGTTCTGCCTTGTTCAGGTCAGCTGTTTCTGTGGGTTTCACCAGCCTGGTCTGGACCCCTTTGCTCATCAGTCCTCCTTCTCTGCAACTGCATTACAGTTCAGTTCTGTGTTTAGCTGTGGGTATCTTCTTCCATTTCCACCGGCTGCTGGGTGAAGGCTATAGGATGGCATATAAGTAGCCATCAATTTGATGGGAGGGGAGGGCATTTGAAGTAGCCTCTCTTCTGTTGCTTAGATTGTTAGTTGGTGTCATCTTTGTAGATCTCCAGACATTTCCCTAGTGCCTTATTTCTCTTTAAACCTATAATGGCTCCATGTATTATGTTATCTCTATCTTGATCTCTTCTGGTCTTCCCCCAACTCAACCTCCCTGCCCCATCATGTCTTCCTAACCCCTCCTCTTCTCCCCTTCTCATTCTCCCAGTTCCTTCTCCCCTCCCCCCCATGCTCCCAATTTGCTCAGGAGATCTTGTCCCTTTCTCCTTCTCCAGGGGACCATGTATGTCTCTCTTAGGGTCCTCCTTATTTACTAGCTTCTCTGGCAGTGTGGATTGTAGTCTGATAATCCTTTACTTTATGTCTAAAATCCACATATGAGTAAGTATATACCATGTTTGTCTTTTTGTGACTGGGTTACCTCGCTCAGAATGGTTTCTTCTAGTTCCATCCATTTGCCTGCAAATTTCAAGATTCCATTGTCCCCCACACCCCTGCCACTGCCTCTGAGTAACTGTACCACATTTTCTGTATCCATTTTTCAGTTGAGGGGCATCTAGTTGTTTCCAGGTTCTGGATATTACAAATAATGCTGCGATGAACATCGTTGAACAGATGTCCTTGTTGTATGAATGTGCTTCTTTGGGGTACATGCCTAGGAGTGGAATTGCTGGATCTTGAGCTAGACTGATTCCCATTTTCCTGAGGAATTGCCATACTGATTTCCAAAGTGGCTGTATCAGTTGGCACTCCCACCAGCAGTGGAGGAGTATTCCCCTTTCTCCACATCCTCTCCAGCATGAACCATTATTGGTGTTTTTGATTTTAGCCATTCTGACAAGAGTAAGATGGTATCTTAGAGTTGTTTTGATTTGCATTTCCCTGATGGCTAAGGATGTTGAACACTTTCTTATGTGTCTTTCAGCCATTTTAGATTCCTCTATTGAGACTTGTCTATTTAGTTCTGTACCCCACTTTTTAATTGGATTATTTGGTATTTTGGAGGCTAGCTTCTTAAGTTCTTTTTAAATTTTGGAGATTAGCCCTCTGTTGGATGTGGGGTTGGTGAATATCTTTTCCCATTCTGTGGGTTGTTGTTTTGTCTTGCTGACTGTGCCCTTTGTCTTACAGAAGCTTCTAAGTTTCAGGTGGTAATCTTAAATGTACCAATAAAAGTTATAATATTGAATCAGCAGTAACGTTTCTTCCAAAAAAAGAAGTAAGGGACTTGATGGCTTCACTACTGAATTTTACCAAACTTCTTCCTCTGTGTGTGTGTGTGTGTGTGTGTGTGTGAGAGAGAGAGAGAGAGAGAGAGAGAGAGAGAGAGAGAGAGAGAGAGAGAGAGAGAGAGAGAGAGATACATATTTGTGTGAGTTTGTGTGTATGTATACATGTGTGCATGTATGTGTGCATGTGGAAGCCAGCGGGTGATATTGGGTGCCTTCTTCTTTTACTCGTCATCCTACTTTTTTTTTTTTTTTTTGAGATGGGCCTTTTATTGAAGTTGGAACTCACTGACTTAGCAAGACCAGGTAGTCAAGCAGCCAAGGGATTGCTCCGTTTTTGATTCCCCACTTTCTAGGATTACAGTGCTGTACATGGCCACATCTTGTGTGTGATTTTACAGAGTGCTGGGCATCAGTTCTTCATGCTGGTGTAAAAAACACTTTACCAGCTTAGCTAGCTCCCTAATACTTTATCAAACTTTCAATTTCCTCTCAAGCTATTCCTAAAATATTGAAGGGAAAGTCATCTTTGTAGATTAATTTTTGAGGAAGGTGTTGTCCTGGTACCAACTCCAGAAAAGGATACAGCAGCTACCACCACAGGTGGCAGCGGTGGCAACAACAGCAAAGTGCAAGTGAGTAAAGAGGCAAAAGCGTTTGCCATGAAGCCTGGCTACTTGAGTTCCAATCTCAAGCCCCTTTGGAAGAAGGGGAGATCAACTTCTACAAGTTGTTACTTTGATATCTACATCTGTGTTAGAAAAAGTCACACACACACACACACACACACACACACACACACACACACACACACACCAAATATAAAATAATTTAACTTTATATGATATAATAGAGATATAAAATAATGTAAAAATTTAAAGTGTATCACATTCTTTCTTCTTTTCCCTTCCCTCCTTCCAATCTCCCATGTGCTCCCTTACTCCCTTTTGGTTTTGTGAGCACCTTTCCTTGATTATTAGTGATATATATATCATATATATATATACATCCATATGTATATGTCATATATATATGTGCATGTGTATCTGTGTTATATGCATAAATCTGTAAGTACAACCTGCTGAAGCCATTGAGTGTTGGTTGTATAATAAAAAATTTAAGAGAATGAAAATTATAGCCCATATTGCTGATGAACATTGATGCATGTTTCTCAAAAAATTAATAAATTGAATGCAACAGCATTTGAAGGCATCAAGCTTATCCTAGGCATACAAAGATGGTTGAACACACACACACATTGATATCAACAGAAAGAAGTATAAAAATGGCACCCAGATTCTGTGCCATTAGACACAGAAGAAACTATTGGATATGTATTCTAACCTTCACTTTAAGAACTTGTAATAAATGATATAATAAGGCTGTATATGAGAAGCTCATTGCCAACATCACATAGTGTGGGCAAGTGCTGAAACAATTCCCTCTAAGATGTGGGACAAGATATGGATGGTTAGTTACATTCATTGCTCTTATTAAATACAGCACTGGACATTTTAGAGAATTACATAAGATAAAAAAGAGGCATACAAATAGGAAGAGTGGAAGTCAAATTCTTCTTTTGGAGATGATAGGCTTCTCTGTGCAGATAGTAAAACCTAAAGACTAGCCAAAAACTATTGGAACTGAGAAAAATATTCTGGAAAGTTCCTGGTCTCAAAAATCAACTCGCAATGCCAAAAAAAAACAAAAACAAAAAAACAAAAACCAAAAACCATTCTTACAGTCAAGACCAAAATTCCTGAGAACATAATTATGAAAGCAGTCTCCACCAGTCATCTGCCATAAGGTGGCAGGGGCAAGGGGGAGACAATCCCCCTCCTCACTCCCACCTCTGCCTTTCGAAGCCTGTGGTGGGTGTGCTTTCCTGCCTCAAGGTCTGGATTAAAGGTGTCTTCCAGGCTCAGGACCCAGATCACATGTGTGCCCTCCATTTCTGATTATAGTTCATTCCAGATATAGTCAAGTTGACAACCAAGAATAGCCATCACACAAGCCAAACCAGTAAGGGAATCCCACATCGAAACTCCCTCCCCTGGTATTAAATTGGCAACTAAGCATCACAAGAAGAAAAGAACACATTACAGCAAGTCATCCTGTAAACACACACACATGCCGTGAAATACATAAATACTAACTTCGAAACTTAAAAAAATCAATGAAGTTTTTTAAACACACAAGATTTGAATTCTAACTCTTTATATTTGGATTCAGTCTGCATTGGGTAATGCTGACCTCTAGCCTTGTCTTGTAGGAGCTGAATTATTACTTCTTTTCCCAATGCTATGTTGAATGACTTTATGCACATTGCTTGAAGTTAGATTTAGGAAATGTTGTGTACTAGAGATTTCCCTGTCTTTGAGTTCTGGAAGAATTTACCAGCATATCATTGGGGCTATAGAATCTCAGTAACCTCACATCCAGGTAGCGAATGTGGTTGTTTTAGGAATGTTAGTGTTTATCATTTACTATGAGCTGTGCACGTAGAATAATTTTAACCTTTTCTCCATTTTCCAAATAATTTTGTTTAAGGAATACTATTGAACTTATTTTAGTAAAAATACCAACTTGACTTATAGTAGAGCAAATGATATAATGCTCTTTTTTGTCATGTCATTCGAGATGGTATTTTGTGTTTTGCTTTGTTTTAAGACAGGGTCTCTCTACATAGACCTGGCTGTCCTGGAGCACACAAGTAGGTCAGGCTAGCCTTGAACTCACAGAGGTCCACTTGCCTCTGCCTCCGAAGTGCTGGGATTAAAGACATGTGCTAACATGCCTGGCCTTCATTAGATTGTGCTAAAGAGAAAACAGTTTTAATTTAATACTGCACATAAAGTATGTTCTACAAAGTTAAAGTATTTATGTAGCTTCATTTATGCAGTTATAATACAATTGTTTTAACAGAAATTTAGATTGTAGCCTTCCAAATATTATAATTTAATGAACAATTTCTATGTTCAAGCTAATGACTGTCATGGCAATATTTCATGAGATTTGGAGACAGGAGAGGCAACTTGTCTTTTATGTTGCTATGAGAGAATACCACAGACTGGGACTTTTATGAACAGTACAAATTTCTTTGGCTGATGGTTCTGGAGACATGGAATTCCAGCACCTTCCTTACAGAATCTGGTGAATATTTTTGTGTCATGCCATCCCATGAAGGAAGGTAAAGTGGCAAGTGTCTTAGTTACTTTTCTGTTGCTGTAATAACACACCATGACCAAAGCAACTTATAAAGGAAAGCATTTAATTTGGAACCCATGTTTTCAAAGGATTAGTACATGACCATCATGGCTAGAAAAATGGTACCAGGCAGGTAGTCATGGTACCTGAGAAAGATGAGAGATGAGAGCTTATTTATGACCCACAAGCAAGAGGTGGGAGGCTAGGGGGTGAGCTAACTGGGAATTGTGTGGGCTTTTGAGACCCTCCTCCAACAGGCTATACTTCCTAATCATTCAAAAGCAGTTCTACCAACTGGGGACCAAGCATTCAAATGTATAAGCCTATAGGGACCAACTTCATTCAAGAGCGGCTAAAACCACATTTTAATTAATTAATTTTAATTAATCGGTTTTTATAATTATTAAGCTACTCCCATGATGAGGTTATGAGTCAATCACGTGTGATTTAGCTTTTCAACATTGCTGTATTGAGGATTAAGTTTCTAGCATGGGTTTTCGGGAACAGAATGAAATTAGAGCAGGTATGTTCATATTTTTTCCTTTCTGTCAGTAGTTCTCATGATTTTTTAAATAAACTTTGTATTAAAAACCTTGCAAGTATTTCCCCCCCCCCAAAAAAAGTTCATGGCAGAGTTAGGACTGGAAAAGCAGCTTTATATTCTTTTTCATAACTAATGCATGTTACCTGCATTTGTCCTTCCAGGTCCCCTAATATTTCTTGTTCTCCTTTCTACATGCTATATTGTACCTACATGTATGTGTGTGTTTGGTTCTACATATGAAGGAGAACAGTTTTTCTTTTTAAGATTGTGTGACCTCCAAACACAGCTAATCTGAGCAAGTGGAGTTCACAGACTCCAGACTGACATCTGGGGAACCAATGTAGGACCAATCCAGGCCCCCAGAATATGGGTGTCAGTTGGGGGGCCTGGGTAGACTTGGGGGCCTCTGGTAGTGGATGAGTATTTATCCCATTCATATCCCTATATGAATGGACTTTGGGAGCCCAGTCCCCATAGAGGGATACTTTCTCAGCCTAGATACACAGGGGAAGGCCTAGGCCCTGCCCCAAATGATGTGACAGGCTTTGATGATCCCCAAAGGGATGCCTCACCCCTCCCTGAGGAGTGGATGGGGGGTTAGAGGGGGAATGGGAGGGCAGGAGGGAGAGGGAACTTGGAATGTTATGTGAAGTAAGATTGTTTTTAATTTAAATAAAAATTAAAAAGATTGTGTGACCTCAAAAGTAAAAAAAAAAAAAGATTATGTGACCTCACTTAGTGTTTCACATCTAAATCCACCTATTTTCCTACAAAATTTGTGATTACATGCTTGTTTCTTTAAGTTGATTTTTATTTTATGGGTATGAGTGTTTTGCTTGTATTTTTATCATTCTTAAAAAAATTAAAACAATCTTTTCTCATTTTACATACCAATCCCAGTTCCCACTCCCTCCCCTCCTCCTGGTCTTCCCACCTTCACCCTGCTTCACCCCCATCCACTACTCAGAGAGGGTAAAGCTTCCTATGGGAAGTCAAGAAAGTCTGGCACATCTCTTTGAAGCAGTACCAAGGCCTTTCCCCCTATATCTAGGCTGAGCAAGGTATCTCTCCAAAGAGAATGGGCTCCAAAAAGTCAGTTCAAGCACTAGGGATAAATCCTGGTCCCACTACCAGCATCCCCACAGACTCCCCAAGCCATACAACTGTCAGCCACATTCAGAGGGTCTAGTTTGGTCCTGTGCAGGTTCCCCCACTGCTAGTCCAGAGTCTGTGAGCTCCCCCTATCTCAGGTAAGCTAAACATTTATGTGTGTATCCCAACAGTGGTCTTGCCCCCTTTGCTTCTTTAGAACTGAATAGAATACATGAATATATATATATATATATATATTATATATATTATATATATGTATGTATGTAAATGAAATTTGGTGTATTTGTTATGTGTGTGTGCCTTTAGAACTGAATAGAATACATGAATATATATATATATATATATATATATATATATATATATATAAATTGGTGTATTTGTTATGTGTGTGTGTGTGTGCACCTAATTTTTATTATTCATTCATCTTTTGATGGACAATTAGGTTGATTCTTTGCTATAGAAAATAAAATCTCAACAAACATGTAGGTCCAAATATTTCTGTGGTAGGGTATGGAGTTCTCTGAGTGTATGTTTAGGAGTAAAATATCTGGGTCATATGGTAGTTCTATTTTTAGGTTTTTTGAAAAATCTCCAAATTGGTTACCACAATGGCTTTATTAATTTGTGTTCCTACAACTAGTGAATAAGGATCCCTTTCTTACCACATTCTAACATTTGTTTTCTTAGTTATTCATAATAGCTGTGAGGTAGGATCTCAAAGTAGATTTTTTTTTTAAATAAAACAAAGAATTTAATTTGGGCTTATTGTTTCAGAGGGTTAGAATACATAATGAAGCAAAGGAACAGCTGAGAGCTTACATTTTGATCTGAAAGTAGGAAGAGCACTGACAGTCTTTTAAAACATCAAACCAGACCACAGTGACATTATCTCCTGCACCCAGGCCACATCTCCTAATCCTTCCCAGTTTCACCAACTGATGAACAAGTCTTCAAATGTATGAGTTCATGGGAGGTCATTCTATTTGAACCACCACAATCAGTTAATTCTTTTTTGTGAGGTTCAGCTTTTAAATACCTCTGGAACAAAATAGTCAAATCACTAAGCACTAATTAAAACCACTTAGAAATATAAACTTTTACAGAGTGCACTGTTCTCATAATTTTGACAGATGAACTTGTACCACTCCTTCTAGAGTAACAGAAACTTAATAATTTGAACAGCCATTTGGAAAAGTCTTCCAAGACACATCGTTTTATCCAACTCCTTTTTAAAAATATTCCATTTATTTATTTCCTATATATGTGAGAGAATACATCACCAGTGCAGGACAGCTGTGGGAGCTGGTTTACTCTTTTTACAAGCAGATCCTGGAGTTCAAACTCAGGTCATCAGGTCTGTTAGCAAATGGTTTTACCCCACCTCACCAGCCCTTTCCAACTGTTTCATACTCCTTAAAAATTAGATTTTATTTTATGAATCTGCTTTTCTTTTCTTTTCTTTTCTTTTCTTTTCTTTTCTTTTCTTTTCTTTTCTTTTCTTTTCTTTTTTGTAGCAAACCCAGGAACTTCAACTACTTCAGCAGCCCTTATCTTTTCACTCTGATTTTTTTCTGAAGGTGACATCTCTTTATTGTCTCAGTCCAGACCTGGCCCAGCAGTGCCCCCCTCAGGAGTCTCTGCTCCAGGGGAGATCCTGGTGGTGGTTTCTGGACAGTCTGTGTGAGGGGGGTATCAGCAGAGGCCACAGGTACTTTGTGGCTGTGTGACACAGCACTGGGCCCCTTGCTGACAGGTAACCTCCTTAAATAGTTTGCAAGGAAATGTCTTAAGGCAGATGCCCATGGGGGCTAGGTCCTCACCTGGCTCCTTCCACTTATTCTGTAGCAGCCTCTGCCTCTCCTCTACACCTTTACATGCTGCCTTGCCACAGTTGGCTTCTGGCCTGGCCTGGAAGTCCTTGCTGGCAGGAACTAGGGTTAGAGTCTTCCTGGATATTGAAGTTGGCCTTCAGCATGGGCTTCCTGGTGAGAATTCAGATTGCTGGACTCTGTTCTGACAGTCACTTCCCAGCATGACGTCCCAGAGACTGCATTCTTATGGCATGGAGAGAGAGACTCAGAAGCCAACGTGAAGGAAAGTGGACAGAAGGTGGTGTGTGTTGTGGTGGATAGTGCTGCTCAGCTGGCCCAGTGTGTAGTAGAAAGGGGCATCAGGAAGTTAAACACTCACTAACAACATCAGTAACAACACTCAAAACACCTCCAATCTGCTTGGTGGTGTGAATGCAGCCAGGATTACTGGTCACAGCCTAGGTCATGGGTGGGCTCTAACTACATGGGGTCTCCAAGCCAGTGTCGCTGTCCACAGTGTTCACACTCAGGTCACTGGAGGACCACAGGCCCAGAAAACTTTGACCTTGCCACCTGGGACTCCCGACACTTTGCCAAGGCTCTGCAGCCCATATACTGGAACACCAGGGCCTGCTTGCTGAGGACTTAACCTTGGCTGGCCTGTGGAAAAAAAAAATCAGACACAGAAGTCAATGTTGATGCTGGGCAGAGGCACCATGAAACACCAGTAGCAGCTGGCTTGCAAATGCATGCTATGCAGCACAATTCTCAGGGCCATTTCATTGCAGGCCCAGCTCTTGAGGGCCATGCCCATACTTGCTGTAGCTTATCTCTCTGCTGTTCCCTGTCAATACTGCCATGTCCATGCAGGTGATACACAGAAGCCCTCCATCATGCACAGCCTGCACTGCTTCATCCAAGAAGGGGGTGGGGCTGCCAGAAGGGTCCAGATAAATGATATCAAAACACTCAGATGCGTGTTGATGTTGGTATACCAGCATCTGAGCATCTGCCAGGTTGGGCTATACAAGAGCCACACCTGAGCTGCACATTTTGATGTATAAGCTCTACAGCCAGGCAGAAAAATCAATGGCAACCACACTGGAGACCAGGAACCTCTATGGAAACACAGACCAGAAGCTGCCAGGCCTTCCAGCATTCGTAGACCTTCCTCACAGATCCCACCAACTGCAGTTGTCAGAGGCTGCTCTCCTGGGTCAGGGTTTCATTTTCTTTCTTTTCAGCCTTTTCCTCCTTTTTCTCAGACATGTTCTCAGCCACTGTTTGCAAGTCCTTTTCTCCTGGGACCTTGATCTGGATTTCCTTTGGCCTGCAGCTTGGCCTGATCCACCTCCCAGTGTACCCGTTCCATCTCGAAACGAGCCCACTTGTGCTGGATGTAGTGCAGAATCCCCAGGAGAGTGTACTGCTGCGGCCGGGACAGCTCGGGGCCTGCTGGGGGAACCACCACCTCAGCGGCCACTGCCAGACACCCGCCACCCGGCCCTCAAAGTAGTTTTAATTTGTATTTCCCTGGTTGGTGATATTGAACACTTAAAAAAGTATTTGCCAGTTGTCTTCTTTCTTTCCTTTCTTCCTTCCTTCCTTCCTTCCTTCCTTCCTTCCTTCCTTCCTTCCTTCCTTCCTTCCTTCCTTCGTCTAACTATTCAGTTGATTTGCTTATTTGTTGATTGTCAGTTTTATTTACTTGGTATTTAAATTAAACAATTCTTTGTAAATTCTGAGTATTAGCCTCTTGTCACAAGTATAGCTGGTAAAAATATTCTCTCATTGCTCTGTTGACTTATAACAATAGTGTGTTCTCACAGAAATTAGGATAAATATTCCATTAAAAATACTCCCCAGTTAAGTGTTTAGTAATATATCCAACCAAAGAAGTGAAAGATATTTTCCACAAAACTTTGAGAGAGGAATCACAGAAGATACTAGATGTTGGAAAGATGTAACATGTTTCTGGATTGGCATAATTAATTTTGTAAAAATGGCTACACTACAAAAATTTAATATACAGATTTAATGCTATGCCTATAAAAAGTCTCACATCATATTTCATGGGCTTAGAAAAAAATAAAGGAATTCACATGGAACCACAAAAGACCATGGGTAGGCAAAGCAATCCAAATGCTAGGTATTACAATATCCAACTTCAAATTATACTACAGAGCTATGGTGATAAATACAATATGGAGCTGCCACAAAAATAGGTAGACCAATGGAGTACAGTATGTAGGAATAAATGACAATGCTATGTTCACTCAATCTTTGTTTTATAGAAGAGGCAAAAACATAAATTGGTTTGGTGATGGCCAAAGTGGATTTATTTATACATGCAGAAGAATGAAATTATATTCTTATCTTCGAACAAAAGTCAATTAAAAATGCATCAAAGACCTTAATTTAAAATCCAAGACACTGAAAGTTTCAGAAGAAAACACAGAGTAGCCTTCAAGATATTGAGGCAGGGAAAACATTTTGAATAGAACAATTATGTAGGAAGTAACCCCAAGTATCCACAGATGGAACAACATGAAAATAAAAGAAAACTTCTCGTTACTAAGCATTAAACATGGTGAGGTTGGAGAATTCAATACATGCTATTTAAAGAAGAAACAATGATTTGAAGCACAATGTTTATTTTTCTTTGCCAGACAATTTTGAAAACTGGTAATGTTATTTATTCCACTTTAGATAGAATTGACATTAATAATTGAAATACAAGAATTGTAATTTGTTTTGAATATAAAGTAGAGATATCAAACTGTTCAATGTTTAATAGTACTCTGCAGATTTTATGATAAGGGTTTAGCTTCAATATTGTCTAAGTGCCATGCATGGGTCGTTACATAATAATTTTCAGTGTTGGCTTCTTGTTTTTGAAAGTCGTCTATTGATATTTCATACCTTATTCTGAGGATCAAACAAGATTATGAATATATGAGCACCCTGACTAATAGAGAAATCTAAAATGGCTGAAAGACACATAAGAAAGTGTTCAACATCCTTAAGCATCAGGGAAATGCAAATCAAAACAACTCTGAGATACCATCTTACTCCTGTTAGAATGACTAAAATAAAAAACACCAATGACAGTTTATGCTGGAGAGGATGTGGAGAAAGGGAACACTTCTCCACTGCTGGTGGGAGTGCCAACTTGTACAGCCACTTTGGAAATCAGTATGGCGACTCCTCAAGAAAATGGGAATCAGTCTACCACAAGATCCAGCAATTCCACTCTTAGGCATATACCCAAAAGAAGCACATTCATACAACAAGGACATCTGTTCAACGATGTTCATAGCAGCACTATTTGTAATAGCCAGAAACTGGAAGCAGCCTAGCTGACCCTCAACCAAAGAATGGATGGAGAAAATGTGGTACATTTACACAATGGAGTACTACTCAGTGAAAAAAACAATGGAATCTCAAAATTTGCAGAAAAATGGATGGAACTAGAAGAAACCATTCTGAGCAGGGTAACCCAATCACAGAAAGACAAACATGGTATGTACTCACTCATATGTGGATTTTACACATAGAGTAAAAGATTACCAGCCTACAATCCACACTGCCAGAGAAGCTAGTAAACAAGGAGGACCCCTGGAGAAGGAGAAAGGTTCAAGGTCCCCTGAACAAATTGGGAGCATGGGAAGAGGGGGGAGGGAGCTAAGAGAATGAAGAGCTAGGAGCTAGGAGAAGAGGAGGGATGCAGAAAGGTTGAGTCAGGCAAAGAATAGAGGATAACAAGAATGGAGATACCATAATAGAGGGAGAAATTTTAGGTTTACAGAGAAATCAGGCACTAGGGAAGTGTCTGGAGATCTACAAGGATGACACCAGCTAACAATCTAAGCAACAGAGGAGAGGCAACCTTAAATGTGCTTCCCGGATAATGAGATTGATGACTGACTTGTGTGCCACCTGATAGCTCTCATCCAGCAGAGGCAGACACCCCAACTAATCACCGAGCTGAAGTGGAATCCAGATGCAGAGAAGGATGAGTGAAGAGCTCAGGGGTCCAGACCAGGCTGGCGAAACCCACAGAAACAGCTGACCTGAACATCAGGGAATTCTTGCCCCCCCTCAGACTGATAGTTGGGATACCAGCATGGGACTGATCCAGACCCCACGAACGTGGGTTTCAGTGAGGAAACCTCAGAAATCTACGGGACCTCCTGTGGTGGTTCAATACTTATCCCTAGCATAGGTGTGGACTTTGGGAGCCCATTCCACATAGAGGAGTACCTCCTGAGCCAAGACACACGGTGGTGGGCCTACGCCCTATCCCAAAGGATATGATAGACTCTGATGACACCCTATGGAGCACCTCACCATCCAGGGGGAGCAGAAAGGATATGTGATAGGTAGGGTTTTAGATGGGGGGTAGTAGGGGAGGAGGGGGATGGAGAAGGGAACTGGGATTGTCATGTAAAACAATCTTGTTTCTAATTCAAATAAAAAAATCTGGAAAAAATATAAAATAAAAAAATCCTTAACATTAGTATTTTATTTATAAGATGTAAAAAGCACTTTATCATTTATCAATTATAAGTAGATATAAACACATATGCAAACACACATATATGTGATTGTTGTGGTGGGATTCCCCTCTTAGAATTTTAGATGAACAAAAGAATGTTAATTATGACAGATACAGTTCATTCCTTGTAGATGCCATCATGGTGGTGATGGATTAATCTTCCAAATTTAAAGTCCCTCTTAAAGATGCTTGCAATATTTTGTAGTGTTTATGCAAGAAAGGCTGCATTCCTATATATATATATATATATATATATATATATATATATATATGCACATATATATGCATATATATAATGCTTTATTTTTAAAGAACATCTTTTATTTATCATTTGAAAACTTCATACATGTATGCAATGTATTTTGATCTTATCTATCCACAATGATCTCTGTCTAACTTCTCCAGGACACACCAATTTGTCTTTCTTCCAACTTCATTTTCTCTTTATTATTCTTGTGACTAGTAATAGCTAATTGAGTCAAATTGTTGCTGACCATGAAAACATTATTATGGAGCCACCAATTAGGGCACAGATAACTTACAGAGCTACATCCCCAAAGAAAAAGTGACTTTTGTTGCCTCAGAAGCCATCACCTGCCAGTAGGCCCTCACCAATGGGTGTGGTCTAGAACTCTCCTCTTCTTTTCATGCTAGAATTTTGAGTGACTAGATTTTGTGTATGTCTTATGTAGGTTATAATGGTTGTTGTGAGTTGATGTGTACAACAAACATGTCATGTCTAGAAGACATTAATTTGAGGCATTCCTACCTGTCATCCAGTTCTTGCCCCCACTTCTTAGCCACCCATTCTTCTTAAATTAAAAAGTTTATTAATATGTGTGGGTGTTTTTCAGGAAGGTATATCTGTGTACCACTTGTATATCTGGTGCCCTCAGAGACTGGAAGGGGGCACCACACCCCTTGGAACTGGAGTTACAGTTGATTGTGAGCTGCCATGAATCAAAGCTGGGTTTTTCAGAAGAGCCGCCAGTTCTCTTAACCACTGAGCCATCTTTCCTGTCCCTCCACCCACCCCCATGATGTTTTCTAAGTCTTGTAGTGAAGGATGCTGATATTGATGACCTGTCTGTGGCTGAGCACAAATAATCACTATGCTCTGCCCTTATTCAAGTTATGACTCTCTACTTCAATGAATTCCCACTTAGAAAGGAAGCTTCTCTGAGCAAGGTTAGGAAAAGCAAAGATGTATGAGTCTAAACATAAACATCAAAAATAGTCTGATAGTATGGCGTCTTCCAAGTGGTGGGTTTTTCTCAAGTTTATAGTACTAGATAGGAAATCCCTCCCTTGGAGTACGAAGCAGGGGTTATCCCATGGCTCTCAAACCACTCTAGCATCAATTGTAACCTCTTTACTGATGGTGGACAATTAAGAGCAATGGTGATAGTCTGTGTTATTTTAGGTGCCTCCCTGACCCATAGGCATAGGGATTCATAGGAAAGTATACTCTTCCTGGCATTTAGGTTTTCATTAAGTAACACATGTCTTCTGAAAGCAATACTGTCCATCCACACAGGCTAACCAAAAATTCATAAATAAGTCTTATAGGAACCCAGTAGTCTGTAAACTTATCTAATAGAAAAAAAGTGATTGGTGGTAATTATATGTCATTATTTATATGAAAAGTTTTATTACTTTGAAAGCAAATGTTGAGTATTGTTATTATTGGACATTTCTATTCCTTAACCCATAATTTATTTTTATGTTCATAATACTGTGTTTTGCTTTAGAAATATGTGGTTTTGAATATTTGTTCTAAATAATCTAATAATTCACAAGTTAAAACATAAAAAAGGCATATAGCAAAGTATCATGAAAACTATCACTTCAGTTCTGCTCTGTGTCTTGAGACCAATATCAGTTGCTTATGTGTCCTTATGCAGCTACTTAATAAAAGCAAAGGATTTATCTCCCTGCCTCTACTTTTTCCCCTGACTTTTTTGCATTTTTTATTACATTATTTTTTACATTCCAATCCCAGTCCCCCCTCCTTCCACTCCCTCCACTCCTTCCTCCTCCCATCTGCTCCATGGAGAGGGTAAGGCCTCCATTAGGATGTCTGCTAAGTCTGTCCTTTTATCTAATTGAGGCAGGACCAAGGCACCTCTCCACTCCCACACCCCTGTGTCTAGGCTGGGCAAGGTATCTCTCTATATACAATGGGATCCACTAAGTCAGTTTGTTCATTAGTGTTAGATCTTGGACTCACTGCCAGTGGCCTCATATACTGTCCCAGTCACACCATTGTCTCCTATAGTAGGGGAGCCTAGTTCAGTCTTTTGCAGGTTCCCCATTTGTCAGACCTGAGTCAGTGATCTCTCACTAGCTTGAGCCAGCTGATTCTATGAGTTTCCCATCATGGACTTGAATCCTTTGTTCATATTATCACTCCTTCCTCACTTCAGTTGTACTCCAGGAGCTTTGTCCATTGGTTAGTTGTGGATTTCTGCATCTGCTCCCATCTGTTTCTGGAAGAGGGTTCAAGCTTTTCTAGGGTTATGGATTATAGGTCGGGTATCTTTTGCTTTATGTGTGGTATCCACTTATGAGTGAGTACACACTATATTTGTCTTTCTGGTTTTGGGTTACCTCACTTAGGATGTTTTTTCTAGTTCTGTCCATTTGCCTGTGAATTTTAGGATGTCATTGCTTCTTCCTGCTGAGTAGTACTGCATTGTGTAAATATACCACATTTTTTTTATCCATTCTTCAGTTGAGGGGCATCTAGGCTATTTCCAAGATCTGGCTATTACAAATATGCTATGAACATAGTTGAGCAAATGTCCTTGTGGTGTGAATGTGCCTCCTTTGGGTATATGCCCAACAGTGGTATTGCAGGGGCTTGAGGTAGGTTGATCCCTAGTTTTCTGAGAAATCATCATACAGATTTCCACAGCAGCTGTACAAGTTTGTATTCCCACCAGCAATGGAGGTATGTTCCCCTTTCTCCATATTCTTCAGCATAAGCTGTCATTGGTGTTTTTGATCTTAGCCATTCTGATTGGTATAAGATGGAATCTCAGAGTTTTGATTTGCATTTCCCTGATGACTAAGGATGTTGAGCATTTCCTTAAGTGTTTTTTTAGCCATTTGAGATTGTTCTATTGAGAATTCTCTACTTAGATCTATACCACATTTTTAAATTGGATTATTTGGTAGTTTGATTTTTAGTTTCTTGAGTTCTTTGTATATTTTGGAGATCAGCCCTCTGTCAGATGTGGGGTTGGTGAAGATATTGACTTCTTCTATAGGTCTTTTTACCCACACATGAAGATATACTTAAGAGAACTTTTTGGAGTGAAGTTTCAGGGCTAAAAGCACTTTTTAAAATTAATTTTGATAAATATTGTGCAATGGCTCATGGAAGAGCTTGCACCAGTCCACACATATGGAATGTCTATCTCCATTGCCTGGCTAAACAGTATCATTAATCTTTTTTATTGTTGCTCATCTACTAGGTAAAGAATGGCATTTCAGTGAAGTTTTAATTTTCATCACTCTTTTTCTCTTCTTCATGTGCTTAGGAGTTATTTGTGTTTTATTTTCCATCAACTGCCTGTATCTATTGTTTGCCTATTTTTCCTTTGGGCCATTTATTATTGTATAATAAATGATCATTCCTATTTATTGGCTTGTGATACAATTGCAAGTATTTATTCCAATTTGTCATTTTTATTTTGCCATTGCTTATTGTGGCTTTTGTAACAAATGGTGTTTTAAAATTTTTGTATATGTTGTAAGATTTGTCATTTTTTTTATTTGGAGATTTAGTGTCATATTTAAACAGGTCTCCCCTCCATCAAGAGTATAAAGATAATTCTTCTTGGCCAATTGTAATTCTTGTATGTTTTCATTTTTACAATTGCCTCTTTCATCTGTTGGGAATTTATCCTGTTATAGAATATGAGCCATAGCTTTAATATTACTTTTTTAGATGCCTTTCCAATAGCATCTATTGAATCATGCATCTTTTCTTCACTTATTTGAGATACAGCTTTGATACTCTTATTTCATTTACAATTATGATGCACACTATGAATTAAGGACTGTTTTACATACTATAGGAACTTTATTTTTTATATAAAAACTTTTATTTAAATTAGAAACTATCTTATTTTACATATCAATCCCAGTTCCCTCTCCCTCCCATCCTTTTACGCTCCACACCTACTCCCCCATCCACTCCCCAGGGAGAGTGAGGCCTTCCATGGGGGTAATCATCAAAGTCTGGCACATCATTTGGGGCAGGGCCTAGGCCCTCCCCCATATATCTAGGCTGAGGAGGAATGGGCTCCCAAAGTCCATTCCTGTTCTAGGGATCCATACTGGTTCCACTGCCAGAAGCCCCATGGACTGCTCAGGCTCCACAACTGACACCCACATTCAGGAGACCTGGTTCGGTCCTATGCTAGCTCCCCAGATGTTGGACTGGGGTCTGTGAGCTCCAACTTGATCAGGTCAGCTGTTTCTGTGGGTCTCCCTCATCATGGTGTTGATCCCTTTGCTCACCACTCCTTCCTCTCTACAACTGGATTCTAGGAGTTCAGTTCAGTGCTTGGCTGTGAATCTGCTTCTGCTTCCATCAGCTACTGGATGAAGGCTCTAAGATGGCTTTTAAGGTAGTCATCAATCTCACTATAGGGGAAGGGCATTTAAAGTAGCCTCTCCCCTATTACTTAGATTCTTAGTTGGGGTCAAACATACAGAATAAAGAAAAAATATTAAGAGCATCAAAGGAAAAAGGCCAAGTAACATATAAAAGCAGACCTATAGGAACTTTGATAGTGTAATACATTAATAGCTCTTGTGGTCAGAAATGGCCATCTCAGTATGATGACAAAGCTGACTCATAGACAAAGATGAAATAGTGGATTGATTTCAAAGTTTTCATGAAAAGGTGGCCATCATCAGTTCTTTCTTGACACATGCACATAAAATTAGACTGAAAACACTAAAAATGTTAACAAGAGGGATAGGAGGATGTTTGTTCATGACCATTATCCAAACAGACTGGACAACAACAGAGGGAATATAAAAGTTGACTAGCAAGTGTTTAACCTGAGTCCATTTCCTGTAAGAAAATGCTTTTATTTTATAGGAACATGTCTTAGAAAGCTAGGGAAATTACTGTCATGAATATTGTTGCTTACATTTATCCCATATTTAGTTAAAATGTACAAATATGGAAATTTATAAAAAATGGCTTCAATGTCAGATTGAGCAAGACAAGCATAATGAGAACATCAGTGAGCATGCCAGTGTAGACAGGAAATATTCCACATGGTACCATCTCTGGATGAAGAGCTACAGATGGGTAATGACTGCTGAGAAATGGAAAATCTGTTGCTTCTTGGAATGAGCTTCACTATAGGTTGTCCAATCCCTTGAGGACATGTACATAAAAGCAAAAAGTCTCTGTAGATTATATACACATGCATATATATGTATATATACACATATATACATATATGTACACATATGTGTATATATAACAACAATTATTAAAGAAAATATGAATTTGAGATGAGTTGGAGGGTAGGGAGGAAGGTGCTAGAATGATGTAGATACAGTGCTCATGTATGCAATTCTAAGAAAAAAACTATTAAAAAGGAAATAAATAGTTTTTATATTTGTAACATAATGTTTGTTTCTTACTATCCCAAAAGTTAGCTTGCAGTTGCATTTGGAATTTTGTGCAAGTCGTTTTACTCAATGGGGAACTCATAGAGTTTCTTTTTTGTATAAGTAACTCCCATTCTTTGTGTGCCTACAAGTTTCATGATCCGGCTACCCTTTCCATATCACACACTGCCTTCATCACTCCCAAGCCCTGCAATACCCTATACACTAATTTACTTACGTAATTTGATCTGATTCTTCTAGTTCAAGGGAAGGGCTCAATGCATTTTTAGTTTAATGATTACCCTCAACCATTCTTCTTGTAAGATTTTGCTCTCCTGTGAGGACCTCTTTGATCATAGGTCAAATACTTAGTCAAATCTAGTACCATTTCCCTGTTCCTGCTTCTATTATCCTGAATCCTGGATTCTTATAAGTAAAATTGCACACACACACACACACACACACACACACACACACACACACACACACCCGAGGACTAGGTCTAGGGCATTATCTCTCCCTCCCCTGTCTCTCTCCTTGTCATCCTACACCTGGCACAGCATCTGCTGTAGAATTTAATATAGTTAATAAACAAGTGGAATGCTATGCTGTCCTCTTTTTATTAGTTTATAGCACTTATTTTTCAGTTGACTGTATTGTCTTTACATTTAAGTGAATTAGCACTCTATTTAGAATGTAATTTTATAATTGTGACTTATGTGTAATGATTACAGGAAAGTTGATTCCTGTGGTCTTTCTATTAAAACTCTCCCATGACTTTTCACACTTATCAGAATTAATTCAAACTCCAAACATCTTATAGGGCATGCTAATTTCTAACAAGACAGGTCTGTACACATTGCTCCAGCATTATTCCCCATTTACATTCTGTGCTAGGTTTCTAAAGGCCTGCACCTTCGGCTAAAACTTTTATTGTTATGTTGTAATTTTCCTGTTATAGGTTTTATATTTCCCACAAGACCATGAGTTACTGAAGGCAGGAAACATTTTCAGACATCTGGACACCTGTGGCACTGAGTAGCATGATTGAGCATGGTGTTGAACAATTTGATACTATGCCTGTTGCAAAATAATAGTGGTAGATTCATCCCTGGGACCCATCAGACCCCAGCCATTAACTCTTGTCCAGATCAGCATGCATCCAGTAAATCTAATCAGAAAACAGTTGCTTAGCACAATGTCTGTGCTTCTAGTGCACCCATGGGCATTGCAAGGGAAAAGGGGAAGTAACAAGGAGGGAAATTTAAGTGGGGGAGGTAAGGGAATAAAGGGTAGAGGAGGTGTATGGAAAGTGATAGCTAACACACACATATATGATATGATATACATTATGTTATATTCTATATAACACGTGTGTGTGTGTGTGTGTGTGTGTGTGTGTGTGTGTGTGTAGGCATACCTTAATATAAAGAGTTTAATTGGAGTTACCATACACAGTGGATAATATTCCCCCCAGAAGACACAAATTGCCAAGTAAAAGCCCTTGGTTAGGGGTGTCCCAGAGATCACACAAAACAAACAGGCTATTGCCATTGTTTTTAGTTATCCCCAGAATTCAATGCTAAGACTCTATTGCTGAAGTTAGATGAGGTTAGATGAAATAGCATTTGTGACATATTTTTGTTTTATATATATATATATATTCATATATCCATACATATTTATTCTTTAATGATGAAGATTGAACTCGGCCTTGTACATGTTAATCAAGCTCTAGTGATCTACTCCACATCCTAACTGAATTTATCTTATTGATCAGTTTTATATCTTATATATTTTTGGAGGTAAGAGTTTTTAGTATGTGCTTATAAAATTAAAATTTGCCTCTGAAATTGTTCATTCTGTTTTTAAACTTTATCACTGATTGTAGATACAAGACACATTTCTATCATTTATTTTAAGGCCATTTATTAACTTGTCTTTAGGGTAGTTTGGATTGCGTATTGCCTAGAAATTTAGTGCTTTGGACAATCAGTAATTTGCATAATTATTGTTTTAGAGATAATTCTGTAGGGAATAGTTTGAATCTATGAATATTTATAAACTCTGATTTATAAGCATATAAACACTGAGTTTAAGGAGTTTCATCTATTTGTTTGAAAGATAAGAAGATATCTTCAGAGAATAAATGTAATGTCTTTGATAGTATTCAAATTATTTCATTGCTACTCATATATTATAAAAACATGATATGTGTCAAATTTTTATTGTTTAGATTATTCCCTTTTTTGGAACATAGTCTCTGAAATATTCACCATATTACTTTGTACTTGAGGTTTTCTAGGCTATTGGTTCATATGTAACACATGTGAATAGAATATATCTTGTCCCTATAGGATGAGAGTTAATATAGTTGAAGGACTTGCAAACTTACTGCCTCTGAATTGAATCTGGGTTATTCATTATTTTTATGACTATGGTTTTATATGGTTTCTACAATACTCATTCATTTTCATGTTACCTGTTGAAACTTCATGTTGTAATACACTGGTCTGCAATGTATATAAGCATATAAACAGAGAAATGTGTTTTTCTTACCTAGATATTAATTTTGGAGATTGATCTGACCTCCATACTCTGAAAATCATATGTTGGGGATTTTAAATGTTCTCTACCCTGTATGTTTTCATTCCTACCATATGAAAAGTGAGGCAATCCACAGGTATCAAACAAGACTCAAGAAATCTGCATTTGAGATAGAATGTTACTATGCAGCCTGGATGTTCCAGAACGTGCAACCAAGCAGGCCTCAAACTTGTGGCAGGCAGTCTTCTTGCCTCTACCTCCTAAGTGCTGGGATTACAGGTGTGTGGGACTAGATCTGGCTTCTGATATCTTTTTGATCCTCATATTCTATATTTGTAAGCACAAGCATTCAAAGTAAAGAGATATGAGAAATCCACAAGAAATGCTCAAGTTTTGTTATGAGATAGTATAAGTTCTGTGAGGGATTTTTAAAAATTTTATCTAAGCCCACCCTAGCAGGCCAAGCCATCTAGACCCTGCCAACATTGTAGTGCTAGTCCCACCTCCACCCACCAGGAGAGGGAGTGTCTCAGATATGCCTGCACTCACCGGGAGAGCCATCGGAGTATCGGACCTGCTTGTACCCACAAGAAGGGAACATTGGAACCTTACCAACCAGGACAGGGAAAGATCCAGCCTGAAATCACTGGAAGAAGGGAGGGGAAGACGACAGCATAAGAACACAATCAACAATGGAAAGACCAATATAACACCACCAGGGTCTAGGGACTCTACACCAGCAAGACCTGAACATGCCACCACAGATGATGCAGAAGGGAATGACCTTAAAAACAACTTTATGAAGATGATAGAGACCATCAAAGAGGAAATGAGAAAATCCTTTAAAGGAATGGAAGGAATAAGAAACAAACAAAAAATTCAAGAAATGGAGGAAGAGACAAAGCAAAAAATGAAAGAAATAAACAAATCTCTCTCTCTTTTTACAGATGATTTCTTTAGTAAAATTACAGAATCAAATAAGCATCACAGGAAATATTTGAAAGGAGACTGGCTTCTCAAGCTTTAACCAAGTATAGTGACCTGATTTATAAAAATATGTTTTTTTCCAGATTTTTCACAAGTAAATGTTTATTTTTCATTGTTATAGCACGCTATTGGTCTTTGAATTTTCCCTTCCATAAGGAAATACATTCACTCTGACATGATATTCTTTCTATAGTTCTACAGCAATCAAGGAAAGCCAAGAAAAAACAATTAAATGAGCGACAGAAACAATTCAAACAGTTCAAGGCTTGAAAGCTGAAATAGAGAGAATAAAAAAAAAAAAACACAGTCTGAGGGAATGCTGGAATTAGAAAAGTTGTGTAAGCTATCAGGAACTACAGATGTGAGCATAACCAACAGAATACAAGAGATGAAAGAGAGAAGCTCAGGCATTGAAGATACACTAGGAGATATAGAATCATCAACCAAAGAAAACCAAAGACAGAAGGTACCTCAGAGTTAAGAGTTTGGAAAAAAATCTCCAATCAAATGGACCCAAGAAACAAGCTGTTGTAGCAATCCTAATATGTAGCAAATTAGACTTCAAACTAAAATCAATCAAAAGACATGAAGAAGGTCATTTCATATTCATCACAGGGAAAACCCATTAAGATGAAGTCTCAATTCTGAACATCTATGCCCAAAATAAAAAGGCATCCACATTTGTAAAAGAAACATTACTAAAACTCAAATCACACATAAAACCTCATACACTTATAGTGGGAGACTTCAACACCCCACTCTCAGCACTAGACAAGACCACCAGTCAGAAACTTAACAAATAAGCAAAGGAACTAACAGAAGTTATGACTCAATTGGATTTAACAGACATATATAGAATGTTCCATATCAACACAAAAGAATATACATTCTTCTCAGCACCACACGGAGTCTTCTCTAAAATTGACCACATACTCAGCAACATAGCAAACTTCCAACAGATACAAAAAATTGGAATAACCCCCTGTATTTTATTGGATCACCATGGTTTAAAGTTAGATTTCAACAACACAAATTTCAGAAACCCTCCAAACTCATGGAAATTGAATAATGCACAATTGCACCATTCCTGGGTCAAGGAAGAAATAAAAAAGAAATTAAAGACTTCCTTGAATTCAATAAGAATGAAGACACAACATACCCAAACTTATGGGACACTTTGAAAGCAGTGCTAAGAGGAAAGTTCATAGCATTAAGTGCCCACATGAAGAAGCTGGAGAATAGTCACACTAGAGAATTAACAGCACACCTGAAATCTCCAGAACAAAATGAAGCAAACTCACCCCAGAGGAGTAGACACCAGGAAGTAATAAAATTGAGGGCTGAAATGAATAAAGTAGAAACAAAGAAAACAATACAAAGAATCAATGTAACAGAAAGTTGGTTCTTTGAAAAAACCAACAAGATAGACAAACCTTTATCCAAACCAACCAAAAGGCAGAGGGAGAACATGCAGATTGACAAAACCAGAAAAGAAAAGGGGAATATAACAAAGGACACTGAGGAAATCCAGAAAATCATCAGGTCATACTTTGAAAACCTGTACTCCACAAACTTTGAAAATTTAAAGGAAATGGACAATTTTCTGGATAGATATCACTTACCAAAATTAAATCAAGAACAGATGAGGAAATTAAATAGACCTATAACCCCTAATGAAATAGAAGCTGTTATCACAAGTCTCCCAACCAAAAAGAAGACCAGGGTCAGATGGTTTCAGTGCAGAATTCTACCAGAAATTCAAAGAAGAGCTAATACCAATACTCCTCAAAGTGCTCCACACAATAGAAGCAAAAGGGTCATTGCCAAACTCTTTTTATGAAGCTATAATTACCTTGGTACTCAAACCAAACAAAGACACAACTAAGAAAGAGAACTATAGGCCAGTCTCCCTCATGAACATTGATACAAAAATACTCAATAAAATACTGGCAACTGAATCCAAGAACACATCAGAAAAAAAATCATCCACCATGATCAAGTAAGCTAAACATCCTTAGCCATCAGGTAAATGAAAATCAAAACAACACTGAGAAACCATTTTACTCCTGTAAGAATGGCTAAAATAAAAAAAAAAAAACACCAAGGACAGTTTATGCTGGAAAGGATGTGGAGAAAGGGGAACACTCCTCCACTGCTGGTGGGAGTGCAAACTCTTACAGCCACTTTGGAAATCTGTATGGCGATACTTCAGGAAAATGGGAATCCATCTACCTCAAGATTCAGCAATTCCAATCTTAGGCATATACCTAAATAATGCACATTAATACAACAAGAATATCTGTGCACATATGTTCATAGCACAATTATTTGTAATATCCAGAACCTGGAAGCAACCTAGTTGTTCCTCAACTGAAGATTGGATAAAGAAATTTATACAGTGGAGTACTATAAACCAGAAAAAACCCAAATGAATCTTGAAATTCATGGGCAAATTGATGGAACTAGAAGAAACCATCCTGAGTGAGGTAACCCAGTCACAAAAAAACAAACATGGTATGCACTCACTCATTTATGGATATTAGATATAGAGCAAAGGATTACCAGCCTACAATCCACACCTCCAGAGAAGCTAGGAAACAAGGAGGACCCTAAGAGAGACACACAGGGTCCCCTGGTGAAGGGGAAAGGGACAAGAGCTCCTGAACAAATTAGGAGCATGGGGGGGTAGAGGGGAGAAGGAGTTAGGAGATAGACAAGAGGAGAAGAGGAGTGGGGAGGAGGACATGAGGAAGCAGCATGATTGAGTTGGGGGAAGAATAGAGGAGAGCAAGAAAAGTGATACCATAATACAGGGAGTCATTATAAGTTTAAAGAGAAATCTAGCACTAGGGAAGTGTCCAGAGATCTACAAGGATGACACCAACTAAGAATCTAAGTAATAGTGGAGAGGCTACCTTAAATGCCCTTCGCCTATAATGAGATTGATGCCATATATGCCATCCTAGAACCTTCATCCAATAGCTGATGGAAGCAGAAGCACAGACCCACAACTAAGCACTGAGTCAAATTCCTGGAATCCAGTTGAAAAAAGGGAGGAGTGATGAGCAAAGGGGTCAAGATGAGGCTGAGGAAACCGCTGACCTGAACAAGGAGGAGCTCATGGACCACAGACTGACAGCTGGGAAACCAGCATAGGACTGAACCAGACCTCCTGAATGTGGATGTCAGTTAGGAGGTCTGGGCAGTCTATAGGGTCTCTGGTAATGGAATAGTATTTATCCCTAATGTACTAATGGACTTTGGGAGCCCACTACTTATAGATGGATATTATCTCAGCCTAGACACACAGATACATTGGGGAGGGCCTAGGTCCTGCCCCAAATTATGACAGACTTTTATGATCCCCCCATGGAAGGGTTCACCCTTGCTGAGGAGCAGAAGGGGGATGGGATGGGGGTTTGTTGGGGGCATTGTAGAATGGGAGAGGGATATGGGATTGATATGTGAAATATTATTGTTTCTAATTTAAGTAAAAATATCTAAAAAAGAAAAAATATCTAAAAGTTATCTTTTATTCCGTTTCAGGGTGAGATTTTTTTCCTGATTTTATTCCTCTTTCTCTTTTTCCACGTATGATTTGTTTTCTTTAAACAAACAGTTCCCCCTCTTTCCCCTCTCCCACCCCCCACTTTCTCCCTTCTCATCTCCTATCCACTCCTCAGAGGGGGTAAGGCCTTCCTTTGGAGTCAATGAAGTCTGACATACCAAGTTGAGGCAGGACCAAACTCCCCACCCTCATATTAAGGCTGGGCAAGGTATCCTACCATAAGGAATGGGCTCCAAAAAGCCAGTTCATGCCCCTGGGATAGGCCCTGGTGCCACTGCCAGTCCCTGCCCCCTAAATAGATCAAGTTATGTAACTGTCACCAACATTCAGAGGGTGGAGTTCGGTTCAGTCCCATGCAGGTTCTCCGACCATAGTCTGTGAGTTCCCACTAGTTTTCTCTGTGATTTTCCCCATCATGGTTTTAAACTCCCTTGTTCATATGATCACTCCTCCCTCTCTGCAACCCAACTCCAGGATCTCAACCCAATGCTTGGCTGTGGGTCACTGCATCTGCTGCAATTAGTTACTGGATGTAGGGTCTCTGATGACAATTAGGGTAGTCACTAATCTGATTCAAAGGGAAGGCCTATTCAGGTACCTTCTCCACTATTGCTAGACGTCTTAGCCAGGGTCATCCTTGTGGATTCCTGAGAATTTCTCTAGCACCAGGTTTCTCCCTAAACCCAAAATGGCTCCCTCAATCAAGATATCTCATTGCTCTTCCTCTTCGTCCCTCCCTCAATTCAGTCTTCTTGATCCCTCATGTTCCCATCTCCCATCCCCTCCCTTCTACTCCTTTCGGTTTACCCAGGAGACTTTTACTATTTTTCCTTCCTGGGGCCCTGCCTGAGGGATTTTCAATACCCAGGATCTGCTTGGCTAATAACTTGGAAGACTGGACACAAAGTGTGCACCATGATAGTATACTTTGACCCTCTGTGATGATCTGAATGAGAAGTCCCTCATTTTCCCCAGCATTTGAATACTTACTTTGTCTGCAGTTGGTAACACTGATTGTGGAGGATTAGGAGATGTGGCCTTGCTAGAGGGAGCATGTCACTGGGGCCAGGCTTTTAGGTTTTAAAACCTTCCTTATATTCAGATTGTTCTCTCTGTTTTCTGCTTGTGGCTCAAGATGTGAGCTCTTGGTTGTTCCCTCTCCCATGTCTGCTGATTGCTCTCCACATAGTGGTACAATCATTACTCTGGAACCTTAAGCTGAAAATAGACTCTTCCTTCTATATGCCTTGGCCATGGAGTTTCATCAAAGCAATAAGAAAAATAAGATACCCTCAGTCCTTCCTTTCCATCACAAAAGAAATTTTTATAGAATTTCTCTTCCCTTTACAACTGAGGACAGACTATGAAGACAAGTTTTAATGTAACTTAGTAAATATTTTATCTTCATTTAAATATTTCTAATAAAAATGAAATATTGAATAAAATGACTCAAAGTTTTCCTTTCAATTTACTTTACTTTTTTCTTTTCTCTTTGTGTATGTGTTTGCATGTGTGTGTTGTGCGTAGGCTAGAGATCAACATAAGTTTTCTTCTTCAATTACTCCCCATCTTATTTTTTTGAGACAGGGTCTCTCACTAACCATTGAGCTCACCAATGGTTACACTAGCTGCTCATTGAGCCCAAGACTTGATTTTTCCACTTCCTCAGCACTGAGATTACAGGCATATACCATTGTTTCTGACATTTTTTATGTGAATTCTAAGAACTAAATTTAGGTTCTTAGGTTTATGCAGCAATTACTTTACTAACTGACACATTTCCCTAGTCCCTACAATTTTACAATTTTATTTTTCAAAGTAATATATGCATTTAAGAATCCAAATCAAGTATGTTCTATTAAAGAACCAATTTACCTTTGTTATTAGTAACAAAACTAGCTGCATTTTGGAAGCTCATTATTTATAGAGATAAGTCACATAAAGAAGCTGCAGATGAAGAGCTAAGTCAATAGAGATACTACTTCACAGGTTGGGTCTCAAAAATATTAGATGCCAATTCTATACAAATTCTGTAGTTCCCATAAAAGCCTAAACAAATTCCTAGTAAGCTTTGGTTTTTTCTTCTTTCAGAAATTGTTGAGACTATTCTAAAATTCATTTGAAAAAAACAAAAGACTTCACACACACCGGAGTCTTCTGGTTTTTAGATTTTCTTTAAAGCTACAGCAATGAAGACAGGTGTGTCATTGGGATAGGGGTAGGAATAGATCAGTTGAACATAACTGAGTATGTTTAAGTTTTGGGCTGAGACCATTCAGTAAAAGCACCAAAAGTATTATGCATGCAAATAGCAGTTAAAACATGAAGCTACTGGAAGCAATGTAGAGGAGGAAGGAGTAATAGGTCTGGAGCCTTCTCCGGAAAGATACGACCACGTGGAAATACATAGATTTATAGAAATGGGTTAATAATTAAGACATAGCTAGCCAATAAGAAGCCCTAGCCATCAGCCAACAGTTTAATAATTAATATATTTCTCTGTCTGTGTTTCTTTGGGGCTGAGAAGGGCGCCGGGACCTAGTGGGACAAGAATCTCCAGTAACAATCAAGTAGACAAACAGACAAAAAAATAAGTGCTGGTGAAGATGTAGAAAAAAATAGAACTCTATTTACTGTTGGTGGGGTGCAAATTAGTCCAGTGCTATGGAAATCAGCATAGTGTTGCCCTGGGAAAGTAAAAGAAGAATGGCCATACTATGCAGGTATGAAAGGATCCAAGTCATGATATAATGCAGAGGATTTACATCAGTGTTTATCATGGTGCAGTGTCAAGTCATGCAGTCAGTTCTGGCATCCATCAAAGGATGCATGGATACCTACAATATAGTATTTAAAAAATGGAGCTTTATGCAACTATGAAAATATGAAATCCTGTGATTTGCAGGAAGCTGGAGATAATCATGTTAAGTAAAATATGCCAGGCTCGGAAAAACAAACACCTCATTTTTTATGTCATTTGTGAAATTTAGATTTTTAAATAAGACACATTCAATTAAGTGTTTCACAACTTGCTTTTATGATTGAAATTGAAATAAGACATTTTATGAATAAAAAATTTAGATTTTACGTCATGTATCTGAATTATGAATTTGGGAATTGTTATATCTGGGAATTGATTTTCATGAGACTTATATGAATTTAAGATGCATTAATCAGTATTTGTTATCAAATACTACTGTGGTAAATACAGAAGAAGCTTCAGAGTAGAAAGGTCACAGCTCCCAAGTGTCAAGTACAGACCCTCAAGCCAAACCAAGTGAGAAAAATACTCATTTGCTTTACAGAGCTTCTTTTTTTCATTTTCTTTGAAACATAAAAGACACTTTATTTCTGTTGACCATTTTTATTTAGAGAAGTCTAATCAATTAATTATTCCAGTGTCTATATACTCTAAGGGTGACCTTGAACTTCTCTTTAATATGATTTAGTTTTGACAATTTCGTATGTGTATATAATATATTATGAACATAAACATACACACTCCATCATTTCCTCTTATCCCCATTCCATTCCTTCAGCCCTCCTTCTTCTCTCCCAGTGCCCTCCAACATATGTATTTTTCTGTTCAGGCCTTTTGCAGGAAGTCATAGATTCTGTGTGTTCATGATTACACTGGCTCTGTCACAGGATGCCTCCCATCCTCCAGAATGCATAGCCTCTACACTTTGTTTTCTGTGATAAGCCTTGTCCTGTTTAAGGTTATAGAGGAGTCATTCCCCCCCCCCCCGCTTTCTAATTTCTTAATTATTGTTTTTATAATTATTTTTAAGTATCGTTATCTGAATTAAGCAAATGGTAATATACTTGAGTACACAGGGACAATAAAATGCTAACAATGGTCTCTTACTACTATCCTGACATTTTCTACATATGCTTATCAAGAGTCACAGTGAACAAACATGGATTTACTCCCAGAAAGCCATTTGAATTCTTTATTGACTGAAAAGTAATTTACTTATTAATTTCTTTGATTATTATTATTTAACACTTATTGACTTACATTTCTTGGTAAGAGACATAAAAACATAAAGTGCTTTTACACAAATTTCTACAGATTTTATTAATTTTTTTTGCACTCGTCCTATTTCTGGTATTGTTTGACTCTTAATTTCTCAGACTTCAGTTCAGAGCAGATCTTGTCATTTTGTAACCGCCCCAATTCCCCCATCAGGAGTGTTCTCTACCTCTGAAGCCATAGATTTCATAGAGATGCTAACATCTTCATCTAAAGACTTCCAAGCAGTAGTTGCTGCTTCTAGTGGTTCCCAAGTTCCTAGGCTCAAGGATACAATGGATACCAGAAGGACTTTGCCTTAAGTTCCTCTGAAACCCCTTTCTACTGTCTTTGAAATCCTTGGAATTTGCATCATTTCACTTTCTTCTGTAGATACACAAATACCTTCTTACTGCATCTTCATTTTCTTCTGAAGCCAAGTCACACAATTCCTCTTTCAATTGACATTTCTTCTGAATTTCACAGGATGAACTGATGAAACCATCTTTTCTCCAGCTCCTCAGATCTGGGCAATGCTGGATCTGAGTTTCCCTGATTTTTTATTCCTGTTCTTCCTGAAGTTTATTACCTTGAAATTGAGAGAAAAACAAAACAGAAAAGATCTAAGAAAGTGATCTAGAAAAATAAAACTCAAATCACATATTTAACTCAAAGGCTGACTGTACCTCCAAATTAAACCCATTTAAAAACATCTTGCTGACTTCACAGAATTCTTACTTCCTCAAGGACTGTATTTCTACAAAATTCACACCATTTGGGAATACACACACACACACACACACACACACACACACACACACACACACACACACACACACACACACACCAAAACTTGATTGTGAATTATTGTTGTATTACAATATCTCAGTGGAAAGAAATTTCGGTGGATCTAGATATACACAAAATCCTACTGTTATCGTTGAGTCTGGGAGTCCTGAGGGTGCCACTGTGATTTCAGGGTCTTGGGTTCTAGAATAGGAAATTGGACTAGACATGCATGGATTATAGTAGAAGCAGTCAGTTGGTTAAAAGTAGAACACTTCTAAGGAAGAGCTGAGTCAGAGCTGGGAAAAGGTCAGTGGCCTTAGGCTACAAGGGTTATAGTTTTTCATATGCTACTGTGGAGTGCTGGCCTTCTTTTGCATTCACATACTGCATGATTTTTCTGCATGTGCTTCATCTGTTACATATCTACATTGATGGGGAGGAATTTCCAATCTCTCTCTGCCAGCTATCTTATTTCATATGCTAATTTTTAATTATAAAATTGTGCATGTGGGCATGTGTGTAGTGTATGTGTTTGTGTGTGTGTGCTTGCAGGTACACGTGGATTTGTATGAGTGCATGTGGAGGCTGGAGGTTGAAATTAGGTATCCTCTAGCATCAATATCTTCCTTGTTTCTTTGAGACAGGTTTGCCTTAATGAACACAGAGCCAATTGGTTGGCCAGAATGGCTAAGCAGTGAGCTCCAGAATTAACTTCTCCCATTCCATTACTGGTGTGCATAAGTTATCCTGTTTTTATGTGATTGTTAGTACTCTGAATCCAGGTCTTCCTGTTTGTGCTTACAGGAACTGTTACTGAGTGAGTTGTCTCCGTAGTTCTCATCTGCCAGTCTTAACATCTCATTCTCATCCTATTTTCCTGCCACATTACAATCTTCTTCTGCTTTATAGTTTGCTAAAATACATAAGTATAGGAGATCGAATCAGGTATATGATCTTCACATAGTTTTACTGGAGTTGTTTACTGTCTTGCACATGACCTATCAGAAGCAGGGTTTTTCTCCTAATTGGAACAAGCCAAGTGGCTTGGTTTTTGTAGATCAGATTCCTTGAGTCTTATCTATTTTGCAAACAGAAATCAGTAAAATGGAATTGTCAATGCTGTTCTAGCCAAAGCCAGAGATGGCCGGCTCTTCTTCCCCATCTTTTCCTTGGAAAGCATCCAAATCCATTATACCCCATTTCTCTCATGGGATTGAGAGACGTGAAAGTAGTCAGCCGATGGAGATAAATGGGTTGTGGTGGGAAAATAATGAAATTAGTTGTCAATATTAACATTTTCTTCTAAAGTTCCAGTAAGTTGTTTGAAATGCAGGACTGGAATCTGGGAGCGAAGTGAGGGACAGACTTAGAAGTCATTTGCAGTGACATGTTTAGCCCTATGGGGGGTGCAACTGTGTGGTAAATGAGGAGCAATGTGCACTTGAGGACAGCATGGCTAAGATTAGGTCCATCCAGCTCTATCACCTTTCCCTGACAGGCCACACACAAATGAGCTATATATTCCTGATACTCAGTTTCCTAGCCTCTCAAATGTTTTATGTTATCTTTTAGTTGCTTTGTAGGCTGAAAATTCTGTCTGGAGACATTGTTAAAGGTAAAAGGCAGAGATAAAAATGCAGATAACCTGTAAGTACACAGTGGAATTGAGACTTGAGGCAAATTTCAAAGAGGAGAGCAACTTATGAATGTGCATATTTGAATGAGATTATTTGTTCTTGATTAACACATGAACTTTTTTCTCTCCCACCTGATGGGTATTAGGGACCAATTTCCATTAAAATTTCCTCTTAACAAGGTAAAATGCAGTACTCTGAGGAGATTACAATAACTGAAACTAATGATGGTTTAAGCATCAAAAATTAGTGTAAAAGGAGTGAATTTAGGGATGCTATTTCTATAATAAAATAGCAACTGATTACAACCTGAATGTGGCATGAGAGAATCAAAGTCAATTGGTTCCAAGACTGCCTATCCATAAGATGCTGTAATTGGAGATGTGGAAAAAGAGCAAATGGAAATTAATGAGTTCTAATCACATGGGTGTCTTTATGAGGGGTTACAACACTTTACTGTCATCATATTAATCCTTATTATGTGTTTAAGAGTCCAGTTAGAGAAAAGATACTATTTTTAGTTAGTTTTGGACATCCAGTGTTTATAGGGTAGGCACATGGCACACACAAAGGCAGTCAAGCATCACCATTAAAAACATGTGTTCTTCTATACAAGGCCATGCATGCCACACCCAAGGTACTACTACTGGTCTTGTTTCCACATTAAGTTGTTTATTTGTGCTTCCATGTTCTAGACTACAAAATGGGAATAAAAATGGTTTATCGTGGTTGTTAGGATTTAGTAATACATATGAAATGCTTCTAATGTTATCTGCTATATAATAATTTGGTTAATGCATCATAAACAGCATACAGTAAGGTTTAGATGCATATAGAGGGGAAGCCATCTTTCTTCATCCTTCTCTTAGCAGTCACATTCTGTGTGATTTGGGAGGGCAGGGTTTGTGAAAATTATGTGGCAATTCATAGTGATGATTCCATGTGTTCATTATCGATACAGAAGTGCTTGGGTTTTTTGAGTACAAACCTGTTTGTGAAATTTCACTGAAGAGAGATAATTACCGAATACCATCATTGCTTTTTTTTTTTTCTCCTTAATGTGTATTTTTAATGGCCTCAAGAATTGAGGTAGAAAGTCAATCTGTCTATAGTGTGTTTCTTCTCTGCATGAATGAGATGAATTAACAACAAAAGCTATAGTTTGTACAAGACACAAAACTAGTAATATTATAAGAACATTACTTCATAATTTATTTCCCACCCATTTCTTTTACTTTTTTCCCCCCTTTTCTTTGGGGCTGGGATCAAACTCAGGGCCTGGTGCATACTAAACATATTATGTCACAAACTATACCTCCAGCTTATTCTCCTTTTAAATAAACCTACCTCCAAAACTCCTCTTTCCTATCTTGTTAATCTATCGTGTGTGTGTGTGTGTGTGTGTGTGTGTGTGTGTGTGTGTGTGTGTGCGCGCGCGCGCGCGCGCGCGCGCGCGCACGCCTATCCATCTGTCTGTCTGTCTTTCATCTATCTTTCTATCTGTGTACATGACTGTTTTTGCACATGTGGAGACCAGTTGTTTTCCATAATTGCTCTCCACCTTACTTTTTGAAACAAGGCCTGGCACTGAACCTGGGACTCACCAATTCATCTAGGCAGGAACAAGGTCAAGTATTCTCCTTTCTCTGCCTTCTCAAGACTGAGATTACAGACATGCACTGCCTGGGCTGGGGATGGAATTCTGCTTCTCCCAGTTTGGTTGGCAAGCAGTTTGCAGACTGAACTCCTCAGCCTCTAATTCATGTCTTTTTGATCCTTTAATACAGTATCATACTTAAAGCATTCCAGTAGTCCCTCTCCTTCAGATCATCTGCCAAGACCCCCAGTACACTATTGTTATGTGCCCTGTTTTAATTTGTGCTCATTTGTATGTTTCTTCAGAATTCTAACTCTGCCCATTTGTGTGGCATGAGTCATCATGATCATTGAAAGCTCTTTAATGAAAGGGACCACAGCTTCTCCTTCTGTTGTATACCCCTAGGCTATCAGTCACAAGGCTTGGAAATATTTATTGAGCACACAGTGATTCTATTGACAAGACTTTCACACAACTGAGATAGCAGCAAGATATCCAAGAGATTTCTGGGCAGCAAGCTGAGAAACAAGAGGGTGCACATGTGTGAGTTTTATCTATGTAATGAGGACAGTTTCACCACACAAAGTCCTAGTTTTTTTTAAGCCTTTTCAAGCCTGTAGGTGTTTTATGTCTTTAAGCATTTCCAATGTCTTTTAAAGTACATTCTTATATAATTTGTATTCCTTTTTCTCTAAGAAATATGACCCTATCTGAAAGGTGAAAGAATGCTACAATTTATATAATAGTATTATATTTTCTTCCTAATATTCTCCAATTATGGAGAGCTTTAAGATTGTCTCTGTTAGCTAACTATGCCATGTACTGTAATTTTAAAAATGAATTCATTTTTACCATTTTGTCTTCTTATATTATATCATCATCAAATTTTCAACAGTATATGTGAGCAGCATATGAATATCTAAAACAAATTGTACATTCTTTCACTAGTATGGAGCAATTTAAGTTACAATTTAAATTTGATATGTGTTTACATTAATTTAATGTGGAAAACATGTTGGGGGACATTTATTAAGGAAAGCAAAAGAAATCAAATTTTTATTTTAAATTTTTTCTTCAAAACAAAGGTCTATAAATGCCAGAAGAGGAGAGAAAATTACATAAGTTGTGAGATGTAAACTGGAGATTGTGTCTTTCCAGGAAACATTGGTACATGACTGCATATGTATATAAGCGACAGAGTGACTCTCTTTTCAGACAGATAACTTGGGCCAGAAGTCAGGCACACTGAAAATATTCATGAACTCTGTAGCATTTAGGGCAGCATAAATTTTCCAGTATGTAGACATAAACAGATTTACAATAGATTTAGGTTAAAATACAACCAATACCTTTTAGAAGGTAATTAATTTTTGTTATTTTTATTTAAATTAAAAACAATCTTATTTTACATACCAATCCCAGTTCCTTCTCCCTCCCATTCTCCCATGCCCTCCACCAGTCCTATATTCCACCCCCATCCCCTGCCCAAGGAGGGTGAGGCCTGCCATAGGGGATCATCCAAGTCTGTCACTTCATTTGGGGCAGGACCTAGGCACTTCCCCATGTATCTAGTCTGAAAGAGTATCCCTCCATAGGGAATGGGATCCCAAATCTCATTCATGCACTAGGGATAAATACTGGGAAATCTGGCATTAGGGAAATGTACAGGGATCCACAGGTATGCCCCCAACTAAGAATCTAAGCAATAGTGGAGAGGCTACCTTAAATGCCCTTTCCCAATAGTGAGATTGATGACTATATTATATGCCATCCTAGAGCCTTCATCCAATAGCTGATGGAAGCAGAAGCAGAGATCCACAGCTAAGCACTGAGCTGAATCCTGGAATCCAGTTGCACAGAGGGAGGAGTAATGAGCAAAGTGGTCAAGACCATGCTGAGGAAACACACAGAAACAGCTGACCCGAGCAAGTAGGAGCTCATGGTCCCCAAAATGACAGCTGGGGAACAAGCATAAGTCCAAACCAAGTCCTCTGAATGAGGGTGTCAGTTGGGAGACCAGGGCAGTCTATGGGGCCTCTGGCAGTGGAGAGTAAGTAATGTTAAAAGAGAATTTTGGGAGGGAACCATCCTAGACACTCATTAACAGATGAGTGAGGAAAGACAATGTGGTGCATACAACCCATGGAGTTTTATTTATGTGATTTGGAGGAAGATGAATGGGACTGGAGATGATTATGTTCAGCAAAAAGAGCCAGACCAAGAAAGGCAGTTGTCAAGTGCTTTCTCTTATATGTGTGTGTAAGCTAGACAAAACATCTGTTGGACATGGAAGTAAAAGGGCATTGAATGAGGAATGAAAGTGGTTTAAAGATCTGGGGTGGAGGAACAAGGAAGGGTCACAGGGGGAAAGAAAGACAAACCTTCTCTCATCTGCAGAATCTAGAGTCAAACATTTATATGCATGTATATGTATATGTGCACATAGGTATGTGTATGGCAAGAAAGCAGAGAACTAATCGGGAGGATGAAGGGAACCAGCAGAAGGGTGTAAGGAATAATAAGGTGTGGTGAATATGAAAAAAATTCAACAGGATCTGTCATTTCATCAGGTATGAAAATGACATGATGCTTATTATTCTGTATGGTAATTAATAGAAGGAACCCCAACGAAGAAAAAATATCCTCGAAGTTCACTAAACATATTTATCTGAGACTTCTCACCCATATTAATGTTGTTATCCATGTTATATGGTGTATAAGAGGGGTCAAGAGTAGAGAATATCAAAGGAACAAAGTAATCATAGATGTGAACACATGTCCAACATAAAATAAGTGGGGTCTTTTCTCTAAGTATATCAGGAATTAGTGGCAATTAATTATAATAGAAAGGCTAATATGCAGCCAAGGTTAATGGGCCCAGGGTCTGGTATATTCCATGCTTTCTTTGCAAGCACTTTCATTGTAGGGGCTGCATTAAGGTAACAATCAGATAATCAGTGCACTTCAAATAAATGAGGACTCATTTGCCTCAATGTGATTGGAGTGGCTTCTTTCATTTTCTTTCACCTTGTTGCTCTCAAGTGCCGTTACTTTTTGTCCTTTGTTCAGATGAACAAGGCCTGAAGCCTCATACCAAGGGGGGATTTCTGCACTTCCCAATTATAGCTCCTTTGGAGGCAATGTGTACTGGATTGTTTGTGAAGACCACTGTCTAAAGAAGCAGGATATTGGAACGCAGAGAGATGATTATGGAACCAGAATACTTTTATAAATTGCTAGGGTAATTTTTATCTATTTATAGAAGCATTTTAAAGACCTCTGAATTTTTATGCAGTAGCTCCATGTGAAAATTTAATGCTTTATATAAAAAAATCCAATAAAGGTGAACCCCAGTTCTGAGGTCAGTTTACCTTGTATCAGATAAGATAGATACACTCATGTTGACAAAAGGAAAAGAACCTCTTTCCTTTATTGTTGGTGATTTGTATATAATTAAAGCAAAGTAAAGGTGAACAAGTCATACAAAACTGTGTAGGTGAGAATTAAAATAGCAAAGATACTGGTAAATATTTGCTATCCTAGAAACGGTTCCTCTTACAATGCTGAGTCTGGCAAATAGGTGGTAGCCACTGTTCCTTAGTACAGAGTCTGAAAATGGATACTGATCTCAGCAGGCATGGTGATTTGCGAAGGAGTGAAGATGGGAAAGGTTGTCTTAAGCAACAGAAGCCCTTCCTGATATCTGCTTTTCCAGATTGTTGCCATTTGGAATGATCCTGATTATTTCATAGCCAAAGGGAAATGAGGGGGAAATTCTACAAAATTTGTTCATTATGAAATATGTTTTGGAATTATGTTAATTAATCAAATAAACAAGTAAGCACACAATACTCACCATCCAAAAGCCAGTTCAAGTCATGAATTGATGGCTGCCTGCAAAAAAAGTCACTCACATTGAACCAGAAAATCCAGAATAGATCTAGATACAACTTGCCTCTAAAGTATAAATGTCAAAAACTTACTTTTTTATTCTGGCAGTTCTCAAAAGTAATGCCTTTGAGCTACAAACCCGTATGGGTAGAACCCAGGTGTCTCATATGCTATGCAAGGATCTTACTAGGACACTACACCCCCAGCCTACCCATAGATTCAGAATTGTTTGCAGGAGGATTTAGGAATGAGAAACCGTTTAAGGGCTCAGGATGATTTTTTTAGTGTGAATACCTGGTTGAGAACTGTTGTTTTGACTTCTGTGTGAAAAGCAAACTGACTTTAGGGTGGATCTGGTAAGTACTGTGAGTTGCATGCTTTAGCAACATGGGAAACAAAAACCCGCAGGATTACATTGAGAATCACATTTGGTAATGGTTTTACAGCCTCTAGTATGATTCAATCATACTTTTTTCCTTTAGTTTTATTTATTTATATATTTACTTATCTATCATATATATTATCTATGAAACACCCATCTACTTACCTACCTATTATCTATCTATCTATCTATCTATCTATCTATCTATCTATTATCATCAATCATATCTATTTATCTATCTATCATCTATCATATCTATCTGTCTATCTATCTGTCATCTATCTAACTTGGAGAGCCGTTTTTCTAAGAATCCAAGGTATGCAGTCACTTTACCTCTCATTAGGTAGCATTGCTGTTATTACTTTCCATGGATCATCTGGTGAAATATTCATATCCATATCCATGGAAAGTAATAATAGCAATGGATATTTATCTGTGACTATTAATATCCACTTTTATCACTAAGTTATCAAATATGCTACATTGCTAAACAAAAACTGCTTTCTTGTCAAATAAAAATTTTGCAAATGTCTCCCCTTATACAATGTTAACATAATTATGAGTTTTACTTAATAGTTTTTGGAATTTCATGCACAAGTGCACTGTACTTGCATCACCTCCATCTTCCATATTCACCCCTCATTACTTCTATAATTCTTGACTTCCTCTGATATAGTTATTACCTACATGTGTATGTATATGTGTATATGTATAAAACATACTAATTTCAATTAGTAAATGTATTTAGGGCTGGCCATTTGGAATTGTCCATCCTATCAGGGAGCTTATCCCTGGAGAAAAGTGGTTCTGTCTCCCTCATCTGTCATTGAGAACTTGTGGCTCTTCATTTGAGCAGAACTTTGTGAACATTTTCTCTATCTTCATGGTAACTGTGCAAATCTAGTGCAAACGGTTATATTGTTGAAGTTTTATGGATATGTCATCCCTATCATGTGCATAAAGCATAATCTTTTAGTACAAGTCCTGGTCCTCTGGCTCTTACAATCTTTCTATCTCCTTTTCTGTGACATTCTCTGAGACTTTGTTATAGGGGTTTTGTTGTAATATATTTATTGGGGATGGGTGCCCCATAGTCACTTATTCTCAGAAACCTTACCTGTGAATCACTGCAGTAGCCTGTCAGAAAAAATATCGAAAGTTTCTGTACAAATCTTTAGGTATATGGATAAGTATTTAAAATACAGTTAGAAGTTAGACTGACTTAGGAAAGGCAATTTTGCCAATTATTAGCACAATTTCTATTTACAACATTAATTAATTATATAGTTAGCTAACTATCATGAAATAATAGCTATTAGTTTTATTTTCTTTTACTTTCATTATAATTCTAAAGAATAAGTAGCAAATTATTTGATATACAAATCTCAAACTTCAGTGGGCATGACAATAGTCTAGAGTTTGCTGAGCTGTGATTTTTGCTAGAGATTTTTGATTCAGTTGCTTAGCAATGAAACTTTCTTTGATTTTTTTATCTTTAAATTTTCTCCCCCCTGTCTCCTTCCTTTCTCTGTGTATGTGTGCCCTGCAGTGTGTGTAGTGCATAGAAGTGTGCAGGTATGTGCACATGTCGAGGTTAGAGGGAGACTCGTGATCTTCCTCTATCACACTCTTGTTGCCTTGAGACAGGATTTCTCACTGAAGCAGAAACTCACTGTTTTGGCTAGGCTGTCTAGCCAGTGAGTCTGTGCTATCCACTTGTTTCTGTCCCACAACAATTGGGCTACAGGCTCACATGGACATGCTTGTTTGTGGGTTCTGCGGATTCAGTTTTAAGTCCTCATGCTTGCAGGAAGCCTTCTTCCTCACTCTGCTACCTCCTTAACAGCAATACAACTTTCAAGAATTACCTGAGATGATTTCAAAAGGTACTAGTGCAGGAGCATTTGTTTGTTTGCTTGCTTCGATCCTCTGGTAAAATATTTAGTAAGCTAGGGTCAATAGAATGAGACTTACTCCATCATAGGTCTGCAGTGTTTTCTCTGTTAGCTTTAAGGCAAACAGCAGAACACACAGCCCTGACAATGATGATGATTAATTAAGGATAACCAATTAGAACCCAGCTGAAAGAAATATTTTATGTCACTAGAAAGGCAACCAGCTACCTTTGTGTTTTCCTTTCACCCTCAGTGGATGTTGATGCTGGAGCCTGCTTTGACTGTCTTGCCTATGAAAGTAAGCAAGAAGCAGGTAGAACTAGAATTGTTTAAATAGCCAATTGCCTGTTGACTGTGCTGTTTTGAATTGATACTTCCCTTTATGCTTAGCTCATTTGTGAGGGCATCCAGGTGACAGAAGAGGAGAATTGGGTGTACTCAACCAAAGACACAGTAAATGGGGAAGCTCATGGCTTGGAGCTTCAGTCCTTCTCAGGCAGTGGTGAAACAACTATCCATACCAGAATTTAGATGCCTTGTTTATAGCATTCACAGCAATGGAAGACGAAGTAGGAAAAATTTAGTAAGATATAATATATGTTGTTTTGAAATATTCAGTAGTTGTCTACAAGGTAGAGCCATGTTCAGGTGGAAACAGAGTTTCTGACTGCAGTGAGGAACACAGACTTTTAAAGGAAAGCTATTCCTCTTGGGACTGGAAATCCAGAAACACTGAAAGAACTACATTGGAATGTTCTAGAAAATGTAGAATAGATAAATGATCAGCCATAGATGAGGCTAGCACCACTTGAAGTGAGTATGAGGGATCATGGCAGAAGGTAGACTAGAGGCCTGGGGGACACTTTAGTGGGTCTGCCTAGGCAAATGGAATAGTCAATGTCACTGTGAAGAGCAGCTTGTGCACTTAACACATGCACCAGCACATACACATGGACACACACACACACACACACACACACACACACTCATGACAGAAATACAAACACACAACACAGACAGACACAAATACAAACATACAACAAAGACACAGACAGAAATACAAACACAACACAGACACACAGACAGACACAAATACAAACACACAATATAGACACACAAACATACATATAACACAGACACATAGACACAGATAGACAGACGCACACACACACAGACACACATTAATACAAACACACAACACAACAAGTTTCTGTAGTGTAGTGGTTATCACGTTTGCCTAACAAACCCACAACACAGACACACAGACAGACAAAAAGAAATACAAAACACAACACAGACACACTGGCATTCATATAACATAGACACACAGACAGACATACACACAGAGACACAGACAGAAAGACACACACACACAGTCACACACACACATGAACACAGATACACACACACACACACACACACACACACAATACAGACACACACATAACATAGACACAGATACACACATAGACACACACACATGAACATAGATTCATACACACAACACACACACACACACACATAACACAGACACACACACACACACACACACACACACACACACACACACATGAACATAGATTAAAATGCACACATACAACACAGACACACACACAGCACTCTGAAGCTATGCCCTTAGATATCACAGTTCAATGTTTTGATGGAAAAAAGGAAGTCTGTTTAGGGGTTGGGTAGATAGCTCAGTGGCCGAGAGCAGTTGCTGCTCTTCCAGAGGACTCATGTTTGGTTCCTAGGGACCATATCAGGAGGCTCACAACCACCTATAGATATGGCCCCAGGTGATCTGTCATCTCAAGAGCACTTGACACATGTGGCATATGCATACACAGACACAGGTACAGACAGATTAAAAAAAGCCCAAGCACTGAAATATTTTTAAAAAGCATATCCCATTAGAGCATACATTTTAACAACATATCCACTTATCTGACACAGCGTGTTCCTCCATCCAACAGTGCTGAGATTGGCTTAGTGCCAAGGCTTTTCAACTTGGGCATGCATCAAGACGCTTTGGGGGCTTGCTAGGTAAAACATGCACTGCTAAACCTGATCACTTGGGCTTCTGGCTAAGTATGTCAGGATGGGTCTAATAGTTTGCATTTTTAACAAGTCCCGAGTACTACAGTTGAGTCAAGGAACATGCTTTGTGTATGGCTGTGTTTTAGGAGACACTGGCCAATGTCTGGGAACACCTCTGGTTAGAATGGGGAAGCACTAGTAACATCTCATGAGATAAAGATGCCACTGTGTAAGAATATTTCCCACTGCTAGGGCTCACCCAAATAGTCATTTGTATAATTCAGTAACACTGAGTTTAAGAACCAGCAAATTTGTGGAATTTATATGCAGACAACATGGAGGATGTGATAGTCTCATATCTAGCAGGTACAAATTGACAGCTGGGGGTTCGGCATCATGTGAAGAGAGTAGTTAAGAGGGATTTGTGAGAGACATCTTTAAAAAGAAATAACTTCACATTATTAACTAGCCACTCATTTCCCATCTTGCTCTCTATCTTGAAGAACTTATGTGAATCAAATGATCCCTTTGAAATCAATGGGATCTGCACTCTGCATGGGAGATGGAGTGAAAAGAAATAGCTACGTTAGTTCTAACTTGACCAAGGCTGCTTACTCCTCTTAATTAAATTTCAGTCAAAAAAGGAGGTAGGTGAAGTGATACATTTGAATGGATGGCAAAAATGATATGAAGAACTGATTGTGTGGGAAAACACAGGTCATGGCAGGTTAAGTTTAGCAGCTTAGCTAGTTAAAAAGGTTTCTCTGTAAGGCTATACAGGTACACCGGTGTTTAGACGCTCAGCAATCTCACACATTTTCTGCCTTTGGTATAAACAGAAATAAGCATTTCTATTGTTGTCTGCTATATTCACAGCAGTCAAATAATTCTATTAACTCTAGGGGTGGCAAAATATTATTAAAGGGTTAGAAATCTGACAGGTGATAATTCTTTCTGAGACTCGAGAAAATACTCAGCTGCTTTAAGTTGTAGCTGTTAGTGCAAATGAAGGCAAGTGCGTATTACATAGGCCATGTCAAAAAGGTCTCAGCATTGATGAAGGATCTGGGCAAACACTAAATGACACTCAGTGAACCTTACAGAAACACTCAACTGCTGAATAGCTTAATGGCTAGCGGGATCAACCACATTCAAGCATTTGATAGCAGTCTCCTAACATCTTTCAAAAGGTACAATTAGCCAAATGTACATCGATCTTTATTCCCCTTTCTTCATCCCTCAAGGGAAGGCTAGCTAGGTCAAAGAAGAAAAGCAGATGGAAGGACAAAGTCTCATGTGAGGAGTCTACTGTAAAAGGAGTTCTTAATTGGTCTAGATAATAAAAAGTCAGAGTCAGATATAAAGGGAAATACTGAGATACCAGAGAGAAGGAGCAAGCCACAGCACACTTTACCTCCTAAGCATCTCAGCAGAGAAGAAAGTGATTTCCTCTTTGTCCCTGCTTATATCCTGCTCAGATCCAGCTACATCACTTCCTGTCTGTCTGTACAGACCTTCAGACCTCTATAGTTAGCTAGTGGCAATCTCTATTCTCTGACCCCCAGACAGGCTTTATTTGTGCAAGAAAGATATCACCACAGTCTACCTTGATTCTACTATTTTTCCTGTTTACCCCTATCAACCTGTTATAAATCTTTTGTAAATGCCCAACAATATCAGTGGAATTTTGAGTATTATGAATAACTTATGTACTTTAAAATATCATCATCTTTACCAGTAATTTCTTTAAAAGTGCATACCTTACTTCGATGTGCTATAGTTTCACTTGGAAGGTTGCTTTAAAATGTTTTATTTCTTAAAGAAGAAATAAAAAGTGTCTGCCAAAATGTATGAAAATTCAAAGATGTAAAAACATTAAGACCACCTGCTTTGAGTACATCCTACTTAGAACCAGAGTTCAGAGCCAAGGTCATTCCGTTGGTCCCCAGAGTGGCCCCTCTTCTGTTTCATGAAGAACACAGGAGCACATTTAAAAACCAGTAGTGTGCATTTTTAGGTGCCGTTGAATGTCTTTTCTAGCTTTCCAAAGCCAAATACCTTCAGAATGGATTTATGGTTATTAACTAATCTAATTTTTATTTAAAATTAAGGTCAAAAGAAATATATGGAAATCTAGGATCTTCCTTATAATGCAATAAAATATGAGAAAGGCAATAATTTAGTTAGCTCTTTGTCTAATGCTTCAAAGTGATTTAGCAATAAAATAGATAGCTTCATGTATGAGTTGATAAAATATGGAGCAAGCTTGATATTTTATTTTCCTATTGATCAACTGGATATACAAGTGAACCCTGAATTTAGGAAACAGAGAGCGTTTGTGAGCCATTAAGGGAAATATAACCAGACTTCTTTCCTGTGACATAGCTTGATGCTTATGAGTTGGTAAACTCCATGTCCTTTAGGTGGACATGGCTTATGATACTATTGACTTAAGTATTCAGTCACAGGCGCTATGGAGGTTTTGCAAAGTATGAAAAGAAGGGTAGATACTTTCCATTGTCATTTAAAACACGATGCTTGTGCTTGTGACTGCTCAATTCTAGGACAAAGTACTATTGTGAAATCAAGAGAACCCGACTCTCCTGAATGCAGAATCGTATCATATGCCATGGGATTCCTGAAGTTGGGGACTATGCTTTCCCTAAAAAATATGGGCTTGGTATTTAAAAACAACTAGACATTTATTCAGATGATACAGAAGAATAGCTTCTACAGATCAGCGTAGAGTTGGTGTGTCCTGGAAAACATATTGTATTGACTGTTAGTCTGCAGCTTTGATCTTAATTGAGTTAGAGAATCATTCCAAATATGCCTGATATTGGATGGGACTGCCTTTGTGTGTTTTTCAGTATGTATTTATATGTAAAATGCTTGAGAGATTTGACCAGTGAGTAGAATAACTCAGTGGGACCTTCAGAAAGCTAGAAAATATCCAGAACAGTTTTTGCTTTATTCATACCCATTTATTTCTTAGTTTTACTCCACTATATATTTTAAAACCCCTTTTAAATATAGTGATAACTGTTAAGAAAATATAAGACCTGAAATAGGAATGACAATAACACAATGATATAATCCAATTTTGAAAACTACTATTTTACTTTTGTTTTAAGCTTTCTTTCCATTATTTTCAATGCAAATGTTTTGTTTCCTAATAAAAAAGAAATTGATATAAAGCCTAATAACATGAGGCAAATATTTTCCATATCATTTGATATTTAACTGCAATTTTACTTTAAAGTTTATATTTAACGTGTCTTGTGTGTGGATGTCAGTGTGTGATGCCATTGCATGTGTGTAGCTGTCATAGGACATTGGTCCTCTCTGCCCTGTTTGAGATAGGTTCTCTTGTTACTTGCCTCTGTACACAGCAAGCTAGGTTCCCCCTGAACGTCTGGGAATTCTCCTGTTTACATCATCTATTTTGTTGTAGAAGTGCTAGAGTGACAGATGTATGTGCTATTATGTCCCTCCTTGTACACATTCTAGGGATCTGAACTCAGTTCACCAATGCTTACATGGCAAGTAAGCTGTTCACTAGCCAGGCAATGATTATTTTGAAATCTTAACAGAGCATTCCATTCTAGTGAAGTCCTTCATTAAATTTTCTATTGGATATTTAAGGTCCCTCCAACTATTTAATTCCACAATGAAAACTATTTTATTCATCGTATGTGTTCAGGGCAGTTGCTTTATAAAGATTGAATTTTTAAGAGTAGTTCATGTTCACAGGAAAGTTATGAGAAAGGGAGAGATCCTTCTCATGTGTCCTGGTCCTCTCATGCATGCAGCCACCCCCAACTATTAGCATTCCTATGAGTGATATGGGAATTTCTCTTATGACTGAGTCCCACATTGCCACTTGTTTTAGTTACTTTTCTCACTGCTGTCATCAAATCTGTAACAACAGCAAGTAACCATGTGGGTTAGGTTTTTGTGGCCTTGCTACGAACTAGAGTCATCTGGAAAGAGGGAACCTCTATTGAGAAATGCCTCCATCAGACTGGCCTGTAGGCAGGCCCGTGGGAATTTTTTATGAATGATGATTGGTGTGGATGGGCCCAGTCCATTATGGGCAGTGCCATCCCTGGAAAAGTGGTCCTGAGGTACATAAGAAAGCAAACTGAGCAGTAAGCAGCACTATCCCATTCCTCTTGCTTCAGTTCCGGACTCCACTTTCTTCTGTGATGGACTGGGACTCTTAGGGTGAAATAGATAAACTCCTTCCTTCCTGAGTTGGTCTATTAGGTTTGAGCACAGCAATAGAAAGCTAATGAGGACAGCAACTTAGAGGGGGAAGGATTTTTTTTCAGGATCATGGTTCATAGGCCTGAGCAACCTGGAAGCCATAGTATGGTAACAGGAGTAGTTTGGTCCATGGCTCTGAGCAAGAAGCAGGAAAGGGGGAGGACAGTATTGTGATGGCTTTCCTATTTTCGTGTTTTTATTCAGGTAGACACTCCAACCCATAGGACCATGGCAAATACATTTGAGGGGCTTCAATCCTCAGTTAATTCTTGGAAAAACCCTCAAACACATACCCAGAAGTATGCCTCCTATGTGATTGCAAAACACACAGTTCTCACCCAGAATCCATTAAATTTCACTCAGTGTGATTCATTCTATGAATTTAAAACATGCAGTATGATTTGGCCACCATTATAGCACTATAAACAATATTTTCACAGCTCTAAGCATTGTTGTCTATTAATTTCTCCTGATTCTAATATAATACTTCCATCTTATTTCTAGAGCAAGGCTTACTTTTACTGTAGCTATGAAGATGACTTTCATCCTTAGAGAATATTATAGAAAATCATGAAAAGAAGATTAAAACCCAGCCTTAATGCTAACAGCTGAAAAAAAATGAACATTTTGCCACATTTGTTCATGTCTATGTTTTTTGTCCCCAAAAGATACATTAATCCACGAAAATATGATGGTGGAGGAGGTGATAAAGAGAAGGTTTTGTTATTTATCTCAACTCTCCAGTGAAGCCATTGTTACATTATGATGCCAGGTGCCCCTCACTTCCTGCTTTCACTAACCTAAGTCTGATGAATGATACATTAGTAGTTTGTCTATATTACTAAGAATTTCAACTTGTTCTTTTCTTCCCCACATGCGTGGCATATGCAACTTTTAATAAACCAAAAGAAAAAGTCCCAAATATACAAGTGGGAAAAAATCCAAACAGTTGACAGAGGACTAACTAATAGCTACTTTATGTACAGCTATATAAGTGCAAAAAAGCTACCCTATACGTATATACAAAAATTTATACACAGATCTGTACATAAAGGTCTATACATTTTATTTCTTCAGAACCTTTAGGTGTCACTTCTAGAAGACACCAATACTTCATTCACATGTTATAAAAGAAAGACTTTGAAGAATGATAATATTGTGTACCTTATATTTGGAACATATAGGCTCCATTTTGATTGAATTACAGGCTTCTGTCATAATGTAGATCATGGTAGGTATGTGGGTCCCCTTCACACAGTGTGCTCCAATGTAAAAGCCCATAAATAAAGATGGGGAATGAGCATCATGACTATGGTGCCAGCATGGGTCCAGATGGGTGAGCCTGCTTGCCCTGCTCACTGTCTGTATTTCAGTTCATCTACACTGATGACTTTGGTGGACATGGAGGGCAGAGGCTGCTCTAGCACATCTGAGCCAAACCATTTGGCAAGGTCCACAGGGGAGCTGCTCCTTTGACTGGTATGATGCTCCAGCTGGGAGTCAACTTGTTCTTTTAAAAAAGTGTTTGTGTATGTGTATGCCATGTTTGTGTGTTTGTGCCAAATGAGCATATGTACCCATGGAGGCCAGGAGAGATTGACAGAGTCCCTGAAGTTAGAATTATAGATAGTTGTGAATTGACAATCGTGGGTGGTGGGATCAAACCCAGGGCCTTTGGAAGAATAGTATCCTCACTTAATGGTTGAACCATCTCTCTAGCTCAGTAATAGTTTATTTTGTGGAAGTATTTTGGTTACGTGGGCATTAGTCTATTATTAGACTGACTTTATATTATTTTGTATAAGATATCAACAGTAATGCTTTATATACATTTGTGCATTAAAATGCTTGTTGGATTATTTCCACAATTTTGATTCTCCTAAGTAGAATTAGAGGTCAGATGTTATGAACCTTATTTTTGCTGATGTTTTTGTGTTCTTATTTGATGCCTGGTAGTAAACTTGTGTCAGCAACATAAAAAGACGTGTATTTCCCATTCTTTCTGAAAGGGTTAAATGTATTTTTAAAATTTACTGAATTGTTTTTGGATAAATAAAAAAGGAAATCAAAAGAAAAAATGTAAATTGGGTTTGTTTTTTATTTGCCTTAATTTCACACAATTCTTCAAATGTCTTTTCTGAAATAGCAAACTGTATGAGAAAGCATTTCATATCTTAAAGTTATTTCTATGTTAATAGTTACTATTAACCATACAGGTATTCTTTAACTTATGTAAACCAGGTGTGGTCCTGTGGGCTGAGTTTTTTCTGCTTTTTAATTTATTATGTCTAATTGCATGGAAAACTGAATGAGTTGGGGGAGTTGAGTAGATTAATTAACCTAACAAGTATTTATTGTGCCCCACATAGTGACAAGGTGATGAGCAAGACAAGAATCCAGTCCTCAGAGGCAGGGGGTGCTGTGGCAAAGTTTGCTCCCATCCAGGGAGCAGGGGGAAAGAGCCACTTTTTTGATGGGAAAATTGAAAGGGGAGCTCAGCAGAGAAAGTAGTGGGCCTGGCTCTGAAGAGATGTGGATTTTGCTTAATATGAGAGGATGGAAGGCAAAGCAAAACTTCCAGTGTTGGTTTTGAGATAAAAGAAAAGAATAGACATTAAGTGTGGCATTATCTCTGATGATGCCAACAAAAGCTGCATGCATCACCGATTTTATGAAATTAGTCCTTGTTAACTTGAAATCCTTTTCTGTGAAGCTTAATTAGTAGATATTTGTATACTTAATGGCACAATAAATGAAAGCAAGTGGTTTTGAGGTAGTTATGTTTTCATATATTTATAGAATGTACACATGGTCATTAAAACATTACTAAAATGTGAAGAAAAAAACAGGAAAACAAACCCAGGCATAATTACTGTTCATATTAATGCCCATGGTTTTGAAATCTTTCTAAACATCTGCTTCTTTTGAAAATAGAATCATTCTGATCCTCATTCCAGGTAGCCTTGCCCAGCCTTTTTGCAAGGGGAGGTGCTTAGTCTTACTGCAACTTGATATGTCATGTTTTATTGATACCCATGGGAGACCTGCCCTTTCCTAAATACAATCTGAGGAGGAGGGGACTGGGGAGTGGGAACCCGAGGGTGTGGTGGGGGAGAGGGGCTGCAAGGAGAGGAGGAAGGGAAACTGACATATAAAATAATGTAATATATTATTCTATTATGCATATTTTATATGATATAAAAGAAATAAAATAAAAGTTAAAATAGAATAACATATAGCTTTTTATCTGTCATTTTGTATAAAATATCATTAAATCTTTCTCAAAATAAACATGTGAGTAATCCATAATCATGTCACAATAAAAAAAACAAACTAAACTATGCTACCCTATTTAAAAAATTTTCCTTCCTTTGTATTAAAATAATGCCATTGTAAGTTTTTATGATCATCTTTGTTTACATTATTTCTTTAGGAAGATATACTGGGTTAAAGTGTATACAGGTTAGTTTTTATAGTCACCTTGACACAACCTAGAGGCAACGGGGAAGAGGGAACCTCAGCTGAAAAATTGCCTTGATCAGATTGGCTGTAGCTATGATTGTGAAAGATTGTCTTGATTGGTAATTGATACAGGAGGAAGCAGATTGATGTGGGTGGCACCATCCTGGGCAGGGATATATATGAAGGCCAGTTGATTGCTAGTCAGGAAGCAAGCCAGTAAGCAGCACTCTTTCTTGGTTTCTGTACAGGTTCCTGCTTGAGCTCTAGCTCTGACTTCTGTCAGTGATGGATTTAGTTTGGAAGTAGAAACCAAATAAATCCTTTCTGCCCCAAGTTGCTTTTGGTCATTGTTGCATCTCAGCAACATAGGTCAAACTAGAGTAGAGTGTGTATATTTCAATGCTGCCAAATTGAAAGTTTATATTATGTTACTTATATGTTCACTAAGTTTTAGGTTTGTGATGAAATTATAACTAGTTTGAGAGAAATATACTTTTGTGCTGTTGAATGTCTCCTCTGAAAGACAATTAAATGAAATGTAGCAGGATTGAACCAAAATATCCAATTTATATAATTTTTAATGCAAGTATTTTATTTATCACTGAAGAAAAGCACAGCAGCAAGTTTTGTGTTGGCTTCAATAAAATCAAATGGTTACTCTTTAACACAGCTACCACACTCCAAAATTGATGTCAACACAGTCATCACTACAAATTACTTGTTGAAATAATCTATCCTGAAGAAAGAAAATTAGGAAAAAGTTTTCAAATGATTCCTCCAAAACACACATTTATAAGTATTGTCATATTTAAAAGACTTGAAAGGCATGAATTAGTGGAAAGCAGTTTTCTTTTGGCAACAGAAAGAAACAGCAACAGTTTACCAAGTGCTCTAGGAATCCAGAGCTGTACTGTTCTAGATCTGTGCTTGAGCAGTGTTGTTATGATGACTACAAAATGCTTTATACTCACCTCTCTCAAGTAAAGTCTACAGAAAACCCACTGCAACCAGTGTTTGCACTGTATACTACACTAGTCAGAAGCTATAAACTGCCTAAATATAGTTAATAGTAAATACCTAAGAAGGTATGTTCCCACTAATGAGGGGAAAGCTGTCAGACCCATTGGCTTAATTATTATTATAATATTATAGTTATTGGCTTAATTATTCCAAATTAATATCTGATATTTTAAAGTCAAAACAATACAAAAAGATCAATTGTATACCAAGATTACAGGTGTTAACATCTGAAGGGTTCATTTTTTTTGGTTTGTTTGATTTTTTTTTTAAGATTTATTTATTTATCATGTATACAGTGTTCTGCCTACATGTATGCCTGCAGGCCAGAAGAGGGCACCAGATCTCATTATAGATGGTTGTGAGCCACCATGTGGTTGCTAGGACTTGAACTCAGGACCTCTGGAAGAACAGCCATTGCTCTTAACGTCTGAGCCATCTCTCCAGTCCTGAAGGGTTCATTTTTATTTTTTAGTTTTTTTAACACAAACAGTTGATGAATTAATGCAACACCATAAATTCTGGAAAATGGATGGTTTTTCAATCTCCTGTGAATGCAGTGCATGATCAATCTATTATATATGATTAATACAAGTTCATGCTTTTTGGGTTATGGTGAGACAACATTAAATAATTCAGTTTAGACTGGTTGAAGCACAAGTATAATAATCCTTGAATGTGATCAAATCTACAAAGACACAAGTGTGACTCCAATATTGTTGGGAATCAGTGTTGTACTGTGGTCCCTCTGTTTCATTCTTAGTACCACGAAGGGACTCCCTATCTTTCTCAGCTCTCCAGGACACTTTCTCTTTCTCACTTTCTCGTTCTCTCTCTGTATCTCTTGAAAGAGCTGGGGGAGGAACACAACGAGATAGATCCCATTATTCAGCCCAGTCATCAGCTTGTCTCCAGGAGCTTGCTTCAAAAAATATGGAATGCTTTACGAATTTGCCTGTCATCCTTGCGCAGGGGCCATGTGTTCCAATTTTAGTATATGTGCTGCCAAAGCAAGCACCCAATTCATATAATTTATATATTTACATAACAATTTTCTAATGGACTAACAAATTTGTAAAATTTGTATTTAATTTTTTTCATGCATATAGAATTTCCTGATTCTAATATACTTCATGATTTTGGTTGCATCCCATTATTGTATAAGAACCTCCAGATTTTTCTACTTAATAAGCTAATGTTTTTAATTCTCAGAAAATATACAGAATAAGTTTGGTAAGGCATATGACTTTCTCTTCTATTAAATAACTGCTTACATAAATGCCTTAAACTAAACCCATTGTAATCTCAAAGAATTGAGATACACTGTATTTTATTGTTAAATATTAATTGTACAACCAGTAAGCTTCATTGTAAGACTTCCATCCATGAATATAAGATAATGTTGTATTCATACTTTTTCATTACCCAATCACGCCTCTTTGCTTCCCCCACTGATTTGCCTTCCATTTTTTAAAAGTCCTTCTTCTGCTTTCATTAGTTATATTTTTAGTTCTACATATCATAGAAAGCATGCAGTACTCATCTATTTTCTTTTGTTTTGTTTTTTTAGTTTCCTCTGTGGCTAGACCAGGTCTCTAGGCTAACTCTTGGATTAGCACCTGACTCCTGTTGGGGTTCTCAGAGACAGGTAGGTCACTGCAGGGAGCTTGACTCTAAAGCTGCAGACACAGGAGCATCCCCATTGCTTACTTCCCTACACCAACACAAAATGACAGACCAGAGAAATGAATGAGGTAACCCAGACATAGAAAGACAAACATGGTATGTACTCACTCATAAGAGGATAGTAGACATAGAGCAAAGGATAACCAGCCTACAATCCACAACCCCAGAGAAGCTAGGAAACAAGGAGGACCCTAAGCAAGACATACATGGACCCCTGAGAAGGGGAAAGGGACAAGATTGCCTGAGGAAACTGGGAGCATGGGGGAGGGGGAGGGAGGTAGGAGACAGAGGGGGAGAAAAGAGAAGGGGGGAAGAATATGAGGTATCAGGAAGGTCGAGTTGGGTGAAGAACAGAGGAGAGCAAGGAAGAAATACCATGATATAGGGAGCCATAATGGGCTAAATGAAAAATCTGGCAGGTAAAGATGCTTGTTATAAAACCTGACGATATGCGTCCAACTACAGGAGCCACATATTAGAGGGGATATCTTACCCCTTTAAGTTATCATTTAATTTCTGCATACTCACACACACCTAAAACAAATAAGCAAATGAGTAAATAAATGTAAAAGTTAAAAACTCCAGTATTAATATATATATACACATTATATATATGTATATATATATATATATATAATATATATATATATATCACTTAATTATAACTATTGCACAACAAAGAGTTTAAGTATTCAAAACACAAAATTGATGAATAATTTTTCACAACTATATTATAAATAACTAGCAAACTCCTAAGAATTAAAAATATTCAGAAACCCCTTGTATGCTTCCTTATTGTGTTCAAATAAACCTTAGGTGTTTTAGACCCTTTAGTAGCCTTGACTTTACATGGACTTTCTGGGTTGTATTTTTGTATATTATGATGAACCCCCTTTCTCTCTGGTGAAATTCTTAAACTTCCTTGGTAATTTCCAATCTTACCATGCAATTTTCCAATCATTTTGTTCTGTCAGCATATCTTCTCCTGCTAATTTGCCTGTGCTAATCTGGCATAAGTAACTTTGATATAACTAAGACTATAAAAATAAGGCAATGGGAATTGAAAGAGCAATTAGTAGTTCTTCTTGAGTAAAGAGCAAATACCCATGCACACATACATATAATACACAAATACATATTGGTGGATACATAGATATTCAATATGTAAATGGTCTAGAAGACTTTTCTAATTCCTGACTCTGGCTAAATTTTGCCTATGTTTCTTACTCAATGATCCTGTTGTTTGTAACTTAATGTCAACCAAAACTGAATTTTGTGGGAGGCCCAGAGAGCTTCTATGCTTTCCTTCATACTGTCAACAGAATGCCACATTCTTTCACCTTAAATCACACCAACTGTAGCTGCTGGATAAATCCCTTGAGATCTTTGCTTTTCCAGGATCATCTGAACTCTGTCCTATGAAATTATGAGCATCAGTTCTTACTTTAACCAATATTTTTTCCAATGTAGGGAGCAGAGGACACTCTGAGTGGGTGATGTCCTTCGAGAATGTGTGTTGTTGATATAGACACGGCCACATACAGACCTTCATTGCCACAGCCCCATGAGAGTAGCAAAGATTTCCTCGGGAGTCCAAGTGCAAATAATTGACTAATGTGTACAAAAACTAGCAACTGCTGCTTTGTCATCCTGGGTGCAACTGTGCTGCACATAATAAACATACTGACCTTCTGGGTTGCTATGGTAGTTCTATCAAAGTGCACACCAATCTGATTCCTAGTCTTGTGTATTTCTTCATTCTCCTCTTGCCAATGCCCATATTCAGAGTGCCATAACCCAAGCCATTTGAGATGTGACATCTCAGTACTTTCAACTCTTCTCTCTCCCTCTCTCCCTCTCTCTAAGGAAAACAAAACTAAAATGAATTTCTTGGTTAAACACATCATTTTTAGAAAGCATGTTATGCATTAAGCAAGAATTAGTCATATGTCAGTAGTAGGCATGCCCTATGTTTGGCCAGAGTTACATATTGTCCTAGAGTTAGAGTTCTTTGACTTCAACAGCTTCATAGTTTGATATACAATTAAACCCTCATGGACTGAAGACAAAGGAGAACTGAGGGAGTAGTACACTAGAGAGCAGGCAGAAGCAGTCAGCAGCATCTCCAACCACAGACACAATGTTTAACAAAGTTGGGAAGCTTATATAATAATGGAGGTCAGGAAAAAGCAAGTAAAATGAGAGCCTACTCCTACTTTATGTTGATGTTTTGTTATCTAATTTAGGCAGCACAATGCAAAATAAATAATACTGCAGGGAACATTAGTAGTGCCGTTTCTATATTGCTCTGATACTGAAATATAGGAGCCTGGAATCATCCCTTTATTTAATTATAAACAAATGAACAGAAGGTGGAAAGATTATTTTCTGATCTATATTAATTTGTTTGTTGTTAGAAAATTCCCCGCTGACCTGTTTCCTATTCTTATTAAGGACAGGATAAATAATCCATAATTTATCTCTCATTCTTTTAGTATTTCTGTCCAACAGGCCTGTAGGAACAGAGAAACTCTTCGAGCCTCGGGCTTCTATTTTAAAGGACGAACAGAAAAGAATGGAAAGATCTGAGCATTTTCTCATTTAAATGATACATAAAGAGGAAGCTCTTCCTCAATTCTAGATTAAAGGCACTGGTTATTTTGTTCCCATCAGCTGTGGTACTGATGGGGGGCATTGACCCCAGGCTTTCTCCTGCCCATTATCTGCACATATGTCACTTTCCCATTTCTGTAGGAAGTGCTTGCCATATTATATAAAACTATGACAAAGGTTTTATAGTTACCATTTTTTAAAAAGACACTATATACATATTCATGAGGGTTGGAGAACTCTTATATCTCCGTTTTCCTGCAATTTATATAAAAACTGCAGCACGAACGCTTATTTATCTGGAAGTATAATCGATTATGAAAGATGTAAATCCTTTTAATGGAAGGAAGACTGATGATTTTATTTTTGTCATTCTTCTATTTTCTTCCATAAATATCTTTGACAGAGTGCCTGGCAATTTATTTCTATTAGAAATAAGTTACTCTGTGCAAATATTTATTTGTAAATTTGCTTAAGCCAGGATGATTGTTTATAAATATTTGAATATTTGTCATACCATTAAACAACATGCCTTCAAATATACACAAAATTAGATTAATTACTGAAGCTCAAAATGAACCCTCAATCCTCAAATTAAACTATTCCAAGGATGCAAACTTGTCAGCGCATCATGTATGAGATATGTTACTAAAAAGAGACATAGACTCCACTTTCTGATTTGCTTTAAGTTCCCTCATGTGCAAATTGCGTGTGAATGATAGCTCTAACCACATGGAGAGGATTGGATCAGTGAATCCATGTAACATGTTTAGAAGAGGTTCTCTCTGGGAAAACTGCACACCACCTGGTTGTGCAGGATAGGGCAACTTCAATGCTTATTTATGGAATGCCTGCATGTTTCTGTAGACAGCCAATGCTTACAACAAATGGCAAACCTACACCACTCTCCAGTGAAAACAGATAAAATGCAAGTCCATACATGACCTTGTTGAAGACACCATGCCAGCACATGTCACAGTCATGATCTGATCTAGTCTGTTTGAATTCAAAGCCTAGGTTTGTTTTTGCTTTTTTTAACTTAAAAAATATATAATATATTGGATCATATTTTTTCCTTCCTTTCCCCAACTCCTCTCAGATAATCCTACCTACCCATCTGACTTCATGTTCTTTCTCTATCTTCAAACAAACAAGCAAACTACCAAAAACCCAATTTTTAAAATTTTTTATATTTGTAATTAGACCAATTTTAAATTAGAAACAAGCTTTTTTTTTACATGTCAATTGCAGTTCCCTCTTCCTCCCCTTCTCCTCTGCCCCCCAACTCTTTTCTGCACCCCATGGAGGGTGAAGCCTTCCATAGAGGATCTTCAGAATCTGTCATATCATTTGGAGCAGGGCCTAGGCCCTCCCCAGTGTGTCTAGTCTGAGTGAGTATCACTCTATGTGGAGTGGGCTCCCAACGTCCATTCATATACTAGGGATAAATACTGATCTACTACCAGAGGCCCGATAGATTGCCCAGACCTCCAAACTGACATCCTTAAAAACCCAAAAATTATACAAAAAATGTGGAATAAGTTTGTGCTGATCAATTGCTTCCAAGCATGAGTCCCTAGAGTGTGGTTGATAGAGTCAATGTCATTCCATTGAAGAAAACTAATTTTCCCTATACCTGTAGGTATCCATTGCAAATAGCTTCTTGGTTAGGGTGAGACTTTGTGTTCATTTCCTCTTCTCCATGTTGTGATTTCATCTGACTTGAACTTGCACGAACAAGTCTTTGAGAGCCCATATGTGTATCACTCAAGTTGTGTGTGGAACTGCTGTTCCCTTGGAGTTGCTCACTACTTCTGGATCTTGAACTCTTTCTCTCTCCTCTTCCATATAGATCTCTGAGCTTTGAGGATAGAAATTTAAAGACAAATCATTTAGGGCTGAATGCTCCCAAGACTCTCACTCTCTGTATGTTGTACAGTTTCGATTTCTGTGTTAATTACCATCTACAGCAAAAACTCATCACCCCTGATGAAAGTTAAGCAATTTCACTGGTACTTTTGATGCCTCCTCTTCTATAGAGTTCCTTGAGCTCTGAGGGGACGGATTTTCTTGATACATTCAATTTAGGGCTTAGGGCCAAGGAACATAGGAGAGAAAGCTCTATATAGGCACTAGTTTGACGTCTCCATGTTCAGTGTGTTGTATAGATGTTGTCTTCAGCAATGGGTCCTTACTGACAGTTTGTAGAGAGCAACTTATTATCTTTACAAAAGCCTGCATTGTTTGTAGATTCTATGAGGCTCTTTTGGCTGACAACTTAATTGAATGTAACCCAGTACTGGTACTGGAAATTTCATTTGGTGGCAACCAATGGCCAGGTGGGACTCTGTCTCCTCCATTAATTGGTGATTTCATTTAGATCACATTCCTGTAAGTATATTTTTAGGAAGTTTCTACTATATTAGCTTTCCATACTTAACCCTCAACTGCCCCCTAATTTTGCTGTTTCTCCCTACCATTGACACCTGCTAAACACTGTTCATTGCTACTGTATTCATAATAACCAGAAATTGGGAAGAACCTAGATATACCTCATCAGAAGAATGGGTAAAGAAGATGTGGTTCATTTATACAATGTAGTATTACTCAGCTATTAAAAATAACAATGTAAAATTTGCAGGCAAATGAATGGAGGTAGAAAAAAAAATCACCCTGAGTGAGGTATCTCAGACCCAGAAAGACAAATACTAGTATGTATTTCCTTATATGTGGATAGTAACCATTAAATCAATTATAAGCAAGCTACAGTCCAAAGAACCACAGAGGGTAGGTGTTGAGTAAGGCACTAGAGGGAACAGGTAGACCATATTAGGAAAGGGAAAGAGAACACAGGGGTTCTGGAATGGGCAGATCAGTGGAGAAGGGAAGGGAAGAAGGGTGTGGGCTGGAATACAGGGAGAGACAGCTAAATCATAAAATCATTTAAGTAATGGAGGGCACTTTTTCAACTGAACATAAGCATATGATAATAGCTATTTCAATATGACTTGCTGATAATTGAATAAGACAGATAAATCAGTATTTTTGTGGCTATAAATCTTGAATTCATTTAATAAATTTATTTATTAGCTTCTTTTATTGCAAATAAAGGGATTTTCATACAATATATCCTGATCATATTCATCAGTCTCTTCTCAGATCCCTCCCATCTTTCAACCCTTTCAATTTAAGCCTCCTTTCTTTCTCAAGAAAATAAACAGGCAAATTAAAGAGACAATGATAAAACAAGAACAAGATGAGAAAATGAACAAACTAAAAAGAGAAAGGAAAGAAATTAAGAATGAACACTAGAAATGCATATACATATGCATGCATACATACACACACACACACACACACACACACACACACCTGCATGCACTCTCCCTTGCCACATGAATGCACACACACACACACACACACACACACACACACACACACACACACACAATTAGAAATCATAATATACAAGCAAAAGACTAGTAATGTAAAAAAAATGCCCAGACTAAGCAATATGAAACCAAATAAAATCCTCCCAAATGCCTTTGAGTTTGTTGTGTGTTGGCCATCTACTTTTGGGCAGTGGGCCTGTGTGTGGTTTGTATACCCAGTGAAATTTCACTGTAGAAACTACTTTTTCCTTTGTAAGCAGTTGTTAATTCGAGGTTGCTTCTGGATTCAGGATGGGAAATCCTGCCCATTTCCCTCTCAGTGCTGGGACCTAAACTGGTTTGGACCTGTGCAGGCCCTGTGCATGCTGCCACAGTCTCTGTGAGTTCATGTGTGTGTCAGCCTTGTTGTGTGTGGGCTCCTTGGAGTCGTCCATGCTCTCTGGCTTCTTACAGTTTTCCTGTCTTCTATTCTGTATAGTTCCCTAAGCCCTGAGAAGAGGACTTTGATGGAGACATCCCATTCAGAACTGAATTTTCCAAGGTCTCTCTCTCTATATGTTTCTCAGTTATGCATCTCTATTTAGTTTCTATCTTCTGCAGGGGAAGCTTCTCTGAGAAATCAATAATTTTAGGAATTTCTGTCATTTTTACTTTATTTGTTTTACAAATAGCTGTTAATATACAAATGATCGCAAACTAGATTAGCATTTCTTCCTCATACACTTGAATATATCCCCTTTTCAAAAATTCAACTATTTACTGCTGTTTTAAAACTTAATGGCCCGCCTCAGGATTGGCAGGCAGACTGAATTGGTCCCTGAGGACCCTGGGATCCTGTCGCTGCTGAGATCACTGGGCCATTCCGGCCCCCACAGAGTGCAGAGAGTCCAGAAGTGAGTTGATTTGGCCCCTAACTTGGGCCCAACTTCCATCTGCCCACCCTGGCAAACCCTGCCCAGGAATCTTCAACAGGACGACTCCACCCCTGAGGACCAAGTAACCCAGAGTCTGCTGACATCTCTGGGCCAGTGCTGCTCTCACCCACCTGGAGAGCGAGTGCCTCAGACCTGCCTGCACCCAACTTGAATCCCATCAGAGTATCAAAGTCAATTGTACACACCCGAAGAGAACACTGGACCCATACACACCAGGAAAGGAAGTGACACCAACTTTACCCACTGGAACAAGAGATGGGAAGACGACAATATAAGAACACATCCAACAACAGGAAAACCAATGACACCACCAGAGCCTAGGGACTCTGGTCTACACCAGCAAGACATGAACATCCCAACACAGAAGAAGCAGAAGAGAGCAACCTTAAAACAACTTCATGGATATGATAGAGAATCTAAGAGAGGAAATCAGAAAATCCTTCAGAGAAATGAAAGAAAAGACAAACCAAAAGATGCAAGAAATCAAGGAAAGCCAAAAAAGCCAAGAAAATACAACTAAACAGCTGAAGGAAACAGTTCAGGACCTGAAAACTGAATTAGAGACAATTAAGAAAACACAAACTGAGGGAATGCTGGAAGTGGAAAAGCTTAGTAAACAATCAGGAACCACAGATGCAAGCATAACCAATAGAATACAAGAGATGGAAGTCAGAATCTCATATGCTGAAGACAAACTAGAGGAAATAAACTCGTCAAGCAAAGAAAATCTGAAGTCTAACAAATCCATAACACAAAATATTCAGGAAATTTGGGACACCCACCGTGAAAAGACCAAACCTAAGGATAATAGGTATAGAAGAAGGTGAAGAAACCCAACTCAAAGTTGCAGAAAACATATTCAACAAAATCATAGAAGAAAACTTTCCCAACCTAAAGAAAGACATGCCAATGAAAGTACGAGAAGCCTACAGAATGCCAAATAGAGTGGACCACAAAAGAAAGTCCCCATGTCACATAATAATTAAAACACCAAACATACAGAATAAAGAAAAAATATTAAGAGCAGCAAGGGAAAGAGGCAAGTAACATATAAAGGCAAACCTATCAGAATTACACCAGACTTCTCCATGGAAACTTGAAAGCTAGAAGGACCTGGATAGATATTCTACCAACTCTGAGAGAACATGGATACCAGCCCAGACTACTGTACCCAGCAAAGTTTTCAATCACTATAAATGGAGAAAGCAAGATATTCCACCACAAAACCAGATTTAAACAATATGTAACCACTAACCCAGCCCTACAGAAAGTACTGGAAGGAAAACTCCAACCTAAGGAAATTAACTACACTCGCATAAACATAGGCAATACATAATCCCACTCTACAAAATCACAAAATAAAAGGCAGGATAAATCCACATACAATACCAGTACCAACAACAAACCAAAAACAAACAAGAATAAACACTGAATGGAACTTAATTTCACTCAGTATTAATGGTCTTAACTCGCCTATAAAAAGACACAGGTTAACAGATTGGATACGAAGACAGAATCCATCCTTCTGCTGTATACAAGAAACACACCTCGAATTCAAAGAAAGACCTTACCTCAGAGTAAAGGGTTGGAATAAGATACTCCAATCAAATGGACCCAAGAAACAAGCTGGGTCTTGTATCTAACAAGATAGACTTCAAACTAAAATCAATCAAAAGAGATGAAGAAGGTCATTTCACATTCATGACAGGAAAAACCCATCAGGAAGAAGTCTCAATTCTAAACATCTATGTCCCAAATACAAAGGCACCAACATTCATAAAAGAAACATTATTATAACTCAAATCACAAACAAGGCCTCAAACAGTTATAGTGGCAGACTTCAACACCCCACTCTCACCACTGGACAGGACCACCAGACAGAAACTTAACAAAGAGACAAAGGAACTAACAGAAGTTATGACCCAAATGGGATTAGCAGACATTTATAGAACTTTCTATCCAAACACAAAAGAATATACCTTCTTTTCAGCATCACATGGAACCTTCTCAAAAATTGACCACATTCTCGGCAACAGAGCAAATCTCAACAGGTACAAAAAAATTGGAATAATCCCCTGTGTCTTATCAGACCACCATGCTTTAAAGATAGAAATCAAAAACAAATCAAAGTGCAAAAAAAACCCCTACCAACTCATGGAAATTGAACAACACGAATTTGCAACATTCTTGGGTCAAGGAAGAAATAAAGAAAGAAATTAAATTTCTTCCTAGAATTCAATGAAAATGTTGACACAACATACCCAAACTTATGGGACACTTTGAAAGCAGTACTAAGAGGAAAGTTCATAGCTCTAAGTGCTCACATGAAGAAACTAGAGAATAGCCACACCAGTGATCTGACATCACAGTTGAAAGCTCTAGAAAAAATGGAAGCAAATTCACCCGGAGAAGCAGATGCCAGGAAATAATCAAACTGAGGGCAGAAATCAATAAAGTCGAAACAAAGAAAACAATTCAATGAATCAATATAACAAAGAGTTGGTTCTTTGAGAAAATCAACAAAATAGACAAACTGTTATTCAAATTAACCAAAAGGCAGAGAGAGAGATCATGCAAATTAACAAAATCAGAAATGAAAAGGGGGACATAACAACGGACACTGAAGAAATCCAGAGAATCTTCAGGTCATACTTTGAAAACCTGTACTCCACAAAATTGGAAAATTTAAAGGAAATGGACAATTTTCTGGACAGTTATCACTTACCAAAATTGAATCAAGAACAGATAAGCAACTTAAACAGACCTATAACCTCTAAGGAAATTGAAGCAGTCATCAAAAGTCTCCCAACCAAAAAAAAAAAGCCCGAGGCCAGATGGATTCACTGCAGAATTCTACCAGAAATTCAAAGAAGTGCTAATACCAATACTCCTCAAATTTTTTCACAAAATAGAAGCAGAAGGGACATTGCCAATCTCTTTTTACAAGACTACAATAACGTTGATACCCAAGCCACAAAAAGACACAACTAAGTAAAAGAACTACAGACCAATATCCCTCATGAACATTGATGCAAAAATTCTCAATAAAATCCTAGCAAATCAAATACAATATCATATCAGAGAAATCATCCACCATGATCAAGTAGGCTTCATCCCAGGGATGCAAGGATGGTTCAACATATGAAAATCCATCAGTGTAATCCACCATATAAACAGACTGAGAAAAAAACCACATGATCTTCTCACTAGATGCAGAAAAAGCCTTTGATAAAATCCAACACCCCTTTATGATTAAGGTCTTGGAGAAATAAGGGATAAGAGGAACATACCTCAACATAATAAAAGCAATATACAGCAAGCCAACAGCCAACATCAAATTAAATGGAGAGAAACTCCATCCAATTCCTCTAAAATTGGGGACAAGACAAGGCTGTCCACTCTCTCCATACATCTTCAATATTGTTCTTGAAGTCCTAGGTAGAGCAATAAGACAACAAAAGGAGATCAAGGGAATACAAATCGGAAAGGAAGAAGTCAAACTCTCACTATTTGCAGACGATATGATAGTCTACATTAGTGACCCGAAAACTCTACCAGGGAACTCCTACAGCTGATAAACACCTGCAGCAAAGTGGCAGGATACAAGATTAACTAAAAAAAAATTCGTAGCCCTACTATACACCAATGACACATTGGTGGAGAAAGAAATCAGAGAAACATCACCCTTTACAATTGCCAGAAACAACATAAAATACCTTGGGGTAACACTAACCAAAAATGTGGAAGACTTGTACCATAAGAATTTTGAGTCTCTAAAGAAAGAAATTAAAGAAGATACCAGAAAATGGAAAGATCTCCCATACTCCTGGATAGGTAGGATCAACATAGTAAAAATGGAAATCTTGCCAAAAGCAATCTACAGATTCAATGCAATCCCCATCAAAATCCCAACACAATTCTTCACAGACCTTGAAATAACAATTCTCAACTTTATATGGAGAAACAAAAGACCCAGGTTAGCCAAAACATCCCTAGACAATAAAGGAACTTCTGGAGGCATCACCATCCCTGACTTCAAGCACTATTACAGAGCTATAGTCCTGAAAACAGCTTGGTATCGGCACAAAAATAGACTGGTAGACGAATGGAATAGAATTGAAAACCCTGATATTACCCCACACACCTATGAACACCTGATTTTTGACAAACAATTCAAATTTATAAGATGGAACAAAGAGAACATCTTCAACAAATGGTGCTGGCATAACTGGTTGCAGACATGTAGAAGACTGCAGTTAGACCCAAGCCTATCACCTTGCACAAAACTTAAGTCAAAATGGATCCAAGATCTCAACATAAATCCAGCTACACTGAACCTATTAGAAGACAAAGTGGGAAATACCCTTGAATTAATTGATACAGGAGACTGCTTCCTGAACATTACACCAGTAGCACAGACACTGAGGTCAATAATTGATAAATGGGACCTCCAGAAACTGAGAAGCTTCTGTAAGGCAAAGGAGACAGTCAGCAAGACAAAACGGCAGCCCACAGACTGGGAAAAGATATTCACCAACCCCACATCTTACAGAAGGCTGATTTCCAAAATATACAAAGAACTCAAGAAGCTGGTCTCCAAAACACCAAACAATCCAATTAAAAAGTGGGGTATAGAACTAAATAGACAGTTCTCAATAGAGGAATCTAAAATTGCTGAAAGACACTTAAGGAAGGGTTCAACATCCTTAGCCATCAGGGAAATGCAAATCAAAACAACTCTGAGATACCAACTTACTCCTGTCAGAATGGCCAAAATCAAAAACACCAATGACAGTTCATGTTGGAGAGGATGTGGAGAAAGAGGAACACTTCTTCACTGCTGGTGGGAGTGCCAACTTGTATAGTCACTTTGGAAATCAGTATGGCGACTCCTCAAGAAAATGGGAATCAGTCTACCACAAGATCCAGCAATTCTACTCTTAGGCATATACCCAAAAGTAGCACATTCATACAACAAGGACATCTGTTCAACGATGTTCATAGCAGCACTATTTGTAACAGCCAGAAACTGGAAGCAGTCTAGATGCCCCTCAACTGAAGAATGGATAGAGAAAATGTGGTACATTCACACAATGGAGTACTACTCAGGGGAAAAAAACAATGGAATCTTGAAATTTGCAGGAAATTGGATGGATCTAGAAGAAACCATTCTGAGCGAGGTAACCAAATTGCAAAAAGACAAACATGGTATGTACTCACTCATATGTGGATTTTAGACATAGAATAAGGATTACCAGCCTACAATCCACACTGCCAAAGAAGCTAATAAACATGGGGCTCCCTAAGAGAGACATACATGGTCCCCTGGTGAAGGGAGAGGGTCAAGATCTGCTGAGCAAATTGGGAGCACGGGAAGAGGGGAGAGGGAGCTAGGAGAATTAGAAGGGGAGAGGAAGAGGGATGCTGAGGACATGAGGGAGCAGAAAATATGAGTCAGGGGAAGAATACACGATAACAAGAATGGAGATATCATAATAGAGGGAGACATTTTTGGTTTACAGAGAAATCAGGCACTAGGGAAATGTCTGGAGATCTACAAAGATGACACCAGCTAACTATCTCAGCAACGGAGGAGAGGCTACCTTAAATGCCCTTCCCTGATTATGAGATTGATGACTGACTTATATGCCCTCATCCAGCAGCTGGTGGAAGTAGAAGTAGACACCCATAACTAATTACCGATTTGAACTGGAACCCAGATGCAGAGAAGGACCAGTGAAGAGCACAGAGGTCCAGACCATGCTAGTGAAACACACAGAAACAGCTGACCTGAACATTCGGGAATGCTTGCTCCCCAGTCTCATAGCTGGAATACCAGCATGGGACTGATCCAGACCCAAGGAATATGGGTTTCTGTGAGGAAACATCAGAAATCTATGGGACCTCCTGTAGAAGCCCAGTATTTATCCCTAGCATAGGTGTGGACTTTGGGAGCACAGTCCATATACAGGAAAACTCCCTGAGTCAAGACACACTGGGGTGGGCCTAGGCCCTACCCCAAAGGAAACTCTGATGACACCCTATGGAAAGCCTCACCATCCAGGGCAAGTAGAAAAGATATGTTACAGATAAGGTTTTAGTTGGGAGGGGCGGGTAGGGGAGGACAGGTGGGAGAAGGGAAATGTCATGTAAAACAATCCTGTTTCTAATTCAAATAACAAAGTTGAAATAAAAAGAATTGCAGACAATAGAAATAAATGTAATAAAGAATAAAAAAAAGACTTAATGATACAAGGAACCAATCTTCATGCCTTCATGCCCTACTTTCTGATTATTATCTTGCACTGAAGAAAAGTGTAATTATTTACTATTAGTCAGACTTCTTCCAATTTTTAAACTATACCAGATTTTTTATACAAGTATAAATTTTTGTAGATTTATCCTTGATGTATCTTTAAAATTTTCAACACAAACACACACATCTTATTTGTCTATTGAATAATATTTTTCTAATGATAATCAGAGATCAAAATGTGATGAACACTGCATAAGAGTGTTTCATAACTTTTATAATATTATAATTTAGCACCTGCCTTAGCTACTTTTCTATTGCTATGATAAAACACCATGGTTAAGACAACTTACAAAAGAAAGCATTTAATTTGGTTTATGGTCTATGATCCTGGGGTGAAGTAGAATTGCTGAGAGTCAACATCTTGATCTACAACCATGAGTAAGAGATGGAGGCTGGGAATAGTACAAGTCATTGGAAACCTCAAAGCCAGCTCCTAGGGACATACCTTCTTCAACAAGGCCACACCTCTTAATCCTTTCCAAATATTTGTTCCTACTGGGAACTAAATATTCAAATATATGGGCCTGTGGGGGCTGTGATAATTCAAAACACAACAGCTACCGTCAGTCATTTGTGCAAATGCCTACATTACTATGGAAGACTGCCAGACAAGTCCTCAGTTCACTTTTGGGGCTTCTTCACTCCAGGACTTACCTTTCTCATAAAACAATCTCACAGTCATTTTTACTTTTCTCCTCTTCTGTCATTCAATTTCTCTTTCATTAGCACAATTCTTGTGTGAGACTCTATACGGAGTGTTGCTTCTAGGTAAATGGAGGGGTTCTAGATGTCCCCGTGATACTACTGAGTCACACATGAAGTGGCGTGTAGTGAACTTAATTAATACATATACAAATTTATAAATGGAAGGGCCCAAATATTCTCAATACTCCCAGTCTCTTAAACAAAATTCAAGTAAAAAAAGAAAAGGCTGAATTGGTCTAAAGTCTCCCCATCCCCATCCAGTGGACTGTAGCACAGCCGGCATGAGTCTTGTTATTCTTCCTCTCACAACAGGTAGGATTTCAGGTGTCTTTTAAAACTGTCTCTTAGGAAAACCCAGTTATAGAAGAGCAATAAAAGTAAAACAGTTGTAAAGAGTTCATGATAAGCAGAAAGTCATACATTCAGTTAAAGCAAACAATAATAATAATTTAGTCCATTTAACTAAATCATTTAAGTGTTTATAATAGCAGACTTTCACAGGCAGATTCGTTAAAAAAAAAAAAAAAACTCAGTATGAAAAACACAAAAGTAGCTGGCTGTGTGGTACAAATCTGCAATCAGTGTACTTGAGAGGCAGAGGATGGAGCACCACTGCCAGCTGGAGGCCATGTGGTCTACAGAGTGAGTGCTAGGCAAGCCAAGATGACATGGCAAGACATTGTCTCAAAAACCCAAACCAGAAAGACATGCATGTTATGTGGATATTTTCTGATATCATGTATTTGAATTTAGTAAAGAGAAAATAAAGCAAGGGCACCTTGTAATTTTTGTTGTCAGTTACCCTAAACAATAAATGACAGGCCCACCATTACTTTAATCAATTACTGTTTCTAATATTATGATATAGACAGGTCATAATGTGAATGCGGGCACACACACACACACACACACACAGAGAGAGAGAGAGAGAGAGAGAGAGAGAGAGAGAGAGAGAGAGAGAGAGAGAGAGAGAGAGATGGGTGACGGGGTGACAGGGATGAGACAGAGACAATGCTTAAGTTTATATTACAAATCGGGAAAAAAGACAGTGAGTTGATATTCTTAGGAAAGGGAATTATATAATCACAGTTATATAGTAGCTACATTATCAAGGCCAACTGAAGAAGCACATACACATGTGACTTCATATGTGAAACATGCACAGAGAAATGATAATTTTAAGAAACGTGACAAGTACAGCGTCTGACCCGTGCAGTAGAACACAAGCTGTTTAGTTAGCAGAATGTTTCAATCGGTCAATAGTCGGGATGTCACTCATCTTAATTTGATGTGAAACTAAAGGTATCAGCTCAGGAAGCAGAGTATTGGCTGTGATAGGGGAGACAGGTTTCTGACTGAACACTTCAGATTCTGTAAATACTGTTTACAAACATTTGAAAGCTTGAACTTTTGTTATCACACCCACGATAAGGGTTTTAAAGGTTTGTTGTCTAGGTAATCAATCAGGCCCTGTTAACATAAAAATATGGATTTTTTGTCTTTAACCTGTGTTACTTTTGAGACATTTATTAAAAATACATGGACATGTCTATATGCACCATGTGCCTGTGTGCATTGTGTACATGCGTGTGTGCATGCCTGTGTGTGTGTGTGAGAGAGAGATAGTATGTGTTTGTGTATGAGTACAGTTGTAGATATAGTACAGTGCACGAATGGAGGTCAGAGGACAATCCTCATTGTCCACCTTGTTCCAGACAGGATCTCTTGTTATTCGCTATTGTGTAGAGCATTCTAACTGGCCTCTGAGCTTCTGGGGATGCTCTTCTCTCTACACTTTGATTTGCCACAGGAACACTGGGATTAAAGTGCATGGTAGTGTGTTCTGCTTCAGTGAGTTCTTGGGGCCTAAACTCTGATCATTATGCTTGTATATCATGACTCACTGAACCATCTCTCAAGGCCTCCTAAATTTTTGACCAGACTGCTGTTGGCACATTTTTGTGTTTATAATGCTAATAATTGACCAGATATTCTTTTTAGGGTAACTATTCATTCAGTCAACAACTAACAAATAGCTTTATTAATGTGTAAAACAAAAATCTTCTGTAATAAAATCCATCATTTTCTTTATGCTTTCCTCTATTGCTTTAAACACAGATTTCTTGTGAGTTCTTGTGAGTTCTCAGAGTTCTTGTGAACTCTCTAAGTTCACAAAATATTCATTGACACTTCTAAATTTTAAATAGTTTGAGTTTTCATGAATAACTTTTTAACCAGCTGGAAGATATTTCAAAATATGTGTGACTTGGATAATAATGCAGCTGTGAAAATGTATTAATGTGGTCCTTACTTTGAACTGAGCACTGTATTTGGCATGTAACAAGTGCAAAGTTTTTCCTGAATTCACCCATCTCTTTTCATACAACCAACTAGGGACTCCACAAGGCCAGCATCATAGGAGTCTAACAACCGACTGCCAGTGCAGTCCTACCAAAGGGTATCAAAAACAAAACCAAAAAAAAAAAAAAACCCAAATTGGGTGGTGGAATGACTGAGCCTTTAAAAAAAAGCGACTTTGAACGATGAGTTGAAGTGTTTAACAAGAGGGAAATATCTTTCCAGAAAAATAAGGCACCTGGGTGAAAATTGTATATCCAGGCACTTCTAAGAAATGTAGCAGGTTGCTGATATAACTGACATGGTAACCGAAGCTGCGGAGTAGCTTCCCAGGCCAGATAAATGAAAAGTCCAGGAAGACAGGCTGATGATGCTTGTGGTTGGACTCATGACATTGTTCATATTAATGCAGAGGTTTCAAATCATACATCTATTTAGTTCCTAGAATATGATACATAAAATGTGTCTACAGATATTTGTGTCTGAATCATTAACAATTAAAAGATTTTTATTATATATTTTTATTTCAATTAGAAACAAACTTGTTTTACATGTCAATCACAGTTCCCTCTCCCTCCCCTTCTTCCCTGTTCCCCATCGACCCCCTACCCCATCCCCTTTCGGCTCCCCATGGAGGGATAGGCCTTCCATGGGGGAATATTCAAAGTCTGTCACATCATTTGGACCAGGGCCTAGGCCCTCCCCTGTGTGTCTAGGCTAAGAGAGTATCCCTCTATGTAGAATGGGCTCCCAAAGTCCATTCATACATTGTGATTAATACTGATCCACTACCAGAGGCCCCATAGACTGCCCAGGCCTCCTAACTGACACCCACATTCAGGGGGTCCAGGCAGTCCTATGCTGGTTTCCCAGCTATCAGTCTGGGGTCCATGAGTTCTGCCTTGTTCAGGTTAGCTGTTTCTGTGGGTTTCTCCAGCCTTGTCTTGACTCCGTTGCTCATCACTCCTCCCTCTCTGCAACTGGATTCCAGGAGTTCAGCTCAGTGCTTAGCTGTGGGTATACTTCTGCTTCTATTAGCTACTGGATGACATATAAGGTAATCATCAATTTCATTTAAGGTAGCCTCTGCACTATTGCTTAGATACTTAGCTGTAGATTCTGGACATTTCCCTAGTGCCCGATTTCTCTTTAAACCTAAACCTATAATGGCTCCCCCTATTACGGTACCTCTTTTTTTTTTTTTTTTTTTGCTCTCCTCTATTCTTCCCCCGACTCAATCATCCTGCTCCCTCATGTCCTCCTCTCCCCTCCTCCTCTCTCCTTCTCTTTTTCCTAATTCCCTCTTTCACCCCTGACTTGCTCCCAATTTGCTCAGGAGATCTTGTCCCTTTCCCCTTCTCTGGGAGACCATGTATCTTTCTTAGGGTCCTCCTTGTTTCCTAGCTTCTCTAGAGGTGTGGATTGTAGGCTGGTAATCCTTTGCTCTATGTCTAATATCTATGTATGAGTGAGTACATACCATGTTTGTCTTTTTGTGATTGTGTTACCTCATTCAGGATGAGTTCTTCTAGTTCCATCAATTTGCCTTTGAATTTCAAGATTCCAATGTTTTTTTTTCTTCTGCTGAGTAGTACTCCATTGTGTAAATGTACCAATTTTCTTTGTCCATTCTTCAGTTGAGGGGCATCTAGGTTGCTTCCAGGTTCTGGCTGTTACAAATAGTGCTGCTATGAACATAGTTGAACAAATGTCCTTGTTGTATGAATGTGCATCTTTTAGGTATATGCCTAAGAGTGGAATTGCTGGATCTTGTGGTAGACTGATACCCATTTTCTTAAGGAATCACCATACTGATTTTCAAAGTGGCTGTACGGGTTTGCACTCCCACCAGCAGTGGAGAAGTGTTCCCCTTTCTCCACATCCTCTCCAGCATAAACTGTCATTGGTATTTATGATTTTAGCCATTCTGACAGGACTAAGATGGTATCTCAGAGCTGTTTTGATTTGCATTTCCGTGATGGATAAGCATGTCTAACACTTTAAGTGTCTTTTAGCCATTTTGTATTCCTCTATTGAGAGTTCTCTAGTTAGATCTGGACCCTACTTTTGAATTGGATTATTTGAAGTCAGCCGTCTATCAGATGTGGGGTTGGTGAATATCTTTTTCTATTCTGTGGGCTGCCATTTTGTCTTGTTGACTGTGTCCTTTGTCTTACAGAAGCTTCTCAGTTTCAGGATGTCCCATTTAATAATTGTCAATCTCAGTGTCTGTGCTACTGGTGTTATGCCCAGGAAGCAGTCTCCTGTACCAATTAGTTCAAGGATAGCTCCCACTTTCTCTTCTATGTGCATCAGTGTGGCTGGATTTATGTTGAGGTCTTTGATCCATTTTGACTTAAGTTTTGTGCATGACAATAGACATGGATCTATCTGCAAACTTCTGTGCTCTAGTATCCAGTTATGCCAGCACCATTTGTTGAAGATGCTTTCTTATTTCCATTAATTTTAGCTTCTTTGTCAGAAATCAGGTGTTCCTGAGTGTGTGGGTTAATATCAGGATTGCCGGTTCGATTCCAGTGGTCTCCCTGTCTATTTTTGTGCCAATACCAACCTGTTTTCAGGACTATAGCTCTATAATAGAACTTGAAGTCAGGGATGGTGATGCCTCCGGAAGTTCCTTTATTATGCAGGGTTGCTTTTGCTGTCTTGGGTCTTTTGTTTTTCTACATAAAGTTGAGTATTGTTCTTTCAAGGTCTGTGAAGAATTATGCTGGGATTTTGAAGAATTATGCTGGCATTGAATCTGTGGATTGCTTTTGGCAAGATTGCCATTTTCACTATGTTGATCCTACCTATCCAAGAGCATGGGAGATCTTTCCATTTTTCATATCTTCTGTAATTTCTTTCTTTAAAGACTCAATGTTCTTGTTATACATGTCTTTCATTGTTTGGTTAGCATTACCCCAAGCTATTTCATGTTGTTTGTGGGAATTATAAAGAGTGATGCTTCTCTGATTTCTTTCTCAGCCCATTTATTGTCTGTATATAGTAGGGCTACTGATTTTTTGAGGTAATTTTGTATCCTGTCACTTTGCTGAAGGTGTTTATCTGTTGTAGGAGTTCCGTGGTAGAATTTTTTCAGGTCACTTATGTAAACTATCATATTATCTGCAAATAGTGCAAGCTTGACTTCTTTTCTAATTTGTATTCCCTTGATCTCATTTTTTGTGTTATTGCTCTAGCTAGAACTTCAAGAACAATTTTGAAAAGGTATGGAGAGAGTGGACAGCCTTGTCTTCTTCCTGATTTTAGAGGAATCGTGTTGAGTTTCTCTCCATTTAGTTTGATGGTGGCTGTTGGTTTGCTGTATATTGCTTTTATTATGTTTAGGTATATTACTATTACCCCTAATCTCTCCAAGAATTTTATCATGAAGGGATGTTGGATTTTGTCAAAGGTTTTTTCAGCATCTAGTGAGATGATCATGTGATTTTTCTTTCTCAGTTTGTTTATATGGTGGATTACATTGATGGATTTTCATATGTTGAACCATCCCTGAATCCCTGGGATGAAGCCTTCTTGATCATGGTGGATGATTTTTTTTCTGATGTGTTCTTGAATTCTGTTTGCCAGTATTTTATTGAGTGTTTTTGTATCAATGTTCATGAGGGATACTGGTCTGTAGTTCTCTTTCTTAGTTGTGCCTTTGTGTGACTTAGGTACCAAGATTATTGAAGCCTCTTAAAAAGAGTTTGGCAATGACCCTTCTGCTTCTATTGTGTGGAATACTTTGAGGAGAATTAGTATTTTAACTGTTCTTTGAATTTCTGGTAGATTTCTGCAGTGAAGCCTTCTGGACCTGTGCATCTTTAGGTTGGGAGACTTTTGATGACTGCTTCTATTTCATTAGGGGTTATAGGTCTATTTAAATGGCTTAACTATTCTTAATTTAATTTTGGTAAGTGAGATCTGTCCAGAAAATTGTCCATTTCCTTTAAATTTTCAAATTTTGTGGAGTATAGGTTTTTAAAATAAGACCTGAAGATTCTCTGGATTTCTTCAGTGTCATTATTATGCCTTTCTTTTCATTTCTGATTTTGTTAATTTGCATGTTCTCTCTCTGCCTTTTGGTTAGTTTGGATAAAGGTTTGTCTATCATGTTGATTTTCTTGGAGAACCAAAATTTTGTTACATTGATTTTTTGTATTGTTTTCCTAGTTTCTACTTTATTTACTTAAGTCCTCAATTTGATTATCCTGATGTATACTCCTTCAAGGTGAATTTGCTTCTTTTTGTTCTAGAACTTTCAGTTGTGCTGTTAATTCTCTGGTGTGACTATTCTCCAGTTTCTTCATGTGGGTACTTAGTGCTATGAACTTTCCTCTTAGTTCTTCTTTCAAAGTGTCATGTAAGTTTGGGTATGTTGTGTCTCCATTCTCATTGAATTATAGGAAGTCTTTCATTTCTTTTGTTCTTTCTTTCTTGAGCCAGGAATGGTGCAATTGCTCATTGTTCAATTTTCCTGAGTTTGTAGGGTTTCTGTAATTTGTGTTGTTGTTGAATTCTAACTTTAATCAATGGTGAACTGATAAGATATATGGGGTTATTCCCATTTTTTGTATTTGTGAAGGTTTGCTTTGTTGCCGAGTATGTGGTTGATTTTAGAGAAGGTTCCATGTGGCACTGAGAAGAAGGTATATTCTTTTGTGTTTGGATGGAATGCTCCATAGATGTTGGTTAAAACTAATTGGGTAATAACTTCTGTTAGTTCCTTTGCTTCTGTGTTAAGTTTCTGACTGGTGGTTCTGTCTAGTGGTGAGAGTGGGGTATAGAAGTCTCCCACTATTAAGTGTGTGAAGTTTTAAGTATGATTTGAGTTTTAATAATGTTTCTTTTATGAACGTGGATGCCTTTGTATTTGGGGCATAGATGTTCAGAATTGAGACTTCTTCCTGATGGATTTTTCCTGTGATGAATATTAAATGACCTTCATCTCCTTTTGCCAGGTCCTCATCATGGCTGTGGGTAGGGCCAGTCCAGCTGGTCACTTCCTGGGGCTGAGCAGGATAGTGAGAGTCAAAGACCCAGAACCCCCTCCTAGTCACTGGAAAAAAACCAGACTGAGTCTTGGAGTCCTGTAGAAGCAGAGTCTTGCTTTATTATGACAGGCATTCACTTATAAAGGGTTGAGAATGTATGTGGGGACCTCAGGATGGGGTGAAGTGTAAGGGCCAATAATATTCCACCGTGTTAGCAGTAGCTGGGCAGAGGTAGTTTTGCTGAGTAAGGTTGCCAAACTCCAGCCATGCTCAAGAAGTTCCATTAGTCCTTGCATCCAGGCCTTTTTAGGCCCAACATCTTTTGACTGATTTTAGTTTGAAGTCTAATTTTTAAGTATTAGGAATGCTACACCAGCTTGTTTCTTGGGTCCATAAGATTGGAAAATCTTTTCTCAACCCTTAACTCTGAGGTACAGTCTGTCTTTGAAGTTGAGGAATGTTTCTTACATGTAGCAGAATGATGGATTCTGTCTTTGTATCCATTCTGTTAGCCTGTGTCTTTTTATAGGTGAATTAAGACCATTCATATTGAGGGATATTAATGACCATTAATTGTTAATTTTTGTATGTTTTGAACTTGTTGTTGGTGGTACTGTACATGGGTATCCCCCCCCTCAGTTTTTCTTTTGGCTGTTGGTAAAGTGGGATTATCTATTGCCTATGTTTTTTTATGAGTTAGTTAACTTCCTTGTGTCGAAGTTTTCCTTCCAGAATTTTCTGTAGTACTGGATTAGTGGATATGTTTTGTTTAATTCTGGTTTTGTCACGGAATATCTTGTTTTCTCTATCCAGAGTGATTGAAAGCTTTGCTGGTTATAGTAGTCTGGGCTTCATCTGTGGTCTCTTAGTGTTGGTAGAAAATCTATCTAGGACCTTCTGGCTTTCAGAGTTTCCATGGAGATGTCAGGTGTAATTCTGATAGGTTTGACATTATATGTTACTTGGCCTTTTTTGCTGCTCTTAATATTCTTTCTTTATTCTGTATGTTTGGCATTTTGTTTATTATGTGGCAAGGGGACTTTTTTTTAATGGTCCACTCTCTTTGGTGTTCTGTAAGCTTCTTGGACTTTCAATGGCATGTCTTCCTTTAGGTTGGGAAAGCTTTCTTCTATGATTTTGTTGAATATTTTTTTCTGCCCCTTTGAGTTGGGTTTCTTCAACTTATATACCTATTATTTTTAGGTTTGACCTTTTCACTGTGTCCTATATTTCCTGGATATTTTGTGTTAGGGTTTGTTGGACTTAAGATTTTCTTTGGCCGATGAATGTGTTTCTCCTAGTGTATCTTCAATGTCTGAGATTCTCTCTTCCATCTCTTGTATTCTGTTGGTTATGCTTGTATCTGTAGTTCCTGGTCATTTCTATTTCCAGCATTTCCCAAGATTGTTTTTTTTTTTTTATTTTCTCTATTTCAGCTTTCAAGCCTTGCACTGTTTGAATTGTTTCCTTCACTTGTTTGTTTTTCCTTTGGTTTGCTTGTTTTCTTTTAGAGATTTGTTTACTTCTTTTATGTTTTGGTTTTTCTTTCCTCTATTTCTTGATATTTTGTTCGTTTTCTCCCATTTCTTTAAGGGATTTTCCCATTTTCCTCTTTGATTGTTCTATCAACTTCATAAAGTTGCTTTTTGAGTTGTTGTCTTCTGCTTCATCATCTGTGTTGGGATGTTCCGGTCTTGCTGGTATGGAGTCCCTAGACTCTGGTGGAGTCATGTTGATCTGTCTGTTGTTGAATGTGTTCTTATACTGTCTGCTTCCCATCCCTTCTTCCAATGGGTGCCAGTGTGGTCTCTCCCTCTCCTGTTGGGTACAGGTCCAAGGTTCTCTTCCAGTGCATGCAAGTATGTCCATTACTCCGATGGTTGTCCTCTTCCTGTGGGTGGAGGTGGGACTAGCATCACCATGTTTAGCAGACTCTGGATGGCCTTGTCCCACTGGAATAGGTTCTCCCATGTGCAGTCCCCAGACCTTAGCAGGCTGCTGGCAGGGCACCTGAAGGCGGGATGGGAACAGATTATCTCTTAAAAGTTAATGGACTAGTGTTTACTGATGTTCAAAACATGTAAGGTTGAATATCTTGTTAGACTCTACTTGCTGAAATTTATATATGGATGTGTTTACTTAAATATTTGGAGAGTTCTTTATTCCAGACTCAAAGAACAGCTGTGAAGCATGATACTGTTTCATACAAAATGTGCTTACTCTGAGATAGAAAACTAATGCATTGTGCCAAAGTCATTTTGGTTTACTAACAAACTTTTCATAGATATTTGATTCTTTAAGCATTTACTAGGAATGTTTAGTCTACTGCAAAGCTTTTCAATATTGTCGCAATTTCCCATGGTATTCTTTGAATACATCTGTATATTTTGTATCTCATAATTTGTTCTCAGTCACAGATAGAATGAACAATTAACCTTTAGTTCCTTTTGTTTACTTATAATCACACATGATTCATTGCTTTTTTTTTTTTGAATCTTCATAGAGAATGAACCTGGTAATTCCTTCACTAAGTTATTAAACTTCCTGGGCTCTGGAGGATATTATTGGTAAAATAATTCCAATATTCAGGTAGGCCTTGCTGATACAAAATTAAGATGAGGAAATTTGAATGTGAATGGGTGCTCTAGGGTACCTAGGATATAAAAAGCCTGAGAAGCTAAAGGAAGAAAGCTTGGAAGAAAAATGAAAACAAAACAAACAAAACCTGCAGTGCAACAGGGGAGTAGCAGGGCAAGAATTGTAGGAACAGAGTGAAGTCACTGCTGAAGCTTGATCCTGCTCCTTTCTGACCGTCTCCTTAGGAGAAGAAAGTCATGAGTGCATAAACATTCATGGGCTACACAGGAGGCTAGGATCATCAAGCCTCTCCTCTGAAAGTCTGATATAGAGGAAGAGAAAACAATTTTATTTTTCATTTCTTGGCAGAATGATAGCTAAGACAATCCAGGTCCTAATCTAGGATCTGTGATCTCTGTGGCCACCAGGACACTGGGCAGAATTTTTGCTCTCTCAAATCTCTGGCAAATGACTTCTGGATGTCTTGCTGTTGGAATCTGGAGGAGGTGTGTGTTTTGACACTAGATTAGTATAACCCTACTAGTGTGACTGTATGTTTTTGTAGGATATGCCTTTTGTCATATTGAAGGTCATACTAGTCTAGTGTTCTACTGAGTAGCAGAGATGGCTCCAAGTGTTAGAGAATAATTGTGTATTAGCATTACATTGAGATTATTTTCATTTATGTTCAGTGGGGAAATTGTTCTACTGATTTCCTCTTTTTAAATTTTGTGTTCTTTTCTGCCTGTCTCAGGGTAATACTGACTTCATTGAGTGAGTCTGTAGTGTTCCCACTCTCTCTATTTTATGAGGAACACCGGTGCTCACTCTTGAAAAGCCTTGTAGAATTCAGCAAAGCATTGATTTAATTCATTTTTTTGTGTGGAGAATTTTGTTTTGTTTTATAACTTCTTCAATCACACTTAATGTTACAGATCTATATATAGAGAACTGTGTTTTTATTTTTAAAAAAGTCATATATGGTTTAGAAATTCATCCAGTTCTTCTAGGTTTTCTACTTTGGAGGCATTTAGGATTTCTGATTATAGTATTCCTGAATTATTTTCAGGATTTTGTTGGAATCCATTATGTTTCCCCCCTTTCAACTCTTACTTCATCAGTTTGTGCCTTCTCTATCTTTGGTTAGTTTGAGACGAGACTTACTGAACTTATTAATTTTTTGAAACATCAATATTTCATTTGTTGTTTTAGTTTTCAGTTCACCAATTCATTCTCTGATGGTTATTATTTATTTCTACTTACTGCCTTTATGTTTTTTTGGCTCATTCTTATTTTTCTAAGATCTTGAGGCACAATCTTCCTGCCCCTCATGTCCTCCTCTCCTCTCCTCTCCTCTCCTCTCCTCTCCTCTCCTCTCCTCTCCTCTCCTCTCCTCTCCTCTCCTCTCTTCTCTTCTCTCCTTTTTCTTGTAATTCCCTCTCTCCTTTCCCCATCCTCCCTGCTCCAAATGATGTGACAGACTTTGAAGATCTCCCATGGAAAGCCTCACCCTCCCTGGAGAGCAGAAAGGGAGTAAGATAAGAGTCAGTGGGGGACATGGGAGGGGGGGAGAGAGAGGGAACTGGGATTGACATGTAAAAGAAGATTGTTTCTAATTTAAAAAAAATTATATTAAAAAGATCTTGAGGCACATCATTATTTATTTGAGATTTCTAAATTTTTTAAAAAATATATTATTTTATGTGCATGTGTGTAGGCCTGAGTATATGTATGTGCATATGTGTTTGGAGATATCACTGGAGGCCCAAACAGGACATCAGATCACCTAGAACTGGAGTTACAGGGAGTTGTAAGCTGCCTACTGTGGGTGCTATGAGTCAAACACAGGTCCTCTGCAAGAGCAATGTGATAGTTTCAATGAAAATTTCTCCCTTTATGCTCAGATATTTAAACAGTTGGTGCCCAATTGGTGGTGCTGCTTCGGGAGGTTTTGAAGCCTTTGCAACCTGGAGTGTTACTGGAGGAGATATATCACTGGAGGGTGAGTGTTGAGAGTTTTAAAGTCTTACTCTGCTTCCAGTTCTCTCTCTCTCTCTCCCTCTGTTTTATCTATGTGTTTGAAGATGTTGACTCTCAGCTTCCTGCTCTGGCTGCCATACCTTTTGCTTTTTGCTCTTCCTTCCCACCATGATGGACTCTTTTGTACTTCTGGAACTGTAAGCCTAAGTAAATTCTTCTTTCTGTTAGTTGCCTTGGGCATTGCATTGTATCACAGCAACAGATAAGTAACTAATAAAAACAGCAAGGTCTCTTAACTGCTGAGCTGGCTTCACTAGGGAGTCTCTCTGATTTTTAAAAATAACTATTAAGAGTTATAATAATTGCTGTTAAAACTATTTTTGTTATACTGGAGAGGATCAGATAGGTTGTAGTTTCATTTTCATTTTTGTTCTAGTTCACTTTCTGTTTGCTGTGATAAACACCATGACAAAAGTCAATTTGGGGAAGAAAGGATTTTGCTTGGCTTATACATCCAGAGCATGTAGCAGAAATTAATGAAATGAAGACTAACTGAATAAATGAAGTGTTGGTTCATGTCCATTTCTCCCCACTGTAACTTCCACATCTGAGAGAATATTCACAATAAGTGTTCATTTCTTGAAGTGCTTATGTTTTTTTAATATGGAAGATTTCTAAACAACAACCCAGTTCTAATTATAGAACACACAGGCTTTTCTAGGGCAGCTCAGGTGCCCCCAGATTGTTGCAAATTCTCCAGTAGACAGAGCTATCATCTTTGTGTGAAGACAGAAAGTAGAAATCAGGGCTAGAACTGCACAGCTAAGAGTTTGCTTCATTCCTCCCTTACGAAGTGATCTTTGGGATATATTTCTTCACTTCCTGGGTGTGAACACTTCTTTCAGCTCTCTATGCCTCTAGGAAAAAACAAATGGTGATCTGGATTTCCAGTGCTGCTAGAGTATATATCCAAGTAAGCTGCCTCTCTGGGAAGCACAGAGGATAAGCAGGGCAGCGTGGGAATTCTTGCACACTTCAGTTATGCATGCTGCAGAATGAGACTAAACCCAATGTCCAACTAATCTCTGAGAACCCTGGAAAACACTTATTAAATTATGCAGTGGGTAACTCCAGCCTGAGTGCAGCAGCATTTCCATATGTGTGGGACTGAATGCGCATCAGTTTTCCACAGTTCAGCACTTGGAGAGTTCTGTTGTAATGTCTACACAGGAACGTTACCACAGGAGTATTAGCAGGACTTCTTGGTGCCACATAGTGTTTCTACTTCTTGTCTAAATATTTCTTTATTTTTAAATTTTTTATTTTAATTAGAAACAAGATTATTTTACATGTCAATCCCAGCCCCCTCACCCCCACTATCACTCTCACTATCCCATACCCTTTCTGCTCCCCAGGGAGGGTGAGGCCTTCCATAGGGGGTCTTCAGAGTCTGTCATATCCTTTGGGATAGGGCCTAGGCCTACCCCTTTGGCTCAGGGAGTATCCCTCCATGTGAAATGGGCTCCCAAAGTCCATTCCTATGCTAGGGATAAGTACTGATCCACTACAAGGGGCCCCATAGATTTCCAAGGTCTCCTCACTGACACATTTAGGGTATCTGGATCAGTCCCATGCTGGTTTCCTAGCTATCAGTCTGGGAACCAAGAGCTCTTCCTTGTTTAGGTCAGCTATTTCTGTGGGTTTCACCAGCCTTGTATGGACCCCTTTGCTCATCAGTCCTCCTTGTCTGAAACTGTATTTCAGTTTGGTTCAAGGTTTAGCTGTGAGTGTCTGCTTCTACTTCCACCAGCTACTGGATGAATCATCTAAATATTTCATACAGCTGTAGATGGTGTGTGTAAGCTAATAAGGATCACAACTTTGAAAATCCCAAGTGCACTCTGTAGGGTCTCCAAATTGAAAGACCAACACAGAACATGCCCAATATATGTTCTAGATATTACATCTTGGTACCAGAACCTCTCATCTCTGTTAGATTTACAGAGTGCATAACATAAAATACTCATGATTTTTGTTGTGCATGATCTCCTTGGCTACTACTCGCTTGGTCTCAGTAGAACTTAGATTGGGCCAAACACAATTAATTTTGTGGAATTTAATCAAAGTAGCAGTTATCAAATCTTGGAAATTCCATTTAGTAAATTCTGAGACTCAGAAAAGGCCATTGTGTAACATCTGCCCTCAAAATTTCTGGAACAATAAACCAATGTAAAAACAAATTGTACATTTAGTAGAATTTCCAAGTCTCTCAGGTAATATGAATTTCCTTTCATTTGTGGACACAATGAAACCAGGGAGACATTTTTAAGTAGGATGATTCAGCTACATTTTCCTTAATATTTTAATGCATAGATTAGTTATTTGATTATTAGAATGTAGACAATATTAAGAAAAGTTTGCTACTAAAAGGTTATGTTGAGAGAACATTAATCAGTCATTGGGACTAGTTCCTTATTAGCACCCTGGGCAGAGCTGAAAAAATTGTAAAATGTGTGATAAATGTTGAGGTCTTGAGTCTGAATGGAGACAGGAGATGCTTCTGGCAACTGCAAAATTTTAGCATCACTAGTCTATAAAGTTGCCTTTTGCCCTGGAGCCAAGGCACATTCTACTTCCTGGTCCTCTGAACTTTCTAGGTTAATTAAAAACCACCATTACTACTGTTGCAGCACAAGACATACTATAAAAATGAGCTTTAGAAATAGATTAATTAGAAGGCAAAAATATTAAATCAAGCGGAAATGTACTTTCTGACCCATCAGAGCAGTCCTTGAATCAGTTCTTATGGGACAGGCTGTTGATGAGGTCCACCAATCTTGGGCGTTCAAAAAACCTGAGGCCTAAAGTCTCCTTCCAGCCAGTTCCTTATTCTCTCATCTCAAGGACATCACCCTCATACGGTCATCTCTGAGGGGCACCTATGATTCTACAACAATAGTATGAAATTTTGCGTCCCAAAGTAGAAAAATCAAAAAAGTAAGTCTTAATTTGTCTGTCATATGAGCTCTTCCCTAACACAACCTAAGAATGTGCTGAATTTTTTTAACTCCAAGAATTTTTATTTAAATTTTAGGGATTAATTTATCATCATCATCATCATCATCATCATCATCATCATTATTATTGTGTGCATGCATGCATGGAGTGTATGTGTGTGTTTGTGTGTGTGTGTGTGTGTGTGTGTGTGTGTTTGTGTAGGTCAGAGGAAAACTTAATTATAGGTTCTTGACTTCTAACTTCATGTTGGTTCTGGGACTTGAACTCAGGTCTCTAGGTTTGTACAGCAAGTGTCCTTATCCCTGATACCACCTCACTGGCCAAAGAGATTGTTATTTAGAGGCTTATATAATATTCCTAGTCACTGAGAGCTGGGTCTCATTGCTTGGTGGAGGAAAAGTCTAATTTCCATTTTTTTCCAAATCAAATTTTGGCTGAATGATTTCTGTTTATATTGCTGTAAGTTTTGCACCAGTGCCCTTTGTCACACAGTTAAACTGATGTGATGTTACATTGTTACATGTCAAAATTTTGCTTTCTATGCTTCATGATAGTTTTAGAACTTTATCAAAAAATAGTATACTATTACACGTTTGATTTTCACATAAAGAATCCCAACATAATGTAATTATTTTTATCAAGTCAACTCATTGTGTAGGTGAAATCACCCAAATTTAAGGTCAATTGTTTCTATTTGTGAGCTCTTTTTTAACTCTTAGGATAAAAATACCTGTGCCCTTCATCATGCTCCCATTCTGAGTTGATATCATACTTCTGTCATAATATTTATTGCTGTTATTTGTGTGCTTGTTCTCTCAAAGATATGAACTAATAGACAGTATCTTATTTTTATTAATCATCCCAGAGTCTAGGACCAAGAGAGTAATAACGAGGGCATTGTGGATTGAAGAGAAAATAAACAACCGCTCACTATGCATGCTGATCAAAGAGTTTTAGGTGTTAAAGACTTTGAGAACTTTAGATTTATCAAGATGCTGTTGTTTGAATACTCTCTGTCTGAGGAAATTTCAATCCCATCACAACAGTGGCAAGAAGTGAGATCTTTAAGTGGTGACCTTACATCATGAAGGCTTTTATTTTTTAATAGAATGGATTAAGGACCTTAACAAGCAAGGTGTGCTCCTCACACAAACATGAGTTTACTGGACTCTGTTGTCTGTTCTATGTGTGCTTGACTGTCCTGTTTCCATATGAGAGTGCAGAGAGATGTCACCAGAATTGAGCAGTTTATTTCAGTTATTTATGATTTACCTGATTGGTTGTTTTGTTATAATGGGAGAAAAATGATCAAAACATAAGGCATGGAGCTTAAGAGCAATGCATATTGATGTAGCAGTGTTTTTACTTATGTGAATTTATATGCAATGGGAAAATACTATGTACTTACATATTTCTTTCCCCTTAACTTTCTATTTGAAGTTCTGAAGTTCTTATATTTAGGTGCTTTTATTAGATTTAGAACTTTGGCTGATTCTCTGATATGCAAATGTATACTTAAATATCCTGTCATCACTGTACATAAAAGATGACATAGAGTTTGGATCTTGAAATTTGATAGATCATACTGCTAATATCAAGTATATGAAAAGCTGACTGCTAAGCTCTGTTTTTATGTAATTTGTTCAAAATCACTTCCTTAAGATCTTGAAGAAATGAAGCTCAAAACTCCACTTTTGAACATTGCTAAAATAATTTGTCATAATTCTAAAATCTTTCATCTACATTTTTGAATAGAAGAAAATAGTTTCTCCTTTTCCATGTTGCCCTGGTATTTACTTTAAAGTAAATGGTTTTTAAGATAATTGTGAAGTAGAAGAGTACTGACAACTCATTGTAAGTGTGGAGTAGGCTGAATCCCCGAATTTTTAAACATTTATTTTAGTTTTTGAGAATTTTATACATGACTACTGTATTTAAATTATCTCCACCCTTACTCTCCACCTGTTTCACCACCACTCCCTCTCAGGCTGACCTTTTCTTCCTAATTCTTACTGTTATACACATACATTATAGGCAAAGATAACATTATTACAAGAGCACTTTCTTTCTTTTTTCTAATACTATCAGTTTAATCATTTTACCATCAGTTGGGTGTTACGATAAAAGCCACCTGATCTTTCCGCCAAAAGCCACCTGAGCCCCACCGCCACGTGTGAGCTTTACGCTAGCTGCCCGCCCGAGTTAGAGCCCAAATGAATACACAGAACTTGTATTAGGTACAATGCTGCTTGGCCAATGACTAGGATTCTCATCTGTTAGCTTAGTCTTAACTATCATAAACCTATATGTTTTATAAGACTTATCTTATCGGACGCCAATGTGGATCACATCGTGCCGCTAGAGCAGGAGTGGAGGGGAAAAGAGGCATGCTTCCTGTGTCTCCTTCTTTAAATATGAGTCCCCTTGCTATGTCACTTCCTACATGGATCACCACTTCTTTACTACATTTCCCAGAATCCTCTTTGACTCCTAGTCCCATCTAACTTGCAGTCTCATTGGCCAAACAGTATTTTATTCAACAATCAATAAGATAAACACACATAGTACATTCCCCATAAGTTGGGATTATATTAATTTAGACATATATTTAGATTGAAGATTATAGAATGAAAACAGGTGCAAACACCTGAAAGAGAATGGGTGATAACTAGAAGGAGGAATCTTGATGTTCAAAGTGCTTTCAAGGGAAGATTTAAAAATAATATACTTAGACTACTTCAGAAAGAGGTTACCTGCTGCTGCTGATGTCATGTCATAACCTCATGTGCAGGCTATCATTAACACATCTCTGTTTTGATTTTTGCTGATACTATAATGACTTTACTGTGGTAGAACCCTGCAACTTCTCCTGATGGCTTGTTTTCAGGTTTCCCATGGGAATACAGAGTTGTAGCCCTCTATCCCTCATGCATTCATGTTTGGCTGAAAGAATCACACTTTTCTTTCTGTTAAGGTCACATGATGGGGGAAGTCATTCTGTGTATATGTTTATCTTATTGGTTGTTGGCCAATAGGGGAGCAAGATAGGTGGGATTAAGAGTCTAGAAGGATTCTGGGAAATGTAGTAAAGAGAAACTTGTTATCCAGGCAGGAAGTGACATAGCAGGCAGACTCAGAATATAAGCAGGGACAAGCAGGAAATCACTCTTCCACTTCCTTCCCCTTTCTTCTCTGATGCTGCCATGTGAGCCAGACAAGAGAGGACACATGCCACGGCATCCTCAATCAGATAAATCTTTATAAAATATGTAGATTAATAATTATGGTTGATACTTAAGACAGAGATAGCAGATAAGAAATCCTAGTCATTGTCCAGCAGCATTGTAAATTATATTAATCTCTGTGTGTTATTTGTGGCCCTAACATGGAGGGTGGAACTTGGGTGGCTGGCAGAAAGAATTATCCTTACAGTCACAGACTGTGCAAACTAGTTTTCCTTAGCCCAGACCAAGTTATATACCTGAGGGAAGTGAGCTTCTTTAGTTGCTGAAATCTGAGTCATTTGTCTCATTCTTAGATTAAGTGATGGGTTAACTTCTTCAAGAAGCACAGGGTTCAGAGAACAACTGTGTGTGCTAACACTTAGAAAGATCAGAATTCCAACATTTTCTTGATGGCTGAATAGGGCTGCAGAAAGTGCAATGAATTTATTCTATGAAGAGATTATAATCACTGTTGAACTACTTAAAAGTACTGACCACGAAGCCTCAAAATATACATGCTTTGAATTAGAATGAGAGTTTTCTGGTTGTGTTGGTACTTTCTTATATTTATTTGGTCTACTTTGGAAATAAGTAGGGCACAAACTTGTATAGTGGACAAGCTCAAGTCCAGAGAAGGAAGACAACTTACAAACCATAGTTTTTAATATTTATTAATGCTGTCTGTGGGCTAGTCACTACAATAAGGACACAGTTTTGGTACATGAACACTTCCACATGTCTCTCTGTGATTTATTAGAGGGACTTACAGGCTATGGTCAGTCAAGCTAGTCCAACAATGCCTGTATATACGTGGAAAGTCCAAGAATCCAGTAGCTGTTCAGTCTGATGTCTCACCTTGTCTTAAGTATATACCAGAATCTCAAAGAAGTAAGCTTTTCCAGTGAGGAAATGGACTTGCCAGCAAGAGTGAGAGCAAGCAGGCAAGAGAAGCAAGCTTCCTTTGTCTATGTCCTTTATAAAGACTGCCAAGATAGGGTATAGCCTAGATTAAAGGTGGATATGCCAACCTCAAAAGATGCAAATTTAGGGTATGTCTTCTCACTTCAAATGATTCAATCAAGAAAAATCTCTCACAGGTGTACCCAGCCACCTGGATTTTAGTTAATTTCGATATAGTCAAATTGACTATACCATTATCCCTCCATGTTAGGGCAACAGATGGAATAGGATGGCAGAGGAGGAATTGGAGGAGTAATAACTAACTCTAATGATGCTTGAAAAAGCTATATGGACACCTACCATTCTATCAGCTGTGCATATCTATCTATGTACATATTTATATTAAAAGTTTAATTGGAATTAACCTACAGAGTGGATAATGCTCCTTCCAGAAGCCATAGGTCACCAAGTAAATAGCCCAGGTGTATTATACCTCTCCTCAAGCTGTTAGAGTGTTATAGGGGCTCTTGCTCTTGAGGGAGGGGAATAGCATCAACAGTATTACCCAATTGTAAATCCCATGAGCTATAGTAATGACTGGTGTGGCAAGATATGCCCATGGGTGCAATAGTGTCACCAAATTAATGGGGCTATCAAATTGATTTATGATTGGATTTAAGGCCTATTTCACAGTTTAGTATGCCCCTTGTCCCTGAATATACTTAAAAGTAATTTGAAGTCTGATCAATTTCTTAGGTGATACTGCATTGTTATTTTGATATTGTATTTTGATTATTAGTAAAGACAGTGATTATCATCCTTTTGTTCTTTTGTGGATTTCTTAAGTTGTAGGAGTTTTATTTACACATCCTTTTACTAAATATATGTTCATAATCACCCCATTTTTATCCCAGTTTCTCACTGTCACTGATGCTTTAGACTAGGTGTGTCTTAGTTTTAGTCATCAACGTTACACAGCCTAGAGTCATCCAGGAAGAGAATCTCAAAAAAAGCATTGTTTACATCATCTTGGCCTATGGTCCCTTCTATCAGGTGTTATAATTTAAAAAGCAGCTGGAGAAAGACACCTTGCAACAGAGCTAATGTGGAGATGGGAGGTGGGAAGGGCCCTTTTAAAAGGGAATGCAATGAATGTGCATAGGTGGTGCTTTTAGTGGCTGTGGCGAAGGACATATCCTGTTAGAACCCCAAGGGCAGGCCAGCACTGATGACTGAATACTAACATCAGAACTTTCTTGACTCCATTAACTGACATGGGAAGGGGCAGCCTTCACATGAATAGCACTGTGTTTGGGGTCCTAGACTGTACAAGAACACAGAAAGATATTTAAGTACTGAGGAGATGTGTTCATTCTCTCTCTGCTTTTGATTGTAGATGTGGCTTGACTGGTGGCCAAGCCTCTGCCACTGTGCATCTATGGACTGCAATCTAGAATCATGGGATGAAATAAATTTTTTTCTCTTAGGTTGCTTTTTTTTGTCAAGGTATTTTATCACAACTAAAACCAAACTAAAATTCTAGGCTTTAAACATTAACATTGAGGGTCTGGAGGGATGGCTTAGGGGTTAAGAACACTGAAGTTCAGTGACAAGCACACACAGAGTTCAGTGCCAGGCAGCTCACAAGCTTCAGCTCCATTTGATCTGATGTTCTCTTCAGGCCTCTATTGGTGCATGCACATATGCACACCTATGTATACATTTTTAAATTTTATTTTTTAAGATTATAGTGCCAGGTGTTGGTGGCACACACCTTTAATCCCAGCACCCAGAAGGCAGAGGCAGGCTGATCTCTGTGAGTTCGAGGCCAGCCTGGTCTACAAGAGCTAGTTCCCAGATAGCCTCCAAAGCCACAGAGAAACCCTGTCTCGAAAAACGAAAAATAAAATTATAGTATAATTGCATCATTTAACAATTCTCTTTTCTCCTTGCAAACCTTTCTTTATACCTTTCCTTATTTTTTTAAAATTCATGGCCTCTTTTTCACTAATTGCTGTTAAACATAGAAAAAAAGACAGATAGACAGACACACACACACAAGTAGAGTGCATGTATTATTATTGTTGTTTTATTTTTGTGCTTTTTAATTTTAAGAGAGGAAAATAACATAAACTTGGGTGGGTAGGACCTGGAAGGGGTTGGGAAAGAAAAGAATATATCTAAATATATTGTATGAAAAAATTAAACAAATATTCAGATTGCCAACCATTGTAATCATCTACTTTTGTCATTTATCTGTTTAGTCCTCAAACTATTAAAGTCATTCATCCAATTCCAGTGTCTTACAAAGAAAGGACAATCCCTTTAAAACAGAGAAAAGAGGCTAAATCAAATATTCTTGTGTAGATGATCCCTCTGCCTTGCATTTGAAATGATAAAAGTTAGTATTCTCTTTCATTTGAGAATCTTTGTGTTTGATAAATAATGAGTGCAAAAGTAAGTGACTTTGCCTTCTTCTTCTTCTCTCTCACCGCCACCCAAGAAAGATGCTCTAAGGTTCTGATACTATCTATGTATCCCCCACCAGCATCTCAGAACTCCAAAAAACATCACATCTAATCGAAGGATGTTCAAAACTGTATTTGCTTGCTACTGCAACTGGTACAGCAAATTAATTTTTCTGAGGTGATTGGCCCCTAGCCTGAATTTCTCTTCAGCTTGCCTCTATTAAATGGAGTTAGAGTGTTTTCCATTGCTGTGAGGTTAATAGCATTTTCAGATTCTAATCTAGGCTCTGGAAAATTGTCATTTAAAAAAATTGATCAATAATACTCATTTTTCCACCAGTATGTCAAACTCGGCAGAGTCTACCACACTGGGCATTCCTGTCACTAAGTGTACTGTCAGTGCATATTCCTACATGACAAAAGCCAATAAATTTACCATGCTTGCAGGGATGCCATTTGTTCTTGATTTTAATTCACTCATGTGTTAAACATGGCCTGGAAGACTCAGTGGGTAAAGGCATTAAATTACCCTGGAGCAAATATTTTCAGAAAAAGTCTTAAATATCTACTTATGTCTGTATCCTGACTTTTATCCCTCAATATACTGGACAAGTGCTTTCTGGAGACAGTTTATTTGCAGTCATGGGATGAATCACCATTTAATGCCTTTGTTCCTAAAGTGCTCTATAGACCACATGCAAGCAGCTCTATGTCAGTAAGAAGAGGGAGGGGTGCTTTTGAGTATTAAAATACAATGAAATGCTAGAAATGTGATAAATAGGAGACACTAACAATAATGGGCTTTATTAATTATTACTTCCATTACATGAAAGAACAATTATAAATTATAATTATGACTCTGAATAGGACATTATTAAGCATGCATTTTTTCTGCTATTAGTTCCACAGTTCTGCAATGGAAATATAAATTCATTTTGCAAAGAGGATGAAACTGTCAAGAAATAAACAACAATCTTTTAACACAGAAGTGAATGTTTCTAACACAAATTGTGTTTTGTATGTCCTAATCACAAATATGATACTTTAAATAATGTAAATATATTTATTTACATGTTAGTATCTAGGGTTATGAGTGAATTAATTCTAATTGATGAGGAATTGAATGAACCTAAAAGATGAGAGAATATCTTTTTTTTTCAGTTAGTAAAACTTCAGTAGTCAAATACTAGCTCTGTTAGCAAAATGATTTTGAGATTCATTCAAAACATAATGAAATTTAATGATGAATTTAATATTTTTCTTTTGCCATTTTTCTTTTTTATTATGTTTAGAAATTTCTAACTTTTACAGACTCACTCAGCTTTTCCTTTCACACCCAGTTTCCCACTGCTTTCTGGAGGTTCTCTTTCCTCTAAAACACACACAGCATTATACTCATGTTTATGCACATTATCCACAGTGATGATGCAGACACTGGAAGCTTTGTATTATACCTCTTTCCACAACTACCCAAATCCCTATGCACCAGAAGTGCTATAAAGATAGTGGAGTGTAATACATACAGCCGCCATTTCTGTCTTTGTTTACAAATTAGATTCAGTGTCTTCTGAGGTACCAAAATGTCTGGAGCTATGGCATTTATTTGGATTTCCTTTTTTATCCTTCCTTCTATCAGTCTTTGTAATAAAACCACATGTTCATGTGAAAGTCATACACACACACACACACACACACACACACACACACACACACACACACAGAAAGGGCAAGTACATACATGGAAATGGACTAGTTCCTGTAGTGTACAGGACAGGGAAGTAATATAGTAATATGATCATGGACTAGGTATGCAGTGGTACATTGGAAATGATTTCTTTGAAGCTGATGCTACATAACTATGTCTTTATATTTTGCTTCACGTAATTGTGGACAGCTTCAGCTTTACTTATGGCTAGTAAGTGCTATGGACTCTTCCTATCACATAATACCTTGTGTTAGATTTTGTTTCTGTTGTTTGATTTGTTTGATAGTTTTGACACAGGGTCCCTCTATGTTGCCCAAGCCTGGAACTAAATATACAGATCAGGCTGATCTCAAACTTTCAATTATCTTCCTGCCACTGCTCATTAAGTGTTGTGATGCCTCATCATGCCTGGCATAGTAAATGTTTCAAATGAGAATTAAAACCTTGGCAGCTAATGAACACCTTCAGTAATGTGGCAGGATACAAGATCAATGCCCTACTATATATAAATAATAAATGGGCTTAAAAAAGAAATTAGAGAAAAATCACCCTTTAAACTAGCCACAAATAACATAAAATATTTTGGGGTAATGCTAACCAATGAAGTGAAAGACCTGTGCAACAAAAACATTAAGGTTTTGAGGAAAGAAATTGAAGAAGATATCAGAAAATGGGAAGATATCCCCTGCTCTTGGATAGGTAGGATCACCAAAATAAAAATGACAATCTTACCAAAATCGATCTACAGATTCAATGCAACCCTCATCAAAATTCCAATACACAGAACTCTAAAGAACTATCCTTAACTTTATATGGTAAAACAAAAAAACTCAGGGTAGTGAAACAATGCTGTACAATAAAGGAACATCTGTGGGCATCACCATTGCTGACTTCAAGCTCTACTATAGCACTATTGTAATAAAAACAGCTTGGTATTGGCATAAAAACAGACAGGTGGATCAATGGAATCAAATCAAAGATCCTGATATTAATCCACACATCTATGGACACCTGATTTTTAAAAAGAATCTAAAATTATGCTATGGGAGAAATAAAGCACCTTCAACAAACCAGTGCTGGCATAACCGGATGTCAGCATGTAGAAGGATGCAAATAGATCCATGTCTATACCCATGGCCAAAATTCAAGTCCAAATGTATCAAAGACCTTAACATAAATCCAGCTACACTGAATGTCATAGAAGAAAAAGTGGGAAGTATCTTTGAATGCATTTTTACAGGAGACCACTTCCTAAATATAACAGTAGCACAGACACTGAGATCGACAATTAATAAATGAGACCTCCTGAAACTGAGAAGCTTCTATAAGACAAAAGACATAATCAATAAGAGAAAATGGCAGCCTACAGATTCGGAAAAGATCTTTATCAACCCCACACCTGACAGAGGGCTGAGCTACAAAATATATAAAGAACTCAAGAAACTAGACATCAACATACCAAATAATCCAATTAAAAATGTGGAACAGATCTAAACAGAGAATTCTCAACAGAAGAATCTCAAATGGCTGAAAAACACTTAAGGAACTGCTCAACATCCTTAGCTATCAGGAAAATGCAAATCAAAACAACTCTAAGATACAATCTTACATCTATCAGAATGGGTACGATCAAAAAACACTAATGACAGCTTATGCTGAAGATAATGTGGAGTAAGGGGAACACTCGTCCCCATTGCTGGTGGGAGTGCAAACTTGTACAGCCACTTTTGAAATCAGTATGGTGGTTTCTCAGAAAATTGGTAATCTACCTCAAGACCTACTGATACTACTCTACCGATATACCCAAAGGATGCACACTCATACCACGAGAACATTTGTTCAATTACATTAATATCAGCATTATTCATAATAACCAGAACCTGGAAGCAACCTAGATGTCCTCCAACAGAAGAATGGATAAACAAAATTTTTTATACAATGGAGTACTACTCAGTGGTAAAAAACAATGACACAGCGAAATTTTCATGCTAATGGATGAAACTAGAGAAAAACCACAAACCCTGAAAGACAAACAAGGTATGTACTCACTCACAAATAGACAAGATCTCCTGAGAAAATTGGGAGCTGGGGGTGGGGTGGGGAGAAGGGAGGGTGAGAGGGAAGGTGACATGAGGGAATGGGATGGTGTGATTGAGATGGGGGAAGGAAAGATATGTCTTGATTGAGGGATTCATTCTGGGGCTAGCAAGAAGCCTCGAACTCAGGAAATTCCCAGGAATCCACAAGGATGACCCCAGTTAAGACCCTAAGCAATAGTGGAGAAGGTGCCTGAACAGGCCTTCCTCTGTAATCAAATTGATGACCATCTGAATTATCATCATCGAACTTTCACCCAGCAATTGATGGAAGCAGATGCAGAGGTCCATAGCTAAGCACTGGGCTGAGCTCCTAGAGTCTAGTTAAAGAGAGGGAGGAGTGATAATATGAGCAAAGGGGGCAAGACCTTTTGGGGATACCCACAGAGATAGCTGACTTGATTTAGTGGAGCTCACTGACTCTGGACTGACAGCTGGGGAACCTGCATAGGACCAAACTAGGCCCTCTGAATATGGGTGATAGTTGTGTGGCTTAGGCAGTCAGTCTATGGGGCCACTGTCCCATAGTGGGACCAGGATTTATCCCTAGTGCTTGAACTGGCTTTGTGGAGCCCATTCTCTTTGGAGGGATACTTTGCTCAACCTGGATATAGGGGTTGAGGCTTGGTCCTGCCTCTAAGTGATGTGCCAGACTTTGTTGACTTCCCATGGGTAGCCTTACCCTCTCTGAGAAGTGGAGAGGGACTGGGGAGGAGGAAGGTGGGGGAGCAGGAGGAAGGGAGCAAGTGGGAACTGGGATTGGTATGTAAAATGAAGAAAGATTGTTTTAAAATAAGAAAAAATGATAAAAGGACAATCAATAATGTAAAAAGTTCTTGGACGATCTGGTGGAAATATAGGGATTAAAAAACAACTTAAAATTGTATTTATGTATTTACATGCATGCATGTATGTGTGTGGGCAGGCACTTGCCTTGGCATGAATATTGTGACAACATGTAAGAGTTTGTTCTGTCCTTTCATTTTGTGAGTACAAGTGATCACACTGAGGTCAGCCTTGGTGGCAAGTGCCTTTACCTGCTGAGCCATCTTGCTGCCTCTGTAGGGCCTTCCATTTAGAACTAGCAATTTGTATTTTGGGAACAAAGATTAATACTGTGTTATATTAAAATACTCTTGTCAACATTTTCCCTAAATACTTTATTTATAAATACTTAAATTACAATTTGTATATTCTATAAAATATTAATGTAAAAATGATCTGTATGCATCTGTATGAAGACCATTAAGTAGACATTTCATAAATAGTTTGAAATGTATTGAATTCTCTTTTGTTGCTTGATCCAACTAAAAGTATGTTAACAATTGAAGCTAGGCACACTTCTTGCTTCTTTGTTCTTCATTTAGAATATAATTATGGAAATTGGAGGGCTAATGTAAAATACAAATATTTGCACAGTGGTATGAAAAATATTAAAACAACAAAGGAAGGAAAACTGGGTCTGGGGTTAAGTAACATTTCCAGGCAGATGAAAACTCTGAACTGGGATTTGAAAATAAATAGAATTTTGGAGGGGAAAGCATGGAGAATGTGAAGTCAAAAGCATTCTGCACAAGGAAGAATTTAATGGCTTAGCAACACAAATGGATACATGACACGTGGGAGAGAATTCGGTGAATTAGGACTTTGTTGGCAGGAACTGATTAGCTGTACAGTGGAAGGGAAGGTTATTATTCAGAGACAGTAGAGATCAGAAAGTGAAGAACCTTTGCCTTCCAAGGAATCTGATCTTATTTCTCAATATATACAATATGAAGGTTTGGGGGCTGATGTAATCAGATTTCTAGTGGGGAAGGTAGGCAAGTAAGAGACTAGAAAGTGTCTGCGGGTGGGGGTGGTTGTGCTGTGATTCAGGGGAAGCACAGAGCTGAAGGGAGAGCACTGACAGAAGAGATATGGAGAGAGTGAGCTAGGGAGAGGGAGAGGGAAAGAGAGAGGGAGAGAGAGAGGTGGTGCTGGCGGGAGGGAGGAAGAGAGACAGAGAGAGAAAAAGGGAGAGAGAGCAACTTTAGGCTAATGTTATTTCATTGTAGAAAATAGAAGAGCTTAAATCTGAATCTCATTCTATGCTCAGATGTTTATTGAAAACTGTGTACCATGTAAGTGGAACACACAAAGATGCAAGGTGAATAGCTTTTACTCAAAAAGAAGATTCTCACTTAGAAAAAAAGATGGATATTCGCTTAATTCGAAAGTCACAAGTATTCGTTAAAAATAGCTATATTTGTGTAATGTCTCCCTACACTTCTTAGTTTACTTAATGTATTAAATCTCAGGTAATGCCAGTTCGCTGAGATCCATGTTGCCTTGTTGACTTTCAGCTGTTTGTTGTAATTGTTTAAAAGTGTCAAGTCTCTCCATCCCCTTAGAAAGTGTCTGGTTGCCTAGTACCACAAGGTAGTTTTTTTGTTTGTTTGTTTGTTTATTTTGTTTTGAGTGGGAGCTAGAGGGCTGTTTCAGGAAGGATCAGGGGAACTCCTTAGACCTTAAGTGTGTTTTGCGTTTTTGGCACCTTGTTAAGTAAAAGGAGATTTGAGGAAGGTGAGATGAAAGCAGTAGAGGAAGTAAGAGAGAAGCATGGGTCACAACTCTTGTAATATCAGGCCTGATCTCTAAGTTGGCAGACTTCAGGGAGATGACAGACCCAACAACAGGATAAATGCAGGTAAACTGTTGGATGAAATAAAGTGCATATCATTTGGGGTCTGTAAGTAGAGTGAAATGCTGACTGGACAGATAATAGTGGGGTAAGCTATAAATTAAATGTCAAAGGATTCTAATATTTCAAAATTTTTATTATGTACTTGATATCTGTTCAAGTAATAATTCTGTTACACTTTGAAGTAATTTCAAAAATTAAATTTGCTGTGGGTGTCTGCATCGTCTGCTTCCATCAGCCACTGATGAGGGCTCATGTTTGTCTTTTTGTGACTGGGTTACCTCACTCAGGATGGTTTCTTCTAGTTCCATCCATTTGCCTGTGAATTTCAAGATTCCATTGCTTTTTCCCACTGAGTAGTACTCCATTATGTAAATGTACCACATTTTCTCTATCCATTCTTCAGTTGAGGACCATCTAGGTTGCTTCCAGGTTCTGGCTATTACAAACAATGCTGTTATCAACATAGTTGAACATATGTCCTTGTATGAATGTGCATTCTTTGTGTATATGCCCAAGAGAGGAATTTCTCCACATCCTTTCCAGCATAGATTGTCATTGGTGTTTTTGATTTTAGCCATTCTGTCTAGTGTAAAATGGTATCTCAGAGTTGTTTTGATTTGCATTTCCCTGATGGCTAAGGATTTTGAGCACTTTCTTAAGTGTCTTTCAGCTATTTTAGATTCATCTGTTGGGAATTATCTATTTAGTTCTGCACCCCACTTTATAATTTCATTGTTTGTGTTTTGGTGGCTAGCTTCTTGAGTTCATTGTATATTTTAGATATTAGTCCCCTGTCAGATGTGGGGTTGGTGAAGATCTTTTCCCATTCTGTGGGCTGCCATTTTGTCTTACTGACTGTGTCCTTTGCCTTACAGAAACTTCTTAGTTTCAGGAGGTCCCATTTATTAATTGTAGATCTCAATGTCTGTGCCACTGGTGTTATGTTCAGGAAATGGTTTCCTGTACCCATTTGTTCAAGGGTATCTCCCACTTTCTCTTCTAGAAGGTTCAGTGTGGCTGTATTTATGTTGAGGTCAACTGAACTCTGGAATCCAGTTGCATAGAGGGAGGAGTCAAGAGCAAAGAGGTCTGGACTAGGCTGGTGAAACCCACAGAAGCAGCTGACATAAACAAGGGGGAACACATGGACCCCAGACTGATATCTGGGAGGCCATCATGGGACTGATCCAGACTCTTCAACGTGGATGTCAATGAGGAGGCCCTGACACTCTATGGGGGCCCTGGTAGTGGATCAGTATTTATCCCTGGCATAAGAAGGGACTTTGTGAGCACATCCCACATGGAGGGATGCTCTCTCAGCCTGGACACATGGGGGAGGGCCTAGGCCCTGCCTAGGATGATATGACCAACTTTGGGGAACCCCCATGGAGGTCCTTACCCACCCTGGGGAGCAGGGGTAGGATGAAATGGAGGGCTGGTGGGAGGGGAGGGAGAGGGAGAAGGGATTGCCATGTGAAGCAACCTTGTTTCTAATTTGAACTAATAAAAAATAATCTCTTGGGGGAAAATTAAGTTTGTTCTGTTTAAAATACTAATAGCTGGATCTTGAGGTAGACTGACTCCCATTTTTCTGAGAAATCACCATACTGATTTCCAAAATGGCTGTACAAGTTTGCACTCCTACCAGCAGTGGAGGAGTGTTCTACTTTCTTCACATCCTCTGCAGCATAAACTGTCTTTGGAAATGCCATCATAGAGCCTTCATCCAGTAGCTGATGGAAGCAGAAACTGACATCTACAGCTAGGCACTGAGCTGAACTCCTGGAATCCAGTTGTAGAGGGGGAGGACTGATGAGCAAAGGTGTCAAGACCATGCTGGGGAAACCCACAGAAACAGCTCATTTGAGCAAGTGGGAGCTCGTGGACCCCAGTCTGACAGCTGGGGAGCTAGCATAGGACCAAACCAGGTCTCCTGAATATGGGTGTCAGTTGGGGTGCTTGGGAAGTCTATGGGGCCTCTGGCAGTGGAACCAGTATTTATCCCTAGTACACAAATGTGCTTTGGGAGCCCATTCCCTATGGAGGGTTACTCTCTCAGCCTAGATACACAGGGGAGGGCCTAGGTCCTGCCCTAAATGACTTGACAGTCTTTGACCATTCATTCCCCATGGGAGGCATCCACTCCCTGAGGAGTGGATGGGGGAGGATGGGATGGGGGATTGGTGGAGGGCATGGGAGGAGAGGAGGGAGAGGGAACTGGGATTGATATATAAAATAAGATTGCTTTTAATTTAAATAAAACCTACAGTTTTAAGTACACAAGGAAGTGAAGGCCAGCACGGTCTTTGATAAAAGACTGGTAGGTTCCAGGACAGAGTGCTTGTCACGGTGTTGTTAAACTCCAGTGCCTGACACTACTGCCACCTAGTGAGAATCTACCAGTAGTGCATGGTAATCACAAAGCAAGGAACAATTGGTCCTTCCTCTGGGATCAGACAGTTGGACCACTTGTAGATTGCACCTTCAACATTATTAAGTTTACTCAAGGAAGAAGCTTGTAAAATTTCTTTATGGATTTTATATGAAAATGTGGTTGGAGATTATGTTCATGATACTCACCATTTGAAGTAGCCTAATTGAGGCTATTATCTTCAGAAAATAATGTTTGGAAATAAAAACAACATAAAAGATGAGTTACAGCAGGAAAACATGATATATGACCATATTTAAGCCTCATTAAGTAGCAAGTAAATGCATATTAAGACACTATTTTTCTCTATCAAAATTAAACAAACAAAACAAAACAAAAAGCCTTGCTGCTATAAGTTTTAAAGAGGGTGTATCTTCAAAAATTGTCCGTGGGAAATTAAATTGAAAATGATATTTTGTTTATTTTTAAATTTTTATTTGCAAAGCATTAAGCTTACAGCAAGTTGCAAGACATTTTAGTATAAGGAACAATTCCTATAAACTTTACATTTATCTATTGTTCTCATTTGGGGTCATTTGCTTTATATGTTATAAGCCCATTTGAGTCTCAGGTATATTGATTGCTATCCTTAATTGAAAACTTCAGTGTATACTTCCTAAAAATAGGGACATTTTCTTACAAGTCTACAGTATAGTTATTGATTTGGTGAATTAACATTGATGCAATAATTTCTAATTGGCTATCATTTTGTAAATAGACTGAATACCTTTTGTATTGATTTTTTTTTTATCCTTCAGTACAGGATCTGTGCTAAGATCAGCATTTACATTTAGTTTTAACTCTTTATCTCCATCTGATCTGGAGTACTCTCAAAGTCCTTCGTTATCTTTTATCACGTTGACAGCTTTCAAGGATTCCATGTTTTGTGCCTGTGTAATATCCCTCACTGTTAGATTGCTTTGTATCTTCTTTACTGAAACCCATGCGATACCATGCTTGGTCTTTGGCTAATCAGATTTGGAGACAAGTGATATCCATTTACCCCTTCATAGGCAAGGTTAATTTTATTTACCTCATCTGGAGCGGAGCATGATTTCTTCACTGAGTAACTCTTTTCCTGTGGAAAAACAAAGTTCTTCGATCTTTATAACAATTTTGCTCAGATGTAGCACCCACTGATACTTCTTGTTAGGCTGTGATGAGGCCTGTGGTCCCATTACAGTTGCCCCTCAGCATTCCACTGTAAACAAGACCTCTGCAATCTCCTCCATTTGTCTGTTAATTAGCTCACCTCTTTACTATTTTTCTTGTTGCTCTAGTAGAATTCTCTTCAAAATAGATCTTTTTATATTAAAGATAAAAGAAAATAAAAAGTGCTTATATGTTACATTTTGTGTTTTATAAAATCTTAATACTTTTGACAATCATTTCATATTAGTTGTTATTGAGCCTCCTCGGTCTCTTGCACAGTCACATGGCACCCCAGTGATTATTTCTCATAGAGAAGCACATAAAGTTCTTTAAAATGTTTACACTCATTGACCAGGTAATTTTAGTTTTGGAGGTTTCTCTTCAAAAGAAACTCTCAGAGAGGCAGACTAGGATTTATGTACCAAGATTTTCAATAAAGCATTATGGAAATGTGAAAATTTAGAGATAATTTTCTTGATTCCCACTACAGCAATAGTTAATGTACTATACACATGTAATGAAGTGCTATGCAATCATTATAAAGGCTTATGTTAAGTTAAGGAGATTTCCAAATTATCCATGTAGGGTGTGGTCATGCACCCATGCCATCATGTCTTAGGAGACAGAAAGATAACAGCCTTTGGAACATCCTAGGTGACAGAGAAAGTTCCAGATAAGATGAAAGTATATCTTACTGATGTGAAATCCATAGAAGTAATTGCAAGAAAATATGCTCAAGTGACAAAATTGGCTATTTCTAAGGTCTGAGTTCTAGTGATTTTTCCTCATAATTTTGTATTTTCCAACATCTGTATTATTTTCAGAGAAAATTGAAATCAATTATTATGGAAATCTTTTCCATAGACAAACACTAGAATTTTTCATTGTGAATTATTACATTTCTTTATTACATTGCTTTTCTATTTATTTATGTATTTTTGCTTACATATATGAGTGCTCTGCCTGCATGTATGTAGTTGCACACTACATGCCAGATGTACATGGAGGCCAGAAGAGGTGTCAGAACCACTGCAACTGATGTTACAGATGGTTGTGAACTGCCGTGTGGGTGCTGGGAACCAAACTCCAGGTCCTTTGGAAGAGCAGCCTCTACTCCTAACCACTGAATTGTCCCTCCATCCCCACTTCTCTTTTTCTACTTGATTTCAGTTACCAAGACTAATTTTCAAATGTATAAAACAAAACTTCACAGTTACCCATAAGTTCTTTTATCCCTTTCCTTGATTTGAAAAATGATGTGTAAACCCTTATATGTTTTGCTGAAATTTATCCTAAAATTCATTTCATTTTATGGTTATTTTTCTCACACACTACATTCTGATCACAGTCTCGCCACCCTTCACTCCTCCTAAACTCCCTCCAACCTCCTATCTCCCCCAGATCCACTCTTCTGTTTTCCTGGGAGCCCTGCCTTGGCTTTTTAAGGGAAAGAAGAAGAAGTCCAAAAGACTAGGAACAAGTCCTCATATTATTGTTGGATTAGGCAACTCAGTAGGAGGAAAAGGGTCCCAAGCACAGGCAAAAAGTCAGAGATACCCCACACTCCCACTGTGAGGAGTCCCACCAAGCTACACAACCATAATGTATATGTAGAGGGCCTAGCCTAGGCCAATTTGGGGTCTGAGTTTGTCACTTCCATCTCTGTGAGCCACTATGGTCCAAGGTTAGTTGATTCTGTGAGTTTTCTTGTGGTGTCCTTGACCTTTCTGACTCCTATAATCTGTCCTCAGAATTCCCCAAGCTCTGCCTCATGTTTGGCTATGGGTCTTTGCAAGTGTTTCCATCAGTTGCTGGATGAAGCCTCTCTGATAATAATTGGCCTAGGTCCAATCTGTGAGTATAGCAGAATATCATTAGGAATCATTTCAATGACTTTTGTTTTTGCCCGTTGTGTTTGGTTCTATCTTGGGTCTCTGGGCTGTCTAGCCTCTGGTTCTGGGACACTCAGCAGTGTCAGGTGAGGGCTCCCTCTTTTGGTCTGGGCCTGTGTTGGCCAGTCCTACAAATTCTGAGCCACCATTATCCCAGATCACCTTGAAGGCATGACAGATTTTTTTTTTTGGGGGGGGTTTCGAGACAGGGTTTCTCTGTGTAGCTTTGGAGCCTATCCTGGCGCTCGCTCTGGAGACCAGGCTGGCCTCGAACCCACAGAGATCTGTCAGCCTCTGCCTCCCGTGTGCTGGGATTAAAGGCGTTCGCCACCAATGCCCGGCTGGCATGACAGATCTTAAGTTGAAGGTTTTATGTTGGGTTGATGTACCAGTCCCATGTTGGAATGTTTGTTTGCCTGGTTATAGAAGATGGCTAGCTCAGAATCTGTATCCCATATTAGTAGGAGTCTCCCCCTTACTAGAAATATTAGCTAGGGTCACTCTCACAGATTCCATGGAGTTTCTACTACACGAGGTTTCTACACAATCCCCCAAATAACACCCAATTCTAGCTGTCTCTCCCAGTTCTCTCTGCCTCATCTTCCCATCCCTGACTGATCACTCCTGTTCCAATTTCCACCTGCCGCCAGTCCAACCACAAAATATATTCTATTTCCCGATCCCATGGAGATACACGTGTCCCACCTTGAGCCCTCCTTGTTACTTATCCTAGGTCTGTGGATTGTAGCAAGATTAATCTTTATTTAACAGCTAATGTTCACTTATAACTGAGTACATACCATGCTTGTCTTTCTGTGTGTGGGTTACCTCACTCAGGATGATTTTTTTTCTAGTTCCATCCATTTTTCTCCAAATTAAACAATGTCATTTTTAACAGCTGAGTAATAATCCATTTTGTAAATCTTCCATTTTCTTTATTCATTCTTCTGTTGTGCTACCTAGGCTATCTCCAGTTTCTGGCTATTAAGCAAGTGTCTTTGTGGAGCACCCTTTGGGTATATGCCCAAGAATGGTATATCTGGGTCTTGAGGTAGATGGATTCCTAATTTTCTGAGGAAATTCTAAATTTCTGAGGAAATTTTCTGATCAGAAATTAGCTCTTTGTTGGGTATGGGGTTGGTGAAAATATTTTCCCATTCTGTAGGCTGATGTTTTGTCTTATTGACAGCACCCATTTCCTTACAGAAGCTTTTCAGTTTCATGAGGACCTAGGAATTCCCCCATGTATCTAGGATGAGAGAGTATCCCGCCATAGGGAATGGGCTCCCAAAGCCCATTTGTACACTAGGGATAAATACTGTTTCCACTGCCAGAGGCCCCATAGATGGCCCAAGCCCCCCAAGTTACACCCATATTCACGGGACCTGGTTCAGTCTTATACAGATTCCCCAGCTATCAGTCCAGAGTCAGGTCAGCTGTTTTTTTGGGTTTCCCCAGTATGGTCTTGACCCCTTTGCTCATCACTTCTCCCTCTCTACAACTGTATTCCAGGAGTTCAGCTCAGTGTTTATCTTTGGATCTCTGCTTCTGCTTCCACCAGCTACTATATGAAGGATCTATGATGGCATTTAAGGTAGTCATCAATCTCATTATAGGTGGGGGCATTTAAGGTAGCCTCTCCACTATTGTTTGGATTTTTAGTTGAGGTCATCCCTGTGGATCCCTGGAGATTCCCCATTTTGATGGGGAGTGCATTGAATCTCTAGATTGCTTTTGGTAAGTTAGCCATTTTTACTATGTTAATTCTACTGATGCATGGGCATGGAATATCTTCTGATATCTTCTTCAAAGATATGAAGATTTGTCCTACAGGTACTTCACATGTTTGGTTACAGTTACCCCAAGACATTTTATATTATTTGTGGCTATTGTGAAGGATGTTGTTTTCCTGATTTCTTTCTCAGTCTTTTTTATCACTTGTATATAGAAAGAATACTGATTTTAGTGCCCTCATTTTGTATCTAGCTACTTTGATGAAAGTATTTATCAGATGTAGGAGTTTCCTGGTGGATATTTTGGGGTCACTGATTTATGCTATTGTATTATCAGCAAATAAAGATATGTTGTCTTCTTTCCATTTATGTTCCTTGATATCCCTTGGCTGTCTTACTGCTTTTGCTAAGACTTCAAGCACTATAGTGAAAAGGTGTGGAGAGAGAGGACAGCCTTGTGTTGTTCCCGATTTTAGTGAAAATGCTTGGCATTTCTCTCCATTTAAGTTGATGTTGGCTTGCTGTAGATTGACTTTATTATGTTCAGTTAAGTCCCTTTTATCCCTAACCTATCAAGGACTTTAATCACAAAGGGGTTCTGGAGTTCATCAAAGGATGTTTCTGCATTTGTGAGATGATCATGTGGTTCCTGTCTTTTAGTACTTTTTTTATGGTGGATTACATTTACTGATTTTCATATTGTATTGAACCATCCTTGTATCTGCAGGACGAAGTCTGCTTGATCATGGTGGATGCTTTTTTTTTGATGGGTTCCTGGATTCAGTTTGCAAGCATTTTATTGAGTATTTTTGCATATATGTTCATAAGGGAAATTGGTCTGTAATTCCTGTTTTTTTCCCATTGTGTCAGTAGATGATTTTACAAGGAAAATTTACCTAGAAGAACTTATACAGGTTTTGGAATATTTTTAGTTGTAAAGAAAAGAAACTATTAACCTAATATTAAGATAACACCTTTTTGTATGTAGCACAGTATAGCTTCTAATATGCCATGTTTGTCTCTCTGTGTCTGGGTTATCTCACTTAGAATGGTTTCTTCTAGTTCCATACATTTGCCTGTGAATTTCAAGATGTCATTTATTTATTTATTTATTTATTTATTTATTTATTTATTTGTTTATTTTTACTGATGAGTAGTACTCCATTGTGTGTATGTACCACATTTTCTTTATTCATTCTTTAGTTGAATGACGTCTAGGTTGCTTCCAGGTTCTTGGCTATTACAAATAATGCTGCCATGAACATAGTTGAACACATATCCTTGTGGTATGACTGTTCATGTTTTGAGTGTATGCCCAAGTGCTGGGTCTTGAGGTAGATCCATCCCCAATTTTCTGAGAAACTGCCATACAGGTTTCCAAAGTGGCAGTACAAGTTTGCACTCCCACCAGCAGTGGAGGAGTGTTCCCCTTACTTCCATCCTCTCCAGCTATCATAGGTGGTTTTGATCTTAGCCATTCTGACAGAAGATGGTATCTCAGAGTCATCTTGATTTGCATTTCCTTGATGGCTAAGGATGTTGAGCAATTCTTAAGAGTCTTTTGGCCATTTGTGCTTCTTCTGTTGAAAATTCTCTATTTAGATCTGTACCCCATTTTTAAATTGGATAATTTGGTATTTTGATGTCTAGTTTCTTAAGTTCTTTATATATTTTGGAGCTCAGTCCTCTCTCTGACATGGTGTTGGTGAAGATCTTTTCTCATTCTGTAGGGAACTATTTTGTCTTGTTGACCATGTCCTTTGCCTTACAGAAACTTCTCAGCTTCAGGAGGTCCCATTTATTAATTGCTGCTCTTAGTGTCTGTGCTATTGGTGTTATATTCTCCTGAGCCTATGTGTTCAAGGTGTATGAGACATGCACTAGCAGCACCAAGTGTTCAAGTGTTAATTGCTTGTGAAGTGTGCCTTGCTGATAGTTTATAAACACTGTTTGCATTTTGCTTAGAGGCACATATTTGCTTTTTTTTCTAAAACTCAACTTATAGAACAGCACAGAAACTAAATTTCAGTAGTGATCATTTATGGCTATAATTTTGGAATGTGAATCAGAAAAATAACATGGCTGTCTTTTTTCCTAGTTATAGCATCACTGTTTTTCTGTGCACTATAATAGCAGATTTTAGAGATTTGTTTTCTCCTCTGTGTATAGTTAAGTGCACTGTCTAAAGTTCTGCCTAGTGGGAGGGTTTTTCTTTACTATTTCTCTTACGAAGCTGAAATCATCTTTTCTAAAATAAGTTTTCATAGTCTCTATTTCTGATATTTCTGAAGCCCAGTTGCAGTTGCCATAAGTCTTCCCGCTTCCACATTCCTCCTGAGATTAGTTATCTGCTGGTGATACATTAGGCTTTCTTTTTTTTATCTTTTTTTTTTTTAGTTGAATTAGAAACAAGATTGTTTTACATAACAATCACAGTTCCCTTCTCCCTCCTGTCCTCCACTAACCCCGGCCAACTAAAACCCCACCTATCACATATTCTTTCTTCTATTCTTCCCCTGACTCAACCTTTCTGCTCTCTCATGACCTCTACAACCTTCCTCTTCTTCCCTTCTCATTCTCATAGCTCCCTCCCACCTCTTCCCGTGTTCTCAATTTGCTCAGGGGATCTTGATGCTTTCCCCTTCTCCAGGGAACCATGTATGTCTCTCTCAGGGTCCTCCTTGTTTACTAGCATCTCTGACAGTGTGGATTGTAGGCTGGTACTACTTTACTCTATGTCTAAAATCCACATATGAGTGAGTACATACCATGTTTGTCTATTTGTGATTGGGTTACCTCTGTCAGAATGTTTTTTTCTAGTTCCATCCATTTTCCTGCAAATTTCAAGATTCCATCCCCCCCACCCCCCTGAGTAGTACTCCATTGTGTAAATGTACCACATTTTCTCTATGTGCTCTTTTGGGTATATGCCTAAGAGTGGAATTGCTGGATCTTGTGGTAGACTGATTCCCATTTTCCTGAGGAGTTGCCATACTGATTTCCAAAGTGGCTGTACAAGTTGGCACTCCCACCAGCAGTGGAGGAGTGTTCCTCTTTCTCTACATCCTCTCCAGCATAAACTGTCATTGGTGATTTTGATTTTGGCCATTCTGACAGGAGTAAGATGGTATCTCAGAGTTATTTTGATTTGCATTTCCCTGATGGCTAAGGATGTTGAACACTTTCTTATGTGTCTTTCAGCCATTTTAGATTCCTCCATTGAGAATTGTCTATTTAGTTCTGTACCCCACTTTTTCATTGGATTGTTTGGTGTTTTCGAGAATAGCTTCTTGAGTTCTTTGTATATTTTGAAGATCATCCCTCTGTCAGATGTGGGGTTGGTGAATATCTTTTCCCAGTCTGTGGGCTAACATCAGGGTTTCTTACACTTTTTCTCACTGGTGTCTCCACTGCATCTGCTCTAATTTATGTTCTTGCTCTGATTTGGAACTCTGACTACAACAATATCCTGGCAAAATGCTGAAACCCTAGTCATCTCTTTCTCCAATCATATGCCACTTAGTCACAAGGAGCATTTTCTTTAAAATAATAAATAATTATTATTTATTTTTATTTTATTTGCATTGGTGTTTGCCTACATGTATGAGGATTCCAGATCCCCTGGAACTGGAGTTGCAGATGCTTGTGAATTGTCATGTGGGAATTGAACCCAGGTCCTCTGGAAGAGTAGTCAGTTTTATTAACCTGTACACCATGTTGTAGCCCCCACAAGGAGCCTTTTCTAGTACAAAAATAGAGGTATATCAATTCTGAGCTGTCTTCAGGTAGATCAGCCTAACCTAGAAGCTCTTTATCATGTTACCTAAGGAGAAAATTAATCTTTTACTTTTGCCTACAACTCCAGTCTTACCTGTCCATACTCCCTTATACGTGGTATTTTAGCAATAGTAAATTGTTTGCAGTAACCCACCCACACCCACCTACCCAGACCCATCCATTTTACCCTCACACTCACCGCTACACTTACTCCTACACTCACCCCACCCACCCACACACATCCACACACCCACATCTATCCCAACCACACACTCACTCCCACACACATCTACCCCACTTCCACCCTCACCCCTACATGTAAAAGGAGTTATTAGTTCATCTATATAATAAAAAGTTGGAGTCAGATATTGAGGGGAATGTTGAGAGATCAGAGAGAAGGAACAAGTCACAGCACACCTCACATCCTAAGAGCCTCAGCCAAGAAGAGAGTAATTTCCTGTTTCTCCTTGCTTATATCCTGTTTCTGGCCAGCTACCTCACTTTCTGTCTGTGTGTACAGACCTCCAGACCTCTATGGTTAACTAGTGGCAAGCTCCATTCTTTGACCCCCAGATAGTCTTTATTTGTTCGAGAAAGATATCACCACACCTGCACCCATCCACCCCACCTCCACTCCTATCCCCACATGCCCCTTTTTACTTCAATAGGAGCCTCTCCCTACCTCCTTTTTCAACAGCATTCACTCTCTGAACATTTAAGGCTTTTCTAAGAAACTGTGTGTCTTTAAGAAAGTGGAATTGAATCAATGTGGGATGGCTCTTTCAGCATTCTAAGCATAAGGAGGCTGGGGCAAGAGGATCATGAGTTTGAGGCCAGCATGGGCTGCATCTAAAAAAAAAAAAAAAAAAGACTCTGGACTAAGAGAGAAGTTTATACAGACACTAAAATGAGAAGATATAACAATAGTCACAAATAAGTGACTTCATATTATATTGTATTCCAGATTATATTACTCTGAAGCATGCTAGTCAGCTTTTCCATGTGATTCTCACATACTGGAGAGTCATACTCCTAATGCCATGTAACAGACAAGGACCTGAGGTATAGAGAGGTGTGCTTCATGCATGCTCACACAGCTGGGGGAGCAGTAGAGCTAGGATACAAACCTCAATCCATTTGCTGAGCTGAAAGCTAAAGTATGTAAGCAGAAGACCTAGTGAAGACCCATGTAGGCCCTGTGCTTAATGTTTCAGTCTCTGAAATCATATGAGCCTTGCTCAGTTGATTCAAAGGACCTGTTCTCTTGGTGTCCTTCACCCTCTCTGGCTCTTACACTCATTCCTCCTCCTCCTCTTCTTCAGGGTTCCCTGAGCTCTGAGGGGGGGGATTTGAAGGAGACATCCCATTTAGAGCTGTTTGTGTCAAGGACTCTCTCTCTTAATAATGTCTGGCTGTGGGTCTCTGCATCTGTTCCCATCTGCTGCAGGAGCAAGCCTATTTCATGATGACTGATCTGTGAATATAGTAGAATATAATTAAGAATCATTTTATTGAATTTTTTGAAAGTTTCATTTGGTGACAAGATATGGTCAGTTGTGACTCCATTCCCCCCATTATTAGAGGAAGTTTCGACTGCATTAGGATTCCATGAGATCCCTCAAATGCCCCCCAATACTAGCTGTGTCTTCCAGAATTCCTTCCCTGAGCTCTACTTCTCTCTGCTCCCCAAGTCTGGGTTCCACTCCTGTTCCTGCCTGTCCCAAGTCTACCCATAAAATGTGTGATATTTATCCTTTCCATGGAGATCCATGTGTCTCCCTTAGTCCCTTCCTCGATACCTAACCTCTGTGGTTTACTGATTGTACCTTGGTTATCATTTGTTTAATGGCTAAAATCCACATCTAAGCAAATACATACCATATTTATCTTTTTGGATTTGGATTACCTCACAAAGGATGTTTTTCCCCTAATTATATTCTGCTATACCTATAGATCAGTGCCTTATTCAGTCATCATGAGATAGGCTTCCTCCTGCAACAGATGGGAACAGATGCAGAGACCCACAACCAGATATTATTAAGAGATTATAGTTCTCAGGTGATTGTTTTGTTCCTTGGTTTCTGTATACTGTCTGTTTCTTTTGTGGTGGCTGTGTGTTTTAGGAAGTTTTCTGTGTAGTTTGTACTGGGAATTCCAGGTACAATGTATTCCTACATATTTGGAGCTGACACTTAAGGATAGGCTAGGGGTCTGAGGGGATTCATACGAAGGAGGAACGTACAGTTTTCCACCAAGATTTGCTTATTTAGTTTCTTTGGAATAGGGACAAAGAGAGAAGAGTTTTCCTAAGAAGGTCTGTCATAGATCCAGGGATGAGCCTGGGATATTGGATTTGGGGAATGGAATTATATGTTAAGATCTCCACTCACCCTTACCTGCTTTCTCTGCAGAAGTGACATGTAGGTTAGCAGAGAGTGATGGCTGGAGTTAGGTGCCAGGATAAAGCAAGGAGTTGGGGCAAATTAGGTTAGGAGAGGAAGGTTTCTGGGGTTTGCAGATGTAGGCAGAGAGGGAAGGAAAGGCTGAAGCAGGTGTTCTGATGCAGAGGTAGGGATGAGACCAGTGGATTGTGTTTGGAGGACAGAAGATAGTTGTGAAGGTCTTAGTTACCTCACCTGTTTCCCTGGCCTGCTCAGCCAGTATGTGCAGAGGCACTTGCAGGAGTGGCCCTTGGTTTAGCAGGAGGTGACTGCTAGGGTTGGGGTCTAAGGCAAAGCAGTGAGTGGGGGAAGGTGGTTAGATACAGATCTGTGGGACCCACAGAAAATGGGAACAGGGGGCAGGGAAGGCTAGCACAGGTGTTCTGCTTCAGTGCTGGAGATGATACTACCACTTATTGAATTTTAAATGGTTTAAATTAAAAACAGAATACAACATCTGTCAAAATAAATGTTCCAACTGGATAAAGCCGGTAGGTGCTCATTTGTGATCTCTATAGTGGCTATGGGTTTGGTAGCCAAGAAAACACTAACATATACAGAAGATGGAGAGATAAAATCAGACCATCATTCATTCTGGAACATGTTAGGGGTTTGGCTGTAGTTCTATGGATTTTTTCAGGACCACTAATTTTTAAAAATTATTATTGTTACAGATATGTGCTACATATAAACGTATACACATAACCTGCTGAGGCCCTTTAGTGTTGTTCATGTGTGTACTTGTTTAGTTCTGACAACATGGGGGCTTATCTTGGAAAATTTTTTGTGAGTGGATCAGAATGTTTGCAAACACATTTTGTCATGAAGTATATGTCAGAAAACATCTCAAAGTATGTAGTGATCATGTTAATCCCACCAATTGAGGATGAGTCCAATACCTCACTTTAAAAACAGATTTGTTCCAAACTTTAATTAAATACTGCCCAGGTAGATTTGCTCTGGCCAGGTCCATCTCTAGTTTGTTTACGGTGGTTTACGTATTTCCCATGAGTTCCAATCAGGATTAAGTGTACATCCTGATGTGCTTCTGGCCTACATCCAATAAGGGGCAAGTATACATCCTGATGTGTTTCCTTGAAGATGGAGGATTCTGTCCTGCCATGTCCAGCCACACTTGAGCTCAAAATAAGCACAAGGAGCCACAGCAATTATAAAACTGTTGGCTGATGGCTAGGGCTTCTTACTGGCTAGCTCTTTCTTAACTATTAACCCATGTCTATTAATCTGTGTGTTTCCACGAGGTTATGCCTTACCCATAATCCAACATGTTACTCCATTGGCAGCATGGTGTCTTTCCCTGGCAGCCTCTCCATGCCTCCTTTTTCCAGTCTTCTCCTGGTCTGGTCACCCTGTCTATGCTTCCTGCCCAGCTATTGGTCAAACAGTGTTTTATTCATCAACCAATAAGACAAACATACATACATAATGATATCCCTCATCATTTCCTGCCAGTGAACCTTCCACCCATATGTGATAAAGTACCCCCTGGGCAGTTTGGTCAAACAAACTTGTTTTAGGGGAATGAAAACATGTGGCTTTTTATTTCCTATAAACATTAGCCTCCAGCATTTCAGCAACTACCTTTCCTTGGGCAAAGGGCTTGCAAATCAGAGGCAGTTTGTTTCATGGATCTCTAAGGCATAGTAATTAAAGCCTAGAATTTAACTTTGGCTTTTACAATAGCATAAAAAGGAGAGAATCTCTAAGTGATAAAATAATCATAAAAATGTTATTCTCATTGCTGATATAGACAGTGACAGCTTATTCTATGTCACATTTTACTTCTAACTTCATTGCTAAATATTTTAACATGCATTATCTTGTTTTATAAAGTCATCTCTTGGAGGCAGGCTTTATTAAAATTATTATGCCAGTTTTACAGATAAGGATGTCTTAAAAATTTGTATTACATTTATTTACTAAGAGCTAGCAAGTGTGTAAGTAACATTGAGTGCTCACACTGAAGCCACAGCCTCTGTGTGAATGTGTTAGTTCTTTGTTTCCATCATGCTATTCCCACTCCAAGTGGAACTCATGTCATTGGTCTTGGAAGTAGCACAGGGTGTCTCAAAAGAAGTACACGGCAGAACTGAGACTAGAGGTCACAATGTTCTGTTTCTAAAGTCTTCATTGCTAGAAACATAAGCTCTATCTAGTTGAAGTACTCATTATTTAATTTTTAAAATTATGTTCAAATAAAGACATTATTACATACTAAAGTTTTTGCTTCAATATTGTCTTTCTAAATTTTGTTTTCACCTAAGACACTTTTAAAGGGGAGGTTTGGCTAATGTAAAACTTTGACTTATTTTACATGACATTCTTTGATTCTTCATTAAATTGTTGCTTACTATTGCTTTATTCAAAGACTTCTTTCTTTTCTTTGTGTGTTATCTTTCCACTGCATTAACAATGAATGGAAAAAGAAGAAAGGTTTATGTTGGTTCTGTTTTGGAGGATGTTAGTCCATGGTGGTTTGGCACTGAGCTATAATGAGGCTGCAATCCACTGGGATGGCAATGTATTGCAGAACAAGCTCCTTTTCCTTGTGGGGGAAGTGAAAGAGGGGAGCAAGAGACCCGTATTTGAGGACATGCTCCCATGGACCTAAAGCCTTCCATTAGACTCTGATTCTTTCCAGATTTCTACCACTTTCCTGTGCTGTCATACCACAGACCAAACTTCAGCATATGGGCCTTGGGAGGACATTCCAGATCTAAAGTATAACATTCAAGATACTTGTGCATGTTTTAACATAATACTGACTATATGTATAGTTCAGGTCCAAACCAGGCTCACCCCAACATCCACCCCAACCCTGATCTGCTGCAGCACAGTTGTGGAGGGGTGGTCCTGCAGATCCAAGGCTAAAGGATTGCCATGACACAGGGCAGCAATGGGAAGTCCAGGAAGAGGTCCAGTGTTGATATAGCAGAGGTCAAGGGCCTCTAACCAAACCAATGATTCTTTGCAATGAATGCCTGCAGGCAAAGATGTATGAATAAAGAGGTTTACTGTGTGACTCACTGTGCCACACTGCAGCTTCCATGAAGAGGTTTCCCTTTCTCCCCTTTCTTTTTTTTAATCTTAAATTTTACTTTGTTTTATTTGAGGCAGGGAGGTTGCAGGGGCAGAGGGTAGATTCGAGGTGATGGGAGTTGCATGGGATGAAGATGCATGATGTGAAAGACACAAAGAATAAATAAAAAGGAAAGTTAAATAGGAAACAAACAAACGAGCAAAAACAAATGTGCAGTTTTCTGAGCTGACAGTATGGTGTCACTATGGCTATTGGAAATGACATAATGAGACTTTTGTTGACTTCAATAAATGTATTCAATATTGATGTCTAATAATTAGTTTGTAAAATATGGAAATGAATGCTTTCTCATTGTTTAAATGATTCTGTGCAATGGTTAGGTGCAACGAGAGGTTCTTTTTCTCTTGTCCCAACTGGCTCCACTGCCCTAGAGCCCCAAATAAATACACAGATGCTATGTTAATTATAAAATAGTTGGCTGATGGTTAGGGCTTCCTATTGGCTAGCTCTGTCTTAATTAACCCATAGCTACTAATCTGTGTATTTCTACATGGCCTTATCTTACCAGAGAACGCCTGACATGTCCTATTCTCCCAATCTCTTCATGACCTCCTCCAGGCACCTCTCTCTGTCAATATTTTCCAGAATTCTTCTCACCTCCTAGTCCCACCTATTTCCCTGCCTCTATTGGCCACAGTGTTTTATTATCAACCAATAAGAGAAACATATTCACAGAAGAACAATCCTCATCAGTTAGGGTATATTTTACTGGAGAATTTTGAGTTTGAATTATCTATCACTGTGGTTTATACTTAGAACGTGAAGGCACAATGTAAAAATAAAATAAAATGTCAGAGTAGCAAAATTCAGAGGCAATTGTGGTCTGTATTGAGTAAAATTTGGGTAAGTTCACTTATTGTAGAATCTGTAATTTAGTTTCTAGAATCTGAAACATAAGAGCCTATTCAACAAAAACCCAACTAGCACTTTGGATGCCAGTAATCACAAGATATGTGTCTTCTCAAAGCCACAGTCCCCACTTTGAATGTGGTGGAGATTCCAACCCTGTTCTATTTTCTCTTCTAGAGAAGACAAACTATGGAGTATTTTTGTCCAAATGAGTAAGAAGGAAATGTTTCACAGAGCTTAGCAACACAGATGCTGAAGGCAGTGTAGCTGAGGTCATGGCAAGCTGTAAGAATAAATGACATTTCATCCTAACACAGTTCAAAGTCTTCACTGGCCTCTAAGCAGTATTTAAGCCCAATAAAGTGAGCTCAGGTCTGAAGGTGGGGTTTAAGTGAATTTACCAGACCCGGGATAAATGATAAATAGGTGTTTATTAGGGAAGAACTTACACAAATAAGAGTAAATAACCATCGCATCTTCCTGCTCCAGGAGATGTAGCCTCTGCTCTTCTTATGTTCTCCACAACCGAAGCAAGCTTGAGCCAGTCCCTCCTCTAGCTTCAAGGGTCATGTCTGCACCTGAAACCATACCCAAAAGGTTTGACCACCACTACAAGTTCACTGACAAGGCAAGATGCCACTACACTGCTTGAACACCATGAATGGTGAAGCTGGCTTTTTAGAGGTCTTAAAAGAGATGAAACCTCTTTTCTGAAGGTTTTTCTTCGAAAATAGATATAAGGGACAGTAGGGACAGGTGTGTTACAATATAAAAATAACATAACTTCTTTGTTGTCTTGTCCTTTTCTTGAAGTTATTTATTCCTGGTGATTAAGGCCAATTTGTTTATGAAATCTATAAATTATATTGTTAAAAATAAATTTATAGATTTTTGTCAGTATAAATCTATTCCTGTCTGTTCTGTGTAAAATAATATGTCCTTTCATGATTTTAGCCATTGGAGATTTTTTTCTTGCCATTCCTGCTTCAGTTTCCAGATCATCCTGGTTCATGACTCTGTTCTGGATCATTGTGAAGGAGGAATTTGTTTCCTTCTGAGAGATATAAGAACTCCACAGTGCACAGGGTATATTATGTGCTCTTAACATGTTGTATAGTCATGGTCCAATAGTAGGATATCTCTGACGTCTATGTGAAAAGTTTAGGGTAGTATGATTTAAACTGAAGAGAAGTGGGACTCTCTCTCTCTCTCTCTCTCTCTCTCTCTGTGTGTGTGTGTGTGTGTGTGTGTGTGTGTATGTTTCTGTGTGTAAAGCATGGAGAGCACAATTGAGAAGAAATGAAAGGGTAACTAGAATGATCAAAATAGAGCTAAGGCGGAGGGAAGATCAATACTCTTGGAGACACTGATATAAATCTATGACAGAGCTCTCAATAATCCCATCGTTCTTCCTAGCCCCTGCAAGAGCATACAAAACTGTCCTAAAATGGTAAACCCTTTATTGCCTACTATGGTTCCCACTCAGCTTGACATATTATTTAATATGTGTCAATAAAATAATTATTTAATAATTATTTAATAATGTGTCAAGCTATGAATAAAAGCAAGTTATGAATTGAAGTTAGTTAGCCTTATAGAGTCTCACAAGATCATGCCAGAGTCCCAATGCATATCTTTTCTTGTTTTCATTTCTGCTTTCAGTCTCCTCACTTCTGAGTAAGGCTCTTAGTTCACCATCTCTTTTGCAGTACAGTCACAGCATCTATGCCTGAGGACAGAGGAGAGGCAGTGCTGCCAGCTACTTGACCAATGGCTCTCATAACCTTTAACCTGATGAAAGAAGCATGCTGCTCTGCTATTCCTCATTTGGAGAGGCAGACGTTTCCTTATATTCTACAACTAATGTCTAAAGCAATCACTTTTACTTTGCATCCTTTGCATTCTTGATTTTTCTGTTTGTTTAATATCATGTGAAACAAGCCTTCTATGCTTTCATGGGACTTGAGAATTATGTGTAAAAAATAAGATAAAGAACTATCATGTGGAAAGCTGCTCACCTTTATTTTCAGGCGCCTCTGATGACTTGGCTGCTTCAGCAGCATTTCCTCTCAATATAATTCTGTTACAGTAAATGAACCATGTGTATAACCAAACAACAGTGATTTGCAATGGTAAGAATTTGTTCAGTTCCCACAGGTGCCAGTCATGGTGTTAGGTGGCATTGAGGAAGCAAATGCAAGTATGCTCATGCTAATACACCAAAGACTCATAAAATGTTAGGGAAAAGGATGTAAAACAAACAAACAAACAAACAAACAAACAAACAAACAAATGCCAGAATAATCAAGTCAAGAGACAAGGGAACTGTAGCCAGATGGAGCTATTGCTTACAAATTTTGGGGAAGCAAACATGATTCAGCGTAGGCAACACATTAGATCTGGAAACAAAAGAGTGTGGATAGGGATATAGTGATGCCACAAGGTGCTCAAGGAACCTTGAGCCAGGAACAGGCAATACTCATTGATAATACTTATGGGTTTATAGGGCACCTGCTTAGGTTTTCTAGTATCACTGACTCATATTATGCTCATTTTACATTTCTGGGGTTGTTTTGTGGTCAGAACCTGTTCCAGTAACAACTGTAGCTTCAGCTACAATTGGGTAACCCTTTGAACTACAACTATCCCCAATAATTTTGTTCTGTCAACATGGAATTATTTTTTAGAAATATGAGAATTTAGTATTTCTGAGGATGGCATAATTTAATGTAGTTTTTGTAAGCTACCTTGAAAAACATTTTAAAAAGAAGCTACTGTGGGGACTGGCGAGATCGCTCAGTGGTTAGCAGTAAATGCTATGAAGGCATGAAGACCCATGTTTGGGTCCCAATGCTTCTATAGCTATATAGATCAGGATTGATGGAGGTAACTTGGAAATAGAAGAAAGCAGGCATACATCTCCAGAAACACAATTGTTCTTTTAATCAGAACAACTGAAAGACTACAGTCTGTTTTGGAAGAGGATGCTGTATATGTGTGGGGTGGTGGGATCTGGGTATTTTATTGGATAGAAAGGGAGAAACTTTGGGGATAGAAGGGTCTATGCGCAGGTCAGTTCCCCTGCGGTCTGTAAATGGATACCAGTGGGTTTGGTGTGTGGGTTCCCTAATCAGAAGCTCCCACAAGTGTCATCAATCAAGTCAATTCTCCCTCTAGAGTTTCTGGCTTTAAAGCTTTTAGGTCATTAACCCTTCAGTGACAAGCTGGGCATGGCCTCCTAGGGGCCTGGATACAGGAGGATCACTGGCTTGTGGGCCACCAGCCTAGATGAAAAACCTTGGTTCCAGACCATGCCTCAAAGGAATATGATGGAGAATGATAGTATACTTGATTCACCTTAATGACTGCCACATGTGTGCATATAGCATAGTTATATATGATGGCCATGAAGAGACTGGGAGGATAGGACATGCTAGGCGTTCTCTGATAAGATAACGCCATGTAGAAATGCATAGATTAGTAGTTATGGGTTAATAATTAAGACAGAGGTAGCCAATAAGAAGTCCTAGCTATCAGCCAACAGTTTTATTATCAATATAGCATTCATGTGCTTATTTGAAGCTCAAGGGCAGCAGGACCTGGAGGGACAAGAAAATCCAGCAACACATATACTCCTACTCCTTTCAAAAACTGAAACCTGTGGACTGTGACTAGTTCAATGGTAGGACACTTTGTCTAGCATGCACAAGACCATGGGTTAAATCTCCAGGACACAAAATCCAATATTAATGTCAATAAGATCAAGATCTACTAGCAGGACTACATTACCTTTGTCTGCTATGATAGAAGTCATTTTCTTAGGTAAATCTAGAAGGGCCTGCATTTGATGTAAAAATGAATTAGGTTTCTAGTTCTAAAAGTCTCATAAGTATACATTAGACTAGTGATCATAGTTAACATAGTATTTCAAACACAAGCCCTTGAGGTGGTGTGCAGGCACAGTATTATTCTATGGAATTCTGATGAGAATTCACATCTTCAAAGGTTTCTGTCAGTGACTGAACCACCAACCAGGGAGCCTTCAAGAAACTGACCCAGGCCATCTCCACTTATGTTGCAGTTGTGTAGATTGGTCTTCTTGTTGAACCGCTGCTGTCTCTGATTGTTGCCTGCTTTGGGGACACATTCCTTCTTTCAGGTTGTCTTGTTCAGCCTTAATAGGAGACTCACTCCTATTGCAGGAGTATAGGCATATCTCACTGAAACTTAATACCTGATGGCTGGTTGATATCCATGAGTAGCCTGCCCTTTCCTGAAGAGAAACGGAGGAGTGGATGCAGGGGTTGGGGTGGGGAGTTGGGGAGGGTAGATATTGGGGTTGGAAGAAGAGAACAGAGGAGAAACTGCAATCAGGATGTGACAACAGAAGCAAAAATAGAAAACAAACAAAAAGTTTCAGTAGGTCATATGGATTAAAGGGTCAGTACTAGGTAAGCATAAAGTGAGAGCCTGGGTAGGATTGTGAGAGAGGGTGACTCATGGGAGACTTGGAAACATTTAAAAAAGATCTGAAAATTTGTTGATATTGTTGTAAACGTGTCAAAATTCCTGATTTTGGTAATTATACAGGACTAAGTATCAGATATATATTGACAATCAAGCATGTGGGAAGAATGCATAGAATGGTGGTATTTTTTGCAACTTTTGAAAAGTCTGAAATTATTCAGTCAATTAAAAATACTTATGTGTAAATACTATCCAAGTAAATAATTAAAATAAATTCAGTTTTGCTACCTGTACATTAATAATGTCAGTGATTACAAGTAGTTTATTCAAGTATCAAGGTATCTGTGTACATATGGACAATATTAAACTTTGAATATGTTTTAAAAATGTTATATTAACATGTTTTATTATAATTGTATTTTAGAGTGTGCTCTGGCTACAGATTTCCCTCTTATACTTTCTGAATATTGCTTTAGAAATGTTAAGTGCATTTATAATAGAGCATATCACAAATAGTGGAAAGATTTTGCTTTATGAATCAACATTTTTAAGATTTATGCACATATGCATATCTATAAATCCTTGAAATTCTGTTTAAATATTGCTTTGCATAAGAAAAATGCATTATGTGCAGTTAAGCAATTGTCAAAAATTTAGTTTTTTTTTTTTTTTTTTTTTTTTTTTTTTTTTAAGCTCTTTCTTTGTATTTCTTCCCCACTGTCTCAGCGTCTCAGCCCAAGGAAACACAATGTTCTCGCCTGTTCTACTGCCCTCTAGAGGTAGACTGGTGAGAAGTTGTGTTGTTATGGACTCACGAATAGGAGCTGCAGCTGGGAACTTTCTGTAGTTGGTGGAGATAAATGTGGTTTATTCACATGTACATTATCCTAGTGAAGTATCACATTCTTCAGTTTTGTATAATATTGCTTGAGTGTTGTTGTGCGGCTCAGTGTTTATTTTAGCTTTGCATGTCACACTAGCCCAGTGCCAAGTGTGTACACAAGACATAGCAGCCAAGGGAGTTTCATCAATAGAAGTCTGCCTTCCAGACCTTTCCTCCCTTGTGTGAAATCGTTCCACCTCCATCATATCCAATCATTCCTTAAGGCATCTAAGACTATGTATCTCTGTCTTTCTGTTTCAGAAAGAAGCAACAGCGAGCAGTTAAACTCTACTTGAACAGTCATGTATTGCACAGGATGGAATTTTGAACTTATTCACAACAACTTACTTCCACTTGCACAGTCCCCTTTAGAACTGCAGAATTACTGGCATGATGTTTGCATGGTATATCTTAATTAGGTTAAAGATCCTCAGATGCAGATCTTTACTTTTTAGGTTGACATTACACTTTTACTAGAACTCCTGAGAGTTTATTGTCCCAAATACAGAACAAATAGAATTTGTCAGGAATAATATAATACATGTTTTTTAATTCATGTAAAACTTTCCTGAAATAGTCCATGAATGTTCAAAAGAAGTATACGCACTGGTCCTTGTTTTAGACTCTAAGTTGAGGTTAACTGGGCTAATTAGTTGAATGCTATTTTAAAAGAACATTTGCAATATGATCTTAAAATTCTCAGTATTATTGTAACCATCATTTTTGTTTTCTCTGCGCAGTACAAACCTCACCACAATGGGGAATTGAATGGTTTCAATAGCTAATGACTGAACTTTTCACCTCAGGCTCTCGTTCACATTAGGCTGCGATTTAAAGTGATTGACAGCCATTTCATAGGATCCTGCCAAAGAACTGGGGGCCAAAATCATCCAAATTATGGAGAGAAAAATGCCCCCAGTAGTAAAAAATAAAGGCAGAAGTGAAATGACCAGTGTAGCTGGAACTAATTGGCCCCCTTCCTGGCAAAGCAGTGAACGTGCACAGGGACTAAATAATCTCTTGGATTTGGTGGCAGACCCTTCCTTGCAGATTGGAACTATGGATTGGCAGGTTAGCATAAGGGGAGGCCATATCCCCCTAGTACGTGACACGTCTATTCTGTGAATTTCTATTTTGTGGAGCTGTCAATCTGTGGCTTTTGTAAGCCTTAAACTTTCTTTAGAAACAACACCACACACAAAAAGAATGACCCTACCTCCTAAACGACCACATAAATCAGCTTGATTAGTAATCTCTCTTAAGAGACACTGAGTTTTAAATAGACTGGGTGTTTGAGATACAGAATGAAGGACTTGGCAGGGCCAAATAGGGAAGTCTGAACGGCATCTGCCCTGCCCCTTCCTAACACTTGTATGAGTCTGAAGCCCATTCACAAATGCACTAAATTGTAAAAGTGCAAATTATAGCTGCCCACAAGCAGCCTTTATGACAACGTTAGGAGGGGAAATGCCTAAGATCAGTATTTATTAAAGATACAGGAATCTCAGGAAAATACTTTATAACAGGAAAGACAAAGGTGACAGTCCTTCAGATATGAGCCCAAGCATAGCAGTCCACTTTGAGCATTCTTTTTCCATTAACAAGAATTTGATCTTTTTTAAAATTTTTCTATCCTGAATTTTTATTTTAAGCTCAATACTAAAGCCACAGATGGGATATTGCTGTGTCATTTCCATGGCTTCATACAGATTACCAAATGCATACAGCTGTCTCATGCTCCCTTAATAGACCACCAGCTTTTCAATACATCTTCTACTGATGGCATTTCTATGGATAAACACCATTTCAGAAAGAAGCATGCCATATGTCCTACCATGTGCTCAGGTACAACAAAGCACTTCTTTAAAAAGTTTTTTCTCATCTCATAATGTCATGTCAGGGCATTTACAAAACTCTGATCATCTTTCTAATATTTATTTCTTATTTTATCTTATATATTATATTTTTGCTCTTTTTACATGACATACATGTCCTTTGGGTATATATTTCAGCTTCCAAAATGTATTACTGCTATTATGGGATCGCCAAGGGTGTGAATGAGTGGGTCTCTGTGTCCATATGTGTTTCTTGTGCCTTTTCTTGGCCTCTTTTTTTCCCTCTGTTAGTTTGTCTTGTACAACTTTGATATGATGGTTTTTGTTTTATTTTATTATATTTCATTATTATCTTTGGAAGCCTGGTCTTTTTTCATGAGAGACAGAAAGGGAGTAGACCTGATGACAGGGGAGGTAGGAAGGAACTAGGCGGAGTAGAGGAAGGGAAAACTATAATCATAAAATGAGGATAAAAACCCTGTTTCCAATAAAAGGAAAAAAGTTGTCCCTGCATTATTTATTATTTCAGAGATTGTGATTTTGAGATACCCATTGGAAACTCAAAATTTGTTGAATGAAATAGGATAGATTATAAATAGTTTCTGATATACTTGCTTTTAAGCATTTTCCAACACGTTCATTTCTGGACCATAAGACTCAATATTTTATGTCTCAATTTCTCCCTTTAAGATACAATCAAAATATCTGGTAGTCTTCCATTGAGGTTAAATATTGCTAGATCATGGAGCTGGAGAGAGAGCTCAGTGTTTATGATAAAGTGTTTGCTTTTCCAAACCTGAATTCAGGGCTTCAGCACCCATATAAAAGCCAGAATTGGCCTGCATGTGCTTCTAATCATAGTGTGAGGGGTGGGGGCTGGAGACAGGCAGATCCAAGGCTCACTGTCCAGCTAGTGTAGTCAGAGAGATACAATCCCAAAAATGTAAGGTGTAGAGAGAGGTAGATACTTAAAATCCATCTTGATTTCACACCTGCAAATACAGGCCAGTGCACCTGGGCACATAAAGGTGTGGCTGTATTCTGTACACACACAGTTGTGATCAGTGATGTGGTGGGCCGGTGTGTGTGTGTGTGTGTGTGTGTGTGTGTGTGTGTGTGTGTGTGTGTGTGTGTGTTTGTGCACACGCATGCGCGTGTGCTTTATTTAGTGTAAGTAATTTAGGAGTTACTACTACTAATATGTTTAAATTTTATACTTCCATGACAAAAAGTATTATTTTCGAATTCTCCATGCTTTTCCCATTAGAAGACTGCAATAGACAGCCTAAATAAAAATAATGCGCCAGCAAGAATAGTTATTCAAGATCATTCCAAAATCAAATCAGTATTTGGTTCCCTTACACCAAACGCAACTACATTACATGCAGACATTTAACAGACTATTGACTTGATTCATTTTCTTTGACTTGACTTTGCATATGACCACTGTCTTCTAAGACTGCAAAAATACGTAACTGTAGGAATGTATCTCTTACTATTCTGAAATGCCTTTTTGCTGATGCAAACATGAGATCTGAGTTGATGTCCATTGGATTCATACTCTGATACAAAATGATACATCAAATTTTCCAACACAAGTGCTTCACTGTTACCTACAAATTTTTATCGATTATGCAAATAATAGCATTGACATCAATCTGAGATGGCAATCTCTGGTAACTTTAGTGCTCCTGTCATTGTGCAATGTACATTTTCCTATTACTTTTAAAAACAGGAATTTCTAAAAGCTGTTGAAGTAACAGCAGATAAAAGAGACTCTTACATGACTCACTGCTAAAGGAAATTTGTTGGGGAAAACCCTCAAATTTCTCAGAATCTCTACAAATCATTTCAAACATCCTTTAATACCACACAGATGCCATCTATGCAGTTAGTATGTTTATCCTACATAAAAAGAAAAAGACTCACAATAAAAGGAGAAAATGTCACTTCAGGTACTTTGGCAATGGAAAAAAAATGTGACTCTTAAGCTGGGCATGGTGACACCTGTCTGTAATCCTAGCTCTTGTGAGTCTGAGGCAGGAGGATTAGGGGTTTGAGTGCCTTGGAAGCCTGAAATTCATAATAAGACACACACACACACACACACACACACACACACACACACACACACACACACCATATACAGCAGCTTCACCCCCCCAGAAAAAACCAAAACCAGCAAAAACAAAGCAAGCAACAAAAAAGTGAGTTTCTTGAAACTTTAATCTTTTTTTTTTTTTTTACAGGAAGCTAGATGAGATTTATTAATGACACTTGAAATCACTTGATATTGTGTATATCCAATTTATATCCTCACCATGGTATCTATGTTCATTATTACCCCAAATACACTGATTTTGGAAAACATAGGCATGTTGATACTTTGTTTTTCTGTTGCGTTTAGGAAAATATAAATGAGTGCTTGTAGCTGTGACTCTGACAGATGTGTGGTTTCTTGCTCTGATCCGTGGTTGTGTGGCTGTCTCTTCTGGGATTCTGTTTGCAGCCAGGCTGTCAACATCCACCAGGGAGCAGAACAGCTCCAACACCCACATCTTCACACTAGGAATAGATGGAGACAGTAACAAAGCCAGTTCTTTGGCCAAACAATCAGGAGTGCAGTTCATTTCAAAGGTCAGCGCATATTTAAGCTTGCTTCATTACTGCCACCTTTATGCCTGAGATTTTCATTAAAAAAAAAAAATCAGTTTACCCAGGCTCTTTTAGCAACAAGAAAATGAAAGTGCTGACTCCTATTTTCATTTGGGGGATATCAAAGTTTTATCAAATTACAGAAGTGGCGTTTCAGAGTATTTCATATCTGATCAAGAGAGAAATCCGAAAATAATTTTCTTCTTATTCAGGGGTCTTTGAGGAGAAGGGACATTTTATTTATTTATTTTATTTAATATTGTGCCCAACTCAATCATTTTGGATTCAGAGAGAAAATAGACATTTAAAGCAATCTGTAATAAAAAATTTTGGAGTTCAATATTTTTATTTACTGTTTCGAATGAAAATACCTCAGTTCATATTCCTTTGTCAAGTATTTATCTGCTGTTTAGTAAAATAAATACGAGTTTAAGGATTCTGGACAAGTGAATAATTATGAATATTTACTTTTTACTTGCCATTTAAGATTAAAGCAAGGATATTTTATCTACTAAAAACCAATTTTCTTATTTACTTTATATGTACAGTATATATACTGTACATATACATATATATACTGTACATATACATATATATATATGTATATATATATATATATGAAAAAGATGATGTGGAATATATTAGGTCAGTATATATTCAGTATATATTAAAGAACTCCAAATGTGTTTTGTCACAAAATTCTATTCATACACTATTTATATTAATTAAAACAATTAATCTCGGAAGAGATTTTTTACCTTATCTTACTTGCAAAAAATAATCTCACAAATGAAAAATAATCATCTGACATATAAGAACCAAGCTGCAAACACAGTTCTAAAATAATGTTTTTAATCAAGGCCTTTGAAAACAAATGAGAAAGAGAAAAGACACATTAGAAAAGTGATTTTGTAACCTGTTTGGAATTGAACTGCCTGAAGGGTTTCTTAAATGATGACATCATGTGTCTTGAGAAGTTTTAAAACAGAGATGCTGTGATCTTTTTAGATCATGGAAATTCCTCAGAGAAACACTACCATTCTCAAGTTATGTAGCAGAATGTGCGCATGTATATATTCATATACAGATGATACTTTTAACTGGATTATTTTAGTTTTGGCATTCTTGTATTTTTTAAATGAATAAATGTATTGTAACTGAGTGAAAGGGAAATATATATGTATGCATATATATACATACTTGAGTACTTTTAGATTTTTAAATATATATTGCAAAACTGTTAGATGTGTTATTAATAATGCATCTATAAGTTATTTTGTAATAATGAAGAAATTAACATGACTTAAAAACCAGTTATGTACTTTGCTAGAATCTGGACTACTTTCTTGGGTTCTGTAAGTTGTTTAGAATTGATGCCTTCCTCTTTGATTTTAGAAGAGTTATCTGTAGAAAGAATGTGAGTTGAATCTAGAAAGTGTGGTAACAGTGCTTTAGGATAAAAAAAAATAAGAAATGTAAAACCTGACAAATCTGGCAGAAATGGAACCTCAAGTCCCTTCAGATATCCAGGTAAATCCATCTACCTGAAGAAGTGGCTTTGCTTTCCTCTCCATCCCTTTAGTGAAGTATTGCTCGTTTTATTTCTTATAAACTGTAATAGGACTTTAATATAGGCTTAAAACAGTTTTCTTAAATGTCATTTAAAACGACAAAAAGAAAAGTATGCATGGATTAGAAAGGCATATGTGTGTGTTAAAGGAGGTAAGCATGGACCAATTGTCCACCACTTGCCTAGCTAGCTGTGCTTTATGGGAATGCCGAGAGAGCTGAGTGAGACAGGACACTTCTAGAGATTCAAGACTTATGCCTTCTAGAGTGAACTAACCAGCACACAGTCCCAGGTTGCTGCACTTCATTCCCTATTTTCCCTCCTTAGTGTGTTAGAAACTGGTGAACTTCCTTTGTGGTTTGTTTCTGCAATCAGTTTCCTGAATTAAAACAAACAAACAAACAAACAAAAAAAAAAACAGGAAACAAGATCCCACTCTCTTCCTACCAGGTTTTCGTCTCAACAACTGTTATTGCTTGTAACAGGAAAAGTTAAACCAGGTTTTGTGCACATTGCTGATAATTTGATTGTAAAAATGGAGGTTTTATATGTGAAAAATTTAGTTTGTGCCAGTTTTGAATAATGGAGGCTGTTCTCTCCATGTGCTATTTAGTGATGATAACTTTAAGTATGTCAATCATGTTAGGAATAGAAATTGTAACCTAGATTGACTGTTCAAAAATCTGAATTTAAAAAGTTTAGTGTACACAAAGACTGCAGAATTACATTGTTTTTTTTTTTTTTTTCCGTCAAAATCAATTTCTGAAAGGTTCAAGGCTCAAATCCTAGAGCCTCAGAAAGCCAGGTGGTCCGGGCATTTCATTCTTTATTGTGCCTTTCACTGCTTGCTCTCAAAAGTAGCATGGCCCTGGTTAGAAATGATGTAAACAAAAACAATATTTCCAAGTCTGTTTCCCTTTAGAACTGAGAAATCCACCGCAAATGGTGACTTACAGGTAGAAGAGACCTCTAACTCTTTCTTAGGTTTTGACTTAGGTTTATACAAGCAGGTACATGATCTTTGGCTTCACTCTAGAATTCAAGCTAGAGATTCTGGAAACTGAATAGCCCCTTTATAGCTAGCAGTTTTGCATTTGCTGTGGTGCAGTCGCCAGAGGCAACTGTAACTGCATCTGTGTACAATTGCTCTCACCATACGCACTTGGTTATTAATCTGAGGTGCTTAGCTGCCTTAGACTGGAAGATTATAATTTCCAAAATGGCTGTTTATGTGGATTGTGTTAAAGTATAGCACCATCTTCAATGATCTGTACCCCTAGCTTCTATTTTTAAAAACAAACCCCTTAGGCTTCAAGAAGAATAATGATTTGCTACAAAAGTAAAGACAGTAACCCACCTGCTTAGTCTGCTCTCAAATCCCCAGGACAAATGACACGTTCCCCAACACCTAAATGTAGCCTTTGCCTTTCACTGAGTTCTTGGTCCTTGTTAACATTAAATTCACCACCATTAAAACATTCTACAAATTCCATGATACAAATCCTAAGCTCTGTGTGAAGAATGTCAAGAAATTTGGCACAATAAAGATAAATCTAACTTTTAGATTTTTGTGGGAAGTTGTATATATTGGAGCATTTCTACCTCACAGTGCAAAAATTTGAAGACACATTTGCAAAATATTGTTGAAGAAATACATTTACATTTTGAGTTGATATTATTTGGCGGCTTTAATAGGTACAGGAGTGATATGTGCCTCCAGACCTCAGAATACAGGTCCTATGCAGTGAACTAAAGGCCACATTATATTTTCTTATGCTAAAATTTAAGATAAAAACTGAAGTCTGCAGAGACTTCATGAATTTAACTTAGTAATCTATTAAAAAGGAAATAAACGTATTTTTAGGGAGAATGTTGACTCTATCCCAGATGATAAGGTATTTTGAATAATTCAGGAATTATATTTTATAGGATTGGTCACCTTAATGTTTGGCTTAACTTCCTAACACTGTATTTTACCCCTGAAAATAAGCTTCTTTTTGTTAAAATACTTCTGCAATCTCATTAATCTCCTTTTCAGTATTCATGTTTTTAGCTAAGAATCCTCATGTTGCTGTTTATACATTTAGGATTATAAATAATATATATTTCATTTTCTTTGCATATACTGAAATTTCGCTACTTTCATATACTGGTCTGTACTAGTTTTAAAATGGCAGTTTCAAATTTCACAGTACATTATTAATTTGCAAGGCTTAAAAACCAATCTAGTGTATGAACTATTAAAGAAACTCTAAAAATAAAATGCTTTTAGTGAGAAGCCTGCTTTCTGTAGGATCAGTTTTGGAACTGCTTGCGGTTTGCATGGATTATTCTTAAGGAAAGTTCTTGTACAAAAGTTCAAGGGCCTGATATTTACATGTTCCCTTTATGTAGCACACCAAGCTGTTTTTTGAGGAAATGAAGGAAATTTAAATTAAAATTTTAGGCCATGAATGTAAAATTGCTGAATATTTTCACATTGTATAGGCTTGGAGATTTTTAAAAAGTCATTGGTATAGCAATAGAACTTTTAATAAACGGTAGTTCTAATACAGTTCCTTTATGGAAGCAGAGAACAGGATTTAATGGGGTGACATTTTGAGTATGTTAGTAAAATGAAATAAGATTAGCTTTATTTTTCCTATTTTCCCACAGCCTTTTGGAGGTTTAGTGGCCAAATTACCACTTCTAATTTGTTTTTCCATCCCATGAAGGCATTTCATTAACCTAGTCCTGGCTCTGTAGCTGGCCCGCAGAGAAACCAGGCAGGGACATTTCTGCACAGACTGGTGGCAATGTACACTATAGGATGTGTTTCAGAATCCAAGGGCACCGTGATCATTTTTGCTGTGCTCACACTAGAGTGTTAAAAGGTTCGTTTTGGTTAAACGGTATCATATAAAATAATGCTATTTAATAATATTTAAATAAAAGTCATGAGGTAGCACTAGGCAATTCGAATTTTAAGTAATAGCACTCTGAAATCATTCTGACTGCTTCAGATTCTAGAATAAAGACATAAACACTGAAGTGCATTCCTGGATTTTGCTGTGAACTATTGGAATTGGAAGTAAGAGTTTTTGTCTCTCCAAAATAGCTGTAAGAAGCATGGAGGAAGGGCTTAGAGATACTGTAAGCAGATGTCATCATACATTCCCCTAGATATAATAAAATGTTCCTCTTTTACTCATTAAAAACCTCAAGTTATATGTGAGTGAAATAAATTACATAAATAAAATTGGCATTGAAATGCATAAAATGATTTTTCACATTGAAGTGACTTTTAAAAATTATATTTTCTCCGACTTTAATTTTACATATTTACATTCCTCAGCACAGAGTTTAAGTTGAGGTGAGAGGATTTTTAAAACTGCTTTGGCAAAAACAAAGAAACTCTCACCAGTCTTGAATTTAAACTTTAAAGGAACTTCAAAGATGGGAGGTGGAGGCAAAAGATTTAAGAGCCCCAGGCAAACTTTGGGTCCGTAGTTGGAAGCCAGCCTAGGCACATGTGATCCTGTCTCAAAAAAGGGAAGAAAAGAAAAGAGAAAAAAAGAAGTGGTACTTTGAAGTTCAGCTTTCTACCAAATGTCCACCTTAAAACTCCACATTCTGGCTCAATTTTATTGGTTCTTATCCATCTGAATGGAGAGGTGTATGCTCACCCCTTGTGCAACAGCTTTTCCTTGTGTCGTGGTGTTGTAAGATGCCAGTTACTTCTGCCTTTTGCTTACTTTGAGATTGTGCTCTTGCTTGCTAGCTCATTTTGAGCTCAGATATGCCCAGCAGTCATTTCTGTTTGCTAGTGTGTGTGTTGCAGTAACAGGCTATGAGAATGTCACACATTAGTTTCCTTAAAAGATTATCAAATTCAGCTCTTGCTTCACTTTCATCTACTTTCTTGTTCTCTGTTCTAGTGGAAGTTTGAGATGGAGTCCAGCAAACACGTGTTCAGAAGGCCTGACACTATTTTAGATTCATAGGTTGGAAGCAAAGATATGAGACAAGGAGCCCTGCCTTGAAGCTATTATGCAAGTGGAGACAGGAAAAACAAACACCACCACTTCAGGCTCACCTGAAGTACATCATTGGATGAAATTGCTTGCCTTCCCTTTACTTCCCAATCAGACTTTCTACTTTTGAGATTTTTTCCCAACCATTCCCAACTAGGTAACTAACAATTATCTTTCTGTCTCCTTCCTCCCCTCCCTTCCTTTCTCCTTTCTGTCTCTTTCCCTCTTTTTCAGTCTTCATTGTGCTTTTTGCTTTGGTTTATCTTATCAACTTTTTTGGCAGAATAGATCACATTTACCCTTTGTTTAAAACTAATTTGTTCTACATTAATTTCATACATCTCTAAATATGTTCTAGTCACACTCATCCTCTGTTATCCTCCTCCTATATCCCCATCCCACTTTTGTGTCTTTTTAATTTGCTTTTGCTTTGTGACCCTCTGGTTTTTTAAGTAGGCCTGTTCTAGTGGGCATGGGTACAGAGCTATCCACGGGAATAAGGTAACTCATCATCAGTGGCTACATCACTGAAGACAATGACTTCTTACTCACCAGGCCTTCACTGCCAATATCTCTTCTGGCCAGGGTGGAGTTCCATAAGTCTTTCCCTTATCTGTGGCTGAACCTTTAGGGGTTCAGTCTGGTGCAGACGCTATGAAGGCAACCTCATCTACTGTGAGCTTATGAGTGCCACAGCCATATCATGACCACTGGACATTTTTTCACAGCTATCCTCTCCATCACATGGCTCTTAAATTCTTCATAGTCTGTCTTCCTTGATGTTCCCTAGGTCTTAGAGAAGGTGATATATGGGTCTTTCATTTAAGGCCAAGCACAGAACAGCCACTTGTTCTTAGCAACTCGACCAGTCTTGGATCTCTACCATACACACCCCTTTTGAAGTAAGTTATTAATTTTCAGGATATGGTCACTCCAGTCAGCTGATGGATTTTCCACTTTCTTCAGACAGAACTTGTTAATAGGCAGAGTTTAATGGCCCCGGTATCAACAACTTGGATCATAAGTTGTGGGAGCCTCTCTTCTTAGTGTTTCAGCTCTGAACTTGGGGTGCTCATACCCTCAGTTCTTAATGTGTAGCTCCTTGGCAACTGGAGCCAGAAATTCTTGGAAGCTTTCTGGAACTCCTCTAAGGGTTGTGATCACAGCTCTTTATAGTCTCAGCCCTTCACAGCCCTTCATTTTCTATAGTTCCCGCTCTCCAGTGTTGTCCCACCTTCTCTATTCTTCTATAGACCTTCCTAGTTTTGTCCCTTCCTAGTTCACAGTCTCAGGTCCAGGCTACACTCTGTAACTCTTCAGAGGACTTCTAGTTGCCACTGGGTATATCTGCTTCTGGCAACCCCAATGATTTTTGCTGTTTGTGTTACCTACTCAGAACACTCAACTTGTAGTAAAGACCACAGACACACAATGAAATACTTGAATGAGGCTTTTTTTTGTTATAAACACTGGTGTGTGTGTGTGTGTGTGTGTGGTAGTGGAGGTGTGATGGGGCTGGATGGACTATTACAGGAAGAGTATGAGAAGGGCTGCTTATTTATCCAGTCATACATATATCATAATTGTGACCTGTAAAGGAGACATATTTCTGCACTGTACTGAGGATAAATGAAAGCAGATTTCAAGGTAGCTGGTGGTTGGGTTCATCAAATGCTCAACTAAAGTTCTCATAGCCAAGTGCCTAGAGCTTCTGATATTTGTGGCTATAGCAGTCTCCTGAAGCAAAGTGGTGGTCATAAGAATGGTTGTAGTTCTTGTAAGTGAAGCAGGTATCTTTGGGTGACCACTATTGGTTTGATGTCTTCAGTATTGGTTGGATAGGAGGGAGTTTCCTTCAGCAACCAGAAGGTGTCTAAAGCAGTGGTAGTTGTCATGATGACAACTGGATGAGTTGCAGAGCAAGCGGTTGCTTGACTGACAGCTACAACTGTTCTGACAAATGTGGTGGAGTTGAAGCTGTGGCTACTGCTTACCTCAGTGAACCTGGGAGAACACCAGAAACATCCACAATCTGACTGGACTCAGGGACCATGAAGATCACAACAGTGGTTCTGATCTGAGTTCCATCTCTCTCTTCAGTGCTTCTTCTAGGCAGATGATACTAAGGAGACTCTTTAGGCAAGGGCCTGATGGTTGTTAGTCTGAACTTCAGCAGTCACTGACCACTTCGGTCATTCAAAAGTACCAAAACAGTAAGGATTGTTTAAAACAAAGGAACACAAGACTAACATAATTCTTAGAAGAATAATCTTAGGGAAGGTGGGTTTACTTATCTGTCTCTTTCTTTTCCAGGGCTCTACATGCCCTGTTGTTCTGTCTCCTGGTATCATCATGTGTTCCTCACTCTCCTCTTCCACTCATACTTCCTGTGTGTGCTCATAATCTTTTGATTAATCCAAAATCTTTAATCCAAAATACCTGAAGCACTGGTTTTGAAATTGAATTCTGGTAAATTATTATTTTTATACTGTAAAAGGGTGGAAAACTTTCCAATTTTCTTGATTATAAAAAAAATTCCTACTTAAACATGGCAAAATTTTAAAAAAGTGTATCATAGTTAGTGAAATATGGCATATGTCCTCACATTTATTCTGAGATGCAAAATAAACTGAGGCACTAACTCAACCCCAAGTTGCAATTTCCTACAGGTTGTTACTGTTTCTGAAGTATTTTTCGGTTCTTTGGACAGTCTGGGTAAATTTTATAATCATGGTTTCAATTTATTGAAAAATATGTGTATAGTTTGATTGGAATGTTATGGAATTCATTTATCACTTCAGAGAACTTTGACCATAGTATCCCCAACTCCCCCCTCCCCCCATCATGTCTCCAGTTAAGTCCCAAAGCCAAGTGTCTAGTATACTTCCTCCATAGAAAACATCTCTGTAAGTGGGGTTTTCATCCAGTCAATCAGCTGTGTCTCACCAGCTGAATCCCAAATAACTACACAGAGATGTAATATTAATTATAAATGCTCAGCTGATAGCTTAGGCTTGTTACGGACTAATTCTTGCATCTTAAATTAACCCATATTTCTTATCTACATTCTACCATGTGATGGTACCCTTTTCAATACAATGTGTTCATTTCCTGCTTCCTCTTTGTCTGGGGACCCGGCCCTTCTTCTTCCCCAACCTCTCTTTTTGCCTGCATGTCTGGCCTAACCTCTACCTCCCTAGATAGTGATCATGTAGCGCTTTATTAAACTAATCTGAGTGACAAATCTTCACAGTGTTTGAAAAGGATTATTCCACAGCACATCTCCATGTTCTCTCACAACTATTTGCTGTAGGAATTAGATGTATCATGTGTGACTTAGTCATCACCCTCTGCATTTTTCCCTTTGACTGATTGTTTTTATATATTTCACTATGAACATGATATACACTGATTTCCATACCACTCTAGTGAGTACGTGGAATTCCTTATGCACTGGTATATTTTTCCATTATACTTTCAGCTATAACTTTATATTTTAATGCGTCTCTTGAGAAGGCCTCTTTGCTTTGTGTGGAAGGTAATTTAGTTAATCTCTTTGGGGTATCATTATTAAGGATCCTAGTTTATTATCCTCTCTGGATCTCTGGTGTTAAATTCCACCAAGCAAGGGACCTAGATTACATTTTTTTCCCAGGCACATTCCATCAGAAACAGATCTAGACAACAGGAGCTTGGCAAATGTCACAAAATGTATCAGTCAACATTTATAAGCTGGCATAAATGACTTTAGACTCATAATTTCTCTTTTTTACTCTTCTTTCATTGATAAACATTTTGTACATATTGTTGCTGTTCAGAGATTTCCTCTCTATTTAGGCCATAAGCAAGCACAGTGCTAATGTTCCTTGTGTCCTATGTTACCTCTCTGATAGTGTAAGTGGCCCCGTAACCCTTAATTGACATGCAAAAGAGGTTTACCTACAACCTGTAATTATCATTTTCACAAAAATGGAACAACCTGCTTAGCTGCAATGATTTTTATTTTCAAATTTAATTTTTTCAGGAATACTGGACAATGAATATATAGCATTACTTGATTGCTAGTTTCTTTGTTCTCTTTTTGAATCAAGCATGATTTCTAAATAGACTATTTAGTCAGAGAGTTTTCAGAAATCATATTCTTTCCCCTTATGGCTTTGATTGATCATTTTAGGAGGATGTAGACAATAGTAGCTCTTTGGGGGTTCCTATTTGCTGCCACAAGAAAGAAAATGATAATTAATTATCAGTTTCATAACTTGTCATCTTGTCTCCATAGAACATTAGTTTATTCAATGGATATCTAGGATTTTCTCAGTTCCTTGTTTGAACTTACTTATGGAGGTCCTAGTCATGTAATTTTTATTGGTTATAGCCTATAGTTCTTCTTCTTATTAACTGAGCAAAGCATGGATCTGAGCTTGACATGAACTTTGGCTTTGGTCTTAGACAAAACAGTTATAGGAGCCATTGCAGCTGTGAGGTAAACTGAAATCAATCACACAATTCAAGGACTTGGCTAGTTATGGTTTTAGGATAATGAAGGAAAATATATGAGGGATAGGTATTTTCACTTAGACTTGGGTTCTGTAGCAAAAAAACCTTTCTATTGCAATTTCCAGAAACTTCTTGGATTAAATTTTCATTTATCTAATATGAATTTAGGTCATTAGAATATCATATCTGCAAAAATTTTGATGGAGAGATTATATAGTGGAAAAGATAATCAAATAGGTTGGTTCATTGACCTTTTAGCACATTGCTATTTTATCTTGTACTTTGAAAACTCAGTTAAATTAAGCATCAAAAATGAATGATGAATAAATAAGATGAATAAATAAGAATCAGGCTAAGTAACCTGCTTGAGATCACAAATCCCTTTATTGAAAAGTTGGATCACAGAATCACCTCTGTAGGAAGTGGGTGTCACGTAGTCCACCACATCATAAATTTGTACATAGGGAAAACAGGACAAATTTAAGAAAGTTGGTTGGATATACATACATACATATATATATTATATATATAAATTATATATATAATATATATATATATAATTTTTATGGGGAACAAGTTTTCTGTGGGCTCATATTTAAGTGGGGCATGACACATCATGGCGGAAAGGCATGGTAGGAGGCAGCTCCATGACAGTGGGAGTATGTGACAGTTGCTTGCTCACACTTGGAATATTAGGAAACAGGGATGATGGAACACACTTTAAATTCTTCTTAAAATTTAGACCTATGGAGTGAGACAAAACAGAACCTGTTTGTGAGAACCAAGTAGACTCTTTGAGACCTAGAGCCTAGTCACAATCATAGCATTAGAACATGTATGAATTTATAACAAACGTCTGATACAAGTGAGAATCCACAGGAAAGAGCATTTCAATCAGACAGAACGATCTAACTCAGAAAACCTCTATCAAATGATTTCTTCGCATATTACACTTGCTTCAGTCAAGTTAAGCAAAGAAGGTTATGGCATCTTTTATGCACTCAGAGAGTATCTATTGCACAGCTTAGCTTACTACGTGATGGGATGAAATAAATCTGAAATGTAGAGTAAATACCAAATAGAAGAATAAAAGGGGCTGAAGAAGTCATAGCTCAATTACAAGACTTGACTGTTAATGAAAGTGTTGAAAGAGGAGACAGAAAATCATTTCAAATGTCACATCAGGTGACAGATTTCATAAAAAGGCAACGTGGAGGCTAGAGTATAAACGAGAGTTGCACACGATAGGTAAAATAGTGAACAGCAATAATAACAAAAACTGATTCCATTTGGGAAACAACATCCACAGACTATGACAGGCATGTTTGTTCATGTCCACGTATCCTACCTTTTTATGACAATGGGATATTTATTTTCCTCTGTTGCTTTGCATGTGGCTTCTCTCCTCTATCTGCAGTTAAAATAAGCATGTTTTCATGGCCCATTAACATATCCCTTCTGCAGCCACACTGCTTGATGTACCTGTGACCTGTTAGTCCAGTCAGATTCAGCACTTGGGTTTTGGTTTCCAGTGAAGTTTGTCGGCTGAGGGCTGTATTCCTGTTGTAGTCAGGGACCACCAAAAAGGAGGGTCCTTCCTCAAAGGGAAATTTTCAGCACATCTCTGGGGATGAGATTGATAGTTTTGAGCCATGAGTCATTCTGGAGTTTCTTGGGCAATAGATTGGTACAGTGAAGCATTTAATTTTTACTGTTGTCTTATAGTAATTTCTTTAAAGCTTTGAGGCTCTACCCTCTCAATTAGGGCATTGGAGGTATCCATAGTGACATTGATTTCTTTCTTGTGTCTATCTTCTATAGAACTCAACAATAAGCTTGGTTATGATTAGAAATCTGAGATACCATGCCATTCTGAAGAAAGACCAGAAGAAATTCCTAAGCTTCACAGACAGTCAGTACAGCCACATCTGGTACCACATCTCAATTTTATCCTACTTTTTCTCCTTCCAAATCCACATACCACTGAATTAATATTTCTCTTATACAAATATAGAAAGGATTTGGGCTATTGTTATGTGGAAATCTCTCTTCAAACTACCTGGTACCTTTATATAAGATTGTAAATGCGTTGGTGGGCTGTTCCCAAACACTAAGCTTAGTTTATTTTTCACCCCCACAGTACCAGTTCACTCTCTTGAATATAATAGGTAGTTACAATCTTATGAAGAATGTTTACTTTAAAGAGAACCACTATAATATTTCCTTCAAGACAGATAATATTAGTATTGATATAGTATTACTCTTTAAATGATATAAGAAATAGAAGACATGGATTTGTATCTATTGAATATGCAAGAGTATTTATCCTGAATATGGTGGATACTATTACCTCCATGGGTCAAAAGAAAGCCTAAAGTGTCTCTGGGATGTAATTTTCTTGTTTTTGTTGTTCTTTTTGCTTTTCTTTTTTCCCTGATACAAATATCTATTTCAAATGTTATTCTGTTTGTATAGACATTCCCTTCCAGAGGTAGACTAGTTTAATTCTACCTTATCCTTTTTACTTCCCCATAATTTACTCTTGTGGGAGATATTGTCATAGAGTTATGGAGCTAGGGTCAAGCCTGGGTTATGGCAATATTAACCAGTCAAGTTCAGCCAACTGTCCTCAAGAGGTCAATTAAAGACACAGCTAATAGTGAATATAAGATTAAGGAATTATTCAGTGTAACCACATTGGGAAAATAGAACAAAGCAGTATACTTCCCCCATCATAACTTTATGGTCCTGTGGTAGTTTGAGTGTAATTGACCCTCATAACCTCACAGGCAACAAGGTGTGGCCTTGATGGAGAAAATGTGTCACTGTTGGGTTGGGCTTTGAGGTCTCAAGTATGCTCAAGTCATGACTGGTGCCTCAGTTGACTTCCTGTTGACTGAAGGTCAAGATGTGGTACCTTCAGCTTCTTCTCCAGAACCATGTCTGCCTACATGCTACATGTACCACCATGATGATAATGGACTAAACCTTTGGAAGTGTAAGCTACCCCATTCAATGTTTTCCTTTATAAGAATTGCTGTGGTCATGGTGTCTCTTCACAGCAATTGAAACCCTAACTAGGACAGGGTCCTGATGAAAGTTTAGCTATAGAGAGTAAGAAGTATGCATAACTAAGAAGTCCTGGTCAAGGTGTGGCCTTGACCATCATCTCTCATTAGACTACAGTCTATTCTGTAGGGTGATCTGAGAAATTGTCAGAAATATGTGAGATCTCTTCATTGGAGACAAATTCCCATTCTGTCTTGCTCTGGAGTTCTATCCTTTTCCATCTCTTACTATGAGACTCCTGAAGGAAGTCTTGGGGTCAATTGTTCCAATAGTCTGATTGCCAAAGGGAGAGGCACAGGCATCTATTTGTAATAATTCCATCTGTGACTGGATGGTTACAAGATAGGATTAATAATTCACTTTCTAAGCTTAGAATAAGGAAAAGAAAACAGTACATTTATAGTTCTGAATCTCAGTGAGCACCACCATAGCCAAGTGACAGGAACATCATCATACCATATAGTTGGGATTTGTCTATAGCATGTGACCAAAGGGTGCTTTACCTCCATTGTCACCTTTTCAAAGGTCCATCACCCCAATCTAACCATGAGAAAATATGGAAAAGAACTAAAATAAGTTAATTTACAGGCTATTTGGTAAGTGGTATTGAGATCATGAAAAACAAGAAAGGATGAAGTACCTGTGACAGAATAAATGTGTCTTGGGAAATAGGACAGCTACATGAAGTGAAAGACTGTAGATGTAAAGAAACAGGGAGACATTGATGGGGAATGTAGTAAAAGTCCAAGTCTGGAGTTTGGTTAGTAGTAATTTACTATTTACAGTTTCTTTATTTTGATAAGCAAACTAAACTAACACAGGATACTAATTAATGTTAGAGGGGGAAACTGTTGCAACTTTTCTCTAAGTCCAACATTATTCAAAATAAAAAATGCATAATTGCTACAAAGCATTTATTAGTATAAAATTTTAAATGATATAATTATAACCAACTACCTTTCACCCAACTTGAGAAATATTACACATAGAAAGTCTCCCATGCCCATCTCTACAGTCTTGTCATCCTTATTTTAGAAAGTAAGCATTATTCTAAATTTGTCTGCATCATTTCTGTGTCTGTGCATGTGTGTATGTATATGCCTATGCCAGTGTATGTGCACCTATACATCTATATGTCCCTGCATACAGACAAACCTATGTGTGTTTGTGTGTGTGTACCTATGCATGTATATGTATGTGCTTACACTATGTCTGTGTATGTGTACCTATGCATGTGTATGTATGTGCATACACTCATGCTCCCCCCCCTCTGTGTGTGTGTGTGTGTGTATGTATGTGTCTGCTTGTGAAAGTGTGTATTTCAGAATGTCTTTTTCTCCTAGTAATATGATTTTGTATTTTGTCTCTGAGGCTGATAAATCCTACTCCAGTAATTTGTTCAGCAAGTTTTTGCTTTGTTTCACCTTCATGTCAGCCAAAATACTAGGCACTTGAAAAAGATGCCAGGTCTGATATTTCTGGAATTCACTCTGTTTAGAGAAAGAAACATAAAAAGAGTCATTGAGAAGTGAATTCAGTGATTGAGGCTGCAATTTAGATATTTTCTTTCACTTTTGTGTTTCTGATGAACGCTCCATTAGAGTTTAAACTTGATGTCCTGAAGATGTGTTTTCTTGCATTGAGCTAGTGTCTTAATTTACTGTTAGTTATCAATGGGATTTAAAGCTTGAGAGATTCTGAGGATAATTTGGATTTCTAACTTTTCCTAAAATTCTGGTCCTACTGGGGAGACTAGTCAGCCGTTGCCACTGGATGGAGTGAAGAACTGAGTGTCTCAGTATACTCCTGTTCAACACTCCTGGGGAATTTGGTACACATGAGCTGTGCAATAGGTATGTGCAGTGTGTACACCTATTATCTACATACACTATCTTGTTATCCTCCACACAACCCTTTTCATCAACACAAATCTCTGTTGTTTTGGGTAGTCCCGTTAAACACAGGAGAGTGATACATGTACATAGCCTGACACTTTCAACTCTGTATATGTATTTTAAACTTCTTTCTTGCTTATGACTTATTTCTTTTTTTTTATATGCCTTGGTGTTTTTCCTGCATGTATGTCTGCATGAGGGTGCAAGATCCACTGGAAATGGACTTACAGACAGTTTTGAGCTGCAATGTGGGTGGTGGGAATAGAACCCTGGTCCTTTGGAAGAGAAGCCAGTATTCTTAACCACTGATCTTCTCCAGGCATCAACTTTTTTTCCTTAAAAGAATAAAAGTACTTCCTAAAGATATGTGAACCTGTATTTCTGTGCTAAATATGATGCTTTTACTGTAGTTTAGCCTACTGCTTATTGGGTGCCTAACAAATGAATGCTTTGACTTTATGTGCTGAAATGACTTCAAGTGTTTAGTATCTCAGTTCCTACCTTCCAGATCTTCTACAATCATTAAACATACATACGTATATATACACACACACATACACACACACACACACACACACACACACACACACACACACACACACATACACACACATGTGCACACACACACACTCTCTCTCTCTCTCTCACACACACACACACAGAGAGAGAGAGAGAGAGAGTGAGAGAGAGAGAAAGAGAGAGAAAGAGAGACTCACATACACATGCATTCATGTACACAGAGAGAAATAATTTTGTAATTCAACGTATTGAGCACCTGTTCTAAGCTAGGAACTTGCAAAGATAACTGGCTATTGCTGAGGGAACATCATGGTGAATTAAATTTTACATGACGCACAGCTGTCTTCAGCATGTGCAAGGGGATTGCAGAGTTAGGTGCACAAATATTGAGATTTAGTGATTGAGGTGAAGTATGATCTTGGGAGAGGCATAAGTGTCAGGGTTCCTCACTGGCACTAGCTTTTGTGAATTTGGGAGGTCATGGGAAGTCTGAAGTGTTCCAGGTGGGGAGTATTATGAGGGAGCTGGGTTCTTACCAAGAATCATTTCTCTGTAACTGCTTTAACTTTTTCAATGTGACCTTAATAAGTCTCCATCATTTTTTAGGTTTCTTGTGCTAGAGTTATATATTCTCATTGTGTCTAACTTTGATTAAAAATCTTGTACTCCTTTTTTCTTAAAATGACCTAGTCATATTATAGCTTCAAGCTTCTTACTTCGGGTGACTTTGGAGAATGTTATACCTGTAGCAATCTTTGACAAATCCTTGTCTACCTTTTATGGAATGGGACAGAGAATCAAATATTAACTGCAAGTAATGTCAGCATGGTGTCATAAGGTTGTCATTAGAAAGTTACAGATAATACTAGAGATAGAAGTAACTTACTTTGACTAGGAACTATAGGCCTGATGTCTGAGTTTTGTGACTCATATCTACGATATGGCATTCAAAGGTGGTGTGGATAACTTCATGTATTTACCAAACAAAACCACCATAGTTAGTATAGGGATGTATTTTTTTAAAAAATTAATTCTGTTTAATTTTGTGGAAATGCATTATTGTGTCTGTGCTCATTCCACCTTCTGCCCATTTTCAAATTTCAATTCATTTTCATACACACCTCCCACCTTTCCACAGCTCTGCAGGCTTAGATGCTCTATTTCACAGGTGCTCCACACTGGGTGGGAGTATTGATCAATGCTACTGCATAACTGAGCTCCCAGTTATATCTATATCGAGCATTGGCAGTGCATCCAGGGCTTCTAGTTATGACACCCCAGCCATTTCTCAAGATTCTGTTGTAAGTAGACCTGTGATCCAGGAGTACATTTGCATGTGGTCAGCTTCCATTGTCTCAAAAGAACTGCATAGCATAGACAAATACCCCCACAATTTGTCTTTGACAAACTAAACTTCTTAATCAAAATACCTCTCAAATGCCAGCTGGTAAATATGGAAGACAAGGACAGCATGTGGTTTGGTGCTGGAATTTTTCATGGGGTTCAGAGTTTGCAATCATGCCATCTCTTCTTTAGAAATATCTTATTAATTCTTTGAGAATTTAACAATGTATTTAAGTGATATTTATGCCCACTACTCTCCCCCAACTCTTCCAATATCCAACTCTACCTTCCTCCTTCTTAACTTCTTGTCCTCCCTCTCCACCATAACCTATCAAGTCCAATTTGTTCTGCCCAATATATCATCGGGTGTAGGAGTGTCCACTGGACTGTGGTTGACCTATCAGGACCCACATTCTTAAAGAAAGGTGATTATCCTTTAGAAGTCATCACTGTCCATAGCTCCTTAATTAGGGGTTGGGGGTTGTGAATTTCTTCCTACTTTATGCTAGAAAGTTGACAGCTTTGACCTTGTCACTGGAGCCTGTAAAATCCCTTCCCATTTGGGCCAGAATGTCATTTATTTTTTACTGACAATAGACAGCCCAATCATTGCCTTTGGAAGGCAGGATTTCTCACTAGGATCTTATTGAAATATAAAGTCTGAGAGATAAACCCCATTCTCTTACAGATAAGGTTGTACTGTTGTATTTAGTTACCTTTTGTAAAATTCCAGTCAGCAGAAGTTTAAGGTAAGAACTAATGAGTGATTAGATGATGGTAGGATCGATAGCTATGTATCTGAAGTGTTTGATTAGTGCCTTAATATTATATATATATATATATATATATATATATATATATACATACATATATATATATGAGAATGCATATCTTGACAAAGCCATACAATCATAAGGAGAACTGGAATTGGAACTTAGATCTTAGGGAGTCCAAATTCACTGTCTTTTTGATCGATGGTCAATTGTCTTATCACTCATAAAGAATAACCTTCATAGGTTTGTCTCTATTGTTTATATCTATGAATGGTTTCTACAATTCCAAATAGTGTGTATTGGTAAGGAATTAGAATCAATAAGAAATGATAGAAACTAGGAGAAAGCAGTCTAAATCAGTGGTACGTTAGAGGTTCACAAGATTAGATGAGTTTATTTGAAAGAACTCAGGGGAAAGATAACATAGTCTTATCATAATGTCCCTCTAATCGACTAGTGGGAGATGTTTTTACTGGATAGGAAGAAGCAAGTATAGTGGGATCCCTGGTTAGATCCATGGAAACTTGGTTCAGCTAAAGATGCTAAGTTGTGGAGACCCCATATGGGTAATCCCAACTTATGCTGAAAAGAAGGAAACAGGTTGGTCAGTGAGATAACACAATGGTTAGCTATGGTCCTTTTATGTTCTCAGTCTTTGGAAGAACATAGGTCATTTTTCTTAGACCACCCACCACAGAGTATCTCCACTAAACATCAATTATCTGTAAGACTTCTATGCTCATTAGTGTGTGGCTCACTTTTATAACCCTTCCTCTGGGATGGAAAATAATAAGTCCCAGAAATATTGACATATTCTGAGTGATCCTTTACAGTACTGCAGCCACTTAAGAAGCAAAATAAATGCTATACAAAGCCAAATTCTTTCTAGAACTTTGGATAAAGATGCCCAGCCTCCACCCTACAGGTTTGTCTTCCTTCTTTCTTTTTCTCCCTCCCTCCCTCCCTCCCTCCCTCCCTCCCTCCCTCCCTCCCTCTCTCCATCCCTCCCTCTCTCCCTCCCTTTCTTCTTTCCTTCCTTCTCTCTTTCTTTCTTGTTTCGTCTTATTTTTGTTTTCTTTTTATTTAAAAAAATATTTTTCATTTTATATACCAACTCCATTTCCCCCTCCCTCCCCTTCTCCTGAACCTCTCAAACTACTCCCCTTTCTACCCACCATCCACTCCTCAGAGCAGATCAGGCCTTCTTTGGGGAGTGAATAAAGTCTGGCATACCAAATTGAGGCAGGACCAAGCTCCTCCCTCCTGTATCAAGGCTGAGTAAGGTTTCCCATTCTAGGGAATGGGCTCCAAAAAGACAGCTCAGGCACCTGGAATAGGTCTTAGTGCCACTGCCAGCTCCCCCACCCATCTGTCCCACCCCAACAAATCAAGCCACGTAACTGTCACCCACATTCAGAAAGTCTAGTTAGGTCCATGCAGGTTCCCCAGCTGTCATTCCATAGTCCATGAGCTCCCACTAGCTTGAGTGAGCTGCCTCTGTGGTTTCCCCAATCATGCTCTTGATCCCCCTTGTTCATATGATCCATCCTGTCTCTTTTCAACAGAATTCCAGGAGTTCAGCCCAGTGCTTGTCTGTTTGTCAATGCATCTGCCTTTCTTTCTCTATTTGGAATAAATTTCAAAAGTCAATATTTACCTGGTTTGAAAGGAAGCATTCATGGGAGCCCTAGTAGATAGGGACTTGGGATTTCATTTTGCTAGGTCTCACATAGTGCTTGGCATGCAGCGGGCTCTATGAGGGATATACACCAGCAGAACTACCTAGTGTCTTTTGGGGTTACTCCTGAATCCTCTCAGCATTTCCTTTGTATACTATGAGATTTATATTGAGGCATATGCATATTTATATTTACCCCCTTTTTTCAGGGATAGTGCAATGCTAAGTGGCCTCTGCACATATGATTAAATATTAATTAGGCTTCTAATATAAGCAAGTGAGTTTGAAGGCCCGAGTGTCACATGAATAATTTAGGAGGTACCCGAAGGCTCAGTCTGGAAAGCTGATTGGCCACTTTGGATTTGTATAATTACAAAGTTTCATTATTAACAGTGGAAGAAGTGGAGAGATTTGCTTAGCTTGAGGGACTTTGAAAGCATAAGCTGTCTCATTAGGGAAAAGGGAAATAAGGCAAAATATGCAAACTTGTTAGTAGAAAGGAACAGGTGTGGCTGAGATTTAAACTTAGCCTTCAAATATGAATGTGGTATGTGTGCTTTTAACATTTCATAATGAAAGTAGTATTCTGATGGATAAGCATAATTGCTTAATATTTTACTATCCAGAGCAGTGCTCCAAACCTTTTGTTTTAAAATGAATCCTTAAATTTTTAATATTTTTTATGAAAAAAAAAACCCACAAAAACCCACCAAACCCACAGGTAGGCTAATAGGCCCAGTGCAGTGAGAGGTTTAGAGGTAAAAGAATGCAGACAGTCCAGGGCTCTTGCTTGAGTGTGTGTTGTGCATGCAATTAAATCTCAAGGTCAAACAATTTACAGACAATTACTTTTCTAACATCTCCAGAAATGCCTGCTTACACGTCTTTAATTTTAAATGATACTGATATTCCAATTCTCCCCAAAGGTTAATGCTGACTAAATCCAGCTGTGACCTGACACGATGCGACAGCGCAGAGCCTAATTATCCTCTGGATAGTCATTTACTTGAAACCATTAAAGGAATAGGCTGAGAGGAAGATTTAGGACCCTGAAAAAATGTTAGCCTGACTTCTTTCTTCCTGAAGACGGGATGGGCTGAAAAATAAAAATAAAATCCTGCTAAATGTTAGCCATTTGCTTTGATGGCAGAAAATTGTTCATCCCACTCTGTTTTTTTTTTTTTTTTTTTCCAGGTTAAATTGCTAACTAGTTCATTTTATCCATTGCCTACGGCTGGCGCTAAATGTCAGTGACAAATTTTGTACTTGTCTTGAAGAATGAATTAAGTTATGCACAGAAGCTATAGTGCTCTTTTAAGATGAGTGAATTGCAGAAGGGAAAAAAAAGTTGCTCTTTTGAAAAAGGATTATTTTGATTAAAGGGCTTTTCTATTGTAGCTGAAGACAGGTAGTGGTTTAAGATAATTCAGACAGTTACCTCCCACAGAGGCTGCAGTCCTGTACTGAAAATTTCTCTAAGAGCAATTGTGTCGGATTATACACTGTGATTATTATCATAAGACCATTAGGGATGCTGAAAGATTGCTTAAAAAATAAAAATTAAAGTGAAAACACTTAGTTTTCATTAACTTGAGTGAAAAACTCCCGATTTTTCTCTTTTAGAGTCAGTACCCATTACTGCTATGTAAGTCTCTCATAGTGAGGTGCAGTGGGGAATAAAGAGAGAAAAACACGCTCGCCAAAATGTTGCTAAAAGGAAAACCCAGAGTCTTTGATAAATTTATAATAGGAAAATATGGCCCTGACTTTTAGATACCTTCATTCCTCTTGATTTTTCTGACTTGGCAGCTGAGGCCTGAGTTATTACCATCTTTCACTAAAAGCTATCAGCATCCATTAGTAATCTGTTATAGGATGGTTAAATATCACTAGCTTACGTAAGATGAGAGCTGTGGTTTTATTTTGTTTGTTTTTGCTTTTCATTTTTCTTTACCAAGGATTCTCTTGCTGAATTGATGGAGTGTAATAGTGGCAATTTTGTCACATTCTAGGTACATTTTAGCATCTAATAGACTAAATGAGTAAAATATATTTTGCAGTTTTAAGTACAGCCTGACTCTAGAGGCAGCAAAGATTTAGGTACTTGGGAGGCTATTCTACCGCCACTTCAAACTGATGGCTACTTGTTAGGCTGGGAACAAGGACTTCTTTTTTATGAACTACAAGAATGTGATCACCTATTGTTAACTTGTATTCTGTTAGTCCAAGGTGTTTACTTCATGAAGTAAAAGGTATCTTTATTTTCTTGGTGAAGGAATAATACAAGGCTGTAGTTTGGTCTCTGTGTGCTAAGGGACAAGTAACACTATGCTTATTAATTGCACACCACACCATCACACTGTGAAGATATTATTGAGAATTACATTCCCAAGAAAAGTAAACTGATTAGTTAAAAACCTTGCTTGAATAATTACTTCCTTGCTATCAGCTCTTTTAAAGCACATTTAAATTAATAAAATGAGTTGTCAAATCAGCTCTTATTGAAGTTATAGGTAAATGTAGGTGTTTGCACTTCTGTTACAATCCATCATCCAACCTTGGAAAGAGATGTCTTTTGTGACTGAATGGTTTTCTTTTTTTATCTCTAAGCCCCCACCCATACTCTAAGGACTGCAATCATCTCCTATAATTATGAGTAGTGTGAATGGCCTCTCAGTTGGAGTTGCGGTTATCTTTATCCTTCTCAGCAAGAGCTTCAGACTGATGATGTAGAACAAAATTTTGGAGAAACAGCCTAAACCTTAGTAATAGGAAAAAGAGGTTATCCCAAGATGTTATTCAGGACCTGTTTGTGTCTATGTGTGCATGCGTGCATGTGTGTGTGTGTGTGTGCGCTGTGTGTGTGTGTGTGTATGCGTGTGTGTGTGTGTGTGTGTGTGTGTGTGTGTGTGTGTGTGTGTGTGTGCTTTCATCTCATTTAGGTCCCCCAGAAGGCTGCCTTAAGACATGGCTGCCTTATTTACCCTGGAGTAGAGTTCACTAGTTTTGTACTAGTGAGATTCTTTACTACCTGAATTTTTCCTTTTTTTAAAAAAATATGGCCTTTATAATTCATACAGCAAGCTAACAGGGTAAATGTTATTTAATTTTTAATAAGCATTTGTGTGATGAATGCTTTCTGGATTGATTCATCTTCAAATTGCTCCCACTGTGGCTTGTTGGCATTAACAAGGTACCAGAATGATCAGAGGAGAATAGTAGGAATGAGATCTTTGTTGTCCCTGATGGAAATAATCTGCACTGTCTCCATGTATATGGCTGATACCCCCTGTTCTAGAAGATATTTGATAGTACAAGAGGTGTGTTATGAAACCTGGAATATATTTTGGCATTTTTGCTTCCATACGCAGCTTCTCGTATAATCGATCCCACTGTGCTTACAGGTGAAACTTTATTATGTTTTTTTTTTAATATATAAAAGTGGAACACATTTGAAATGCAGAGTATGAGGAGTAGAGCTTCTGTCAAAACGAAGACTGAAAGCCTATATTTGGCATTTGGACATATATTAACAACAAATCTTTTTGTACTTTAGCTTTGATAGCTTTGAATTCTAACCAGTTTCATGTCATGAGCTCAAGTTTCTAGAAAGAGTGCTTTTTATTTTTTGAGTACTTAATATTCAACATAATATTAAGACATGTTGTTCAAAAATATTCTTAACATGATTTGGCAAGGATTTAAATTGTTTCTTTTGAAAATATGAAGTGCATCTATACAGATTAACATTATCAAGTGTATCCATGTCTATCATTTTCAATACTGTCTTGTGCTTCATAGTCATTGTGGTCATGTATAGGAATTACAGTTCAAAAGGATAAATAGGGTATCTCTAGATGGTATGGTTTCTAGAGGACATTGTATGCAAAATTGTCTCTATTTGCAAAGTTCTAAATTACACAGTTAGGTTCTCTATTAGATTACTTACTTTTCAGGAGGTCATTCTCTTAATGTTTGGTTTATTATTTTAATAATGCAATTTCAATGTTATATTTTATCTCTGGAGAACTATATTTGATATTTCACTATTTAATATTAAATGCTCCATTGGAACTCATTTTAAATAGTCACTAAGTTTAAACTATCTGCTTCTTCTTATAGCATGAATACTTATCCAGAAAGCTTTCCAGGGAACAGGTAATAGAGAAGAACAGTCAAAATTGCTAAAAATAGTCTTCCTCTTGTTGTAGTTTTCTGTATCAAACCCTAACATTGTCACTGTTGTTCCAAGAACTTGGGAGTTCGTTATTGCCATATTTAATGGTAATGGAATTCTGTTAACAGTACTGAAATAAAAAGAAATTAATTCCCCTTTCTTGTCTAAAATCAAAGCAGTTTGTTTATTTATTCCCAATCAGAGGGTGTAAGCACTGTGTCTGGAAATGTAGAAGTTGTGTAGAAGATGCAGCCTAGATTGTCCTACTTGGATCTGTGTCTAGCTCAGAACCCTGTTTTCCTTATTTATGTCACTGTGCATTTTGCCCAAAGCTGAAGTCTTTGTGAGGGTTATGTAGATGGCTAAGGGAAACTAGGTGGGAAGAGAGAAGTGTTTTCTGTCCACCTGTTGTTTATTATTTACATATGGTAAACTGGGACTAAGAGTGCAGCTGTATGGCTTCAAAAAGCTCAAAGGTCAAAACTGTGTGTGTCTGATCGAACAGTCAAGTTATTGGTTATTTCTTTCATAATACCAAAGAAAATGATAACAGAAACTGTCATTTTTGAAAAAAATTTTGTCTGTTAAGAACTTTTCATGTGGTTTCTCTATGCTGTGCAAAATAGTTAGAATTTATAGATGGAGGCTCTATTGTTCTGGATTATACGGTGTATATTGCACAAGTGTGTCTGCTATTGCTTTATCATTGTTTTCTTGCCTTCGTAGTTAAAGAGAAAGTCAATATCTGGAGTGAAGGTTTGTGCATATGTTTTCCTTCTGAGAGTCTTACTGTCGAAAGATTTTTGCTGTGTACAAGGGGACAGAAATCTGCCCATCAGATGTTTGTGAATGAGGTCACTGAGAATTTGGGTGAAATACTGCTTAGTATCAAGATTTTATTTGCTGTAGGAGACAAGTTGGAATGTTACTTCTTTTGCTTTTTTTTTTTTTTTTTTTTTTTTTTTTTGCTTGTTTACGAAGAAACCGTTCCTTGGTATGTATTACAGAAAATTTTATTAACTTCATTTTGGATGTCATCTTCTAAGGCCTTCCTGGGATCTATCTGATTTATGCCAACGCTGTGAGCACTATATAAACAATATGTTGCCATGCTCTTACTCCTTGCCACTCCACTTCCCCTTCCATCCTACTAAGTCCTTTGAAGGTCTTATTATTCAGGGTGGGAAGATTGAAATGAAAGCTACAGAATGATTTAACACGGTGGGAACTTAATCAATAAGAGTGTTGTGAGAGCTCCCGGGAAAGGGTGTTGTTTTTCCATCCAGATGATAATGAGGCCCGGTAGTAGCAACCTCTGGAGGGGAGTGCTGGGCCAGCAATTCTTTGGTGGTGCTTTTGCTGGTTGCTAATTAATAGTTTTGAGGCCGGTGGGGCACCTTTTGGCCTCTCTTGACATTTGCAAGCTTTTCTGTGGCTTGTCCCACATGTCTTTCCACCATCAGGGGTCACTCTCAACTGGATAGGAGTCTGACAAGTCTAATTGGCTCGAATCTATGCAGATTTAAACATCTCGCCTACATGCCAAAAATCTGATGTTTTCTCATGCTGCCTCTGAGTTCCGGGCATTATGGGATCGGTGCATGCCTGAGTTATTATGTATCAGCTTATCCTCTTGTTAGCGTGTTAAAGAGCAATTAGCTGGATGTAGTGTAGGGAAGCCGGGAAAGCTTCAGTGCAGTTGAGTTGTAAATGTCTTTTATACTAAAAACCTGTCAGACCATTGAGCATTACTGGTTGGAAAGCAGATTGAATCGTATCGTTAAATTTTTTTAAAGAGTGAATAATTTCCTGAGAGTTGGAAAAAAAAAAAAAAGAAAAGATCCTTGCTGTGCAAACACACAGCGATGGTGTAATGTAAATCACACCCAAACATTACTGCTTCACTCACTCTGTCCCCACTTCCTTGCCCCGCTTTCGAATCTCTCTCAAATTCTAAACTTTTATTGATTAAAAATCTCTGACCTCCTTCTCTTTAGTGGCAGCTTGTAGGTGAATTTTCTCCTAAATGATGCTTTTTTCATTTCTGACAGCCTTCAGGACTCTGAATTAGTGGCAGAGTACCCAGCTAGATTCACTTAGAGCCAACCAAGTCATGCAAATAGGATAATGCACTTATACTTTTGTTGGAAATAATCTATATGAATGGACCATTATCACATATACAGAATACTATGGTAACTAGGTAGACATATTGTTTTATAGTTTGCAAAATATTTTGTCTAGCTTAATGTTCATAATAATCTTGAGAATATAGTAGGTTAGAGTACGTCCATATTTTTAAGCTTATACATATAGACTTCCAGAAATAGATTATTTGTTCAATGTTCTTGCACGACAGAGGCCATTACATTTTTTTTTAAAAAACATGTATGAAACTAAATTTTTCTGGAAGTTACTTCATAAAATCCTTTGACTATAGGCTCTCTGTGAATTTAAGAATGTGTTGATACAGTCTTCAATCATTGAATAAGTTTAACAAAGATTACTATAAAGCAATGAATAATTGTAGGATGTAATTTGAAAAGTTTTAAACTGAAAACTACAATGTAACTATTTCACATTGAAAGAACAGAACACTGCAGGATTTTAGAGACTGAGTGAGCATCATTTGGTTCCTATTTTCTGGGGGATATGCCTCATCTTTGGTAACTCATCTGCAGTCAACAACTTTTCTGTTATATGAGGAAAACCATACTAATTATTAAAATAGCACATTTTATGATGAGTTGAGATAGGAAGGTATTTCTATCATGGATAATAACTGAAAGTTTCAATTCAATGCCGTTCTTAGTACCCCTTCTCTGCCCAAACACATGAGAAATCCCAGATTTGATTTTTTCCTCTTTATCCAGAAAAGTCCTTGATGTCTCAGAGTCACAGAGGTCTTAAACTGTCCTTTTTGTCTCTTCACAGATTTTCAATATTGTTGTTAAGGTTTTGAAAAGAATAATACACAATAAAATGAGGCATGGCCTCTGATGCAATGTGTACAGTATGGTGATTTCACAATATGCTAGGAATTCTCTGGTCTTTACTACTTGGAGTGGTAAAATTGCTTATAAGAAGTATGGTGAAACAGCTTTTCTTATTGTCTATTTATGCAATGTTAACGACCCATAGAGTAAAAAGCATGGACTTTAGAGATCAATTTAAAAAGAACTTAGATTTTAATTTGGTCAGCTCCTCATTTTATACTCTTTAATTTTTTACTGCTTTTCCAAAACAAGTGATTTGGAGATTATTAACATGTACAGAAGTCAACAGAAAACACCTTGCTGTCTTTCATGGAAATATTTATTTAGACATTGTGTGCATTTCATTATTTTAATAAATTATATGAAACATTTGAATATTAATTTGGGCAACTCAGTATTTTAGTGAAGCAACTTAAATAAACAATGTTCCACTATTATTAGGTCAAGTAAAAATTGAGACAATTTGTAGTTCCCAAAGGGAAACAGAATTTCAGCTTTAAAAATATATATTGGTTGCTATATCAGATGAGTAGAGAGCCTAATTAGGGTCACTCCAGTTTACACTTTTCCTGGCTTGATATTATTGTTGCATAGTTTCTAAACCATATTAATATATTAGTTGAATATACAACTTCTATTCTATTAGCCTGAAAATTCTCTATTGGAATTAAGTTACCAGAAGATTTGTATTTCTAGTTTGAATTGCCATCCTTTAATTATGTAATTCAGATCAAATTATTTACTTCTCCCTAAGTCATGGATCTTAGTAAGAAAGTAGAAACAATGCACTTTTATCATATAATAACCATACATTTTCCCAGACCTTTCACAGATAATCTTTTAGGACATATGCTGAGATTACTTACTATGAGTGACACCCCCCAAAATTTCTCCCAAACTAACAAACCAGCAAACTACCAACCAACCACCTAGCCATTCAGTCCTCTAGCCAGTTTTCAGCCAACTAAGCACCATCAACAAAACAAACAGACAAATCTACTTAAGGTGGTGTCAAGATTTTCTAGACTATAATGCCTTGAGTGCTATAAACCTTGCTTCAAATTCTGGCTTAAGTATGATTTCTTGGGAAATCATATTGGAAAGTGAATTTTTCATGGTGGTTTCATTTTTTATCTCAAAGAATAAAAGGAGAGAGAGAGAGAGAGAGAGAGAGAGAGAGAGAGAGAGAGAGAGAGAGAGAGAGAGGAGCCTTCCTGGGACAGACTTAGTTAAGAGTTCCTCATATGATTGTATCTCCTTCACCATCTCATGGCAGTATCAGACAGATGGATATACAGTCAGAGAAATGTAGCTTAGTATTGGTGCTTTTATTGTAATGATAAAATATTATGTTTCATCTGGCTTTATTCCCTGATTAAATAACTGTATGTAAATCTTCTTTATCATTATGCATTAGCAAGGACAAAGTCTGGCTTTTGACTCAGTACTATATGTCTATCTTAAATGTAAGTGACTCAATATTATAAGTAGATCTTATCTCAGTGAAGGAACCTGAGAAAAGCTAAGAAATATATTAACTGTCTTGTGCCAAAGAGATGTGGTTTCTATGGGTTTCAATTTTAGAAGGAGAAATCAAGAGTAAGAGTCTTGTTAACCGTCTTGAAATTGGGGAGCAACATCTTGGACAGAAGACTAAGGAGGGATGTGAGTGGTGATTGAGACATATTAATTGTTTTAGCCATATTTAACTTATAGTCCAATCATGAGTAAGGGACTGTGCATGTGGTTGAGCCTGGAGGCTCCTGGGTTAGAAAGAACTATATGCACGCTTGTGAAAATTTTACCATGGGTTTTAAGAGTCATGCAATGGATGGTTCCAAGAGTTATGTTGAAGTCACCGGTGAATCTACCTTTGGTATGAAGCACATTAGGAAATGAACATAAAGGTAGATAAATGGAGAGCTGGTGTCCAGTTGGCTGCTTTTTGTCACTTTGTTATTTGAGAATACCTTCACCAGAGTTAGCTAGAAGTTGACTATATGACCTTCTTTTGTACAAAGACATAAATGAGTAGGTAAAATGAGAACCAGGTGCCAGCAGAGGGCTCAATATCAATCGGGTTTTATTTGCAAAACTTCCTTATAACTTAACAAAAGAATATAGTTAAGAATTGCTGTAACAATTTACAATTGTTTTCCCTAGAATGTTCTGTTTCTACGAGTTGCTTCTAAGTGTGTCTAGCATGCCTATTTACAGTGTATTCAGAACTTTCCTCTCCTTTTTAACTCTGAAAGAACATTCTCTCAAGCCCACAATCAACTGTGATGCCATCCATAACAGTAACAGTGCATGTACATTTTCAAAAGTTATTATAAAACAATGTAGGCCAGTGTAAGTCATAGCTAAAACCAGTCATAATGTAAATCTTTCATTTATGTCTGGCTTACTAACATGTGGTTATCCTGAGAACCAATCTTCTCTCAGACATAGAACCCCAAATTTTGTAGTTCACAGTCCCTGTAAATACAAAAAGTCTGCCAAATCTGCCTTTGTAAATCCTAATGACTTCATGTTTTACCATATGTATTGGATTAACAAAAATGAGAAGGAAAATTTGATGGTCTTCATTTGTCCAAAAAGCTCTTCTTTTCCTTTAAAGTCTGGTTATTAATTTCTATAGTATTCAAAGGTATATATCTAGTATTTTTATATCTGTAAAGTTCATTAGTACTTAAAACAATACTTGCTTCCTCCTCAAATCATTATTTACTCTCCACAGTGTGAATAGACCACCACTGAGCAGCTGGACTACAATAATCGACTCCTACCATATTGTTATTAGAAGAGAGTACATTGCTCACTTCCTGGCAGTGGGCTTCATTTAAGCTTCTTAGTTCCAAGAAGAAATTTACTGAATGAAGCATAGTTCACTGGAAAAAAGCTAGAAGGAACAATCTGCTGAGAGAGAGAGAGAGAGAGAGAGAGAGAGAGAGAGAGAGAGAGAGAGAGAGAGAGAGAAAGGCTTCTTGTGAAGAGGACCAGGTTTGAACGTTGATACTAGTTTTCAACAGTATTTGGTAATGTTTTCCAAGAAAATGTTTATTTTGCTTAGAGATTTTAATTTTGATTAAACTTGTTACTTAAAAGTTAAGTGATTTTGTCAATCAGATTTTAATTGCTTGCAAAAGAAGTTAGCTGGTTAACTAAAAGCAGGACAATACTTTGTTAAAGGGACAGTAGATATTACCAGTTATTAAGAAGATTGATTTATATTTATTTATTTACTTTCTTATATGTGTTACATGTGTGCATATTGTTTTGGTGTGTGTGCATGTGTAAATGTAGCTAGGGGGCTTAAAGTCAGACTTCTTCCTCAATTGTTCTCTATCCTATTATTTTGAGGCAGGGTCTTTCACTGAATCTGGAGCTCATTTATGATATGAGATTATCTGGTCAGCAAGCTACAGCTTTTTTGGGATCTGAATTCATGTATTCATGCTTGTACAGAGACACATCATGGGCTGATTCGTCTTCCTGGCCCTTAAAAAGATCTTAACAAAGCCCCTGGAAAACGCCTAGTTTCAAGTGTAGCCTACACAGATGGGACATATCCAAAAGCTACTTTCTAAAATGGTTTGCTTGATCTAGTTGTGTCACTTTGAAGCTGTGCCCATTGGACTTTGAGTACTGCTACTCTTATTTCTCTCTGTGGACTTTGCAAGGAGTGACTGCAGCTAACTTCCTTATGTTCTGCTGTGGTCACTCACATATTCCATGCTTTAAGTTTGACTGTTTAACCGTCTTACCATCCTTAGGCCATCCCAGAGATTTATTCACTGAAAAATAGAAACACTCAGACATCTAGTGGAGTTCAAACCAGGTGAGCATATATTAGGTAATTATTATGGCACAGAATAAGTTGTGTCACGTTGGGCTCAAACAGTTTAACTCATGCACTACTATGGTCAGCTGATCATGTATATCATAAAAGAGATTTCTTCATTGCATAGGGTTTGAACTAGACAAAGTGTAAGCACTTGTAGAATTAGTAGATTAATCTGTAGGATATGTTTATTCCCCTACCTGTTAATTTCCTCATACTCTATTTTCTGTACTTACAAGGACATATGCTGAAAGTGTATTCTGTGGATGACCATTTTCTAGATGTTCTTAGGCAAAGGTAGTATATAGGTTTGTGATAAGACTTTTCCTTTCAGTTTTACACTCCAAATAGCAACTGTTTCTGACTTAATGAGACCTGAGATAACGAAAGCGAAAAAACCATATATGTGTTATGAACTTCCATTCAACATGATGAATTAGCACACACATTTATCTTTGCTCTGTGAAATGGAATTATAATAAAAATATTAGCAAATACATAAATATATCTAGGTATATGAATAAGAAATTATAGGAAAGTAGATGAGAACTATTTTCTGCAATGTGTTAAGAACCCTTATTTTTAATTTCTATTCTTTTATTAAAATAGACTTTTCTGCATACAATGTATTCTGATCACAGTTTCCCCTTCTTCATCTCTTCTCAGTTCCTTCCCACCTCCCCTCCTATCTGCATTTATTCCCTTCTGTTTCTCATTAGAAAACAATCAGGCATCTAAGGAATAATAATAAAGTAGATTGTAATAAGGTACAACAAAACCAAACTAATTGGAATAAGACAAAACAAATAAGGAAAATAACCCAAGAAAAACCACTCAGGAGTTCCTTGAAAACACAAGAGTGGAAGCCATAATTTATACCCAAAGGACCAGTGTAGGCTTAAGAATGAATAGATAAAATAAAAGTGAAATAATTTTTTAAAGTCCTGACATGACATTATGAGACAAGGAACCTTCAACTCAAACCTTTGAGTTTGTTTTCTGTTGGCCATCTACTACTGGTCATGCAACCTTTAAGAGAACTTCATTTCCCCAGCAAGATTCCCTGGCAGAAAATTGATTTTTAATTGCAAGTGGTCATCAGTTGGAGATATCTTCTGACTTACAGATAGAGCTTGTGCCAACTTCTCTATTTAGCTCTTGGACCCCATCTGGTGTAGGTTGGTGCAGGCTGGAGCAGGCTGGTGCAGGCTGGAGCAGGCTGGTGCAGGCTGGAGCAGGCTGGTGCAGGGTGGTGCAGGCTGCCTCAGTCTCTGAGAGGTCATGTTACATTTAGAGAACCTGGTTTTCTTGGTGTCCTCCATACATCTGGATCTTATACTCTTTCCACCTCTTCCACAGGGTTCCCTGAGCCTTGAGGGGAAGGATTTGATGAAAACATCCTGTTTAGGGGAATTCTGAACTCACTCTCTCTCTCTCCCTCCCTCACTCCCTCCCTCCCTTTGCATATTGTCTGACTGTGAGCCTCTGTAGAAAAGCAGTATTTGTTTTTCCGTAGGTTCCCAGACTATCTAGTCTCAGGTTTTTGGTTATGAATGGGTTCCATTTCATGGAGTAGGTATAAATCAAGTCAAATCTTGGTGGGTTACTCCCATAAGCTCTGTGCTACTACTACACTAGCACATCTTGCAGGCAGGTTTTATAGCTGGGTTGGTGTTACTTTTCTTACTTGGTAGCATGTAGAGTACATACCTGTACCTAAGATGCTAAGATATAAGGGCTAATGCTATATGCAGGAACCAACTTAACTTCTCCATGATCAATGAGTTTTGCAGGCATTGAATTCAGCAATGAGGCCTTGCCATCAGTTTATGGAGAGCATCCTATAGTCTTTGTAATAGGCTGGGTTGTTGGGGGTTCCGGTGGGAACATATTGATTAACTACTGAAACAGTTGACCTGACCTAGTGAGAGCATGAAGACCCTAGTCATAAAACTGGGGAAACAACATTGGACCGAACCAGGCCCTCTGAATGTGGGTGCCAGCTAGGAGGCCAAGACAGTCTATGGGACCTCTAACAGTGGATCCAGTCTTTAACCCTAGAGCACAAATGGACTTTGGGAGCCCATCCCCTATGGAGGATTACTATTGCAGCCCAGATACAGCAAGGAGGGCTTAGGCCTTCCCCTAAATGATATGACAGACTTTGAAGGTCCCTGGTGAGGGGGCCTCACTATCCCTGGGAATGAGTTGGGGGATGGGTTGGGGGGGTTGGTGGGGAACTTGGGAGGATGGGAGGGGGAGGTAATGGGGTATGGATATGTAAATATGAACAGTAATTAAAGAATTTAAATAAAATAACTCAATTGGATATAACCTATTCCTTGTATTGAAGCTTCATTTAGTAATGAGAGATGTCCAGCTGGGGCTCTGTCTCCCCTAATATTGGCATATTTCATCTAGATTGACGTCATATATATATGTAGTGGCATCTTGCAAGCTTCTACTGTATTAGGATTCCCATGCTACTCCTCAAATGCCCTTAATTTTAGTTATTCCTCCCTGTTTTCTCCTCTTACCTCCCTCCTCCCTGTTTGATCCTCCCATTCCAGCCCCCTCACTCCATAGTTATCTATTGTATTTTATCTTTTTAGGGAAATCAGTTCTTACCCCTCAATCTCTTACTCTATACCTGACATCTGTCATTCTACAGACTGTAACTTGCTTATCATTGACTTAACAAAAAACACTCATACAGATACATACTTGTCTTTCTGGTTTTTTTTTCTACCTCACTGGGTGATTTTATTTTTTATACTTCCATCTGTCTACCTGTGAAATTTATGATTTCATTTTCTTTTAATGATGGAGTAATATTCTATTGTATAAATATACTACAATTTCCCATTCATCGATTTTCAAACATCTAGTTTTTTTCCAATTTCTGTATAGTATGAATAGAGCAGCAATGAACATAGTTAGAAAGTGTCTCTGTGATAAGATAAAGCATTCTTTTGGTATATGCCCAAGAGTGGTATACCTGGTTCTTGAGATTAATTGATTTCCATCTTCCTGAGGAACTGACATAGTGGTTTCTATAGTGGCTGTATAAGTTTCCTGTTACGATAAATCTTTCTGCCAAAAACTGCCCGAGCCCCACCGCCACATGTGCGCTTTACGCCAGCTGCCCACCCAAGTTAGGGCCCAAATTAATGCACAGAGAGACTTGTATTAGGTACAATGCTGCTTGGCCAATGACTAAGATTCCTCATCTGTTAACTCACTCTTAATTATCATAAATCTATATATGTTATAAGACTTATCTTTATAGAGGATGCCTTTTGCTGGCGCCCTCTCTTGCTGGTGGCTCACATCCTGCCACTGGAGGAGGCCAAGGGGGAAAAGGGGCACCCTTCCTGTTTCCTTTGCTTAAATATGAGTCTCCTTGCTATGTCACTTCCTGCCTGGATCACCATTTCTCTACTATATTTCCCAGAATCCTCTTTGACTCCTAGTCCCGTCTAACTCGTCATTGGCCAAACAGAACTTTATTTAATAATCAATAAGATGAACATATACAGTACATTCCCTATCATTTCCTCCTTTTTGTCTAAATAAAAATCAGGATAACTTATCTTTTATAATAACTGAAGAAAACTATAACCATAACTATCTGTCTTTAATTCTATCAAAGACCATAGAAGGATAATATATAAACTCTAGAATTGACAGAGACATCTGGCTACCTGGACAGTCATCCTAAGTTCCTCTGTAACATTGGGGCATCCATCTTCAGCCTATAGGCCATAGTGTGTCTAGTATACTTCTCCATTTTAACAGGAACCCTTCAGTCCTGTCTTGTTTTGTAAGTTCAGCAGTCATTTTCTTGTGGGACTTGTATGTCCAGTTTATACAGCAACAAACAGTCCAGGCAAGAGCAGTTTCTTGCTCAAACGGCTAATCTTGCCATGTTGAAAGGAAACTCCATAACAAGTTTCTTCGATGCCCTCCTTTCTGATGTAATTGGTGTGCCAGGAGCAGTTGTGTCTCACTGCCAAGAAAAACCCTAAACCATTTAAATGCCATATTTCTGTAGGTCTTTGAAAGGTTTGAAGAATACCTAACCATCTCAAATACATCTCTGTAAATCTACAAAACCTAACTAACCCAATTATAAGTTCTGACTATTATAGGTAAAAGATCTGTATAAACACAATACCTAAACAAGAGGAGACATATACCTATCACAAAATTGACCTTAAGGTTCTATCAATAAATGAAAATTCATACCAATGTATAGTATTCATTCCTATATCCTATTCCCCCCCTTTTAAAAAAAAAAGATTGACTATGCTCATTATCATTTATAACCAACCCCATTTAAATGAAAACAAACATTTATAAACAATATTTGGGGATATGGGTGTTGTTCTTTCTAAACTGCTTCCTGCTGATTTGGGGCGATGTTCATACCATTAGGATCATGATAAAACATAGAAACCTGACCAAGTCCTTGTTTTTGTAGTCTGTAAGGCTGTATTGTCTCAGCTGTTTTGAATGTAGGATTAGTTGGGTCACGGCTTCCAGGGATCTTGCTTGATCAAACCATATTAGTCTGGAAGGAATCCATAGCTTTTCATTTTGTGTGGAAATATAAGCAAAACCTTTATTTCTAAGTAGCCTGTCCTTAAACTTAAATTTTGAAGTTAGAACATTTTTAAAATTTTTAAGTTGGATTAATTTAGCAGCATTTATAATCAAATGTATTTTAACAGCAGTAAGTCTTTCCTCGGCAATCAAACAATTTAAAGACAACAATATGGTATATAGTATCCAGATTCTCTGTATATTTTCTATCTTTATGTGGCTTTTTTATTACTTTAATTTTACTTTCTTTTGTTTCTTTTTTCCCGAGACAGGGTTTCTCTGTGGAAATCTGCCTGCCTCTGCTTCCTTTAGCAAATCCTACCCTACCGGCGTGTGACATCACAACCGCCTACTCTATTTCCTCCTGTTATTTTTTTTTCTCCCCTAAGCCTACAAAAATTTTTTAAGGAAGTGTAAACCTTTAGAGGATTTTCTTTATCTGGATCTGTCTTTATCATCTTGGGAGTGCCGGGTCTAAACCCCAGAAGTGCCGGGACGGTGTGAGCATATGGAAGCTGCTCCGATGCCTCTCAGCACCTGGAAAGGGCAGGCTGTGGTGGCAGGTTTCCTCTCTGGGAAACTTGGGGCATGGGGTCATCCCGCTCACTGACACCATTGTTTCCACTCAAACTAACAATGGATGGGTGTTCCTCTTACTCCACATCCTCACCAGCATGAGCTGTCACTTGTTTTTATGGAATTTAGCCATTCTGACAGGTGTAAGATGAAATGTCAATGTGGTATTGATTTGCATTTCATTGATGGCTAATGATGTTGAACATTTTAAAAGTGAATCTCAGCCATTTGAGTTTTCTCTATTGAGAATTCTGTTTAGATATGTACACCATATTTTAATTTGATTATTTGTTTTCTTGATATCCACCTTTATTAGTTTTTAATATATATTTTGAAAATTAGACCTTTATCAGACATGTAGTTGACAGAAATCTTTTCCCATTCTGCATGCCTCTTTGTTCAAATGATGATATACTTTACCATGCAGAAGATCTTCTGTTTCATGAGGTTTCATTTAATAATTGTTGATCTTAGTGCCGGTGTTAATAATGTTCTCATTAGAAAATCTTTATCTGTGCCAGTGAGTTCAAAGCTTTCTCTTCACTTTCTCTTCTATCAGGCTCAGTGTTTCAGGTCTTATGTTGAGGTCTTTGATCCATTTGTAATTGAGTTTTCCACAGGGTGGCTAAGTATGGAACTATATGGATTCTTCTACTTGCACCTATTCACTTTGACCAGCCAATTTCTTGAGGATTGAGTTTTTCTAGCTTTATCAAAAATCTGGTGTAAATAGGTGTGAAGATTGATACTGTGTTTTCAGTGGGATTCCACTGATCAACTTGTGTGTTTTTGTGTCAATATTATCCCGTTTTTATTACTATAGCTTGAGTACAACTTTAAACAAGGGACAGATATCTCCAACATTTCTCTGATTCATTTGGATTGTTTGAGCTATACACTGTGTGTGTGTGTGTGTGTGTGTGTGTGTGTGTGTGTGTGTGTGTGTGTGTATGTTTTCATAGGAAGCTGTAGATTGTTATTTCAAGATCTGTGAAGAATTGTGTTGTAATTTTAATGGGGATTGCATTGAATCTATGAAGTGCTTTTGATAGGATGGCCATTTTTACTGTATTAATCATACTGATCCATGAGCACAGAAGGTTTTCCCAACTTCTGATTTCTTTCTCACTCTCTGGATATTCCCACTGTCTGTTGTTATGCTCCCCTTTTCATCTCTAAATCTGCTAATTTTGGTCTTCTTTTTCTATTGTACTGATTTTATTATTGAGTTTGATTGTGTTTTACATTCTACTGCTTTTGAATGTGATTTTTATCTCTCTGTGTTGTAAAACTTTGAGATGTGCTGTTAAGGTTCTAGCATGAGATTTTTCCTATTTTCACATCCTTTCTTTGAGTCTGTGTCTTTTTATTGGAAAATTGAGACCATGGATGTTGACAGTTATCAAGGAGCAGTATTTGTCGATTCCTGTTATTTTATTCTTGTGTTTTTTTCCTTTCTTCTTTAGATTTTCTTGTCTTGGATTATTTATTCCTTATATTTTGGGGGAGTGGTTAACTTCTTTAAGTTAGTTTTCCTTCTATTGCCTTTTGTAGGGATGGATTTGTAGATACGTATTGTTTAAGTTTGGTTTTATCATGGGATGTCTTATTTTCTCCATCAATGGTGATTGAAAGTTTTGCTGGGTATAGTAGTATAGGTTGGCACCTGTTGTCCCTTTAGAGTTTGTAGAATATCTGTGTAGGCCCTTCTGGCTTTTAGAGTCTTCATTGAGAAATCAGGTTTCATTCTTATAGGTCTGCCTTTATATGTTACTCAGTATTTTCCCTTGAAGACTTTTAATATTCTTTCTTTGTTCTATACATTTTAGTGTTTTGATTATTATGTTTCCAGGAGAATTTCTGCTCTGCTTCAGTCTATTTGGTATTCTTTATACTTTTTGTACATTAATAGGCACCTCATTCTTTAGGTTAGAAAAAATTATCTTCTGTGAGTTTGCTGAAACATTTATATTCCTTTACCCTAATAGTATAGATTTGGTCTTTTCATAGTGTCCCAGATTTCCTTAATGTTTTCTGCCAGGATTTTCTTTTTTTAGATTTAACATTTTCTTTGACCAATGAATTTATTTCTTCTATCTTGTATTCAAAACCTTAGATTTTTTTTTCCATTTCTTGTTGAGGCTTGCTACTAATGTTTTTGTTTAAAATTTTCAATCTTGCATTTCCAGATTTCTCTCAGTTTTGGTTTTCTTCATTGTTCCTATTTCAGGTCTTGAACTGTTTTATTCATTTACTTCCACTGTTTGTGTTTTCATAGATTTCTTTAATAGATTTATTCATTTTTCTTTAAGGATCTCTATCATATGCATAAAGACTGTTTTAAGGTCTTTTGTTCCTGTGTGTTAGCTATAGTGGAATATTCAAGGCATGCTTTGGTAGGGTTGCTGGGCTCTAGTGGAGACATTTGTCCTCCATGTTGTGATTATGTTATTGTGTTGGCATCTAGGTGTCTGGGTTTGAGATGATTGTAATTCCAGGGACTGATATCTGGTTTTGTCTTTTTGGGGTGGGTATTTTGTTCCTTGGTCTCTGTTGCTCTCTCTGGTTCTTAGAAGAGAATGTTGGCTGTGTCTTGCTAGATAGAGAATCATCTGGGATTACACCATGTTTGGATACTAGCATTTCTGGAATCAATGTGCTTCTAGGTATTGGAAGCTGATACTTAGCAAAGGGGATAGGATAGAAGGGAGTGGTGCCGAGGGGATCCACAGGAGGTAGGAAAGCAGGGTGCTGGATAGCATCTACATAGTCCCCTAGGAATAGGGGTAGATAGTGAGGACAGTGTAGTCTGCTAGAGAACTTGGGATCAGACTGGGTATTGAATTGGAGAAGAGGAGAGAGAGTGAAGATACTAAGCTTGCCTATGTGTTTCACTAGCTGGCCGACTTGTATCTCTGGTAGGTTTGGTTGGTGTTTCCAGGGAAGGCCTGCTGAACTTCTGGGCTGAGACACAGGGATACATATGGAGGATAATTGGAAGAGAAAATGGTGGTGGAGATGGAGAGACAGGCTACAGCAGGTAGTCTACTACAGAGTTAGGAGTGTGGCAGGGGATCAGACTGGGTAGAATAGAAGGATAGGTCTCCTTTCTGCAGTTAGTTTACCTGTTTTTGAAGGACCTTTTAAGTGAATGTACTACATATGAGGGGAATTCTGTAAAAATACATTTTTGTGCACAAATAAAATGGAATACTTTCTCCCTCTAATTTCATCCTCCATCTCCTCCATTTCCTTTGAGCAATCTGTCTTCCTCTTAACTTCATCCTTTTGTTTTTCTTTTTGATAATCTGCTAAATCCAATTAATGTTGCCCATATGCACATAGATGGAACATGGGAAACTACTGAGTGAAACACCTTCAAAAACAAACAAACAAACAAAAAAACAAAAATTACCAAAAAACCAGACACATTAAGAATGAGCTATTGGAAGATAGAAAATATATGTAAAAATGCTCACAATGCATCAATAGGACTATCTTGTTTATGTTTAATTCTCTGGAAAATTCCAGGAATTGTTGGAACTAGATAATTCTGAGGTCTGCATTTTGATGTGGGACTAAATTCAGAATGGATTATTTTTAACTGGTGTTTGGAGCATTTATACTTGAAAACAAAGGAGAATGGGGACAAATGAAAGATATCATGGTAAAAACAAAGTTTCATTTTGTTTTTAATATCAAAATTTTAAAAAGACCAAAGTTAGAAGAAGGAAGGTTATGTCCTATTAATAGTTCACCAATACTTTATGAGAAGGCAACTAATGTCTGAAAAGATGAAATAACTCATCAAGTTCAAACACGCTGCACTGAATTTTTGTGTTTCCATGACTTAAAAAGGAATTCTAGAAATTTATGTGGAACTTTCTGAAGTACTGGGACTTCTGTTCAACATCTATTTAGCCTATCTTGTTTTCCATAGATTTTGCCACAGGCTGAAGATGTGGCAATGAAATGAATAGATACCATCTGAAGGTTCATAGAGATTATAATCTTCAAGGGAGATTAACCTTCTAGGCTCAAAGTTGGTGATTTTCATGAGAGAGAGAGAGAGAGAGAGAGAGAGAGAGAGAGAGAGAGAGAGAGCTTAGCAACATGGTAAGAGCTTCACATTTAGGCACAGAAGCTCCGTGAGGATTCTTGTGTTATGGCATTAATAGTGACTACTGATTTAGTTTGGTGTGGAGATTAAGTAAAATCATGGGCATCTTTGGCTTTGTGTTTGTCCTGAAATATCACTTAACATTTGTTATCACAGCTTAATCATTTTTGTTTGATGAGTGCTTTAGGAATCCTCTTGATACAAATGAGAGAAAGTCAGAGAATTAGTGTCATATCTGCAATAACCTTTGACCTCTGAGTGATGGAGTTAAGATTTGAATCAAAATCTGTCTTACTTAAGGCCATATGTCTCTTCATGTGTTATAGCATCCTTCTAGTGTCTTATGTAAATTTGCCTTCTTAGGCTAACTGGTTATTGAGATTGTTTAATGACCATGTTTTATAATATTCATAGATAAAATATGGTCAGATCTTTATGTAAGAGTATATTATTCTTGTACATGATAGTTTACCTAGCTATTCTGGACTAGGATAAAAGACTACTAACTTGATAAAAACAACTATTTTTAAAACTAGTGAAGACATTAAACATTGAATTTTCTCATCTTTTCCTTTTGGACTGTTCAATAATGTGTGAAGGATCCCTTTAAGCAAGTATTCTGTATGTGGAGGGGAGACTCTTATTGTAAAAATATTTTTTATATCCTTGATAATTTTATACATATATACAATGAAATTTGATCATATCCCTCCACTTTCTCCTCCAACTACCTCCATGTTCCTCCAACAACCTATCCTTTTCCCAACTTCATTTCTTTTTTTTTTTCATGTCGATAATTCAGTAAACCATATGTGCATAATTTGGGGACTCTCTACTGGAGTATGGGAAATGTACCAGGTGGAATAGCCTCAAAGGGGAAATGACTTTTTCCCAGCAGTTATCATCTGCCAGCCAATCCTCAGGAAAGGAAGGGGTCTGGACAACACCTCCATCTTCTATGCCAGAGTTTTGATTAACTTATTCTTATGCAGATAACCACAACTGCTGTGAGTTTACGATTGTGATAGCCATGTCATGAGAAAGTTTCCAACTTCCTTTGTTCTGTATTTTCTTTCTTTTCATGGCAAGGACCTGATTTAGTTCTTTCTGGCTCCTCTGCTCTCCTCAGCATCCCAGTTTTAGGGGGGTCATGATTGCTCATGTGTCTACTCTTGTTTTAACTGTTCTGTCTTTTTAAGGTTTTAATGGTGTTATGCAGGTTGCTGAGGGATAAAAATATGTCAGTTGTCTTACTCACAGCTGGATGTTCCCTTCTACAATACTGACCCACTTGGCAAGATATGCCCACTGGTAAAATAGTGGCATAACTGATACAGGATAACTAACTGCTTTATGATTGGATTTGAGAAGTGATCCTCATACTGTAATCTTGGACAAAGGTCCAAGACTAGGGAAGTCACAGGCTCTCGGTAGAGTCTACTGTTGTTATTTTGCTAAATGATCATGCTATCAAATTTCCCATAGACTTGAGCTGCTCTCAATCCTAGTCAGAGGAGCTTCTACTTCTTTGCAGTAGGTGGTAGTCAATGCAAAGATGTATTAACTGGTCTTGAAGTGTTGAGAATAAAAGACTGAGTGCTAAACCCTACATCAGACCTCATTTTACTCCATCTCTATGCCAGGGCTCAGGGATTATCATGGATGAGGAGGCAGAAAAAAAAAAGAACCAAAAGATGGTAAAGAATGCTGTCATCTCGACTTTGAATATCCCCCATGGAAGGGCTCACCCTCCCTGGGGAGCAGAAAGGGGATGGGATAGGGAATCTGGGGGGGGGGTGGCAAGCAAGGAGGGGAGGGATAGGGAACTGGGATTGACATGTAAAAGAAACTTGTTTCAAATTTGTAAAAAAAGAATGCTGTCATCTCCATAAGACATGGCTATTATACTAGCAAGTTCACAGCAGCTGTGTTTACCTGTGGAAGACAGGACAAAAAGGACCCAGTTGTCTGGAACTCTCCATGGTCTCTTTTTTTCTGATGGACAGTTGACCTCTTCTTATCCACTGTTCTGTATCCATCAATGAACTGGGTCAAAAGAGCAATAAGCTTATGATGGTGTGTCTGTACTGAAAATATGAAGGCTTGTTTTTCTGGTCAAATGTCCTGAGCAATACATCACAACAACTAGTTTCACAATTTATACTGCATTAGGTATTGTAAGTACAGAAGCCCTCAAAAGTCTTGAATTTTGTATTAGTTATGTTCAGCTGGCAAGGTTTCAGCAAATATTCCAAAATGTGAAAACTTTGAAATATGAAGCAGTTCTGTCTCAGGCATTTCAGAGAAGTGACATTCAGCCTGTTACCCAGTAGATTTAGAGTATGCAGGGGTTTGTGAGTATGATATATGTAGATACTATGTCATTTTTAATAAATGATTCTGGTATTCACTGGAGTCCTTGAGTCTACATCTTATGAAGAATGTCTACTGAGAAGACGTAAAGGAACTACGAATTTCCAAGCTAAGGCCTCTCACTGTGACAAGGAGAGGCTCTGCGAATGACTTTATAAACACAGGTTCTAACTGAACGACAGAGACTTGGTGAGGTGTTGACATTTCTGGTCTCACTCAGGGTTACTAATTAGCTGTGGTGTACTTTACTCATTAACAAGTTGAAGATAAAATATATATATTTTTCATTCTTGTTGGAATGTTTTAAGGGAAGGTAGGCTGTCTTGCAGGAGGTCAAATGCCTTAATGCCTTAACTTCATACATGCTTTTTAAAAAGCCACTTTCTCTGGCTCTGAGAAAAGCAGCAAAATGTTTATAGTTGCAAAGAGTCTCTTATAACCATTGGGTTGGCCACAAGCTGAAGATCTTCATGGCTCAGTTCCTAGTTTTAGGATTACAGATATGTGCTACAATGTCTGTCTTTCTGTATCCTGTTCTTGGCAACAATTTCTTACTCTTTCTTGGTTGCATATGACTTTGGTAATTTTGAAGCATATATATATATATATGTATATACACATATATATATATATATATATAGTGTCAGTTAAGATTTCTTTGAATATGAGTCAGCTTAAATTTTTTGGGGGGGAGGTATGTATATCCTGGGAAGAGGGGGGCAAGACTACTGGAATTTAAGTGACATTTTCATTTCACAGTGTCAGAACATCCTTGATATCAATGTTGTGTCACAAGTGTCCTAATTTTGATCATTCCGTTGTCCACCAGCCTTCTCCTTTTTATTCTTTGAACATTGGTCACAAGTCCACTCTACTTGTAAGGCTCACCTTATGAGGGGATGTTGTCTCTATAAACCTACAGCATGTTGAAATGCATCTAATAAACCAAGCCAACTAGACATGAAAGATTAGAATAACTGTACATTGTAGAATGTTTGTTTACCCTCCTGATGGCATAGCTGATTGGGTCTTACAGCTTACTCTGCTGGCTCACCATTGTAAAGAGAGCATAGTACTATGTATTGTTACTGAGGAAAATACCTGAATTCCAAATACTGTTTGTCTTGCATATCAGTTTATAACCATAATGAATCCCAAGTCAAGCCATCATAAGCTAAGAAATACCTCTATATATTTTAATAGATATTTTTGTTTGCCTATTCTTTCTGTTTTCCATGTCCCATTTTAAAAATGTATTTTTATTTTACTTGACACAGTAATTGAATATATTTTATGTGGTATTTCAGTAAATGTGTACCTATCAGATCATGGTTGTTATGACAGACAAATGGGTATTTGTGTGGGGGGAGGTGGCATTCAAAGTCCTCTCTACTAGCTATTTTGGAATATTACTAGACTATTAGCAATCCTCATGTACTGTGCTATGAAACACTAAATGGTATTTCTCCCATTGAGCTGCACTCGGGTATTCAATATCTATAATCTCCATTATTTCCTTACCTGGCTCTAATGGTGATGTCAAATCCCCTCTGTATTTGGGGCCAACTTTTAAACTTCTGTAAGGCATTAGACTTTCTATGTCTAGCTTGTGATAATTTTCTCGTCTTCTTTCTATGCTGTTGGAAATGATATTTCATCCTTTTATTATTGAATATTATTCCTACACACACACACACACACACACACACACACACACAATCTTGTTTTCTTTTACCCATTTTTGAATTGATATAAACCAAGGTTTACTGGTTGTCTGTTGCTGCCTTTGTTGCCTATTCTTTGATGTCATATCCAGAAAGTGCTAAAGAGACCAATGTCATGGATTCTGCCCCCTTGTTGTTCCTTTAAGTGTTTTATAATTTCATGTCTTTAACATAGCTCTTTAAGCAAGTAAGTTTTGTTCCCAGCTATTAGATATGAGGGTATAAGTTCATGTACAAATCCAGTTTGCCAACACCATCCCCTGAAGGTTCATGCTTGTGTCTTGGCACAACTGTGACAGACAGATAATTTTATCACATATATGGGTGTTCATTGCTGGGGTCTCATTGAGTTCCACTGCCTTCTGTGTCCTTTCTAATGGGTAGTTCTGTGATGCTTTATCTGAAGATGAGATGGGACAATAGGAGTATCCAACTTTGTTCTTTCCTAAGACTGTTTTGGTTTCATAAGTGTCTTCGAGATTTCACATGAATTTCATGAGTCTTCCTTTTAATTAATTACATTCATCCACTTATTTTACATCTTGTCCATAGTTGCCCCTCCCTCCTCTCCTCCCACCCCTTCCCACATCCCCTCTCCACTGCCCACTGACCCTGATTCACTCCTCTTCTATTTCTGTTTAGAAAGGGTCAGGCCTCCTGTGGGTATCAACAAAGAACAGCATATCAAAGTTGAGGTAGAACTAAGCTCCTGCCCTTGTATTAAGGCTGGGCAAGGCAACCAAGAATGAGGAATAGGTTTCCAAAAGACAGCCAAAGCTTAGGGACAGCCCCGCCTCCCACAAGTAGACCAAGCTACACAACTGTCACATGTATGCAAGGGCATAGGTCTCCCTGGCTCTTGGTATAGACTCAGTGAGCTCCTATAAGCCCAGGCTAATTGTTTCTGTTGGTTCCCCTGTAATGCCCTTGACTTCCCCTAGTTCCTACAACCCTCCCTCCCTCTCTTCATCAGTATTCCCTGAGCTCAGCCAGTGCTTGGCTATGAGACTCCATCTGTTTCCTTCAGTTACTGGTTGAAAAGCTCTCTGATGACAATTGGGGTAGTCACCAATCTAGGCCCTAGCAGGAGATGCATGAGTCTACCAGGGAAGGGGAAATAGAAGAGATTTCATGGGTGAACCGAAGGCTGGTGGAGATGGAAACATCAGGGATTGGGTTGGGGTTTGGATGGAGGGGGAGATTAATGAAAGGCATGACTGGGAAGGGGGCATTTCAGGGTCAGGTATTCGTCTTCTTTTCAATTTTTCAAAAAAAGTCATTATGATTTCATTAGAGATTTCATACTTTTATGTACAAGCATTTATCACTTCAGTTAAATTTATTTTTATTTTTGAATCTTACTATTTTTGATGATATTGCAAATGTGATACTTTTCCTTTTTGATAGTGCATTGTTAAAATGTAGTCCCAAACTTCTTTTTGTGTGATGATTCTATGGCATGATTAACTTAGTTTAAAATTAGATTAAATTAGATAGTAGTATCCCTGGAGTGTTGAACATATAAAGTTGTGTCCTCTGAAATAATGTTACTGTTTTCCAGGTGTGATACCCTTCCTTCCTTCCTTCCTTCCTTCCTTCCTTCCTTCCTTCCTTTCTTTCTTTCTTTCTTTTTCTTTTTCTTTGCTTCTAGTTGCTCTGCCTACCATGCCCAGTTTTATGATAAGTAGAAGTGTATAGTCTTTGCCTCATTCCTGATCTCACAGGAAAACAGTTTCATTTCTCACCACTTTCAACTTCCTTTATATGTCCTAATTTTAATTTCCTTCATTTTGCCACTTTGAATTTAGTTTATTTTTAGTTCTTTGAGGAATAAACTTGAGTAGATATTGACTGTCAAGAGTTTTCCTTTCATATTTATATGATTTTATAGCTGACCACTTGGTATTGGATAACCAACTGTGGGACTCTTTCCGGGGGGAGGCTATTTTTCCTGGTCTCACCATTCCCTTTTTGCCTGTAGTATTTTTTTTTTTTGTCTCTGATTGTAGTCCTGAGATTTTCCCTTGACATGTCTATCGGTGTCATCCTTGTCCAGTCTTATTTAGCCAGCCATATTGTTGATATTTCATGAGTGTGGGTTCCCTGACAATTTTAGAATATATATTCTCACATCAGATACTTGTTCTTTGTACTCTTTAAATATTTCTGTACCTCGTCTCAGGATATTCTCTGATATAGACTAAGCAGGCTGTATCTTTATATTTAGGAGAGGGAGAAACAAAAATTAAAGAAAAAAGGCCAGAGAATGTGAATTTGAGAAAGAGACAGACAGACACACAGAGAGAGACAGAGACAGAGACAGAGACAGAGATAGACAGAGAGAGCACACAAGGGTCAGGTACTTTGGAGGGGTTGGTGGGAAAAAAGGAAAAACAAAAATTGATGTAATTATACTTTGATTTCAAAAAGTAATAAAACATTATCCTTTCAGCATTGCTTTTGCTGCATTTCATACGTTTGATACACTGCATGCTATTTTCATTTACTTTAAGATATTTTAGATTACAGTTGCTTTTTTATTTTTAGAATTATTTATTTTATGAGTATGAGTATTTTGCCTGTAAGTATGCCTGTGTATCATGTCTGGTGTCAATAGAGTTAATAAGGGACCATAAGATCATCTGGAATCCGAATTACAGATAGTTATGAGCTTCCATGTGGGTGATGGCAACCATGTTTGGGTTTTCTACAAGAACAACAAGTCCTCTTAATTGCTGAGCCATCTCTCCAACTCAACAAATTTTCATTGTTTACAGGAGTAATTTCCATATGTGTGTGAACTGTTAGTGATTTCTTATTCATCCCACTATAATCTGAAAATTACCTTTTCACACAAGCTGCTGGAGATGGTTCGGCATGTGAGTGTGAACAGACTCCTCGCTTTCTTTGCTTCCTTCATTCCTCTGCTCTTGCCTGTCTGATTTAATCATATAAAGTTGCCTGCTTCCAACTAGGTGAATGTTTCTTCTCTGTGATAAGTGGGCTATATTAATCCTTTAGAATGTATTCAATTTGCTTTTTATAATACCCACCTCCAGAATTTGTTCCTAGTTTTAATACTTTCTTCTTTGTTATTACTTTTATTACTTTGTGCATTTATCACCAGCCTGATTTCATTTATTACTACTCTGTCTTAGAGAACTGAACTTTTAAAAGCTAGTTCTTTTGGAATTGTTTTTTAAAAAATTAGTAGGGATGAGGTGGCCAAGTGGTTAAGATGATGGACTGATAAAAAAATAAATAGCTACTTATCCTTGTCTTCACTGAGTAGTTTCAGGCAGAAAGAATTCTGTCAATCAGCCTACTTAAAGATTCTGTGGAACCAAGAAATTTGCTTTGGAGGCTTCAGCTACTCCAGATGTGTGTGCATTATTTCCCTTTATTACATTTTGGTAACTCCCAAGCTTTCTCAATTGTAATTAAAGCTGTGTGGACATCTATAATCAAGTCATTTTTACATAATTTTGGGATTTTTATTAATGATTATTAGAAAATATCATACTGTCTATCTTTTCAAAAGTTGAACAAGACCTTGAGATACATCATTTATTCATTGATTACACAAATGAGTATTTGTGTAATTTATTCATTTGTATAATTAATAAATAATCTATCAAAAATAAATTATCAGATTATCAGAAAAAATACAACCCCATTTTGACACTGTGCGTAACACACATTTGTGTAATAACACCACAGTGTCTAAATATGTTTTAATAATCTTTTAATTCAAATTATTTAAATATTATAATTAACCATTGGAGGGGAACTACACTTCCCTGCTGATCAAAAGTTTATCTTTCACAGGAACATTTGTCAAAAATACAACTAACTATAAATTTCATTGTGTTCTTAGTATTGTAGTTTTCTAATTATACTATTTTTTTATTTAACTCTAAACTCTTTTAAATGACTAGCACAGCTGTAATTCTTACAAGAATCTGAACACACACACACACACACACACACACACACACACACACACACACACACACACACAACACCACAACACACATTTTGAAAATTGCAGAAAGTCACACTCTGGTAGACTTATGGTTTTACAACTCTCTGTAAACGAAGTGACAATTTGCTGAGACTGATCTGAGACACATCTGCTCTTTTGCAGATTCTCAACAATTTCAGCATTGGCTTGGGTCCTCCAGACTGATGCACTGTTGTACTTTCTAAGCAACCTCTCCTCTGATTGCTCCATGTCTCTCTGATTTATCATTTGTAATTGAAACTTGCTAGAAGAATTTTATTTTTTTCAGATATTTTTATTTGAATTAGAAACAAGATTGTTTTACATGACAATCCCAGTTCCGTTCTTCCTCCTGTCCTCCCCTACCACTTCCCCCAACTAAAACCCTACCTATCACAGATCCTTTCTGCTCCCCCTGGATTGTGAGGCCTCGTTAGAAGAATTTTAAACTTAATTTATTTGTATTCTTTTTAAGACTACAGCTTTTCAAAGAAAATTGTGTGAAATTAAGTCATTTTTTGGACTACTAAAGCAAATTACATAGTGGTCCATATATGAATTGTGGACTGCATAATAGTTTCTGGTATTTGCTCCAGCTTCATGTAAGCATGCTTGAGTTAGTTGGTAGAGGCATAACTAGACTTGACCATGCAGATGTGTTACTTGGGATCCTTGCTGAATACTGACTCTAGATAAAGATGTTTACGGTTGTTTGACAAGGCTGCACATCTAAGAAGATCCAAGATTTCACCTCCACTGCACACTTCATACCTCATTTTGAGTAGCAGAAGCTGAGGCCATGAAAACATGCCATTTAATGTTTACTAATAGCATCTGAAGATCAAGCTGTTTCAGGGGGCATTTCGACTGTGGATTAGGTCTATTCTATTTCTCTGCTGCTTTCTCTGTGCAAATGTATGTGCTGAATTTAATTTACAATGGTGTAAGTGGTTTAATTTAATGTCTTTACAGTTTTGTGGTAATGCTAATGGTAGGTGTGCTTGAATCTTTGTATGCCAGTATATCCTGTGTATGCTGGTGTATGCTTCTTGGAAGGATGTCACAGGTATCAAATGAATCCATTTTCATAGAGTCTTGTAAAAATCTTTTTTTTTTTCTGACTTGCAGTACCCACATATTTTTAAGTCAAAATTGTAAATTCAATAATGGGAAAGAACTCATAGTCCTTGATATCAGGTGTTCCCGTCAGATCTGAATCTGTCTGGAAAAAGTGGGGTATTTGGTATACTTTTATATAATTGATAATTATTTAGTGATTTGGCAATTAAAGGGTTTTTAAAAGTAATAAAATGAAAATTGTATCTAAAAGTGTGCCACTCCATAATTTTCATTTAACATTGCTCCATTCTAAACATTATTTTTGCCATAATCATCTGCAATAGATCAAGGGGAAGTGTGGAAGGAGAAGGGACTTAAAGGACTACTGCTGTTTAAATTTAGACGTACATTTAGTTGAAATCATTACTGAGGCAAGTGTAGAGTCGTATGGGGCCATAAGAAGTAAGATAGAGAGATCTGCTTATTCCATGGAGATAAAGCCCCCAAACAGAATAGAATTACTTTCCGAAGGCTGCCAGAAGAAGGGAGACAGCTACTACCACTTTTCTGTGTTTGTCAAAGATTAAAAGGCAGGCTGGGGTGGGGTGGGAATGTAAGTGTTAAAAAAAGAAAGAAAAAAAGAAAATGGTCTCAGGTGTGGCCTGACTGAAGGCTGTAGGTGGGTAGAAACTGGGAGTAGGTTATTTAGAGACAGTACTGGGGAAGTGTGTGTTTGGGGGACACACTTGGTTTTTTCTAGTTGGTGTGAGTTGAAAGAAGGAAAACAAGGAAATGAAACCCAGGCCTTATTGATGTAAGGCTGAGCATTCTGAGAGGACTGCTCCAGAGACTAAGTGTCAGGGTTCTATCTTCATGTGCCATTGTCTTTATACATGCAGGCAGTCAACAGTTCATACAGTGTCTACTCATTACACACACTCATGCATGTGTGAGCACACACCCTCACACAAACTCTCACATACACTTACACATCACACACTTTCGAGGTACACACACACACACACACAACTATGGCATAAAATCGCAACCAGGATAATGATCACAATCTTGCTGACTCGTGTTCCCTCAGTTGTGTATGAATGTGTGTTAGGTATACCAAACACACACTAGGACTTTGTAGAGCTACTACACTACCATTGAGTCAGAAAACACACCAAATAGAGCAGCCTTCTCACTGCATGTTCTCTGGCTCTTCTTTCATAATGTCACCTACTCTGCCCCTCCCTCATCCCATCTCCAAATTTTGGCAGCTACCTACCAATTGGCGCTCCATCTGTAAAATTCTATAGTTTTAAAAATGTTACATAAATGGAATTACACAGTATGTGGTCTCCTTGAGATTTGCTTTTTTGTTTTAGCAACAACAAATTATCCCAATCTCTTAGAAAGTCTTTGCATTTTAATTACCTAAGTAATACACGAATGAGCTCCCCATGTGCAGCATTAAAACAGTATAAGTGAATTTAAAGATCCCATTGTTAACACACTTTCAAACTAAAGTTCATTTCTGAAGGTAATTAAATGTTGATCTATCCCTGTTTATTTAAAATAATTAACTATTTATTTTCATACTTTTGCTGTGGTAAATCTTCAGCGAGCATTTTCTCATACCTGTCTTCTTGTTTACATGTGTTCATTTCTTCTCTGTTCTTGATAACCTAAATGTGGGACTGTAGGTAATAGAACTGTACATTTACACGTTAAGTTTGAGGAGACATTATCCAAAGATTTTTCTATGTGTTTGTGCCAGTTTGTACACTTAATAGTAGTAGCCAAAGTATAACTTCTTTCTTGTCTCTAATGCAGATCAGATTTGAGATTTTTTTCATCTAATCTCATACGAGTATCATCTTATTTCTATTCGAATTTGCATTACTTTGGTTATTAAATTCAAAGATATACATACTGAAATTATTTCCACTCCTTGTAATTTCTGTTGTATTGCAATGCATCATGGTTTTCTAGTTTGTTAGTTGTTGCTTTTCTTATTTTTATTCTAGATTGAAGAAGAATCAAAACTTTCTACGACTTTGATAATTTAAATTTTGATATTCAGTTTATTACTTAAATCATTTTGTTTTGAAAAAAAGTCTTCCCATCATTCATTTTAATCTCTATTTTCAAGGTTAGATGATATCTTAATATTATGGCCTTAGGGCAGATTTCACCACGTTCCTATACTGATTCAGGCCTTTTCTCAGCTTGACTGTCTTCATGACCTTATAAGTTCACTGTCGTGTGTTGTTTTTGGCCACTACTAAAAGGAAAATACTGATTGTTTAGAATATCAGAACAGTGGATCCATCATGCAGTGTCACTTAAGACCATGTGGACAATTCCACCTTCAAGAAAGCCTGGGATTCTGAAGGTACATGTGACCCTCAAGACAAAATGTTAGAAAGCACATATATACAAATAATAATTTCCACACAGAGGCCATCTCCACATATTAATACAAACAACAATTCATCCTAAGACAGGTTAATCCAGCCACATTTGGTCATTCCAGGTACATCTGATATTAGGCTATTAACTAGTCTCTTATCATCATACACTAAAATCATGCAATATAATATAGTTTATTCTGTTTTCTCTCTGTTATATTTGCAATTCTTTAAAAATTATATCTTTATTTTTATTAGATGAATGCTTTGCCTGCATGTATGTCTGTTTACCATGTGTATACCTGGTCCCTGTGGAGGCCAGAAGAAGGCATCAGATCCCCTGCTACAGGAGTTACAGGCAATGTGAGCCACTTTATGGGTGCTGGGAATCAAACCCAGGTCCTCTGCAAGAGCAGCCTGTGCTCTTCACTACAACAATCCCTCCAGCCCCTATACTTGTAATGCTTATGGAAGTATTTTAAGGTGTAAATGACTGCCACTAAAAATAAACAATAAAAGTTGTTATAACATTTTTTGAGAAAAGTTCTCCAACCCTTTCTATATTCAGTATTTGTGTATGCATTTGTAATTATAGCAGTATTGTGGCCTTGCAGTACCATGTCAATCCTAACAGAGTCAAAAGCTACCTTGACATGTGTACCCCAGCACTCTTGCAAGCACAACAGAAGCAAACCTGAGGCAGCAAGATCATCAATTCAAGGCCAGCCTGGACTACATAGCAGTTTCTAAGCTGTACCAAAACTCTAAAAAGAAATGTGGTAAAATGTACACATTGGAATTGATTAAAAAAGAGAAAATCGCTTAACTAAATTTTGATTCCTTTACTTCCCATATTCAGCCAGTTGCCAAGTCCTTTTAATCAATTTTCTAATTTCTAAAATCATCCCCCTTCATTTCCTTGCTATTATAGTTATGTCTTTCATACTTCATTTCCTCCTTACTAGATCTCTTCTCTGCCCTGCCCCCTCAGTACTGGGAAGTGAAGCCAGAGCATTTCATATTCTAGGCAAACACCCTACCACTGAACTACATCCTATACCTATATCTTCAAATTGGTTTATATTTTCATATTCTCATTTCCATTCTTGCCATCCTACTTGTTTTTCCTTCTACCTTTTTCTAGGTCTTGTCTCAAAGCAGGTATCAAGACCAAGGCTCTTCTTCTGTTAGGGTATTTGGGAATTGCTTTGAAGGAGCAGAAATGAGTAGCTGAGAAAAGTGGAACATTCAGGATATGTTATCAAACTGGGTTCCCTCAGTAGCTCACTATAATAAACTTCAAAATTGCACGGGGATAGGACAGCAAAAGGGAACATTTCCCCTGTAGCTTCAGTCTACACTGCTCTGGAGTTTCTCAACAGGTGTTTGCTTCCAGAGAGAATTTGGCAGATACTCATATAGAGTTGCAGCTGAGGAGTTTTCAGAGACCAACAGAATAGGGCTGGCTTCACAGGTTTGTTGAACTACTCAAGAGGGCACAGGGCTTGAAGGTTGTAATGCTTGGTTTAACTTTGCATTCTCAGTGCTTTGAGATCTATAATTATTTATGAACAAGACATCTTTTATTTTTATTTCTACTAGGCTGTAAATTATACAGAATGTTTTGGCACAGGACACAGGGGTCTTGAGATGTAGGGTTTTCAGGGCAAATCTGAAGGCAACTGGCTCTCACAATAAAAGCTGTGGTAAAAAGGTAAGTCAAGAAAATATGAAATAGGGCCCAAGAGTTCTACAGCACAAGTCCCATGTATTGTATGTACGTGTGTGTCTATTCTACCCACGACAATATTAAGCAATGATGACCCAGAGAAGACTAATGACATTCTTCCTAGTAGAAAACACATTTTTTCAACTGTATTTAGAGTTTGTGAGCAAGGGACCTTTCTGCTTGCAGATGTCCTTCTGGGTTACTCTGGAGGCTATGATATAGGTGTGGCATGCTTGTCACTTGGAATAAATGTGAGCATGAGGTCACAGGGTTTCTGAATAAGCCAGTCTCTTACTTCCTCAGGTTCATTCTCAATGTTGGCTGTGAAGCCTTCTCACCAGTGTGGGGAAGTACAGATGGGGACTATTGTTCAAATTCCTAGCTTTGGTGAAGGAAGAGTAGGGAATCAAAAATAGTGGTTTAAACTACGTTTGCCCCTAACATTGTATCCCTATGTCTCATGAACTACTGTATGGGATCTAAGGGACAGTGTAAGTGAGGTCTTTGAGTGCATGATTCCACTCAAATGTGCTGTGCCTCCACTCTGTAACCTTTATCAGGGAGACACTTCTGAAACCACTTAAATGACCATGAGCTCTGAGTGTTTTAATTGGCTCTGAGGTAAGTTTTTATTATTCGATACTGCAGGCAATACTAGAAAGCACGGAGGGAACAGCTTAGCTGCTTCTTATATTTAAGCTACAGTTTGTTTCACAGATTAAGTCGGTATCAAATACTATCTGCATTGTAGTCAGGACCACTGTGCCTGGATTCAGAGCTGTGACAGAGAAAGCAGATCCTTGGCTCAGCAGGAAGCCGAGCGTGAATATGAACCCAGTAAGCGTTTTGCTTAGGGAGCTGCTGGTGTTATTTAGGGGTATTAGTAATTGTCATTTATGATTTGCTGTCTCCCTACTTTTTTTTCTTTAATGTGCAACTCTAAAGGCATGGGAGCACAAATAAGGAAAAGCAGATGCCAAAACTCCCTTGTCAAAGGATAAAACTTGTTTTTATTAGACTGAGAAGATAACCCCTGGTAAAGATCTCCGTTTGAGTCTTCCCTGGCTTATGTGGACTTAGCAGAAGTAATTCACTGTGAGGAGCAAGTTGCAAGGCTGGGCATGATTCGGTGCCTGTTAAGAAGTCCAAGCCAAGTCTTAGGGCATTGGGGTTATTTGTAGCTACTTTTCAAGTGAAAGTCGCACCGAGTCACAAGGATTTGAGGCTCTTAGTATTTTTGTGCTACAGCTTTTCAAGAGGCAAACAGTCACACTCCAGTGAACACTGAAGTTCTCTGTGTCACTGTAGTTTAATGTGTGAGCATCTTGAAAACAGAGGACAAACCATCATTGAAAACCAAAGCTTGTTTCGTCATCGTCAGCTGTGCTCAGCTGCTGTGAAGATGCATCGTCTTTGAAAATCCAGAGCTTCAAATTGAAATGTTTAAAATGAAAAAAAAAAAGAAAGATCAAGCGATTGACAGCTCTCGTTTTCACAGTTGGTGTGCGAATGTGCCCATTTTTTATTGAAAATGAGGACCGTGCTTGTTGGGGCTCTGCTAGCAGCCGTGGCGTGGTTCCCAGACCTGCTGCCAGGTGGCGCTGTGCGGCAGTGGGTGCCGTCCTGGGCAAGGTATAAAATGTGGGCTACCAGCCTGACATTTTATTGTTATTTCTGACCCAGTCACTGATTCTGCTGGAAGTGTAAACATCAGCTCATTTCTTAAGAATCTCTGAATCTTCTCTCCATAAGGGTAGTTAACTAAGTGTTAACCTTCACTTTTGATGAGAAGTGCTATTGCCTTTCATTATAACTTGTGCTTATGTTCTTATATTCCGTCTTGAGTATAAAGTGATATCAAAATTAAACCTTTTTTGCCAGTTGATAATTTTTTTTATTTTACATTGGAAGAGTCAGCCCAAAAGGATTTAAAGGCAGTGGATAGACACAATACAGTATAGCTTAACATGTGTAAGCATAGACTTAGGATACCAGTTTTTACTTTTTATCTGTCCCCTGCCCCAAATATAGTAATAGTTATTTTTAAAGCAGTCAACTTTCTTCTTTTTCCAGCTTGATTATAATATAACTTGGTGTTTGTAATAATCTTTCACAAAACTTAGGAAAAGAGTTGACAATTGCACCATGCTTACCTGATTTCCTTATATTGCTACAATAATTTTTTGCATATATCATTTAATAATAATTGTTAATTTTGCCCCTCTTCCTGGAAGTTTCCTCTATAAACCAAACCTTTTTAACCTGTTACTCAAGATTCAGCTATGACTTGACCTATCTGTTAGCCACTGTAGGGTAGGACCAATCCTGACTTCAAAATAACTCTCAGATTAATCTTCACATAGGATGTTTTCTAACTGAACACAGGTGACATATATCATATCCCAAATTATTTTAAATATTTGCTTTCTATTGCCATTGCAACTTTAAATCTTCCAAAATGTTTAGATGTATAAGGAAGATGAGTCTTTGCATGTGAAACACCTGTAGGAGATGTGTCAATGTTGTTGCTTTGGAGTTTTAAGCAACAGTATTTAAAAGAAGTTAGAAGTTTTGCAATCTTCATAAAATAGGGCAGTTTTGACTCAGTTACCAACCTTCTTATATCTTCATGAAGGAGTCATCTAGGCCCTAGGTTAACAAGATAGCTGAACTTAAGACTGTGTCTTGATAATATTCCAACCTAAAGAGATCCATGGTTTACACAGGAAACTGCCAGGGAGAGGACCCACATTTCACAACAGTTATTATATTTTCTATGCAGAATTTGTTATGGCAATATTCGAAAATCAGATCAGGATGAGTGAGGTTGTGAACTTTTTTTTTCAGGTTTTGTAATATCTGTACTGAATGTCAATCAATAAGAACACTTTTCCAAGAGTTAGTGAATATGGCACAAATGGAATCAAGAGGTGTGGTTGCAATCGTTTACGGTTTGTAGGAGGTAGAAAGTCTTCATTCGAAAGGACTCACAGGAGTAAAGGAAGCTTATTTCAGAGCTGATCCCTGCCCAGGGAGGATTTGAAAGTTAGAAGTTAGAAGTTACAACCTTCGCCTTTTTTCCTTTCATGGCAATTAGACTATGCTCTTCTGACTAGAACAAATCACTTTGTGGGATTCATCACCATTGTTATTATTATTGGGTTTGTTTTGGAGACAGAATTTTTCTGCTTAGCCCTGGATGTCTTGTCACTCACTCTGTAGACCAGGCTGGTTTCTAACTCAGAGATCGGCCTGCCTCCACCTTCAGAGTGCTGGAATTAAAGGTGTGCACCGCCACCTTGGATTCTGTTGGCTAGGTATTCTGTTTTCAAGTGTGTAGTGAATGACTGTGTGAAGCTGGGGTGATGCTTAGATTTTGCTAATAGGAACTACTGTTAACTTTCCCTAAATTGCTTCTATTTTCATTGGAAGTCAGACAAAAGAAACTGAAAATACAAACCACCGAGAGAGGAAACAGCTTGGGAATTGATCAGGCAAATGTACTATTTTTGTTGTTGTTATTGTTAGCAAGTGGTCTAACACTTTTCTTTAATCCCCAACCCCTAAACAAACATTTTAAATTGCAGGTAAATAGGAACTGAGTGGTACTCCAGGGTCCTTCATGTAATAGCGGATAATTATATCTTATCATTCTAAAATATAAACTTCGCTGGACAAAATACATGCTAACTGGCTTTATAATTTTAGAAAATGTATAAGTTCAATTTTAAAGGGATATGACAGATGTGTAAAGGAACTGCCATACTTGGCTCGAGGCAGAATGTTTATTATTACAAAAATGACCAAGAACATTTCAATGAAATCAGTGTTCGGTTAGGTTAAGTTTATCCCACAATTCATCACAGTGGGACAAAAGTAGAAATAATAGCATGTTGTGATAGAGCCTAGATTGTGAATTTGCAGACTGCTTGTTGAGAGTGTTCAGATACCATGAGCAATAGCAAGTGGCCTCTCTAGGCCGTGATTCCCTAACAAAGCACTTGGGGGCACCTTGCTGATGGGACACCATAATGGACTGCAGTATGGTTGAGTCCCAACAGTTTTTACATTATTGCCTGCCTTACTTCATTGCTGAAGCATACCCCTGTGTATTCCACAAAGCTCAGATGTGGAACTTGACTGTAATGATTTTTTTAAGTTTATTTCATAATCGGCGATGCAATGCTTCATATTCTTGTCCACAAATAGGAAAGGTCTTCTCGCTTCCACGTGCAACCAATCCTATACACCATTAAAATCATGCAATTTATTTTGTGAAATATAAAAACCGACCAGAATGATAGAGAAACCCAAGAGTGTAGATTTCCTTTTTATTAGTACTGCCTTTTCCTTTCATCTCATACAGCACCCAATTTAGGGCAAAGACAAAACGAAAGTGTATCTTGAATATGCATCACAGGTTCCAAAAATGAAAAGAAATTGGATTTGGATAGCACTTACTAAATAGACAGATATGATACATGGTAAGAAGGTACACTGTCTGCCCTGTGATAGATTAAACTACTTTGTAGGAAAATTACTGTGAGCTAGTCACCACCACCACTGTGGCTAAATCTTTAATAAAATTCTCTTCCATATTCAGGAGTGAGGTATGAAGTACACAGTAAGCAAAGTGAAGTGGAGTGCCATTTATCAAACACCAGCCAGGTCTGTAATCCACTATATCCTTTCCTCGTACTCTATTTGTCTTTATTGTTACAAGAAGGGATATTTACCCAGAGCAGTGGGCATGGAGCTGTGATAAACCTCTGCTTTCTCCTCTTTCCCCTGTCTTATTCCTGTTGTCAGTCTTAGTGTAATTTGTTTCATTTTAGGTAGTCCCTTCATTGTTTAGCATTCTTTTCTGTCTTCCTGTCCTCTGCCTTACTCAAAAATAAGCATTTATGTTATGAGAAATGACACTACAGAGTGGGATGTCTGGGGAATGCTAACGTCTACCATGGAGCACTGCCCAGGATGCATTTGGTGAGGACTTAGAATTCCTCTTGACAAGATAGTGATGTAAAAATGTTGCAGCTAGCCCCTGGGTGGCAGTGTACAGCAAGTCCTGATGCCAACAAAAGCATTTTAAGTGTCAAGGCATATGTGCATTGTGTATGTGAGTTATTATATGTGTGTGCACAGGAGCTCATGTACACATGTATAATGTTTATGCAATATGTATATAATAAATACATGCATGTGTTATGATGTGTACATGTATGCATCACTGACATATATTATATATATATATATATATATATATATATATATAGAGAGAGAGAGAGAGAGAGAGAGAGACAGACAGACAGACAGACAGACAGACAGACAGAGAGAAAGAGTATATGTTCTAAGTAAGCACTGTGTAATTTTACAGATGCTTTCAACCTAAAGGAACTAATGGACTTTGGGAGCCCATTCTCCATAGAGGGATACTCTCTCAGCCTAGACACACAGGGGAGGGCCTAGGCCCTGCTCCAAATGATATGACAGACTTTGAAGATCCCCCATGAAAGGTTTCACCCTCCCTGGGGAGCAGAAAGGGGATGGGATATGGTGCTAGTGGGGGGCAGGGGATGAGGGGAGGGAGAGGGAACTGGGATTGACATGTAAAACAAGTTTGTTTCTAATTTAAATAACAAAGTAGAAAAAAGAAACCTTTATCTCTGACTGCTACTATCTCTCTTATTCATCTCTGATTTCTAAAGTCAAACTATGACAATATTAACAAAAGTACCTAGTGCTTTAACCTCTGACACTAAAAGGTTCTTGATACTCTGTTTAAGTAATGTCTGAGGTCTTACTGAAGCCATGCAAACCCTGGAGCAAATGCATCAGAAGGGTTTGAAGCAGTGTGAATGGAGGTGAGGGTGTTTTGTGCATACTACCAGTTTAGGTAGTAACCTTGGGGCTGAATTACATTTAGTACCATTCTAACCCCTTTTATTGTTTCAATAGCATTTTTATGGCAAAGTACTTCTAGTTAGGGCCCCTTTGCACTTGAGTGGCAGAGAGCAATCACGGAGATCTATAAGGCAACAATGGTAATTATAGCTACATTTATAAACGCAGATGAAATTGAAATGAGCAGTCTTGGCAGTCTGACAGTAGGTCTCCCTGAGCCTTGAACAGAGGCAGGCATGATTCTTGTGGGAGAGATGCTCTAGTTATGTGCTTTCTGTTTCCCTGTGTCACTGTTTCTTCTTTTCAGCTGTCATGGCAACATTATTAAACATAAACACTCTGTTCAGATTCATTATTATAAATTTGTCACATTAAGATTCAATTAGCTGACGTTTGAAGAAGATATTCAACTCAGAAATTCCTAAATATCTGTGGTCATTTCTTCTTATCTAGCATTGCATCAATTCTGCCTTTTGAATTTGGACAAATATTTTTTTTTCTGTGAAGGAAGGGGTAGAAAAGGAGTAGATAATGTCTATGAAATTCATAATTCAAGAGAAAGTGGTTGTTCTGTCTGCCTTGTGATGGAAGTTTCCATATACTTTATCATTTCATGAGTTTTCTTTATTTACAGTGTTCCACAAGTGGAAACGAAACTTCCTGGTTCAGTTTGATTTCTTGAAAAACTAAGAACTATTTTGTAGCATTAGTATATTGGGTATCACATAATAACAAGATTGATACTGTGCAGTTGTGTCTGTGAACACTGAACTAAAATTATACAATATGGGCTAAAAAAGTATCTTTTCTCCGCAAGGCATTTCCAAGTCCTCTTAAAACCAGCTATGCAGTGCCTAAGTCTGTATTTTGTCTTTCCTTATACTTTCTGTTCTTCAGGGAAGTATCATAAAATTAAAAATAATATTGGTGCATGTCCTGTCTTGCTTTCAAAAGAGAATTAAGGTAACTTAAAAAATATGTGAAATAAACATAAAAGTGAGTAAGGGTGATGGTGTGTGATGACATGGTGGGCCCTGAATCAAATCTAGGCTTCCTTTGGAAGCCCTTTGTGGTGGTAAGATGTGAGTTGCAGGTCTAGTTCCCCCTATTCTAGTAGTCAAAACAAGGAGGGAAACAATTCAGTATACATTGTGACAACAGCCAACTTCCTTAGGAGATGGCAACTAGTTCTGATACTGGTACCCTGACTCATGGGAAACTTATTACAGTATCAGAGGGGGCCCTGCATAGAAAAAGGGAGTTGGTTCCTTACATTGATAGACACACCCATTACTGTAGTAAAAAGAGTTATAGATTATGTAACATCTTGTTAAATAAAATATCAATGAAAGCAAGTTGTTGGCTACTCATGTGTTCCCCATTGTTCCTGCATGTCTAGTATTACAATAGGTGGAAACATTTGTGGAAGCCCCTGACCCCATGAAATTTACCATCTTTCTTTGAAAATCAACAGTCTTGGCCATCCAGATTGGCATTTTCCCAGTGGTGGCATGGCCCTCAGACACCAACATGGATACAGTTGTGGCTCAATTATAAATTTCTAATCTCTTGAAACACATATTTTCTTGAAGCTTTATTTTGAATTATAACCCTCATGCTAAACTATCCCCTTCTATTTTTTCATACATTCTATCAATAGTGAGTATTAAAAGCATCTTTCATTAAAAGAGTTGTTTTGAAGGAATAAAAAAATGTATGCATCCTATTGGAAAAATAGTTATTTTAGCATATAAAGGAATTTATTAAAAACTAATTTTTTCTGTTGGATCAACTTGCATAAATTTTGCTAATAATACTGAACATGATTTCACTTTAAAATATGGACACTCAACATTGCAAGCAAGCTATATTTCTGATTTTATATATCTGTCATAAAGGCCTTAATTCTGCCATTAAATTATTTTTCCTCCTATGTAGATGTATTTTTTCAAATGGTTTCATAGTTCCTGCTCTGCAACTATTTTTGAAAACAGTGGGGAGAAAGAAGGTAAAATGACTGTAAAAAGATTACAAAAATCCAATATTGCTAACAAAAAATCTTTCCAGAAAATTCCAGACTCATAATAAGCTGGAAAGAACATCTTGTCATTGGTAGAGATATTTTAGATGGTCAAGTTACACAATTTACAATGATGTATACGACTGGTGTGATTTTCTTTACTGGCTTGTGAGAGATCTGCCAAACCTTAAAAAAGTAATTACCAACTCCATATATATGGAGTTGGTAATGTTTCCACCTATTGTAATACTAGACATGAAGGAACAATAGGGAACACATGAGTAGCCAATATGGAATATATATATATATATATATATAATATATATATATTATATATATATACATATATATACATATATATATATATATATATTCTTTGAGTATTTCATAAATTTTTGTTCTGATCACCCCCCCCCCCCGATCCACCCGCATTTCCTACCTGCCTAACTTACTGTCCTAATTTAAGGAAGAGTCTACCAAATTCAATTTGTGCTGTCCATATATTCTTGGATATGTAGCCATCCCCTTGAGTGTGATTAGCCCATCAGGGGGCTACATCCTTAAAGAAAACTGCTTCTTCTCCCAGGAAACTCCTTATCCCAGGAAATATCAAGTGCCAATAGCACCTTAGCCAGGGCCGAAAATTCATACCCACCTCCGTTCTCCATACTGGGGTTTTATCAGACTTTAGCTAGAGTAGGTCTTGGGAATGCTGTCAGAACTTCACTGAGTTCATATATGCACCTTCCCTGCTATGCCCAGAAAACAGTTTCCGTGTAATCACTACCTCTGGCTTGAGAGGAAGGGTTTGATATACATGTCCCATTTAGGAATGAACACCCTTTAGTGTCTTATTCAATGCAAATTGACTAGTCATGGGTCTCTACATTAGTTGCTATCTGCTACAAAAAGAGCATATCTGAAGAGAGTTTAGCTATATGCTAATCTATGGGTATAACAAACAATAAGTCAGTAGGAGTCAGTTTTATACTACATCCATTTAGCAGAATAATAGTAATGGGCTCTCTTCTAGTGCCTATCACTAATCTTGCCACAGGTTCTTGACCCTGATCATGATGCCAAGTGCTGTTTTTATCTTGTATAGAAGACCTTAAATTTGATTTAGAAAATATGGTCAGTTACCCCATGACATTCATGTCACTATTGCACCAGGGGGAATGTGCTGCAAAGTCAGTCATTTTTATAGCTCAATGGGTTTGCATCTGGGTCAGATAGATAATTATGTTCCTCTTGTGGTGTTTATTGTGCATAGTTTATTCCAGCTCTAGGAAAGCTATCCAGTATGGATAAGGTACAGATAAGTTCAACTTGATTTTTCCATGTTCTATGACTCAAGTATGTGGCATCTTCAGTAAAAGGATCTTAAAGAGAAGAGTTAAACTGAGTTTGAAATCCTGGGTTAGGCAGAAAATTTCTCTTGATATAATAGCAAAGCCTGAATTTCACATTACAAAAGTAATAAATTTGTTTTTTTTTTAAATTGGAACTTTTTTTTTAAAGAAGCAATCCAAAGAATAGGATAAACCATTTAAAAATATATTTGAATAAGGATCCATATGCAGAATATATAAGGACCATTTAAAACTGCAATAAGACAAAGAACTACAGGTCCTGGCAACAATATGATAAAGCCCCAAAGCAATAACCTGGTAGAAAATACCACACAATAATTGGTTCCATTCATAAACCATTCTAGAAAAGACAATATTTTAATGATAGAAAGTATCTCAATGTATATCACACACAGCCCAGTGTGGAGAAATTAATTGATCATGAACGTCATTAGAACTTTGGAGTGTTAGAAATATTCCAATTCATGATTTTGGTGATCTTTTCATGTGCATAAAGGTTTTCAAGGCTCATAAAAGTGTTCATGTAACATTGAAGAGGTTTTTTTTATATATAAATTTCATTAAAATGAGAAATGCTAATATACCTTTCAAGAAATGCTACCTGTGTAAGAAATGATTTATGATTACTATTCAAGTAATTAAAGCTATTATAAGTTGACATATTTAAAATATGTCATTTAAATTCTTTGGTCCTATTATTTATGTTTATGAAAACTTAATATTGACAATATAGTCTTGCCAGAAGTCACACTGTTTGGGGACAAACATTCACACACACACACACACACACACACACACACACTCATTTTATCTATCTATCTATCTGTCTGTCTGTCTGTATCTATCTATCTATCTATCTATCTATCTATCTATCTATCTATCTACTTAATACCAAATATACATATACACACTCATTTAACACGTCTGTTTGTAAGTTTGGTACATGCATGTGAATGTATGGATATCTGTATCTGTACAGGCAAAAAAGGGCAGGGCAGGATAGCGGGTGGCTTCCTCTATTGCTCTCTACCTTAGTGCCTTGTAATGGGGTTTCTCCATCTGCCTATGAGATGAGTTTTGAAAATTATTTTTATTTAAAGAATGTGGGGACTATGAGGAATTACTCATACATGATGTAAGTAATGCGAGTAAAATAAGAATTAAATCGATGAAGCAGTCAATGTAAGACTTCAATAACCCATGACAATGAAAAGATAAAATAACATTTCTTTGAAATTACAAAGTAAAATTAGAAACAAAGGCATTTTAAAGAATATCGATAGACTTACACGTAATGAAAATGGTGTGATTAACAGCTGTGATTCAGCCAAATATTAGGTGGAGTTCAGGTACCCTGCAGAAGAGGAGGAGGAGGAGGAGGAGGAGGAGGAGGAGGAGGAGGAGGAGGAGGAGGAGGAGAAGGAGGAGGAGGAGGGGGAGGAAGAGGAAGAGAAAGGAGTGTAGGAGACAGAGGGTCAAGGACACCATGGGAAGGCTCACAGAAACTGAACCAACAGCCAGGAAGCCTGCTTGAGACTGACCTAGGCACTCTGCATATATGCTACAGTTGTGTGGCTTGGTCCTCTTATGGAACTCCTTACAATGGGAACAAGGGCTGTCTCCAACTCTTTTATTAGATTCTCACACTGGGTCGCCTTGCCCAGTCTTAATACATGGGGAGGGGCTTAGTTTTACTGCAACTTGATATGCCATGTTTTATTGATACTCATGAGACCTGCCCTTTTCTGGATGGAAACAGGAGTGGATCTGGTGGGGGGGGAGGGAGGAGGGCATAAGGAAGAGGGACTGGGAGGGGAGGAAGGTGGGGAAGGCTGTGGCCTGGATGTAAAATAAATAGAATTAAAAAGAAAAAATAAAACATCTGTGGTTACTCCATGTATGGAAAGGAAATCTGACAGAAAAGGAATGTTTTTGGAGGCCAGGGTCAGGATTTTTTATAGGACTGAGAATGGGAGGGGAGCCACCAGCCTGGATCTTATTTAGCCTTTTGGCTTATCACTTTGTAGTCAGGCAGAAGTACAGTAAGTTCTCTGTCCTTGGGGGACACTAGACCAATGATGGCTTTTCTATGACCAGGTCCCTCAGCAGAACTAAAATTGGCCGGGTAGCCTCTCTCTAGTTACGGAGGTAGGGAAACAGCAGTGAGTTCAGCAGCTGCACTCCACTTGTCTTGTGAAGTCAGAAGTTGACTAGCCTTGTGTGGAAAAATCAATAAAGCATTTATAACCCTTCATGAAAGGAAAGATTTTTGAAAGGGGAATATGTTGGTTACATGGCGAGATGACCCTGTGTGAAGGTGTGAAGGGTTAGAGTAACCGGATTAAGCAGTAGTGACTACAGGGAACACATGCCAGTATTTTTGATTTATGTTAGTGTTCCTGTAGTGAACGTCATCCGGAGAATAGTGGTGCTTTTCAAACCCCACTGATGAAGGTCTGCACACATGGCCATTGGTACAAAGCTGTTGAAGTGCACTGCATTGAAAGGTACTTCTGTGAGTAAGTGATGAGTCCTACCCCCCCCCCCCAAGGGGAGATGCTGGTTCTAGTTCATACAAGTTGAATAGGTGATATTTTGGTTTAAACTCTTGGCTCATAAAAGATGGCTATTTATTTTTTTCTTTTTTCAATTTCTGTACAGGCACATTTGCTGTTGTCTAAGTTCTAGAATTGAATGCTCAGGTCCCCTCTCTTCCTCTTTACTGGCTTTTACTTCAGCAAAGTTGTTTAGGGTGAGTTTAGTTGTCATGATTATTTTAGATTATCATATATATGGCATAATTCATTTACTTTAATTTGAGCTAAAGTTTAACATTTTAATTGGCTTCCCTTCCAATTTGAGTACCTTGGAATTTAAGGAACATCACTTCCAGTGAAGTAAATGATTCAACAGACATGAATGTATTTTATCTTTTGTCAAGGTATTAACAGGGTTGCATGAGCATTGTGGAAGTGTGGGCCTTTATGCTTCATCTGTCTGTATATCCCCTCAAATCTTTACTGTTGTGTCCTACATGATCTCCATAGCCAAAGCTGCTTTTTAATGTATAAATTTCAAATGGGCTGTATCAGAGTCTTAAAAGACTGAAGGGATCCAATTCAATTTGATATAGAGAAAGATACCATTTGAAGTCTAAATGATCCCCAGTTGAAGAAGTTGCTTTTTGATCTATTTTCTTTTCCGGTCTTCACGAATTGGCATCTCTTTTATGCATTTTCTTGGTAACCTTAAAAAAAAATTGTTCTCTCACTGGTTCATTTGAGTTAGCCATTTTGTAATTTGAAACTAAACTTGTCTGTTAAAGGTATCCCTGCAGTAGCTTTAGCTGTTGCTGATGGTTCTTTCTATCCTGGTTCCACAACTGCCTCAACCCCAAATAAACACACAGACACTATATTAATTATAAATCTGTTGACTGGTGGCTAGGGATTCTTATTTTCTAGCTCTTTCTTAATTATTAACCCATAACTACTAATCTATGTATTTTTACATGGCCTTATCTTACCGAAGAACGCCTGATACATCCTATCCTCCTGGTCCCTCATAGTGACTGTGTCTGGTGAGCTTTCTCTGCCTACCTTTCCTGGAATCCTCCTCTCTCCTAGTCCCGCCTATCTTCCTGCTTTATTGGCCAACAGTATTTTATTCATCAATCAATAAGATAAACAGGTATACAGAAGGACAACCCCCATTATTTAGCATGAGATATATGGGAACCAAGCAACAGCTGAAGTTAGTGGTGCTTGGTCAGAAAAGCAAAGGGAAGTTGCCTCTCGGTGAAGCTCTTATGCCCCAGGCACCTTACCCCAACTGACACACTACTTAAGCACAGCAATTACTAGGTAGTCTACAAGGTAGACTTTTCTAGAAACAATAGATGGGTTAATCAGCTGGAGGTTACCAGTGAGTCAGAGCAGAGTTTACAGGGCAAAGTTCCCAGTATCGTCATCTCCTGTATCCATCTAGTTATATGGCCAAATATATTGGTTATGGATCCTTTGGCATTTATAATGAGAGAGAGGCAAAACAATAAAACAGCTGTCAATTGATTAAACCAGGCTTGTACCCAGTTTCTGTTTGTCAGAACATGGTCCAAAAATAGATAATCCCAAGAGCTTGTGAGAAAACTCCAAGAAAACAGGACAAGAGTCTTGTGATTTCAGTTTCTTCAAAAACACAGAATTGTTCTTGGAATGCATTTTTTTGGCCCCTCTCAGGTATAGTAGGTTTACTTAAGTGAGTTTACTTAAGATTATTCATTACAACTGGCTGTTGTTATTTGTTTATAGACCTTTATGGAAAACATATTTTTGCCCTGTGCAGCTTGCCTGCCACATGTAATTTTCCTTTGTGATTGTACACTTTACTCCTGTGACTCATCTTAACTCTCAGAGTATAAACTGTCTGATCCTCTGAACAAGGTTGGCTATTGCATGAGACTTTAGTTCACCTCATTTGTTGGCTCCATTTTTCCAGGTCCCACTGCCTCTAGAGTGGTAAACAGCCTTTCATTTTTTCCAGCTGTGTTTTTAAGAGTAAATATCATAGATTGATCGTGCACCATTTATTGTACAAATATTCAAAGAATGCTTCAGAATTATGCTTCCTGCTTCTCCATGTCACCTTCTTTTGTCAAAGGGTAATCTTCCATACCTTGTCATATTTTATCATTAAAAACTCCAAATTTGAAATTAGAAGTATTAAACTCTATCCAGAATCTCGGAATAGAACTCTTTTCTCAAATGAATGCTCTGACTTTATGTGTGAATGGCAGTGTTTATGCAGCTACTCTGATTACATATGGCAGAAATGAGAAATTGAATTTCATTGGTATCTGCATCTAACATGGAGGGAGGACAGTGACTCTAGTCAACGACCCTAAACTAGAGAATTTATACATGAGCTTTTTGTAATGATAACTCTTCCTTCCAGTGGCCTGAGTTCTGCTGCCACGTTAGGGCCCCAAAATAACACACAGAGTCTTATATTATTTACAACACTGCTGGCCAATGACTAGGATTTCTAATTTGCAAGCTCTGTCTTAAGTATCAACCATAGCCATTAATCTATATATTTTATAAAGACTTATCTTGTTGAGGATGCCAGTCGAATTCGTACTCTCTTGCTGGCAATCACATTTTGACCCTGTCTCTTTCCTACATTTTCTAGAATCCTCTTTCTTTACTAGTCCCACCTAACTTGCTTCCATATTGGCCAACAGTGCTTTATTTATGAACCAATAAGACAAACATACACAGAAGGACCTCCCCCATCTCCCCCATCAGCTTTTGTTTTGTTTTAACAACAGGCTTTTTTTTTTTTTTACATGCATATGTTGTATTTTGTTCAGGCTTGCCTCCATTACCCTTTTGTTTCTGCTCCTTTTGAATTCTTTTTTTTTTTGTTCTAGCTAGATACCTCATACTTTCATTTCCCTTTCTTTCCTCCCCCTCCAAACTATTCCCTCTCCTTCTTCTTTTGTGATGCAGTGAGTTTAATTAGGGTTGCTGGCAGGAGCATGAATGGGGGCTCTTTACTAGAGTTTTGTCAACTTACTAGTGGCTGTTCCACTGAGGAAAATGCCCTCTCCAAACCATTATCACCCAAAGGATGGGTGACACTTCATAACTTCCTCTGCACCACTGATGAAATGTTGATGGGGTAGTTTTGGACAGAACTTGTTTATAGAGGCATCTATAAGGTTCATGTTTGGGACGGCCAAGCCAAATCCAAAGAGTAGGGTTTCGCAGTATCCCTCCCCCATCTTCCTGCTCTTGCTTTTTTCTTCAGTGTTCTTGGGCCTTGGAGGGTTTCTGTTCTACTTAGTACTGAGAATTCAACATATACTTACTCTCAGAATTTTGAATAGTTATGGGTCTCTTCATTAAATGCTACTCACTACAAAAAGAGATTTCTTCACTAAGGATGAGAGCAGCAACTAGTGTGTATATGCAAATAAATGTACAAAAGAGTCCACAGGCTCCAGGAGGAAATCTACTACAGTGGTTTTGTTAAGTAGACATGATAACAACCAAGCTGCTATTCATACCCATTGAAGATAGAGAAAAATTGGCCTCTATACTACTGAATTTAAATACTTCCTTTTGACCAGATGTCAAATTAATAAAAATAGGAAGATATTATTGAAAAATAACATCGAGGCATTAAAATGTAGTTCAGTTAATAGAGTGTTTGCCTAGTATGAATGAAGTGCTGGGTCTGTTCTCCAGCTGGGGACACACACACACACACACACACACACACACACACACACAGACACACACACACACACACACACAAAGACAGACACACAGACACACAATACACAGACACAGACAGACACAGACACAGTTACACACACACAGACACAATACACAGATAGACACAGACAAAGTTACACACACAGAGACACAATACACAGATAGACACAGACACAGTTACACACACACACAAAAAAAAAAAAAAAAAAAAAAAAAAACCCTGAAAACACCAATAAGACAAAACCAGGCATGGCAGTGCATGCCTGTAATTCCAGCACTTCGGAAGCAGGATGGAGGGATCAGAACATAATATCTTTGTTTGACTTATGACGAATTCAAGGTTAGCTAGGGCTTCTCAAGATCCTGTTTCAAAAGAGCCAAATGAAAAGAGTCTTCTTAAATGTACAATTGAGTGATATGAGTGATAACCTTGTTCTATAATTGTAGCTTCTTCAAATCAGTGGTTTGTAGCATGCTTGCATTTTGTTGTTATGATCATAGACTCTGCATAGTTTGAAACAGTAACGCTATGCACACCTACACCTCAAGCTCAAACTGTACTATTTCAAAATCTCAGATATTGCTTAAGCTTCCTGAAAAGCCTTTGAAGAAATCTGGAGTAAGAAATCTTAAAACTTCTTAAATTCTGTAACTAGTCCCAATAGTTATTGTAAAAATGTAATGCTTTTCTATTTGAAGAAAAATTCTTTATGTATGATTTAGATTTTTCTATACTTTGGATTAGCTTTTGCAATTTTATTATTGTCATTATAGGGAATGACACACAGCTGGTCAGTATCATCTGTGTCCCACTGCTAGGAGAGGCACCTTTTAAAAAATAAACTAAACTGTGTAGATAATATGTTGTTTTGATTGTGTATTTAGTCTTGATAAGCTTCTAAAGCATTTGCTATGATTTAAACCCTTTAAATTTCAGTGTACAGAGCACAGTTTCTTTGGAACAAGTACAACATGTTAAAATAGCAATTACTCTCATAATTGCAAATAGCTGAAGCTTCCTGGATTTTTGATGCTCTTATTCTGGGTTTGATTTGCAATATGTTTTGATTGCCTTCCTTAAATTCCTTTTCATTTTCTGTAGTTACATATATTATTTTTAAAATTGTATTTCTAGTCTTAAAGGCATGAAAAGTAAAAAAAAAAAGAAAATGAAAAAAGAATGGAAGTTAATGGAATGGGAAGAATAAAAAAAGTTCTCCAGTCTCTTGAGATGCTACTTGTCTCTTCTGAACAGCTTCAAAATATTACAAAGCAACATCTTCTTCATAATTTTTGTTCATTTTATAATTGATATGTTGATGAAGCTTCCACGTGGCCTTTTTGCAAATGCAAACTAAATTATCATTAAGAGGGCTTAGCTTTCAGGGATGGAAAGGTAGCCCAGTGAGTAAGTGCACTTGCTGCACACATGTAAGGATCAGAGTTCAGATCCCAGCACTCAAGAAAAGAAGTTAGGCATGAATGTGCATGTGCCAGCCCACACCCCAGCACTCTGCAGCAAAGACAAGGCAATCACTGGGACTTGATGGCTGCCAGCCTAGCTCCAGTTTCGGTGAGAGACCCAGTCTCAAGAGTCTTAGACCTAGACCTCTGCATGTGTACAGGCAAGTGTATCCCCCATGTATATATGTATAGCACACACCACAGCTACACACATACATACAGAGGAACAACTAAAAGCTTTCATTGGAAAGCAGTGTTGTTTTTCCCAGGTTACTGTTTTACTCTCTAAAAGTTGACTGTTTTGTATTTTGTATTTCTGTGCTATGTTGTTGTTGGGATAATGATCATTTCAAGTATAATACACACTGTAAAATTTTTCCTCAGTGGTTACTGTTTTCTAAAATCCTAGGAGGTTACACAAGATACACAGTCCTAGGAACTCTCAGCTATGTTGAACCTAATCATGACCTTACATATTGATTACATGCTCTTAGCTACAATTTACTTTCTCTAAGACAGTATATTTTTAAGTCAAGGAGACTTACACTAACTTTAATCAATATATCAAAAATTGGAATGCTTAGAATGGTTTTGGGTTGTTCTTTTTTTTTGCTCATAAATTATTTCAGTGTTTTATACTCAGTTGTTGCAGTGGATAGTACAAAATCACAGTACAAACACACGTGACAAACTTAACATGACAGTATATGAAATCAATAGTGTGTGTTTTATTGTACATTGTACCAAAAATATACAATAGGGTGACTTACATAAATCATTTATTCCCAGTCATGATTGATGACCTCATAACTCACGAGTGACGGGGCAAAGCAGAGCCCCAAACGAGTTATGAAATGTCATCAATAACAAGTGGAAACAAATGATTTATCCAGTGTCACAGCCCATTTTATGTTCAGTTTATGCAACAGCAGTTAATGATAAAATACCCCAAATAGGTGCAGCTTGTATTTTATCTGTCATGTACAAATTCACTTTTCCTTCACTGTTTACACTAGGTTAGTGATTATTGGCTATGAAAAAAATGATCTAGGTTTAAGTAGGAATGTGAGTTGATGTAGAAGATATGGTCTTTATATATTTAAATCATTTTAGAGTCTCCATTTTGACACTCATTCCACGCTTTTTTTAAAGTACCCTTTTCTTTCATTTATAACAAAGAAAACAAAAGATAATATCAGCAGATGTGTTATTCATTTTGTGATTTTTTTTCAATTGATATTATTTCTAGGAGATAGAAGGTCCTTGTACACTAAAGTCATTTGGAAGCTGCAGGTCATTTGTAGGAAAACTGGAAAGTTTTGTCATTTACTATAAGTTCTTCTTTCTGAGAGGCTATGATGGCTCTCTTTATCATACCTAGGAATTTTATTTCATAAGTTTACATTGGATTGATCAAATTAGATACCAATTTATTTTAATTATGTGGACCACATTCAGTTGGTCATCGTCAAAATTCATTCTGATAATTCCTGTTAGCTGTAATACCTAATATGTAACTATACCCATACTTCTTGAAATTTGTTACCTTCAAATTTCATCTGCTGACATCAAGGAATCTATTTCAGTAGAAATATGTCCCCCATTTTTCTTCCCTGCTTTCAGAAGATAGATGATGCCTTGTGAGCAGGTTGCTGCTTCTTTGGCTGTTAATTTGATAGTGCCCTTATGAAGGGACTGGGTGTTGGTTCAGGGAAAAGCAAGAAGTGGTTCCATCTGAAAAATGCATGCCAACATTTCTATTTCTCTCTTATTTCTTCTATAAACTACCTACATAGTTTTTACATTCGTATCAATTCATTTTGCAGCACCAATAATTGAGTCTAGGTTTTAGGTTAGTGACTATATACACACTGATGTTTGATGAAGACCAGGTAGAAAGTGCAGTATTGAATGAGGTGGATCAGATTCTTTTTTATAAGGTAACATCCTAAAATGAGGCCATTAAGAGTTCCTTTTTCCTCAGCTCTGAATGAGAAGGGGAGAAGAGGAGGGATGTGGAGGACATGAGGGAGCAGAAAGATTGAGTCAGGGGAAGAATAGAGGATAACAAGAATGGAGATACCATAATAGAGGGGGATAATTTAGGTTTACAGATAAATCAGGCACTAGGGAAATGTCTGGAGATCTACAAAGATGACACCAGCTAACAATCTAAGCAGCAGAGGAGAGGCTACCTTAAATGCTCTCCCCTGATAATGCATTTGATGACTGACTTATATGCCACCCCATAGTCCTCATCCAGCAACTGTTGGAAGTAGAAGCAGATACCCACAACTAATCACTGAACTGAATTGTAATCCAGATGCAGAGAAGAACAAGTGAAGAGCAAAGGGGTCTAGATCAGACTGTTGAAACCCACAGAAACAGCTGACCTGAACATCGAGGCACTGATGTTCAGACTGATAGCTGGGATACCAGCATGGGACTGATGCAGACCCCAGGAAAATGGGTTTCAGTGATGAAACCTTGGAAATATACAGTACCCTCTGTAGTAGTTCTGTTCTTATCCCTAGCATAGGTGTGGACTTTGGGAGACCATTCCACATATAGGAATAATCCCTGAGACAAGACACATGGGGGTGGGTCTAGGCCCTATCCCAAAGGATACGATAGACTCTGATGACACCCTATGGAAGGCCTCACCATCCAGATGGAGCAGAAAGGATGTGTAGGGTTTTAGTTGGGGTGGGTGGTAGGGGAGGATAAGAGGGAGAGGGAACTGGGATTGTCAAGTAAAACAATCTTGTTTCTAATTTAAAATAAAAAAAAATCTGCAAAAAAAGAGAGTTCCTTTTTTTCCATCGGCCTTGATGGCCAGGGATCAGAAGCTAGACAGCTCAAAGGCCCAGGATAGAAAAAATGATGGCAAAAAGTCTATGAAATGATTTCTAATGATCCTTACTTCATCAGTCTATTCTAGACCACAACATCCATCCATAACCATTTCTCTTTCGTAAGGGGATCTATGTGTCTTCCCTAGTGCTTTACTCTGTACCTAATCTTTGTGGTTATACTGATGACTATAAAATGAAATCTCAAAGTAGTTTTGATTCGAATTTCCCTGAAGACTAAGGATATTAAACATTTAAGTGTTTCTCATCCATTTGAGTTTCCTCCTTTAAGCCTAAGCCCGGCCCAGGATGATGATGTGGAATTTGGGGAGCACCCATGGAGGGCCCTACCCTCTATGGGGAGCAGAGGGGAGAGGGGGAGGGGGCTGGTGAGAGGTTGGAGGGGAGGAGGGAGAGGGAAAAGGGATTGACATGTGAAATTATAATTTTGTAAAAATAAAAAAAAAAACACCAAAAAAAAAAAGGAATTCTCTATTTAGGTATGTACCCCATCTTAACTGAGTTACTGCTTTTCTTGATGTATATTGTTTTTTAGTTTTGATTATATTCCTGACACTGAGTTTATTTGGAATTTCAAAAGTATACATTTAATCATTACATGCTTCAGTCTTTTCTCATACAGATTTTGGATCCTTTCAAGACAGTTGAGACTGGACTTATGCTAGCTGTATTGCACACAGGTGCGGCCAAGGTCTTATTCTGGAGCAATGTTCAGTCTGATGGAAATATGAATATCTAAGTCCATCAACAGCTGTGGGGACCCACAAATGATGTCCCAGTATCATAGAAAACTAAGTAGGGATCTATTTTAGGCTGTTATAGGAAGCTTTAAATTTTAACAGTGAAGACAAAAATTTGTCACTTTCTGGATGAATTCCAATAACAGAGGCAGAGAAATAATACCAATAACTGGTGAAATGACACAGTCATACTCAGAGAATAGAAAAATGTAGTGCCATGGATTGGTGGAGTGGGGGCAAGTATGGAGTGAAAGGAGACTTTTATTAATAACATCATTCCTTGCCTCATTACATTATCAATAATTGTTTCATTATTGAATTCCATGGTTCTCAGGTATTGTTTGATATCTAGTTTTTGAGTTCTTTTATTTATTTATTTATTTATTTATTTATTTATGTATGTATTTATTTATTTTTAGTTTTTTATTTTTTATATATTTGAATTACAAACAAGATTGAATTACATGACAGTCCCAGTTCTTTATATACTTTGGATATAAGCTTTCTAGTATAAGATCTGTCCAATATTTTTTTTTTGTAGGCACTTTATGTTATGAACTTGCTTTTAGAACTACCTTTATTGTGTCCCATAAGTCTTGGTGTGCTGTTGTCTTAATTAGGGTTTCTATTGCTGTGAATAAACAACATGACAACAACAACTCATATAAAGAAAACATTTAATTGGAGTGGCTTGCTTATAGTTTCAGAGGTTCAGTCCCTTATCATCATGGCAAGGAACATGGTGGCATGCAAGCAGATGGCTACATTTTGGCTTGTAGGGAACAGGAGGTTGACTGAAATACTGAATGGTATCCTGAGCATAAGAAACCTTAAACCCTGCCCCAACAGTGACACACTTCCTCTACCAAGGCCATACCCACTCCAACAAAGCCACACTTCCTAATATTGCCACTCCCTATGAGATTACGGAGGCCAATTACATTATAACTACCACAGCTGTGTATTCATTTTCATTCAATTCTAGGAAGTATTTTCTTTCTTAACTTCTATCTTTACCTAGTTTTTGCTCAGTTCTATGTTGTTCAGTTTTCATGAATTTGTAAGCTTTCTGTTGTTTCCCTTGTTGATACCCCATTTTAGTCTGTGGAATGGATATGTAAATATGAGTAGTAATTAAAGAATAAAAAATCTGTAGTAAACAATGTTAAAATAAATTTAGAGGGCCTTGTTTTCTTGTTGTCTTCCATGCCCGCTGGCTCTTGTTCTCTTTCTGCCTCCTCTTCCATGGTGTTCTTTGAGCTCTTAGTGGAGGGATTTGAAGGAGACATCCCTTTAAGGCTGAATGTTTCAAGGTCTCTCACTCTCTGCATAGTGTCTGGCTGTGAGTATCTGTATTTGCTCCTCCCTGTTGCAGCAGAGGCTTCTATGATGAGTAAGCCTCACTTCTTATTCATTACCTGGTTTCTTTTTTTGTTGTTGTTAAAACATACACATTTAAATTTTTCTCCATTTTTAATTTAAATTAGAAACCAGATTGTTTTACATGTCAATCCCAGTTCTCTCTCCCTTCCCTCCTGCCCTGCCCCCCACTGGTTTCTTAAAGATTGCCTTGTTTATTGTAATAGTATACAAGAGAATAAACAGTATAAGAATCCATTCATACTTACCTCAGTAATAGTGAGCTTTCAAGTACTGTGTCAATCTCACACCATAGCTCTTAAATGGTTCCAAAATATTGACAAGATGTGCAATATAAAAGAAAAAAAGTAGTTATAAAAGTATTGGCATTCTGTAGATGAGCAGAGATGGAAGATACTGTGATAGTTATGCAATCTAAACTTCTCATCTTCTACCTGGAATATGGAGAAACAGACTTAAAGCAAATTGTCAATGGTCATAAGCCAGGTGATTGTTAGCTGTCAACGATGAGATCCACGTTAGATTCAATCTCCAATTACTATAAACACATTTCCATTTGAATATTTTTTACATTTATTTTTAATTTGTACATGTATGTGAGTGTGTGTGTGTGTGTGTGTGTGTGTGTGTGTGTGTGTGTGTGTGTGTGTGTGTATTGAGGGTATTTGGGTGTCCATGTGAATGTACATTTGAAAAACAGAGATCAATATTAGGTGTCCTCTATCCAGTTTTCACCTTGGTTTAATGAAACAGGGTGTGTCACTGAACCTTGAGCTGACTGACTGTGTTAGTCTGCTTGGCTAGCAGGACTTGGGGTTCCTCTTGTCTACCCCTCCTCCGTGCTGGAATTTCAGGTGCATCTACTGTACAACACTTTTTGTTGTGCTGCAGATTCATTCTTGTGCCTGATACTTATGTGGCAAGCTCTTTATTGACTGAGCTATCTTCTGAAACACTTATAAAAATATTCTTAACTATCTTCTCTTTAGGGCATGTTCTTTTCAAAGTGTTGAGGAAATAAAAGATGTTGAAATAGGTTTGGGTATTGAAATATTTGCTGGTGTTTGGGATGGAATCTTTGAGGAAGACTTATACATGCTTTTAGAATGGTTTGCTCCACCATAGCAGTGTATCAACCCTTTTTAATTTTTTATTCTTTTTTATTGCCCAATAACTCCTTTTTCATATTTGTTGGAGTAGAGGTGACATCTGGTGATTAATTAGTTCAGAAAGTGTTAGTTCCCCAAAGATTGCCTGTTAGATACCTTCTAGGTCATTAAGAAAAGGAAATCTATGGCTTATGTTTACAGGTGGTGGCACACTGAATTCAGATTGGTTGTAAGGTACACAATGAATCTCCTATATCTGTAAGTCTTATTTCTGTTCCTCTTCTAATAGTTTCTGACAACAATTCTCATTTGCATTTCAAATGGCTTTATGAGAAGTTGCCTCTGATTCTACATTCTGTTAAACATACTTTAGGTCTTCTCTTGATTCTTGTGATAGCCTGAATCATTTTATTTCAACATTGTCTTAGAGGACATTAAAATTATTAGAGGAATTATCATCTTCTGAACCCTGGAGAATTTTGTTAATTGGGTAATTTCAAAAATAGGTGACATTAGTTTTACTGGCTGGTTTTGTGTAAACTTGAAACAAGCCAGAGAGGAAGGAGCCTCAGTTGAAGAAATGCCTCCATGAAATCCAGCTGTAAGACACTTTCTCAATCAGTGATCAATGGGGGAGGCTCAACCTCTGGGCTGGTGGTACTGGGTTCTATAAGAATGTAGGCTGAGCAAGCCAGTGGGAGTAAGCCAGTAAGCAGCATCCCTGGGTTCTATTCAGATCCCTGGTAAAGATAAATTATGTAACACATTTGTCCTTTCCTAAGTTTTAGAGTTGTTAGAACCCAGGGTAAGTTTACTTGCCTCAATATGAAAGAAGCAACTCTTGGGTCTAGTTGTGAAGACACACCTATACAGTTGTTGAGAACTTTGCTTATAGGATACAGACATTAAGATGATATACCCCCTTAGGGTCCTGCCTATGACTCATGCCATGCAGGATAATCCAGGGAAACAGTATCAGAAATAGAGAAGGACATTGCAGCACAGCAGGGAAAGACAGACACTCTTCTGAACCCTTTGCTTCAGCTATAGAGAATAGTGAATATGAATTTCTGAGCTGTTATGATATATTCCAAAAATTATGAATGACAATATACTGGTACTGAAATAACTGTGGCTATAGCTATAATTAAAGGAAAAATTAGACATTTATCCTTTTTTTTGGTGTTGTTACTACCTAAGAGAGATCTCACAGGAAGGATGTCCCCTTTAATTCGTTACTGCATCTATTATGCACTTATTGAGGTTCTTTAATTATAATCTTCAAAGTGTCAAGTAAATAGATTAAAGCCTGCCAATATTAATTTTAAGTGAATCATCATTTTCAGATCTGTGAAGTTATTTCCTCTCCTCTGGAAAACAAAGGCAGTGCCTTCATATTACAATTTGGCTTTTACCATTTTAATTTTGGTTTATTATATAAATCCAGTGCCAGCTAATTTCTTAATCTCATTCTTATACAGAAAACATATTGACACTGTTCTTTTAGCTTATTTCAAACCCAGATATTCGATCTTAATTGTTAATGCTTAGAGTTCCATGTTTCAGAATTTTGTAAAATTCATTGTCCGTCCACCAAAAATGCAAAGTTTCTTCTGTATTCCTCATAACCATAACTATTACCACAGGCTATTTGACAAACCATCAATCTGCATTCAGTTATGTGCTATGAAGTTAAAGAACTTATTTACTGACTTGTATATTAATCCTGTCTTTGCCCCCAGCACAAAACTGTCTCAAGCTATACAGATGTAATGAATTAACCACCATATGAAGCCAGTATGAGGTGGGACACTTTAACTGACCTCTTCTTTGTTTCTCATCTCTGTCTTTGGCTAGAGGTGAGAAGTTTCCTCTAGATGACTGACCAAACTTCTTCAGTCCTTGTTTGATATTCAGTTCTCATGTCTAATCTAACATTTCCTTTTTAGTGTACCCAACTGTCTCATAGTTAACATGTCAATTAGCTATGAATCCACCAGGACATGAAGTCATTCCAGGAAAAAAAAAGTCCTCAGAATAGCCAAAAGGCAACAACTGAACAAAAGATATCACTTATGGGCAAAGACATCATCATCTTGTTGGACGTGCAGCTTTTATGGCCACAGTTGTGCTCCTCTAGTGACACCTTGTAAGTTCTTTGTGAATCCAGGAGCTGCTCCAGTACTGGTCAGTAAGGCTGTGTTCCAAATCACAGTAAAGTGGTCCAAACATTTCAGTCACTTAGTCTATAAATTGTTAATTCCAAAGCTTATGTTCTCTCAGAAGCAGACTTATGAGTGTGATACATTTGGTGAGTTCAAAATTGATCTTCAGATGAACAGTCGAAGTATACTGACTTGGAGGCATGTTGGTGCAGAGGTGGCCTCAAGCACCATATACATTCTAGCCTGAATTGCCACACTGCTTCTATTTGTCTTTCTCGACTATAACTCCTTCTATTTCTTACAGCTAGTGTGAGATTTCTAAAAGGAGCAGATACAACATTTTGTGTCTAAACCATTCTTCAATAGCTTCCCTTTATAGACTGGTTCTATCTGAATTAGAGTCTGCTGATCCAGAAGGAAGTACTTCAAGCCTGCAAAGGGAATGGCTTCTATATCTTCTTTTGTATATTCCATCTTCCTTGAAAGAAAGGTATTTGGCAACAAAGATTTAGGATGAAAAGAGGTGGGGTTCTTATTCAAATAGTAAACTGTGGACTCTGCATTCAATGCACAACAGAGAGAATGATCAAACAAGAAGGCTCCATTTAGAAACTCTGAAAGGTAACTATATATAATCCAACAAACCCAGTAAAATATGCAGTTTGGTTCCTCATCTTGCTTACCTCTCCATGAAAGGTCAAAAGTACTTCCTGCTGTGATGTGTCTGAATCCCTGAAAGATCGATTACATTTCTATATAATGGAGAATTTCTGAATCCAGTGGACCATAGCTTATGTAATTTGTATTGTACTTTACCAGCTACCTTTGAAGACTTAGGAATGAAACTTTTCTTATTAGGCACCAAAGAATGGAGGAGGGGCATGCCTTTTTCTTTGTGTTCCTTCAGTGGTTTATTTATCTCCAAATTTGCATGGATTTCTTTCTGCCTTAAAAAGAAGTGTGTGTGTGTGTGTGTGTGTGTGTGTGTGTGTGTGTGTGTGTGTGTGTGTATGTGTGTGCCTGTACATGTGTGTGTGCCTATGTATATGTGTGTGGTGTGTGTTTGTGTGCCTGTGCATATGTGTGTGTATGTACACATGCATGCAGGCACCCATGAACATCAGAAAAAGATGTTGGATTCCTTGGAACTTGGAACTGGAGTTATAGGGAGTTATGAGCCACTTAATTTAGGTGCTAGGAAATGATCTTGGGTCCTCTGGAAAAATCAGTAAGTACTCTTCACGCTGAGCCATCTCCCCTGTCACTTGGATTTCTTAATAGGAAAGAAGAAAGGCTTAATTCTGGGAACTGGGAAGGAGAAAGTCTGAGAATAAGAAATAGGTATTTTCTGGTATTCCAGAAGCACATTCTATTTACATCTAATATAAGTGTAACTTACAATTATTAAACTATTCAAAAAAGCATAATACAGATACTTTTCAAAACTCATATACTTGTGGAAAAGTCTATCATATCACTAGAGTTTCTTTTTTTCTAAATTAGACCTGTTCCTTTAGCAGAGTTATGAAAGTCAAGATTAGTATTTGGCAGTCTCTTTCTTCCCTGTAGTACTGTACTCTAGATAGACGAAAAATGTCTTACTTTTCTTCCTCTGCTCTCAAGCACTCTCAGTCCCTTCCGCCAGTTGCTGATTGTCAATGATTTCGAAGCTTGATGCACGATAGTGACTAAGCAGTGTAAGAAATATAAGACTTCTAATCAAAGTTTCAGTTCCTCCAGTTAAGATAGGACTGCCCCTCCACATCCCATGCGTGTTCAGCAAGGATCTGTGTTGATTAGTGTAATTATTTGGTGGAATAGAGCTTTATCATAGGTTCTGGAGACTCCAGAGACACTTCTAGGACTTTTTGGAAAATCTCCAAAATCCTCCTCCACCCATACCACTCACTCCTTCATCTCCATTTTCTGTTACATTTCCCCTTTTCTTAATTGTATTATATGTGTATATGTCTACTATTTTCAAAGCTTTAGTAGGAACGAGCTTTTTGAAAATTATAACTAAACCTTGTGGATCTGACTCCCCAACCTTTTGCTGTTTTCTCCTAGTTAAATCCAATGTATTCCTCTGGAAGAAATACAAACAGCCTTCCCCCAGGAAAGCCTTACTTGACTAAGTCAGTTCTTTAGTCTGTTCTCATTTTACTTTTCTACTGCTATAAAGTTGGTCAAAATAATTTAACCACTTAAGAGAACACAAGTATTGTCTCATAGCTTCTGTAGAGTTGTGTCCCCTTATGGCTTAGAGGGATCTCTGCTCAGGTCTTAAAATGCTTCAGTCAAATTGTTTCCTGGGATGATCTCCTCATTTGAGGCTCAGAGTCATTTTGTATACCAACTTACTGAGGGGAAAATTTATTTCTTTGAGGTTGTATGACTGGGGTTGACTTTTTCTCATGTTAGCCTAGGAATACTCTTGGTGCCTATAGTCAATAGGAGAAACTCCAATACAGAAAGCATAATATGGCTGTTAGTTTTTGTCCAGACTACCAAGAATGAATATTTCTGGTGTGTCTCTTTGTTTTAAGCTTCCTGATCAGGAAAGACCAACCAGAATATACAGAAAATAATCTTTATTTTGTTGAACTCAATTTCAACTGTTTATTAACCAGTCACAGGAGAGACATTCCATAGGAAATACATTTCATTGTATTTACATTTTTGTATCTACATTCAAGGGGAAAGGATTATAGAAGGCGGTTAGAGCAGGTGGCAGGGATTTGAGGCTGTGAAGAGTCCTGCTTACCTCAGCGCTCCTCACATCATATGAAGTCTCACTTATAGCATGAAGAAATAAAAGACCTGGAGACAGATATTGGGGTTTAAGATGAAGATCAGGGAAACAAAGCAGCCATGGTACCAGAGAGCTCTTACCTCTAACAGGGCTTGGGAATTCCTACTCTCAATGTGGCTATAGAATGAATGCCTGTTCCTGTCTTAAATACCTCTCATGAATCCTGGGATTAAAGGTATGAGCTGTAATTCTCTTTTAGACTGATTCACTCTAATGTATCCCTGGATATCCATGGATTTACAGTGATAAATCTACCTACTAATCCTGAGTCCTAGGATTAAAGGTGTGCATCACCACCTCCTAGTTTCTGGCTGCTGGGATTAAAGGTGTGTATCACCACTGCTTGGCTTCTATGGCCTATGACTGACTTTGCTTTCTGAATCCTTAGACAAGCTTTAATAAATCATAAATAATATATCATTACACTCACTGTATTTTACCATATAGCATAGCTCAATAATATACTTATTTTCACAACTCTTCAATTCATGTCTTTCCCAATTCCATTTCCATTTCAACAGGAACCATAATTTAGAGAGTGGTGCCTTTGGTTACCAATGAATCCTTGGACCTTAGCACAATGTTAGGACTCAATTAATACTTAAATAAATTAAGAACATTACTGAAATAAAAAAACATTGAAAGTTCTATGATAAACCCCTGGCTTTATTTTTTTCCAACTTTTTTTTTTATTTGAATTAGAAACAGGATTGTTTTTCATGACAATCCCAGTTCTTTTCTCCCACTCATCCTCCCCTACCCGCCCCCCCCAACTAAAACCTTTTCTGCTAATAGCTTTTCTGCTCCCCCTGGATGGCGAGGCCTTCCATAGGGTGTCATCAGAGTCTTTCGTATCCTTTGGGATAGGGCCTAGGCCCACCCCCGTGTGTCTTGGCTCAGGGGGTATTCCTCTATATGAAATGGGCTCCCAAAATCCACACCTATGCTAGGGATAAATACTGGGCTTCTACAGGAGGTCCCATAGATTTCTAAGGTTTCCTCACAGAAACCCATGTTCCTTGAGTCTGGATCAGTCCCATGCTGATAGTATTCCAGCTGTCAGACTGCAAACCCCTGACTTTAGATGGGCATTATTGAATCTGTTTAATCCCTATGGGCTCTAAGACCTTGTGTTATAGATGAAAACTGAAGGGACTCTTTTGAACACTTTGGTTATGAGCACTCAAGCAGTCAACTAATTATCTTAAAAGCTCAGCCCATTGGAGTTAGCCCACTTTAACAAAAATTAATTGGCTTAAAATGTAAAGATTAGGGCTGGCAAGATGAATCAGCTGTAGAGGTACTTACTGAGCAAGCCTGGTGACCTGAGTTTATTCCTTGGAACCTGAATCAAGTTAGAGTGAACCAATTTTGTTTTCTGACATCCACACATGTCATGGTATGTGTGCCTATATGCGGTACATATGCACATATAATGATGAAACAATTTTAATGTAATGATTATACAAAATTTCCTCACAGAAACATTGGTGGATATTTGTCTAAATATATGAGCATTGTGGCCCGGACAAATGTGCACATAAAATTGACCATCCTAATGCCCATATGATTTAATCTTGAATTTACAATTAAAATCACATACTTTTGTGAAGTTTAGATGTTCACTATTTTCTTTATTTAAAACAATTATCACCATGCATGTATATGTACATGGTTTGGGCGTGTGGGTATATTGCCAAGGCATGTTGTCAGTGGACAACCCCCCAATTCCATCTCTTGTTGTACTCATTCTACCAATCATTTTCCTCTAGTCCCACTTATATTTCCCTGCCTCTATTTTTGGTGACCCAATGAATTTCAGTGTGGTTGCTTATGACAGTGTGGATACATTACCAGTATCTGTGCCATTGAAAAAATGTTTTACTCTGTTCTGGAGATTGTTAAGTGGCTATAGATCTTCAGGGAGAGAAGTCTCTAGATTCCTTCCCTCTTATAGAACAGGATGTTGGAGGGCTCAACCTTTGTCACGTTTTGTGCAGGTTCTCAACTGCTGTGAGCTTAAGAGTTCAATGTTATGCCATGCTTGGAACAACATTGTTCATCAACACTCCCCTCTTTCTTATGGCTTTTTGTTTTTCTACCCCCTCTCCTGCTGTTACTGAGCCTTTGGAGGAGGTAATATAGATGTCCCTCTCATAGCTGAGCATTTATTAGTCATTTACTCTCATCAGTTGTCTAGTCCCATAATCACATGTATTGCATGGTACACAGAGAAGACTAATACTTTCCTCCCCAAGAAGGAAGAGTACACTTCAGAAATTCTTGGCACCAAAGGCTCAAACTGGAACAAGTAGCTTTTGAGAGAAAAGCCCATGATGGATGAAGAATGATTTCAGAGCCAAAGAAATATTCCCATGGACCTCAGAAGGTTCCTCTTGACTTTTTGGCCCATATAGAACTTTCTATGTTCTACCTACCCAATCATAAGCTTTATTATTGTCAACAAATAATAAATGATTTATCAAAGTTGAAGAAGTTGGTAAGGTCAGTAGATTGGTCTACAACTTCAATTTTGAATAAATTAAAGCCTATGAAAAACTTGGAAGAAGCTGGGTGGTGGCACATACTTTTAATCTCAGTACTCTGGAGGCAGAGGCAGGTGAATCTCTGTGAGTTCAGGCCGGCCTGCCCTACAGCGTGAGTTCCAGGATAGCTAGAAATACACAGAAAAAGCTTGCCTCACCCCCTAAAAGAAGTTGGAAGAAAAACACAAATACCCTTTAAGCAATCTTTGTCTGTTCTTCTGCCTCATGTGTCAACTTCCCCTCTCCTTTTTTTTTTTATTGGTGGCACATAATATCATCATGCTGACAGCAGACTTCAGACTCCTGTGCTAAAGGAATCCTCTTGGCTCAGCCTCCTGAGTAGCTGAGACTATAGGCATGTACAACTATAGGCATGTACAATATACCAGGTCATTTATTAACAATTCAACATATTTTTGTATTATTTCTCTGTTTCTCCTCTATTGTCTATTGATATATCATTTACCTATGATAAAAAGAGAGAAGAATGGGTTTGCTCAAATGTCTTGAACATGTTTGTGCATTTGTCATTCTACATCATTTAAATTTCTACCTTCTAAATTTACAGGCTTAAAAAAGAACTAATAATGGTATTATTGCTAAACCAATGAAATTTTATATTGATACAACAGAATCACTTAACATGTAATTAATATTTCAATTTCCCAAACGACGTAATAGTGTCCTTTACAGATTTTTTATAGTTACTTTAAAATATCAATATTGTGGGGTAAATATACATAAAACTAGGAACATAAGATTCTAGGGGGATAGATCATAGTGTTAGTGCAATGAAAAAAATAGTTGTTTCCAGTAATTGGAAAACACAACAATAAATAAGGAATATGTGAGAAGTTCCACATGCATACTGACAGCATTCACTTATTGGAGTTACAGCAAATTTTCACCTTTATTTTAAAGTGTGTCTCCATTTATTTAAAACTGGCTTTCATATTTAAATTGTACTAATACTTGATCTTTTGTCCAAAGCAGCAAGAGACTAGCTTAAAAGTTTGTTTCCCTTAATTTGAAGATGGCGATTAAATGAGGTTCAGGTCTTTGAAACTGTTGTGAGTATCCTACTTAGGAAAATAAACACTAATTGACAGAGCTAATCAAAAGCCCATCATCTTGAAGAGCCCTTGGATAGTTCACAAGTATGTAGCTCTGATAGACAAGGTGCTCTCAAGACGACCAACCATTCTAAGCAGAGGGACCTTAGGTGTGTGCTAGATTCTCCTTATAGTGAGTAAGACTATTAGAACAAAGGGATATACTGGAACAAGCTTCCTCCATTTTGCAGAGAGTAAGCCATCTTTAGTCAGTAAAAATACTACATATTATAATATTCTCTTTGAGAAAGCCTTGTGCTTGCCAGCATGTATATACTACATTCACGCAATGTCTGTGAACATTTGGATAAATATGCATTTTTGATGAGGTTTTACTCTTTAAAATGTGTACTAACCAATTTCTGATTCTGCCTGCCTTCATTGCTGTCACACAGACTTTCCCTGTCTCCATAGAGTGTTTTCATTTACATGATAATTCATTATAGAGGTCTTAACCAAAATTCAGAGATGAAAATCCATTTGAAGATGTTTTTTCAGATAATTCTGGATGATTCAGAAAATTTCTTAAGAAGGCAAACTTTTTGTAAATGGAATTTCGACCTTACCAATCTATAAATAATACAACTGACTCCAAAGTATGCAGTAGATGAAGAAATCCTGATGTCTGTTCTCTGATAAGAAGGTCACTGTTGACTTGATAGTTTGAGAAGTTCACCAGGCTTTGTAAAGCTGGGTTATGAGACTGCTGCTGTGAGTGTTTTTTAGTTAGTTCTTACAAATATGTATGTTCAAAACAAAGTTAACGAATAAGGCTAGAATGCTAGTGATCTATGCAGCCCACATGTGGATGGTTAAACTATTATGAAAGAAATCATAATCCTGGTGTCTAAAAATATTAAGTAGAAAAATCTACATTCTTTTATTGGGTGCTAACTTTTCCCTTTGGCTCTGCCATTTTTTTTTATATGATGGCATGAAATTCAACAAAACAAGCAACTTGGTTTCATTTGACAAATTCTAAAAATTGGTACACGTGCAGGCAAACTGGCCCTATCTCTCAGGGGAGATCTCACTCCTGCAAAGGGAAAGATGGTTGGATCCCTCACCATAGATGTGCACCTCACCTGGGAGGCACACTAGAGCTGACCATGTAGTTGCAGTCACAGGTGAGCAAACTCCAAGAGCATGAGATCAGGAGACCTGATCCCAGCACCCTTCATCTGCCATATGGTTGCATGAGTGAGATAAAGATTCACCCTCCCACCTAATACTACCCATGGCAGTTGAGAGAACTGGCCTTGGGCTCACAAGAGTGGGAGAGCTAGCCCTGACCCTCACCTGGTACAATACAAGCAGGATAAAGCAGCCTCTGTTTCCCATCTAGAGGGAAGCAGGGAAGCAGGTGAGCCAGTCCCAAGGTCAAGAAAGCAGCAGATCTCACACACTCTGCCCCCCATCTGCCATGGGATCAAATGAGTGAGGCAAAAATGCCATACCCTCTCTGTTGTTTGCTACCTGTGGCAGCATCAAAAGAGTGAGAGAAATAGCCCTGTCCTATACCAGCTACAGCACACAGGAGAATGGGCACTATTAGTAGAATCAGAATGCATGATGGAGAAACCTAAAGAATCAGTAAAAGGAAAAAAATCTATGCATGCTTATATTTTTATATTTACAACATTGTTTTTAAAGCTGTTGCTACAGAAACATCACCCTTTACAATAACCACAAATGATATAAAATATCATTTTAACTGTAACTGTAACCAAACAAGCAGAAGACCGGTATGACAAGAACTTTAAGTCTTTGAAGAAAGAAAATGAAGATATTAGAAAATGGAAAGATCTCGAATGCTCTTGGATCGGTAGAATCAACATAATAAAAATGGCCATCTTACCAAAAGCAATCTACAGATTCAATGCAATCCCCATCAAAATCCCAACACAATTCTTCACAGACCGCAAAAGAACAATACTCAATTCATATGGAAAAACAAAAATTCCAGGATAGCCAAAACAATACTGTACAATAAATGAACTTCCAGAGGCAATACCATCTCTTACTTCAAGCTCTGCTGCAGAGCTCTCATAATAAAAACAGCTTGATATTGAAATAAAAACAGAAACGTGGACCAATGGAATTGAATTGAAGACTCTGACATAAACCCACACACCTATGAATATCTGATTTTTGACAAAGAAACCCAGACTGTACAATGGAAAAAGAAAGCATCTTCAACAAATGGTGCTGGAATAACTGGATGGGAGCATGTAGAAGAATGTAAATAGATCTGTATCTAACACCCTGCACAAAACTCAAGTCCAAATGTATCAAAGACCTCAATATAAATCCAGTTACACTGAACCTGATAGGAGAGAAAGTGGGAAGTAGCTTTGAAAACACAGCAAGTGGCACAGGAGACCACTTCCTGAACATTACACCAGTAGTACAGACACTGAGATCTACAATAAATTGAAACTATAAAGCTTCTGTAAGGCAAAGGACACTGTTAAGACAAAATGGCAGCCTACAGAATGGGAAAAGAAATTCACCAACCCCACATCTGACAGAGGACTGATATCCAAAATTTAAAAAGAACTCAAGAAACTAGACATCAAAATACCAAATAATCCCATTAAAAAATGGGATACAGATTTAAACAGAATTTTCGACAGAAGAATCTTGAATGGCTGAGATACACTTAAAGAAGTGTTCAAAATCATAGCTATCAGGGAAATGAAAATCAAAATGACTCTGGAATACCATCTTAACACCTGTCAGAATGTCAAGATAAAAAAAATGATAATGACAGTCTATGTTGGAGAGGATGTGGAACACGGGGAACACTCCTCTACTGCTGGTGGGAGTGCAAACTTGTAGAGACACTTTGGAAATCAGTATGGTGGTTTCTCACAAAATTGGGAATAAGTCTACTACAAGACTCAGCAATTCCACTTTTAGGCATATACCCAAAGGATGCACATTTATTCATACAACAAGGACACTTGCTCAACCATGTTCATAGCAACATTATTAATAGTGAGAACCTGGAAACAACCTAGATGCCCCTCAACTGAAGAATGGATAAACAAAATGTAGTACATTCACACAATGGAGTATTACCGAGCTGTAAAATGCAGTGTATTTAGTAAGAAAGGCAACCTTCAACTATCATTATGATTAACTCAAAGAATACCTAATCATATTCTTTCATCTTACCAAAGTCTTAATAATGAGTCTTTAGCTTTCTATAGAAGCCTTGCTACTGGTTGTATATCATGTGGAGTTATCTTTGTTTCCCACAAACCAGTGTTTTCATATCTTCAGAGAAGAACTACACCTTTTAGGTCTTTTGATAATCAAGCATGGTTGTCTTTCAATTGTATTATATGAAAATCTATTTTCTAGGTAGCTTATAAATAACAATGGCTTTATTTCTCATGGTTCTGGAAGCTGAGAAGTTCAACATAGATGAGGCCTTGTTGATGTCTGTGGTCCAAACATCACCAGATTTCATGCCAATGTTCGTGATCCCTGCTGCAGCTGGTGTCCATGTTGATGTCCGTGATCTGTGCTGCTGCCACCAGAGGTCATATTTGGGTCTAGAAGTCCATGATCCATGCTGCCACAAATTGTTATGGGCAAGGAAGATTCCTTTGCAGTGATACCGGTGACTGCAGACTCATAATGGAGAATGAGAGACATCAAAGGCTTCTGTGAGACTCCCTCCAGAACCCCCCCCCCCTGCAAAAAAAAAGGGAGGAAAGAAAAGAAACAGTCCAACCAGGAAGTTATTGGAGAGAATCCTTAAAATTGTGATAAGGATGCTAAAGAAAGGTTTTTCATAGCTGATGGCTTCTGGCAGGGCCAGAAGGACTCAGTTTTCTTTAAGGGTCTTGGCACCAGAGTTTGACCATGCTCCAATGACTAGATAAACAGTGCAAGTTGCACTTGGTGTGTTTTTTCTTTTCCTTTTTTTTCGGAGGGCAAAAGGATGGGAGGGTGGACCTGGGAGGAATGGGAGTACATATGATCAGTGTGCTTTGCATTAAAAAAGAATTCCTTCATAAAACAAAACATAAACCAAAACAACAACAAAAGAACAAACTTCCTAGTTCATATGTTGCAAATTATAGCTATGCCATTCACATGGTGGAAGGAATGAAATGTCTCTATTTGGTCCCTTTTTATATGAACATTAATTGGATTATAGCATCTAAAATTGAAAGTTCATAGGTCATGGCCTCTGGTGTGTCTTTAGGCTTTACCATATTTAGGAGCTTTCCTAAGGGCTGCCTAGAACTTTCAGGTTGTAGAATGAAGGAATTTAGAGATTTTATCGCTCCAAGTTTGTTTTGTTTTTGTAGATTATGTTGATTATCTGTATAAATTGATTAAAAAACCCTCAAAGCTAATTTACTAATTACTGTAGTAGAGTTTTCTGCTGTATATTCTATGCATTGGAATGATAGATGTGCGATGTATAGGTTTAAGTGCTCTGTGAGATATCGACACTGTTTATTTGTTATACATATAAAACAGAAAAAAATTGTGTGTCACCTATAGTACAAAAATAATACTAAAGGCCTCCTAATAGTTTAGCTCTCCTGTCACTTGCTGTCACCAAAAAGTGTGACTTAGAATATTTGTAGGTGCAGTTTTCTGTCATTTCAAGTTGGTGAAAGTTAGTGAAAATGAACTCCACACAAAGTTCAAGTTAATGAAATGAAATGAATGCCTTTCTTAGGGTGAATATAGGCTGTATCATTCTTCAACATCCTGATCCCTGGACCCCACTCAGCAATTAGTGTTATTTTAAACAATTGATCATTGTATTCGTTGCTATTCTCATTGCTGTGAGAAAATACCAGACAAAGTAACTTTAGAAAAGAAGGTTGGTTAATGTTGGCTTACAGCTTGAAGGTGCATCATGGTGAGAAAGTCACAGCAGGGAGAGCACGAGACATGTGATCACATTGCATCAGTTGTCAAAAAGAAGGAAGATGCATGCTGGTGCTTGGCTTGCTTTCTGCCTTATATTTGCAGCAGTACCCCAGGCCTTGGCATGATGTTACTCACATTTAGATTATATTTTCCTACCTCAACTAACCTAGTCTAGGAATCCCTTCATAGAAATGCTGTAAGCTTGTTTCTCAGGTGCTATGAGATTTTAGAGCATGTCAGGTTAATGATGTTAACTCTCACAAACTTATAGATCAATTGGTACTATTTTTTTTTTTTTAGTTTTTTTTTAAATAAATCTTAAGCCAGGGCAGGGGTAGCAGCCAGCACCAGATGTCATTGCAGTCCAGCTCTCCATCTCTGACTGCTTTCTTTACTTCTTTACCCTACCTGGTTGTTGCAACTCAATGAATAAGCCTACAATGTGTAAAGACTTTAGGTTGTTAGAATCAAAAGGCAGAGGCCCTTAGAAAGCTTTGGCCATGGGTGTGGGATATTGTCGGGATTGAAGGGTTGTAGTTGAATGCTTTTGTCTGTTCTGCAATTCCCCTGGAGTGACTTCTCCCCAGCTTGTGGGTTCCCAAGCCTCTTATGAAATAATCACTCAGAGGCTAATATTAAATATAATTTTTGGCCAATGGCCCAGACTTATTACTGGCTAGTTCTCTCCTATTAAATTGGCCCATTTTAAATAATCTGTGTACCACCATATGGCCATGGCTTACTGGTAAAGTTCTGGCATCTAACCCCTTTGGCAACTATATGGCATCTCTCTCTGCCTCCTTTCTCTCTGTAACTCTGTTTGAATTTCCTTCCTAGTTGTATTCTGTTTGGTCATTGACCCAATCAGCTTTATTCGTCAACCAATAAAAGCAACACATATTCACAGCATGCAGAAGGACATCCCATATCAAAAGATTCCACACATTCATGAGTGGTAACCTGTGGTACTTAAGCCATAAAAATACACTAGCAGATACAATAAGTCTTGGTGTCCATGACTTCTAACATTGGTATGAATCACAGACTCATGGGATCATGAAAATTGCTTCCTGAACAGCAGAAACAAGCAAGGCTCTATGTGTTTGTGTCATTTCTTTCATGTATAAACCTAACCACTGTCATAGTTCTTAGAGAAAAGAGAAGTTGTGAATCCACTGTTAACTCCAATGCAATGGAAGTTTAGCCTCTTGTATTAAGATACAGAGTTAAAATGAATTTTAAAAAGTCTTACTATTTTAAAGTTAAGATGTTCTTGTAGATACTGCAGAAAATCTATCACAGGACAATATAAATGGTCAAACTGGCATAAGCACAAGCCCTTTGGAAGGAAATGTGACAGGAAATGTTGCATCAATCATACTTCAAAGCCAATTAAGTTGAAAATGACCTTGGGTTAGATATTAAGTCTATACTTATTAAAAGCAACCCTTTCTCAGGGGTGGAGGATGAGATTTTTGTATTTTTTCTGATACAAAGCATCTAGATAAGAGTTCCATGTGGTCTCACAGGTTTGCATAATATACAGCATTCATTTCACAGTCTAAAAATGGTTGCCTTGGCATAAAGAAATAGTATTACATACCATCGAATCAATCTCCCCAAGTAGTTTATATTGTTAAAGATAGTTTAGGGCTTAGTGCAGAAGCCACCAGAGTTGTTGAGAAGCCAATATTGTTTATTAGATGGTGTTATTAATCTTACTGTTTGACACAAGAACCAAACATAAGATATTTCTGCTACATTTCCTTGCATGTCTTGACATGAGACATTTCATTCTCAATCTCATTTTATCGTATCTGTAATATGAGGAAGCAATGGTAGATAATTGCAAAACAAATATAAACAATTAAATTCATGCTAAATCATCTCCTAGTAGTGAGTGAACAAGATTAAAACCAATTCAAACATTTAATCAATAAAAAGGGATGGATGCTATTTTGTATTGTTTTGTGCATTCTGACAAGTAAAGGGCAATCACATGGCAAGAATAGTAAAAAGCATGAGATGCATTCCTAGTTGGAACATTGAAGTTTCTTAATAGGAAACACTGTAAAGCTTTCTGACGTTTGTAAACTTTTAATTTGTTCTTATAGTTGGATTAGACTTTGACAGACTTTTTCTGTTACAATTTCATAAGCTTTTGCTTGCAATATAATATTGAGTGCAACATATATCGCCTTAATGGACACACCATTTTACAGATTGGTCAGAGCTTTTGCAAAATACAGACAATCCTTAGGATGTTTTAAAGGCTTCCTGCTGCAAATTGCATTTACAATTTTCACTTCATCTTTAACTATAAAGTTAAGGCATCTCTTCTTATTTTTATTTTAAATTGGCCCTGCTGTTCTCTCTTAGGAAGAAGCCACAATGCATTTCCCTCTTTCTTGGCCATTGTAATCTTTCTTACATAAATAAAAACAAAGTGGTTATTTTAAAAAAGAGTATTTAAAAAAAACTCCTTTGCAGTTGTAAGGGAAATGCTTTAATCATTATTACCTAGAAAGAGGTAGGCAGTGTAGTTATGAAAGACGTATCATTGAATGTTTTCCTAGATATTCTCCGCTCCCAGAAGCTCTGCAGCTTCCTTCCACATCTGTAGCTGAAAGGTTAATTCTGAAAAAAAGAACATGAAGAAAGACAAGTGATTGATTAAGACAAAAGTTAACATTGGGTACTAGTGGCACAATCTCTTATTTTTGACCTTTATCCATCAGATGTAAATTGTACCATTCATGATTGACTCTTTCCCTTCTGGAGGTCCCCATGGAGAGTTGTTAGGAGCCAAATGCTATAGTGACAGTAAGGCAGCAGCCTATTCTGGCTGCTGTGTAACAGCACATGTGTGTGGTGCTGATTGTTCACTGCAGTAGTATTGTTGTGTCCAAATTCTGAACCCCCAAATCACCAAGAGACAAGTTCTGATGCAAAAGCAGTCTTTTTTATTTAATGAGTTAACTATATTAACTCATTTCCTTCGTCTTTCCAACATAGAGGGTCAGGTGAGAAGGACCCAAAGGAGCCGTGAGTAAGGGAACTTATAGGGTAGAGCAAGGAGAGTATCTATGGGTTCACAACAGTCTTAGGATTGTTGAACTTCTGGACTTGAGTGACCTGTCTTGTGTTGATTGGTCAACTGGTTGCTATGGTCTATAGGCCCACCCAGGGTGGTTAGATATGCTCTGTATGCCACTGTTAGGCCATTGTTACCTTAAAGCATGTCTAGAGACTTCCAGCTAACTTCTGATTGGTTCCTTGCCACATGGAGGGTATCTGACCTACTAGTGACTGAGGCAGGTCTGACAAGGTCAGAAGTCTGAAAACTAAGTAACATGTGCTGAGTCAGAGGCCTACACCTTTCTGGGTCTTTTATGCAGCCTGTCATGCCTGCTAAAGTGGGGAGCTGGGTGATGGTCTGGTCCTTTCAGTATGATTATGGATGCAGCCAGCACCTTTTCTGGATTTTCATTAAAAACACTGGAGTCATTATTTGCTTGTCAAACCTTGTGTGACCAAGGTGCAATTTTAAAATATGGCTTCAGATCAATCTAAGAACCCTAAAGCACAGAGCAACTAGCAAAAAAGCATGATGAACATGAAATTCATCTTTAGTTTGTGGAAAAACAAACATATATTCACAGAACAGATTTCCTAAGATAGTATGTGTACCCTTAAAAGCAACAGAACTAGTAGTAGCTGAAACTTAATTAAAGGGCCATTAAAGATCCCATCACCAAGTTTGTGTTGATTACTGAATTCAGCCCCAAGAAATGAGTGATCTTCTTGTCATTACAGCCATTTCAAAACCTTGGGTTAGGTAGATTATTAGATGACACAGGGTTGCTTTATCTCACACATAAAGAAAGGAAGTTTTGAAAATGAGGAGGGGCATCTTTTCAAAGGAACTTTACAACTAAATTTTAAACATATATTGGGAAATAAGGAAACTGGAATGACATGCAGATATATGTCATATAGTTTTTGTGAAGTTTTAGTTTTTCTTTTCATTTAAATTAAATAAATTTATTTTACATCCTGGCTAGGCCAAAGTTTCTCCTCCCTTCACTCCTCTCAGTTCCTCCCCAACCCCTCCTCTTTTCCCACCCCCAAAGGGTAGGTCTCCCATGAGTATCAACAAGACATGGCATATCAAGTTGCAATAAGACTTGCATGTATTAGGGCTGGGCAAGGGCAAGGGCAAGGTGCTGTAGGGTTTTCTTTAAATATGGAAACATTCATTAACATCTTAGACTTTTGCTTCATGCAAATTATTTGTGTTTGCAAATTGTATTTTTAAAACCCCAATGTTTACTATTTGAAGAAGGAAGTAACTGTTTAGATAATATTAGCCTCTATTGCTAAATTCAACAATTCACAGTTTCTTGGGGTCAGATCTTGACTTAGTTACAATGTGACTTTGGCAAATTATTTAATCTCTATAGTCTTTGTTCTTAATATTTGTAAAATGAAGACAAGTAGCTGAGCATAGAAGAATGTTCTTTTAGTACCAAAAGCAAGAGGATCATGAATTTGAAGGTAGCCTGGGTTACACATGAGACTTTATCTCTGATAATAATTAAGGGGGCTGGAGTGACGGTTTAGTGAGTAACACTGCTTGCTATGAAAACACATGCACTTGTGTTTGGATTCCTATCACATAGAAAGGAGGGCATGGCCCATGCATACAACTTGTAACCCAAGTGCTATAGGGGGATAAGACTAGAGGATCAAGAGGGCTTGTTGGCTGCCATATGAGCTCCTGGATCAGTGAATTATCCAGTTTTAAAGGAATAATGCAGAAAATGATAGAGCAGGTACTTAACATCCTTTTCTGGTTTTCATGCACCAGCACACACACACACACACACACACACACACACACACACACACTTATATAACCTCTCTCTCTCTCTCTCTCTCTCTCTCTCTCTCTCTCTCTCTCTCTCTCTCATGCTCTTCACTCCCCCCCTCTCTGCAACTGGACTCCAGAGTTCAGTTCAGTGTTTTGCTGTGGATGACTGCCTCTGTTTCCATCAGCCACTGGATGAGGGCTCTAGAGTGGCATATAAGGCAGTCATCAGTGTCATTATAGGGGAATGATATTTAGTGTAGCCTTTCCACCATTGCCTAGATTGTCAGTGGGTGTCATCCTTGTACATCTCTGGAAATCTCCCTAGTGCCAGATCTCTCCTCGAACCTATAATGGCTCCTTCATCTGTATCTCTCATCCTGCTCTCCTCTATTCTTTCCCCAACTCAAACTTCCTGTTCCCCCATTTCCTCCTCTCCTCTACCCTCCTCTTCTCCTGTCTCTTTCTCTCAGCTCCCTTTCCCAAACCCCATGCTCCCAGTTTGCTCAGGAGATAATGTCACCTTCCCCTTCTCTGGGGGACCATGCATTCTTCCCTTGGGGTCCTCTTTGTTTCCTCGTTCCTTTGGTGATGTTTTTCTGACTTCTTTCTCAGCACATTTATCTTCTGTATACAGTAGGGCTACTGATTTTTTTGAGTTAATCTTATATCCTGCCACTTTGCTGAAGGTGTTTATCAACTGTAGTAGTTCCCTGGTAGAGTTTTTCGGGTCACTTATGTAGACTATCATATCATTTGCAAATAGTGAAAGTTTGACTTCTTCCTTTCCAATTTGTATCCCCTTGATCTCCTTTTGTTGTCTTATTGCTCTAGCTAGAACTTCAAGTTCAATGTTGAAGAGATATGGAGAGAGTGGACAGCCTTGTCTTGTTCCTGATTTTAGAGGCATCGCATTGAGTTTCTCTCCATTTAGTTTGATGTTGGCTGTTGGTTTGCTGTATATTGCTTTTATCATGTTTAGATATGTTCCTTCTATTCCTTTTATCTCCAAGTCCTTTATCATGAAGGGATGTTGGATTTTGTTAAAGGCTTTTTCAGCATCTAGTTGAGATGATAATGTGGTTTTTCTTTTTCACCTTGTTTATATGGTGGATCACATTGATGTATTTTCGTATGTTCCATTCTTGCATCCCTTGGATGAAGCCTACTTGCTCATGGTGGATGATTTTTTTGATGTGTTCTTAGATTCATTTTGCCAATATTTTGTTGAGTATTTTTGCATCAATGTTAATGAGTGATATTGGTTTGTAGTTCTCTTTTTTAATTGTGTCTTTGTGTGGCTTGTGTATTAAGGTAATTTTAGCCTCATAAAAAGAGTTTGGCAATGTCCCTTCTGCTTCTATTGTGTGGAACAATTTGAGGAGTACTAGTATTAACTCTTGTTTGAATTCCTGGTAGAATTCTGCACTGAAGCCTTCTGGCCCTGGGCTAATTTTTTGGTTGGGAGATTTTGATGACTGATTCTATTTCATTAGTGGTTCTAGGCCTATTTAAATTGCTTATCTGTTCTTGATTTAATTTTGGTAAATGATATATATCCAGAAAATTGTCCATTTCCTTTAGAGTTTCAGATTTTGTGGAGTACAGGTTTTCAAAGTATGACCTGATGATTCTCTGGATTTTCTCAGTGTCTGTTGTTATATCCCCCTTTTAATTTCTGATTTTGTTAATTAACACACTCTCTCTGCCTTTTGGTTACTTTGGATAGAAGTTTGTCTCTATGGTCTGGCCTTTCCTGGTATTCTCCTCACTCAAACTCAAGCAGAGGGTGGAGGGCAGAGGGTGAACCAAGACTGAGGTGATTGTGGACTCAGAAAGGTCCTCCCTGTCTGGAGCCGGCCCAGAAAGATCCAAGGAGGGGTGATGGTAGGAGTTGGAGCAGGGGCAGAGCCAACACTCACCTCAAGCAGAGGGTGGAAGGCAGAGGGTGAACCAAGAGTGAGGTTGTTTCTGGACTCAGGGAGTTCCTCCTTGTCTGGGCAGGTCCACTCTATGCTAGGAGCAGACCCAGAAAGATCAAAGAAGGGGGTGATGGTGGGAGTTGGGGCATGGGCAGAGCTGACCAAACAGTTTTATTTATTATCTTCTCTTTCTTTCATCTGATAATATTTCCTAATATCTTGAAGCTATCTTTTGAAAGTGTGTCAATCAGGGTATGTATAGTCCAACGATAGTGGGAGCTTACTTGTCATTGAGGGAAATTGGCCTTTTGAGAAAGGTGGGGCAGATTATAAAGTACCTAGTACATTTTGTATTTTGCTATTATTGGTTAGTCATGAAGAAATAAGTGCTCATATTGAGAAGCCAAGAAATAACAAGTGGCCTTTCAGAGCTGGATTCAGCCTTCAGTTGACACTGTAAGAAACAGAAGCTCTTATGTCTACTACCCCAGGAAAATGAGTTCTGTTAGATGCTATTATCTGGAAGGTGAACTTCTCTGTAATCCAGCTTCCTGATAATCCCAAGCCTTAGCCAACATCTTGTGAGATGACTAAGACATATCCTGGTTTCAGATCTATAAACATCATTATTATATAAGCATCTCCTATTTCAATCTAATCTCTTTGTGGCTATTTGTTATTTAACAATACAACTGTACATAACTAATATATATAGATTTTCCTTGCCTTTCAACATTAAAGTAGAATAAATGCTTCTAAGACAGATTTTCATTTAAGCATCAATTTCTTCTTGGATTAGAATTTACCAAATGACTTTAATGTCATTTCCCGAAAGAAGAAGTTTGAATCAACTTCCTATTTGATGAGTGTGTTCTCTTTGAGTTTTAACTTCTTTAAGTAAATATGACTTGTGTGTCTTATATAGGACTATCTGATATAACCAACAAATGATTTGCACCATGTCAACTGAATAACACATATTCAATGTATACTAACTTTTATTAATGATATCTGGACTACCTGTATGGCAAGGATTCATTGAATGCTCACACAGAAGTCAGAGTGAAAGTAGTAGCTATTGAAACATTCCTACAATTAAAAAATATCTTTCTTTCTGTGTTTTGTGAAGAAATAGACTTGAGATTTGATCCACTGATGTTTAATACAATAACACTAAACATTATTGATCAGGAGGTTAGATTTTACAGAAAAAAAAGGAAAACTAAAGAGTATAAGCTGCTAAGGGTCCAATACCATGTATAAAGTGACCAGAGGTTAGAAGACTCCAAGCATTGTTTTGGAATTATGTTTAGTATATGTTTAAAAGTTTCCGTTCATCTAGAAGAATTCTTCTCTTTACCTTCTGATGTTAGGTACTGCCTAAAACCTGGAGAAGTTAGTCAGGTTCCGATGCTTTTCTTCTTCTTCTTCTTCTTCTTCTTCTTCTTCTTCTTCTTCTTCTTCTTCTTCTTCTTCTTCTTCTTCTTCTTCTTCTTCTTCTTCTTCCTTTTAACAATGTATGTAGCATACATTCCATTCATTACACTTTATTTTATTTTTTATTCTTTAATAATTACTACTCATATTTACATATCCATCTCCCCAATTCCCTTGCCCTCCCATCCTCCCATGTTCCCCACCAACTCCTCCAAACCTGCAACTCCTCCCCAGGGATAGTGAGGCCCTCCAAGGGGGACCTTCAAAGTCCATCATAACATTTGGGGGAGGGCCTAGGCCCTCTTTGCTGTATCTGGGCTGCAATAGTATCCCTCCATAGGGAATGGGCTCCCAAAGTCCATTTGTGCTCTAGGGGTAAAGACTGGCTCCACTGTTAGAGGTCCCATAGACTATCTTGTCCTTCTAGCTGGCACCCACATTTAGAGGCCTTGGTTCAGTCCAATGCTGTTTCCCCAGCTTTATGACTAGGGTCTCTATGCAATCAGTAGGTCAGATCCACTGTTTCTGCAGGGCTTTCTCCAGCTGCATCTTGGCTCCTTTGCTCATCCCTCCTCCCTCTCCACAACTGGATTCCAGTAGTATGTTTCAGTGCTTAGCTGTGGGTGCCTGTTTCTGCTTCGAACAGCTACTGGATGAAGGCTCTAGGAATGGTAACCAAGGTAGACATCAATCTCATTATAGGGAAAGGGCATCAATGGCATCCTCTCCACTACTGCCTGGCTTCTTAGTTGGGGGTCATCCCTGTGAATCCCCTAACATTTTCCCTCATTATACTTTATGAGGCCAAGAGATTTGATTTGCCCTTTACATTTCCACCATTGACAATATCCCTAAAATAAATAACTTGTAACTTAGAAAATTCATTGCTACTTTCAGAGATTTAGGTCTTTGGTTGATTGGCTCTGTTATAATGGACCTGTGACAACGCAGGGCACTATAACAGGAATGATGGCAGAGGAGACCTAGTCACCTTCATGGTAGTCAGGAATCAAAGAGAGAAACTGGAAGGGGTTGGGTCCTAACATCTCCTTCATGGCCATGTTCCCAATGATTATCTAACTTCCTTGTAGTACTTCCCTACCCCGGAAGGATTTACTACCTCTTAATAGTGCCACAAACCTTTCAAAACAAGGGATTATGGGGAATGTTTAACATCAACCACACTCCCAATTGAGCTCCATGCTCAGGAGCAATTGGCCAACACAAAACAGACCCAATTTTTTGTTTGTTTTGTGCTTTTTTATGTTTTTAAGAGACAGAAAAAGCATAAATAGTTTGTTTGTGGGTATGTTGGAGGAAGTTGTGGGAGATGAAAGAATATAATCAAATTATTATATAAAATTTAAAGTTTAATTTTGAAAACTTGAAAATGTAGCTTGCTTCAATTATGAAATAGAATTTTGAACTTTAAGTGATTTTTTTTTTCATTTGCCTAGTAATACAGCTAAAGATCCATTCTTTTAGAAATATGGTGCTTTATAACCCAACCTACTTCTACCTCTAGAATATTTCTTATAAATTCAGGAACTTCTTTCATTTCTCATAATTATGGTTCCTTATGTACCCGATGCCACATGCTCTTCTAGGTACTGGTAATACAGTAATGGGCTATAAAATGTTCTTTACCACAGACTGTCCCACTTTCTTAGAATTTAAGTGCCATTTTTCAACAGTAGTTCAGAATGAATTCAGTACCTTTAATTAGCTTACAAATAACACCAAAAATGACATTTAGCAGTATAGTGCAGGAGATAGTTCTGGGAATTGGTTTCACTTACCTGAAAGTCAAAGCTACGTGTGATGATAGAGTGAAACCCAAACAAATTCTAGCACACAAGCAAGTATTGCATAAGTACATATTTAATTGAGAGTAATCACTACATTTTACTATGCATGGTTTTACTATACCCAATCAGTCTTGTGTTTTCCTCAAACATAAATGTTTTCAAAACAAATATCCCACATGTTGATGCATGTCTAATAAAGATTCTTATGCCCTTGCTCACTTTTGGTTATGAGATATGGACTTATTTAAAATTTTAGGTTAAAGGACACAAGAAGGTTATAATTCAGTACCTATAAGCATATAAATATATACTTCATATTAGCAGGCATATATGCATTAATGAGCAAAAACACTGATATATATTATTTTTTAAGAGATGGTGCCTCAGGGGTGATGGGATTCAAACAAGAATGAAAGACACTAGGGTAGTTGTGGTTTGAAATTAAAATGCCTCTTTTAGGTCTTGTTCCCCAGCTTGTACTGTTATTTTGGGAGGTGATAGACACATCAGGAGATTAGATTTAGGTGGAAAGGGTGTTTCTTAAGGGCACCTTCCTTCCAGACCCTCCCTGTCTATCTTACTTGTCTTTACTGAGGGGATTAACTTCTGCCACATACTTCTACCATCTTGATGTTTGCCTCATCATAGACCAAGAAGCAAAAGAACTAAGGTCCATGAACTGAAAACTCTGGAGTCATAACTCAAAATGAATAATTTGTCCCTTCAGTTATTTATGTCAGGTATTCAGTCACAGAAAGGAAAAAATATTAATAGTAGAACTTATTCTATGAATTACTTGCTACTTTTTCCCTATTATATACTCCCTGTTAGAAAGTTATACTTCCTACTCCCTTGATGTCTGACTTGTCAGCATGAGATTGGCTTTGGTCAGCATGACATGGTGAAAACAGTATGCACATCTTTCTGTCTGAAGCATTAAGACCTTAGTGTAGTTCTGCATCACTTTTGTCCTGTCCCCAATCCTACACTTCTGTTAGTAGTTGTTCCTAAAGCAGAGTCAAGGATATTGTCATGGCTGTAACCAAGTCATGAATGATAAGTAATGTGAGCAAGATAGAAACATTTGTTGCTTTGAGTCACTGGGACTTGTTTATGTTGTTGTTACTACAGCATAATTTAGCACAAGCTGGAAGATACAGACAAATATAGTAACTAATTTTAAATAGTTGTTACAGGCAAAGAATGAAGTCTCTGAATTTCACTCTTTTCTCATATGATCTTCACAATCGTTTTATGTGTTATACTCACATCTCTGTTTCACAACTGAGAAAAATGCAGCTCATCAAATTTTCTCAGTTTTATCTAGTTAACAAGATATATGAAATATGGCTAGAAACATAAGTCTAGCTAATTTCCAAGTCTCACCCACAGGATCTTGCCACATGGAGCTTGAGAATTAGATGTCATATAGTACAATATGTTCTTTGTTCTGAAAAATAAACTCAGGCAATTGAAACCCTGATTTCACAGTCCTACTGTTTAGATTAAAGCTGAAACTGAAATCATAAATCTCCTTGACTGTAACTTTAACCCATGTACTCTTATTCCAGTACTTGTATGTGTCATTGTACCTACACATAGTTATGGAGAATTTTATCTTTGTATATATGGAACATAAAGGCACATAAGCCAAATCTGTTTATCTATCTATCTATCTATCTATCTATCTATCTATCTATCTATCTATCTATCTTCATCATCATCATCATATTACTATCTGTCATATGTGAGATTAGAATAATAAACCTGAAGTTACAAAGTAACAAACTGTAGTATGTACCTTTACATAGAATAGTCTAGTACCAAAGCAAAAACAAAAGTGTTTTAAGTTATGATTCTGTCTATTATGTTAAAGAGTCATTTTGTTATATATCTGGTATATTCATGGGTATTTTATTGTAACCTACTATTGCTGTCTTTTTCTTGGCATTTAAGAATATGTATTGTATATTATTGTTTCCAAGGTGACTTGACAAAATTTCATCTTTAATTAATTTACCTGACATTGAAATTACATATTTTCTATATGTCATACAATTAGAAATGGTGTTGTACCATATCCATAGAAATAACAGAGTTTTATTAAATACATATATACCCATTTTTCTTACATCAGGAGTATGTATATAGAAGAGAAACATTTTAAAATACCTTCTCTATAAAATCATGCATCAGCAAACCTTGTAAATATATAAATGTGCCATAACGTCTATTAATACGCACTTTGTTTACATATTTTTATCTCAATTATCTATGCCCATAGGGCTCATTCAATCAATTTTTCACTAAGTAGTTTTCAAAATATAATTACTCTTATGGGTAGGTCTATGAACAGCAGTGTCATTTATACTACGTTCACTAATTGCACTTTGAAGCTATTATAATGAATTATACCAGTACATTCTTCAAGAAGATCAGTTAATGCTAATCATTTGTATCGCATATATCACTTAGAAGAGATCCAACCATAAAAGGCTTTCATTTGCAGCCTCATTTCTTTTCAGTTCTCCTGTAATGCCTGTTATAACTGTAAACATACACACCGTGTGCTTCTGCCACCTACTAGCCTGGTGATCTGACTCTGAGTTAAATATTTAAATTTGGAGACAGATCATATTCTATGGTAGGAGGAAAGCTATCTAAACTCCAGCATAATAATCATTCTTAAAAATAATTTATTATGTAATATGCACACAATCAACTTTGTTGAAAGTAATTAAAGGCTACTTTATAGGTCAGTCATTGCTAAAATCTTTGCTATAGATGTGTGAAGTCCTAGATTCAGTCCCTACTACGATAATGAAATTAAATGAATGACTACATAAAAAGCATATCTCATGCTCATCTTTCCTTTCTCCTCTTTGTTTTTTCTTGATGTAATTTTTGGGTTAAATTGCTTTTTTAGTTTTCATTACTTATGTTAAAATATATAAAAGTAGACTTTGAATTTTTGAGAATAATCATGGTATGGTTTTGACATAAAGAAAACACTTTTTTTTTTAAGTGGTGGCAATGCAGTGTGTGTGTGTGTGTGTGTGTGTGTGTGTGTGTGTGTGTGTGTGTTTATATGTGTGCTAATTACATATAATAATTCATATGTGAGTAGATATCCATGTATGTGCATATGTATAATTCTTACAAAACCTCCCACTTGCAATAAAGAACAATTTATTTTGGAGGAATGTATAGTGAAAGTACTCCTGAGAGGATACAAATGTAATAATGTCCATAGGGCATGTAAGTCACCTAGTTAGGTTTCAATTGTTGTGATAAATACCATGACCAAAAGATACTTGGGGAGGAGATAACTGATTTGGGGCTTATGGATCCAGATGGACAAGAGTCTGTCACCATCACAGCTGGGAAGCGTGGTGGCAGTCAGGACTTGTGGTAGAAACTGATGAGAGGTCATATCTCAATCCCCAAGCAGCAAGCCTAATGTTTTAGTTAGTGTTTCTATTTCTATTGAAGGGACCAGACCCTCACCAGCCCCCTTCTTTGGCAGCCATGACAGGCTGCAGAAATGATCCAGCAAGCTCTGACTCAGCAACATGTGCTGGGCTTCCTGACCTTGCCTGACCTCCTAGTCACTAGGAAGTCAGATACCCTCCATGCGGCAAGGAACCAATCATAAGTGAGCTGGTGGACTTTGGATGTACTTCACAGTAACAGTGACATACAGAGCATAGCAACCACCATGAGAAGGCTTACAGGTCATAGCAACCAGTTGACCAATCAACACAGGAAAGGTTGTCTAATCCCAGAAGTGCACCAATCCTGAGACTGTTGCAGACCCCCAGACAATCCTCTTGCTCTGCCCCAATAAAATCCCTGCCTGTTAGTCCCTCCAGGTCCTTCTCGCTCCACCCACTGTGTCAGATAGATGGAGGAACTGAATTAATACAGTTAACTCATAACAATAAAAGACTCTTTGCTTTTTTATCAGATCGGGTCTCTTGGTGATTTGGGGGTTCAGAATTTGGGCACAACACCATGAAGAGATACTATGACCATGGCAACTTTTATAAAGGAAAACATTTAATTGGGTGGTTTACAGTTCAGAGGTTCAGTCCTTTATCATTATGACAGGACATGTGGCATGCATTCAGACATGGTACTGGAGAAGGAGCTGAGAGTGTTGCATCTTGATATACAGGAAACAAGAAGTGCTCTCAGACACTGGATATGCCTTGAGTACATATGAGACTGCAAAGCCTGCCTCCACAGTGACACTTCCTCCAACAAGGCCATACCTACTTCAACAAAGCTACTCCTAATAGTGCCACTCCCTTGGGTGGGAGTCATTTTCTTTCAAACCACTACCCATATAAAGCATACCAAGAGAGTAAGTGGTTTTTGAAACCTCAAACCCAACACCCACTGATGCACTTCCTCCAACAGGGCCACACCACCTAAACTACCCCAAATAGCCACCAAGTCTAAACTAAATATTTAAGTGCCTGAGACTAAAGGATATTTCATCTAAACTATCACATAAGTATATTTAATTTCCCAACTTTACTTTTTCTCAAATTACTTCCTAACCAGCAAGTATAATGTAGTTGAAATAACCTAGAAATATGCAAGGTTTTATTTTAAGGTATAAAGGTCAATAACTCTGTAACTTAAACCTTTCCTGTCTCTTCTGCATCAAAGGTTACAATACATCTTTGGGGAAAGTGAAAAGGTATAAACTTCAGCTATCCATTTTCTCTACAGTTTTATGTTTTCTTGATGAGTATCCCTAAATATATGGCAAAGCAGGGTACAATTTGTTGGAGAAGCAAAATTATGATGTACTTCATATGGATGTAAGTCTTCTTTGAGGCATGTGTTTGAACTTTGACTCCTATTGAACATTATATCCTGTAATGAGAGGTTCTTTTTCTCTTGTCCCAGCTGGTCCTACTACCCTTCTCAGCCCCAAATGAACACACAGACAATATATTAATTATTAATTTGTTGTCCTATGACTAGGGCTTCTTATTTTCTAGCTCTGTCTTAATTATTAAACCCTATCTATCTATCTATCTATCTATCTATCTATCTATCTATCTATCTATGTATCTACTGCTATGTGGCTCTGTCTTACCCAATAATCCCTCAGCATGGTGTTACTCCTCCAGCAGCATCACAATTCTGTGTATCAGGCTAACTCTGCCTACCTTTCCTAGAATCTCCTTGTCTCCCAGACCTGCCTATCTTCCTGTCTCATTGGCCGACCAGTGTTTTATTCATTAACCAATAAGAGAAACATATATACAGGAGGACAAACCCATCAGTATCCTGTTATCAGTTCCCATCTTCTTCCAATAAATTGTTTCTTTCCTTCAACCTGAAGACATTTCCACTCTTTTGCTGCTGCTCCCTTAGATTCAGAGTGAAGTGGATATGCCCCAAGCTTTCTTAAAGTTTTAGGACTTAGTTATCAGTTGAATTTATCCTAAAAGTTTGTAAAATACCTATTGTGTACAGAGATCTATGCCAATATTTTATGGGAAATATCTGAGAGTACAAATTAATTCCAATATAAGCACAACAGTTAAAAACCCAAACAGTAATGAGTAAAATCAAAAATTTAAATACAAATAAATAAATAAATAAATAAATAAATAATATGATTGATTTCTTAAGATTTGGCATCAAATGAGACATTTAGCAAAGGGAATATTTTTTTACTGAAAGATTGATCTGTCTTTTGTGATTTATTTATTTGTTTGTTTAGTGTGTGTGTGTGTGTGTGTGTGTGTGTGGTATGCTTGTGTGTGTTCTGGAGGAGGACAGAAAAGGCGTGGGATCTTGTTGTAGAGTTTAAGTAGCCTAAGTTATTTTGTAGTTCCCAATTTCAGGCATGACTTCTGTCCAGTCCCACTGACTAGTCTGTCCAGTCCAAGATTAGAAGAAGGAATGGGGATTGAGGGAAGCAATTAGACAAAAGATGACTGAGGGCATTCAGTGAATACTGAACTGCCTTGGTTTATTGTTCAAAGTCTTTTTATACCTCCATCAAAAGAGGGAGAGAAGGCAAAAGGTTTCTTTACCAAGATGCAAAATACAAGCAAGTGTAATTACATTCTCAATTCCCAAAACATCAAGTAACTATCTCCTGAGTTAAGTATTCCATTGTTTAGGCAGGACATGTATCGACCACACCTTAGGCAAAGTACCCTGTTGCATTTTCATCTTAGGCCTGGCATCCTTGTTGTTTCACCTTGGGTGAGCAGGTGCAGGTAAAAATTCTCTTACATCAAGTTAAAAATGGAATGGAGTCAATTCTGTGGGTTCCTACATTATAGGTAATTCAGAGCTGCCATGTGGGTGTTAAGACCTGTACTAATGTCCTCTCAGAGATAAGCAAATGTTCTTACCAGCTGAGCCATCTCTTTGGGCTTTCTCCTTTCTTGTCTCTGTCTTTCTCTGTGCTCTCTCTCTCTCTCTCTCTCTCTCTCTCTCTCTCTCTCTCTAGCCCTCTCTCCCTCCCTCTCTCTCTCTCTCTCTCTCTCTCTCTCTCTGTCTCTCTCTGTCTCTGTCTCTCTATCTCTTCCACTTATTCTTAAGATAAGAAGAAATTCATGAAATAGGAGCATCAACATGCTCACAGTCCCTAATAGTTAATAGTGGATATCTAGTTTAGTGTTCAAAGTTTCAGAAGACTTCCTGTGGACAGAACTTGTCTGTCAATGTTGACTCCTTGGTAATGTGATCGTATAAAAATGACTGGACATAGCATTTTTTAGCTCTGAAAAGGAAGCAATTTAAAAAAATTTAAAACATAGATAGGTTTGTTTAGCAGGCTTTTGTGGGGAATATTCGACAACAATTCCACTCTTATGCCATTTCTGTAATAATAGCACTTTTGTTACAAAACATCATCATTATAAAAATGTTATTGTAAGAAACGCTCTGTTATTTAGAATTGCTTCATCGATGAAAGTGCTAAAAATATCTTCTTAGAGAAAATTATCACAAAATTTTCTTGCTTTGTAATGAAAATTTTATTCCAAATCTTATTTAATTCTCCTGTAAAATTGTTCTCAAATTTTCTTCTGTTGACTCTGAAGCCTGGTCCAGATGGCACTAAGGACAGGAAATTGCTTGATAGACAAAAATCAGTTCCGTCAAATGGGCTGACTTCTTAGCTGTCAGCTTCTTGGAAGTCAAGCAAGCTTCAGTTCTTTGTGTTACTAAATCTCAGATATTATACATCTTGTCTTTCCAAACCAAAATTATGCACAACTTTAATATATTCAGACAACTGTATTATATTTAATATGGATATTGTATCCATTAATAAAACAATGACACATAGTACAATTATTTAAAATAGTAAAGTTTAAAATGTGTCTCAGCCGGGTGCTGGTGGCACACACTTTTAATCCCAGCAGTCAGGAGGCAGAGGCAGGTGGATCTTTGTGAGTTCGAGACCAGCCTGGTCTTCAAGAGCTAGTTTCAGGACAGCCTCCAAAGCCAAGAGAAACCCTGTCTCAAAAAAACAGTAAATAAATAAATAAATAAATAAATAAATAAATAAATAAAATGTGTCTCACTGATAATAGTTGCCAAAGGAAATTTTAATAATGTATATGTTACAGACAGGAAGTATGACTGAGGGAAATGGCTATTTTTAAGTGTAGATATGCTTCTAAACCATATCTCTTGTCTTTTAATATTGAAATCCTATGGGATTAAATTAACTAACGCTAGTCATTTTATAATATAACTTATTAATAATCAGAGTTCCATTGCAATCAACATATTAAATAAAAATCACAGGATCTTATGTTTTAAGAAATCTTAATGATTATGTAACTGGCCTTCATGTGTCTTTAAATGAAATTCAAAATAAGATTAAAAATATCTCACTGTGTTTTTGGAACTTCTTTGTCATTATTATACAACTGAGTGTTTGACATTCAAAGATCATTCACTGTCTGACTGTAACAAGTGTCTGTCCTACTTAAATTTAGTGTGTGGTCACCATGTACCAAGGAAAACACCTGCCACAATGGTACTTGAACAGGATGATTGGTCATCCAGAAAAACACACGTGTGTGTGTGTGTGTGTGTGTGTGTGTGTGTGTGTGTGTGTGTGTGTGTGTGTGTTGATAATCCTGGAATATGACTTTTAATTGACCCATTTAAGCATGTTTTAAAAAGTCAAGGTTATGTAAATAGATGAACAAGTACTTTCAAAATTAAATTAGAATCATATGCATAAGGCATTCCTAATCTCCAATTCTCAGAAAAGACTCTTAAACTTCCTAGCCAAACTTGATGAGCCGTCTAATGCTTGAAATTTCTGTAACAGGTGGACTGAGCAAACAACAGCATGTCTGAAACATCTTTAAGCAGAAGGAATCCCTAAACCCTGGGGCCAGGCGACTTTGTCCTTTAAAAGAAAAGCCTTCCTCCCTGTGAGCTTTGTTTTCAATTTCACAAGTTCTACATTATTTTCTTTTGATTCATATCAAACAGATCTTTATTTTATTTTATTCCATCATTAGATTATTTATATATTCAACTTCAGTCTCCCTCCATGATATGTTTCCTGGAGTGACTATAGATACAAGGGTCATCCAACACATCTTCTAAATAGTGAGAAGTTCAAGGTATTTCCACTAAAATAAGGAACAAGACAAGAATGTCCACTCTGTCTACACCTATTTAATATAGTACATGGAATCTTGGCTATAACAGTGAGACAACTGGAAGAGAAAGGGGATACAAATAGGAAATGAAGAAACCAACATATCTTTATTTGCAGATGATAAGATTTAATACATAAATGATCATAAAGATGTTTGAACCTGCTCCAACAAGTCAGCTGGGTTACCTGAGTAGGGGCATGAGGATTGAGAAATGGCAGATAAAGACACAGAGACAGAAATACAGGATAGATTCAGGAGGACTGCCTAGTCCATGCCTTTCAGCACACCGGACAGCCCCGAGTTTAATTTAGATCCTTCATATATACAGACTAGAGACAAAGCAGAACAAAGAGCATCATAGTGAATTAATCAGCTCCCTGCACTGTCCTTGAATTGAGGAGAAGCCAGGTTCACTATCTAAAATGTGGTTCCTACTAGCAGCAAGCAGCTGCATTATCTATCTGTGTGCCTATAGCTGGCATCAGTAACTCATTAGAGATAATATACTCTATTCCCATGGTTTAATCAGAACTTTCTCATGGCTCTCAAGGAGACTGGAGCAAGAAAGCTTGAACTCTAATGTCATATAAGTCAGAATAGACTCCAGATGGAAACTGAGTCACTTGTGGGCTCCCACATAAAGACTGCTGGTAATAGGTGGTAAATACTTTCAGTAAATTATCCGAATGTAAATCAGTAGTTTCCATCTGAATGTTCAATATCTTTATTCCATTCTATTGTGTTTTATTTATTTCAGGTTTGTTTTCAATTGTCTGTGTTTTCTTCCAAATGAGTTACACAAGGCAAGGAGACCCTTAAAATGGCTCTTTTTGCTAAATACAGACTCAAATATGGCTTGATTTCACAGAATATATTGACTATTTTGGCATTTGAAAAACTTTAAAATTTACTATAATCAAGGTATCATTATGTTATTCTCTCTACATGAAACTATTGCTATAAAATTTGTTCCTTCACAAATAGTTGTATATTTTCCTATGCTATGCTAATTTAGGCCTTTGGTACTAGGGGATGCAAGATGGATGCAAGTTAAGACAAATGCACATACTCAGACTTACCCTATTTTAGTCTGCAATTTATGTTTGCTTCTGTCATTTATCATATTTTTGTGTAGCATTGCAATATGAAACATATGATAAAAATCTTAGTTTATTCAAGGAAACTCTGAAAGGTAAATATGAAATCAGTGATTTGACCATTTGTTTGCTAACATAGGAACACTGTTGCCACTATGTTTCTACCATATTTTTCTTTACTAAATTCATTATTAATTATATTTAAATTATAATTATTATATTTAAATTATAATTATATTTAAATTGTATTTAATTTATATTTAAATTATAATCAAATATATTTATTGAATCCCTGTTATTATTTCTTTAACTCATTTACAAACTGACATTTCTTGGGCTGCCTTTTCAGTTATAACATTACAAAACTGTTTTTTTTTTGTTGTTTTGTTGAAATTAAAATAATGGCAGATGATGAATTTTGGTAGTTCTGGACAATGGCCTGCTAATGCAACCAAGGAAATATAAGAATCAATATTTATCTAATAAATTTTCCAGTTTGTTTTGTTCTTCAGCTCTGTATGTCCTTGAATATATCAATATCTCAGGTATTATTCCTCCACCAACTAGTCTTAGTAGAGAGTGATACACAAACCAAACTACATTAGCCATGGCTCTCCAGATAGATAAATCAGATATCTATATCTGTATCTGTATATCTCTATCTATCTATTGATCTATCTATCTATCTATCTATCTATCTATCTATCTATCTATCTGTCTATCTCTGATAGGCTGTTGTGCAGATAATCCAACAAAGACTGTCTATGAAAGGATGGTCCAAGATTCTGGTAATTGTTCAGTTCACAAGGCTGGATGTCTTAGCTGTTCTTTAGTATAGGTTGGAATCCCAAAAAAGTAGACTTTAATGCCAGTGAAGAAATGGACTTGCTACAGAGGGGAAGAGGAAACATGGAAAGAGTGTCCCCTTCCTTAATGTTTTTCATATAGGATGCCAGCAGAAAGTGTGTTCCAGATTAAAGGTGGTCTCTTCACCTCAAAAGATCTGGATTAGAATTGTGTCTTTTGGCTCAAATGATTTAATTAAGGAATAACCCATAGCAGGTGTGCTCAGTCTTTTGGGATTTAGTTAATTTCAGATGTAGTCAAGTTGACAACCAATAATAGGCACCACACTGTATTTATCACTTTATATGAGGACATAGGTCTTCCCTATGAACTGTTAATCCATATCCTAGAAACAGACTTAGATAGGATTGAATTGTATAAAGAGATAATAAAAATAAAGCTACTAAAGATATAGTTACAGGAAATATAAATCAAATACAAATTAAAATAACCATTCTGACCAAGATAGATAAGGGAACGAAATAAACAGAGGATGGCTATCCAGAAATTTTTGACTGACTTCTCAAGCCTAGAGATGTCACTATAAAGAGATATATTAATGGGTTAACACAGAGATAACCTAGCTCTCATTCCTGTCAGTTTAACAATTAACCATTCATATTTTGGCATGAATATTGTGTCTTGATCATCAGTTCTTCAAATATAGAAATAGAATTAAGAAACATTTTCCATTAATAAATGCTTTGAGATTCTCATACAATGTATTCCTTGCCCCCTTCCGTGCCCATCTAACTCTTTTTTATATGTTTAAAACTCATTTACCTACATAGGTGCGGACTCTGGGAGCCCATTCCACATAGAGGGATACTCCCTAAGCCAAGACACATGGGGGTGGGCCTAGGCCCTATCCCAAAGAATACCATAGACTCTGCTGACACCCTATGGAAAGCCTCACCCTCCAGGGGCAGCAGAAAGGATATGTGATAGGTAGGATTTTATTAGTTTGGGGTGGTGGTAGGGGAGGAGGAGAGGGAGAGGGAACTGGGATTGACATGTAAAACAATCCTGTTTCTAATCCAAATAAAAAAAATCTGCAAAACACCCCCTCATTTACCTAGTTACTGATTTGTTGCTGTGAAAAAACACCATGGGTACTCTAACTCTTGTAAAAGGAAAGCATATAATTGGAGGCTTGCTTACAATTTTGGAATATCCAGTTCATTCTTATCATGGCATGCAACAAACATGATGCTTGAACAGAAGCTGGGAGCTACATCCTTAATCATAAGCAGAGAGAGAGAGAGAGAGAGAGAGAGAGAGAGAGAGAGAGAGAGGGAGAGAGAGCGAGACTGGGCCTGGCATGGGCTTTGAAACCTCACAGTCCACCCCCAGAAGACCACACCTACTCCCAACAAACCTGCATCACCTAATCATTCTAATCCTTCTCAAATAATATCATTTAGTCACTGATGACTAAGCATTCAAATACTTAGACCTATAGGGCTATTCTCAATCAAACTACACACTCATCAAGTCCAGTTATTTCTGTACATAAACTTGAATGTCTAGCCTACCTTTGGAGCATGTTCCACCTACCAGGGTTCATAGTCTTAATGAAAACTCACTTCTAATTGCCTGTAACTTCTAAGCTGGATATGGAATTTCATTCCCATCTCTTTTATCCATGCTCATATTTTGTGTCTCTCAAACTTGCACACATGTTTCTGTCCTAACTGCTGTGCATTTATCTGAGTAACTGTCCTGCTAAGTCTAGAAAATAGTTTCCTTGTAGTCATTCACTACCTCTGGCTTTAATAATCTTTCTGTCCTCTTTTCCATAGTGTTTACTGAGATTGGGAAGAGGAGGACTGATATAGATGGCCCATTTAGGGCTGAAAACTCTGCAGTGTCATATTCTCTACACATTAAAAGTTGTAGACCTCATGTTAACTGCTATCTACTATCAAAAGAAGCTTCTAACATGAGGATTGAGAGATGCCCTGATTGATGGGTATAGCTAGTGATTAGAAATCAGTTTAGTAATATGTTCATTTAGCACAATAATAGTGGTGGGTTCTCTCTTCGAATCTTTGCCCTGTCAGACCACAGATTCTTGACCTGATGGTTCAAGATATGTTTTTTTTTATCTCATGGAGCAGTTCTTAAATTCATTTAGAAAGTGGTTGGTTGCTCTCATAATTATATCAGTGGTCATCTCTGGCTAACCTGGTCAGCACTGTGGCTCACACCATTAACAATGGTAAAGACTGTTATTTAATTTTCTCCTCTAGCAGCATGTATGACATTTTCTTGCAGTAGGTAGCAAGTAGGGATGAAACTTCCAAGTGAGGACCACCGTGATTTCCTCATGTTGTATGACTCAGGTGTATGGTGTCTTCACTAATATGGTCTTACTGTCAAGTTCTGGAGGGAAAGCCAGAGCATTGGCAATAACCTTAATGATTTGTGTGGCACCTCAATTGTAGTACAAAAATGGATAGCTACTATCAATATGTAAGTTCCTCAAGGAGTCTACCACAAGGAAAACCACACCAATTTGTAGTCCAGTGCCAAAGAGTCATCCTTGAAAACATATATGCCAATAACATTATACAGACTGAACTATTATATTTAAATATATATTTATAGTACATATATCTATATATGCATGAAATAATTTATGTGAAAATAGAGGCCATGAATTTGAAGAAGAGTGTACAGGGGGCCTATGATACAGTTTGGAGGGAGGAAAGGGAACGAAAATTTTTTTTTAATATTTTTATTTGAACTAGAAAGATTATTTTACATGTCAGTCTCAGTTCCCTCTCCCTCTCCTCCTCCCCTGCCCCACAACTAACACCCTACCTATCACAAAATGTTTTAATTATACTATAATCTCAAGAAAATAAACAAAAATGGAAAAATGCTAGAAATAAATCTATCCCATGATCGATATATATCACTCATGGACCCATCCCCAAAGGACTCTTTATTTCACTTGTTATACTCTAATTTACTTGCTCATACACACTCATTGCTGTTCACTCACAGTAACAGGATAGAAAGATCTTAGATGTTTATCAACTGATGAATGGATAATGGAAATGTGCTACATTTACACAGCTGTTAGGAGAACCAAAGTATAAAATCCATAGGTAAATAGATAGAGCTGGAAATGATCATTCTAAGTGAGCTATCCAAGCCCTACAAAGATAAATGCCTCATGTTTCATCTCATTTTTGGGTGTTATCTTTGAATCTTTAGATAGGCGTGTTTCATCTGTAAGAATCTTGGAGGGACTAGCCTGGTAGTATGGGGGGATTTTATTGAAGAGAAGGGAAAACACAGTGATAAACAGAGTAGAGGGTACAGTAGACATGGGATATTGAAGGGAAAACAAACATTAAAGACCTTTGGAAACAGTCATATGGAAAGATACTACTGTAGAAATGTACCAACACACACACACACACACACACACACACACAGAGAGAGAGAGAGAGAGAGAGAGAGAGAGAGAGAGAGAGAGAGAGAGAGAGAGAGAGATGTGGAGGGGCATAGAATTATTCTATAATGGAGCAAGAATACCCCTATAGAGTAAAAATATAAAAAATGTTAAAGTGCTCACCTCAGGTTATCAAACAGCCAGTGATAGGACATGAGGTCCCAAAGAAATAAACATTCTTGCTATAATTTTGACAATATTTGTAGAATTTTTCTTCAGTTTGGGAAAAGGTATGTGAATACACTCAGCTTCATAATCTCTACATTCCATAGGTGTTTGCCTTTTTAGGAATCTTATTTATTATAACCTGGCTCAAAGATTAAATATGGTTTCTTTTGTTGATTTCTTTTTTTAAATTTTTATTTAAATAAAAACAATCTTATTTTATAAACCAATTCCAGTTCCCTCTCCCTCCCATCCTCCCATTCTCCCCATCAACCTCCAATCCCACCCCTCCAACCACTCCTCAGGGAAAGTGAGGCCTCCCATGGGGGATCATAAAAGTCTGTCACATCATTTAGGGTAGGAGCTAGGCCCTCCCCCATCATCTAGGCTGAGAGAGTATCCCTCCATAGGGAATAGGTTCCCAAAGCCCATTTGTGCCCTAGGGATAAATACTGGTTCTACTGCCAGAGGCCCCATAGACTACCCAGGTCCCCAAACTGATACCCATGGTTCAGGGGGCCTGATTCGGTCTTATGCTGGTTCCCTAGATGTCACTCTGGAGTCTGTGAGCTCCCACTTGCTCAGGTCAGCTGTTTCTGTGGGTTTTCCTATCAAGGTCTTGACCCCTTTGCTCATCTTTTGTTGATTTCTAATTGCTACCAGGTATAGTAAAACAAAACAAAACAAAACAAAAAAACTTGTTTATTCTTTGCAAAATCCCATGAATTAAAAGTTATTCAAAGTTATCATATATATATATATATATATATATATAATTTGCTTAACTTAATACTGTCATAATTATTTAATTATTTCAGTTCATTTGGTCCAGAAAATCCCAGCCTATAGAATAGTTTTATAATATCCCTACAGAGTTTTTTGGCTAATATAAAATATACTAATAGCTATAATCCAGGCTTAAACAAATACATGGAAATGCAGAAAAATATTAGAACCAAGAATATGTAATAATGACTATTTGTTAGAGAAGATTTGCTTACCTTTTTTCCACTGAGAATATGGCAGAATTTGGTGGACTGACTTTGGGCATCAGAGAAGATAGAAATTCCTGTGTCGGCTTCCTTAGCTTTTGGTGTTTCACTTTGCTTGAAGTCTATGCATTTAAACATCTTATAATTTACCCCTAGATCAAGACAGCATAATTATTTTAAATTTAAAAATGCAAGGTATTTCTGTTCATTTACCTTAGCTTGGATTTACATCCCTACCTCTTACTAGATTTCTAATGCTGGATACATTACTTGACACTCTTGAATGTATGCTCATCACTTGTAAGATAAGGAAAACAATATTAAGTTCAGAGAATAAAATATGAACTAATAAAATTATAAGTATAGTCACTGTATTCTTTTTGCTTATTTCTTTTCATTTTTACCTCATTCTGTCCTCCCTTTCTTCCATTGTCTTTCTCTCCCTCTTTTCTTTCTCATTGCTTCCTTCCTTCCTTCCTTCCTTCCTTCCTTCCTTCCTTCCTTCCTTCCTTCATTCCTTCCTTCATTCCTTCCTCCTTAGTTCCTCTCTGTTTCTTCTTTTTTCTAATGTACCATTATCCTAATCCAATTATTATTTTGTAGGTATAGTACATAATGTACTTATTTTTTGTATTTGAATATTTACTTCTAGTACATTGACTTCGAAGTTCAATCCCAAATTTACACATCCCATTCTTCATGATTAGACATTTTTATATATACCGTGATTCCAAGATTAAATTAAGACACTGTTCCTTTGGAAAACAATGGATTCTAATTAAAACAATAATTATGACACATTCCTGTTGACGGAGTTTCTGTTCTGCCTGTTCCTGCCACCCTTCAGCTCCAAATAAACACACAAAGGCTTATATTAATTATAAACTGTTTGGCTGATGGCCCAGGCTTCTTATTGGCTAGCACTCTCTTAATTATTAACACATTGCTATTCTATTAATCTATGTGTTTCTACATGGTCTTATCTTACCGGAGAATGCCAGCATCCTATCTTCCCCATAGTTACATGGTGTCTCTCTGGTGGCTTCTCTTGGTGTTCCCGCCCCAGAATTCTCCTTGTCTGGTAGTTCTGCCTATACTTCCTGCCTGACTACTGGCCAATAAGTGTTTTATTCATCAACCAATAAGAGAAACATATATACAGGAGGACATCCCCCATCACATTCCATTTATAATAGGAAATGCTGCACTCCTCATAAGCACTAAAATCAGCCAAGGTGGATGTGAAAGTCATTTGATGGGAAAGACGTTCAGCTTTCCTCGATAGACTAAGCAGGGCTGAGGGCAGAGTCTAATAAGACCTGCCAGGTTTATGTACCTACAGAATTTGTGTGGCTCTAACACACAGGATATGGGCCCATGAAGAAAGGAGCAAGCTAGCACAAGTGATAGACACCAAATGGTGGATAGCATTGCATATCATACTTAGAGGTCATTACTTTATAACAGCTCATTATAGCTACAATTGTAAAAGGTTGTACAACACATATTATATCTGTGTGTTCCTTTGTCATCCTCTAGAGGAGAATCCCTGGGTGTGGTTCTCAAATGTGTGTGCGTGTTAGAATCTCAAAGGTGGTTGGAGACACAGAAATCTGTTTTTTCCAACCTTTTTTAATTTTAATTAGAAACAGGATTGTTTTACATGACAATCCCAGTTCCCTTCTCTCACCCGTCCTCCCCTACCGCCCCCCACAACTAAAACCCTATCTATCACATATCCTTTCTGCTCCCCCTGGATGGTGAGACCTTCCATAGGGTGTCATCAGTGTCTATTGTATCCTTTGGGATAGGGCCTAGGCTCACACCCGTGTGTCTTGGCTCAGGGAGTATTCCTCCACATGGAATGGGCTCCAAAGTCCACACCTATGCTAGGGATAAGTACTGAACTTCTACAGGAGATTTCTGAGGTTTCCTCACAGAAACCCATGTTCCTGGGGTCTGGATCAGTCCCATACTGGTATTCCAGCTATAAGTCTGGGCAGCAAGAGTTCCCGGATATTCAAGTCAGCTGTTTCTGTGGGTTTCACCAGCCTGGTCTGGACCTCTGTGCTCTTCACTCGTCTTTCTCTGAATCTGGGTTCCAGTTCAGTTCAGTGATTAGTTGTGAGTATCTGCCTTTACTTCTTCCACTGATAATGAGATTGAGACACAGAAATCTTGAGCCCATTCCTCAAGATTCTGACTAAGCTTTGTAAGGGCCGGTGGGAGGCTGTGAGACCTTCCAGCGACAGGTATAGTGCTCTAGGCATTTCAACACTTTTGAATAGTTTTCTCCTCTTGGAGTTTTCTCATTTGTTCTCTCCTTTCTATCTGCCTCAAACCACATGTTACTTGGGAAATCTTATAGCAAAGTCATATCATATAACAAAATTCAGGCCCTGAGCAATGTAAATTAGATTAAGGAGTTATATCTAACAGGGGAAAGTGCAGACTCTGATTGCAAAATTTGAAAGTGAGATCGTAAGTAGAATAATTTTTAATATTACTTTCTGAAGAAACAAAGTTTTACTCATGATTAAGCCCTAACAGATATTTCTCACTGGGAAGTGTTTTAGAGAGTAGATTTTGAAGAGGACTCCTGCATGCATAAATCCTTTCATGTTTTTTTCCCCTAGGTATTTTCAGTAGAGCTACTGGTTAAAAGGTTTGAAACACTTTCTGAAAGTTTTTATATTGATATACAACACTGCTAGTAACTAAGTGACACCTACCACAACCACAGCAGTGATGAAACCTGCTAGCTCTTCATCTCACCACAAAACAGTATAATATAAAGTATCTTCCTATTTACATCATCTGTTCTTACTTTACCAATGGTCAATGCTAATAGTAATAAAATTACAAAAATGTCAGTTCAAAACTAAAAGTGATCATTTTTTTATTTTTTAGTTATTGCTGTGTGTGTGTGTGTGTGTGTGTGTGTGTGTGTGTGTGTGTGTGTGTGTGTGTGTGTGCTACTGTGTGAAGAAATTTATGATTGGAATCCACTGGGTTAACTTAGTGTGCTTGTGTGTGATGATTTTTAAGGTTGAGCACTTGAGACTATGTAATTGTTTACAGTGTTTGTCTCTGGGGAAGACCAATTCTCACTCAGCAGTTTTTAATTTCTGTAGCTCTTCTTTTTTGGGATATATCCAGTATAATTCCTCCAATCTACATTGGCATGTCAACTGGTTTTATGATTCAGGTCTTATTTTAGCAGCTTTCATGGGAGTAGCTTCCTTGACATATCTAGAAGACACAGTCTTGCAAAAGACTCCATAGTCTTCTAGCTCTCAGAATATTCTGCCTCCTCTTCTGCATATTCTCAAGCTGTAGGTATCAGGGTTGTGTGATAAATGTATCAATTTGGGCTGGCCTTCCAGTCATTTTTTTTCTCTGCATTTTGACTAATTGTGGATTTTTCATTTGGTTTGTGAAAACTGCTGTGATTTGCCTGTTGGTATAAGTATAAGAGTTTAAAATGCAGTTAGGAATTGTGCAGTTTTAGGAAAGTGACAGTAGTAGGTTCTCTTCTAAGATCCATGGCTTTATTAGCCATGGGTAGTTGGTGAGGTTTATAGTACAATACATGATTTATCTCCTGTTCAGCAGGCCTGAAGTCTAATTTTACAGCTGTTGGATACCACCAAGGTATAGCTGCCATTGTTTCTGGGTATGACTACTAGGTAACTTTCTCCCATGGCAGGTATGTAACAACTTACAGTATTATGAAATACAGTCCCCAGGGAGGATGCTTTTGGGGAAGATACAGTGTGAGTCCTCTGAGTGCTGTGTCTTAAGTGTTTGGTATCTTCAGCAATAGGGTCTTACCTTCAAATTCTGGTACACAACCAAGGGCAGCAGCAAGAACCATTATTTTTGGGATTTTCTTGGACTTGACCTACAACTTGTAAGAAATTTCTCATGTCTGGTACTTGTGATGTATGTGTGTGCATATGTGCATGTGTGCATGTGTGTGTGTGTGTGTGTGTGTGTGTGTGTGTGTGTGTGTGTGTGTGATGGTCTATGGGTTTCTCCAGAACTATTATCTCCCCAAGTACTTCAATTTTATTTGCGCTATATGTATACATATGTGCTATACATATGAATTACATGTTACCTCAGGTAAATATAAAATAATGTGGTCTTGATGGCTTCTCTAGCATGCTTAGTGTTGTTTACTCCCGTCTTTCTCCTTTTTCTTCTTTATTGACAATCCTCTTTCTTACAATTAAACCTGTCCCCATTTCCCCCCTCAAATCATCTATGCTTTACAATCCCATCATGAATTCTCCACTTCTCTTTTCACATGATCGCTTTTTTACTTTCCTGGCAGTTTTGTTTACTCCATGTTATATACTCACATCTAAAGGTTTGGAATTAAGAACAAAAGGTGACAGAGAACATGTAGTTTTTGTATGGGTTACCTTACTAAATATAACTAGAAATTTCATCCATTCACCTACAAAGTTCATGATTTGATTTTTCATTGCAGCTGAATAGAATTCCATTGTGATTATGTACCATATTTTCATTATCCATTTTTTAGTTGGAGGCCATTAGGTTATTTCTACTTCTTAGCCATTGTAAATAGAGCAGCAATTATTGTTGAGCAAGTATCTGTGGAAAATGATATCTAGCCCTTTGAGCATATGCCAGGGAGTGGTATGGATTAGTATTTATTTTGATCTTCTTCATAATTATTTCTTTTCTTTTGAGAAATCTTTGTTCAGGTTCATAGCTCACTTTTACTACAAATTTTCTTTATTCTCAAGAATCATACAAGTGTATTTATAAAGAAACATGATTATAGTTGTGCTCCATTACTCTCCTCTTCTTTTTATAACCCTTCCCAACATTATGGTGTTTTATTTTATGATAATTTACTTCTTTCCCTTTTCAAAATTGTAATTCTATATTTCTCCATAATCTAACCTTCAGATTCTCCAAGGATATCTGCTTTAAGTAAAAACTCATTTTTGATTCATTTTTATCAGTAATGGTGAAGAGATTTCATTTAGAACTTGTCTTCAAATATGTTTTTAACTAAATTTATTCATCAGATATTTGATGCTCTCTAATATACTTTAAATTTTTCTGTATTGTGTTTTATTATTATTCAAAAGAATTTTTAAATTTAAATCTATTTTGATCTCCTGCCCCCAAGTCCTTCTAGATCCTTTCCTTGCCTGTATCCATACAACTTCAAGTTCTTTCTAAATAACAAAGCAACCAACCAACCAACAAAAACCCAAATAATACAACAACAACAAAACTGCTATAAAAGAAACAAAATACCTTCTCCCCAAAAATACAAACTGTAGCCAAATAAAAGCACATAAAAAAATCATGGAGTTTCTTTTACCTCTCTCTCCACTCCCCCTGTGCTCCCAATTTACTCAGGAGGTGTTTTCCCCTTTGCCTTCTCTGGGGGTTCATGTATCTCTCTCTTAGGTTCCTCCTTGTTTCCTAGCTTCTCTGGGTTTATGGATCGTAGGCTGGTTATCCTTTGCTCTATGTCTAATTCTGAATGTGGGTGTCAATTGGGGGACCTGGACAATTTATGGAACCTCTGGCAGTAGAACCAATATTTATCCCTAGTGCATGAATGGGTTTTGGGAGCCCATTCCTTATGGAGGGCTACTCTCTCAGCCTAGATCATGGGGGAGGGCCTAGGCCCTGTCCCAAATGATATGAAAGACTTTTATGATCCCCCATGGGAGGCCTTATCCTCCCTGAGGAGTGGATAAGAGGAAGGATGGGGGATTGGTTTGAGGAATGGGAGGACAGGAGGGAGAAGGGACTGGGATTGGTATGTAAACTAAAATTGTTTTTAATTTAAATAAAAATTAATAAAAAATCATGGAGTACCATATGTTTGGCATCTATGCCTGAGCATGAGGTCTGTCCTCAAGTGGCTAATATACCCAGTGTCACTCTGTTGGAAAAAATGATTTTTCCTCTCCCAGCAGGTTTAAATGACAGTTCAGTTATTAACATTTACCCTAGGTTTTCACTTCATTCATTCATATAAAAAAACAACAAAATACAATAAGATGAAACAAAAGCTATCACAGTGGTATTGGGAAAGGCAAACCAACCAAAGGATAAGAGACAAGAGAAAACACAAGAATCAGAGGCACATTTGTTTACACACATAGGAGTCCCATAAAAACACTAAATTGGAAGCCACAGTATATACACAGAGGACCTGCTACAGATCAGTGTAGGCCCTGAGGATGCTGCTTCAGTCTCTGTGAGCTCATATGACGTTTACTCATGTTGATTTAGAGGGCCTTGACTTTTAGTGTCCTCAGTCCTGTCTGGCTCCATCTGGCTCTTAACACTTTTTTTTTCCTGACTCCTCTTCCTCATGGTTCCCTGAGCTCTGAGGAGAGAGATTTGATGGAGACATCACATTTATGGCTGAGTGTTCCAAGGTGCCTCTCTCTCTCTCTCTCTCTCTCTCTCTCTCTCTCTCTCTCTCTCTCTCTTTCTCTCTCTCTCTCTGGTTGTTGGTCTCTGTTCCCACCTGCTGGAGGAGGAAGCTTCTCTGATGAGAGTTGAACAATGTATTCGTCTATGAGTGTAGCTGAATATAATTAGAAGTCATTTTATCACTGCATTTATTTTTTTAATTTTTATGCCAGTATTATTTGGTTTTACCCAAGATTCCTGGGCTATCTAGTCTCATGTAATTTGTCACACAAGCCATGTCAGGTATATGTTCCACCTCTTGGAGAGTGGGTGGGCCTTAGGTCAGATTGATTAGTGGTTGATTACTCCCACAAGCTTTGTGTCATTCTTTCTCTAGCATATCTTACAGTCAGTACACCATGTTAGAAAAAGGGTTTGTGGCTTTCTTGGTGTTTATGTTTCTCCATTGAAAGCCTGAAGAGTAACTTTCTGTACCAAAGATACCAGAACATAGGGTTGAAGGCTCTATATAGACACTGGATTGACATCTCCATCTTTGATGATTTGTGTAGGTGTTGTCTTTAAGGATGGGTTTTGCTGTTAGTTTGTGAAGAACAACCTGTAGTTTTGCAATAGCCTGGACTGTATAAGATTCCCATGAGTCCCCTTTGGCCAACAACTCTATTAGATGTAATCCAATCCTGGTGCTAGAAGGTTCATTTCATGACCAGAGATGTACAGTTGGAACATTGTCTTCTTTCTTTATTTGGTAGTTTCATTTAGGTCACCTTCATATATGTATGTATTTTATGAAGCTTCTACTGTATTAGGTTTCCATATTGCCTCTCAGACACTCCTTAATTTTAATTGTCCCTTCTGTATTCCCTACCACATCCCTACTTTGTCTTCCTCCTCAACATATGATCCCTCCATTTCAGCTCCTCCATATATTCATAGATAACTATTTTATTGTCCTTTCCTAATGAGATCTATCTGTTCTTTGCTGTCTCTTACTCTATGCCTACTATCTGTGGTTCTATGGATCATAGCTTGGTTATCCTTTACTTCACAGATAATGTCCACATATAACCAAATACATACCAAATTCATGTTTCTGCGTCTGGGATATCTTATTAAGAACTATTTTTTCTAGTTCTATCCATTTGCTTTCAAAATTCATGATGTCATTTTTTAAACAGTTTATTAATACTCCATCATGTAAATGTATTGCATATTCTTTTATCTATTCTTTGTTCAAGGGCATCTAGGTTGTTTCCAATTTCTGGCTTTTATTGTTAGACCAACAATGAACACTTTGAACAAGTGTATCTGTGGTAGGGTAAATGAGACTTCATGAAATTGAGACGATTCTGCATTGCAGAAGACACCATCATTTGGACAAAGCAGCAGCCTAGAAAATGGGAAACAATTTTTAGCATCTACATATCTGATAGAGTTCTAATATCACAAACTATATAAAGAATTCAAGAAATTATGTATCAAGAAAACAACCCAATTAATAAAGGGATAGTGTGGTAAACTGATAATTTTCAATAGAGGAAACTCAGGTGGCTGAGAAACAAAGAAGTGTTTAACATCTTTAGCCACCAGGGAAATGAAAATCAAAAGTATTTTCAGATTCCCTCTCATGCCTCTCAGAATTACTAAGATCAATAAAGCCAGTGACACCTCATGCTTTTGAGAATGTGGATTAAAGGGAACACTCATCCATTGCTGTTAGAAGTGTATACTTGTATAGCTTCTGTGAAAATCAGTTTGGCAATTCCTCAGGAAGATGAGAGTTGATCTACCCAAAAACCCAGTTATACCACCTTTTGTCACCTACCTAATGGATATTTCATCCTATAACAACTCATTTTATAATTGGCTCATTTGTTTCCTTGATTTCTAGTTTTTGAATTCATATATTCTGGATATTACATTTTTTGGGTCAGATATAGAGCTGATAAAGGGTCTCTCCTATTCTGTGGCATCTGTCTCTTCACTTGATTGATTGCTTCTTTAGCTGTACTGAATCTTTTTAGTTTTATGAGGTTTTACTAGTCATCTGTTGTCCTTAATCCCTGGGAAAATGGGGTGCTCGTCAGAAAGTCCTTTCCTAAACTTACATTGGGTAGGGTACTCCCCATGCTTTCTTCTAGCAGTCTCAGTGTTTCAAGTTTCATATTGCAGTCTTTGATTCATTTGGAGTTAATTGTAGGGCAGGTTAATTGATAGGAGTATAACTTTATTCTTGTACAGGTAGACATCTAGTGTAACAAGAAATATTTGTTGAAGATTATAATTGCTCTTCAGTGTATAATTTTGGCCTTTTGATCAAATATAACATGGGTGTACTTAAATGTATTCATGTTTGCTTCTCTTTTGTTCCATTGGTCCATAGGTCTTAATTCTGCCAGTATCATACTCTTTTATTCTATCTATCTATCTATCTATCTATCTATCTATCTATCTATCTATCTATCTTCTATCTACTTTCTACCATCTATGTATTATTTATGTATCTATCATCTATTTATCTATCATCTATTTATCTATCTATCATCTATCTGTATTGTGTCTTGAAATCTGCATTTGTAATCTTTCCAGGATTGTTTCACTTTCATTTTTTGTGGTTCTATATTAATTTAAAAATATGTTTTACTGTTTATGTGAGGAATGCTGGGAGGATTTTGATTGGATTTTTATTGAATCTTTAAAGTGCTCCTTTATTTCACAAAAATACCTTTATTCTATTGATAAATGTGTATGGGATATCCTTCCATTATTTATTGTCTTTCTCCCGTTTTTTTTCTTCAGTGATGTAAAGTTTTAATTATAGAGATTTCTTACATTCTTTTCTTAGTTTTATGACCTGTCTCTGTGTTCTTGTTGGTGGTGTATAGAAAGGCTACTGATTTTTCTCTTTATTTTGTATTCTGCCATTTGCTGATATTGTTGATTATTTCTCCACATTTTCAGGTAAACTTTTTGAAATTTCTTGTGTATGATGTCATATCATCTGCAAATAGGATAGTTTTCTTTATTCTTTTTAAAAAATTGTCTCTCTTTAATTTCCTTCTCTTGTATTATTTTTTCAAACTAGTGCTTTAAACATAACACTGGAAAGATATGAGGATAGTGGACCCCTCTGTTTCATTCATTATTTTAGAGGAGTTTTTTCAACTTTTTCAATTTAGGGTGATGCTGACTGTGTGTTTGTCATACATGGCATACATGTTCCCTACTTTTTCTCGTACTTTTATTATGATATGTTTGATTTTGACAATGAATTTTTTGTATTTATTGAAATGATCACTTGATTTTTTTAAGTCAATTTATATAATTTACTATATTTATTGACTTACATATGTTGAGCCATCTATGAATTTTTGGGGTAATGTTAACTTGGTCATGGTAGGTGATCATTTTGATATGTTTCTACATTTATACTATGAGGTTTTTTTGTTTTGTTTGTTTGTTTTTCCAGACAGGGTTTCTCTGTGGCTCTGGAGGCTGTCCTGGAACTCGCTCTGTAGACCAGGCTGACTTCAAACTCACAGAGGTCTGCCTGCCTCTGCCTCCCAAGTGCTGGGATTAAAGGCATGTACCACCAACACCTGGCTGCACTATGAGGTTTTATTGAAGATTTCTATATCTATGTTCATCAGGGTTAATTGTCAGTAGTTTTCTTCTTTCTTTGTTGTATCTTTACCTGGTTTTGTAGTTAGAGCAACACTGAATTTATAGAGGGAAGATTCCCTTCTGCTTTTAATTTTGTTGCTGTTTATTTTTAATAACTTAATTTATATTTCTAAAATATGATGAAATTCTAAAGTGAAATAATATAAGCTTGAGCCTTGTTAGGTGCAAAGCTTTTTATTTCTGTTTCAATCTCGTAATTGGTTATTTATATTTTTATGTTGTTGATCTTTTCTTGATTTATTTTTGATTATTTGGATTAATCGAGAAATTTATCCATTTCATTCATATTTTTTTAACTTAATGAATTATAGATTTTTAAATTATTCCTTTATAATGTTCTGAATTCCTTTCATGTCTGTTGTAATGTTCCCTTGTTCATTCCTGATTCTGTTCATTTTAGCCACCTTTTTCTTTTGGTAACTATGTGAAGGCTCTGTCAATCTTGTTAATCTCAGAGAACCATGTCTTAGATTCATTGATTCTTTGTATTGTTTTCTTTGTTTCTATCTCATTAATTTCTTCCCTCATTTTTATAATTTCTTAGTGTCTACTTGTTCTTTCTTGTTTTTCCAAATCCTCAAGTCATTATTACATCATTTATGTAATCTCTTTTTGAGGTTTTAAAAATGTACAGATTTAGAGTTATAAATTTTCCATCATAAGACTGCTTTTAATATGCCCTAGAGGTTTTATTGTATTGAATTTTCATTTTTTTGTTCTATGATTTTTCAATGTTTTCTTCTTTGACCCTTTCATTATTCAGTAAATAGTTGTTTAATTTCAATAAGTTTGAGTACTTGCTAGAGTTTTGATTATTGTTGATTGTTAGTTGTGTTGCATAATGGTCAAATAGTATACATAAAGTTATTTCAAATATTCTGAATTTGTTAAGATTTATTTGTGTCCCAGGATGTGGTCTATTTTAGAGAGGCTTCCACATACTGGTAGGTAGGATGCACATTCTTTGAGATTTGTGTGGAATATTGTGTAGTTATCTGTTAAATCCATTTGATGCAGAATATCATTTAATTTTGATGTTTCTCTGTTTGATTTCAGTACAGATGACCTGATTAATATATAAAACAGGGCTTTGAAATCATCTTCTATTATCAGATTTCTCTTCATCTGTGTCTTTAACTCCGGTAGAATGTGTTTTATGATATTCAGTTTTCCAGGGTCTGGTTTGTATATTTTTAGGATTGTCGTGTGTTCCTGGTTAATTATTCCCTTGACTGCAATGAAATATCCTTTAAATTCATCTGCATATTTTTAGTGTGAAGACCGTTTTGTGAGGTGTTAGGATGGCAGTGCCTACTTGCTTTCTCTTAACACATGGGTGGAATTTTCTTCTCTATTTCTCTTTAAGGTGGTGCCTATCTCTGAAACTAAGATCATTATTAGAGATAACAGATGTGTGTTATTTCTTTATGCATTCAACCAGCCTGTGACTTTTGATTGGAGAGTTGAGTTCACTGGTAAAGTTACTATTGAATGGTGTGTATTAATTGTAGTAATTTTGTTGTCTTTTTATTGTTTTTTTTTGTTTTTAGTTGTATTTTTTGTTTCAGTAGTTGTAGCTTCATTCATTTTCTTTCTAGTCTCTATTCTTAGTCTCTTCAGGTTGAAGTATTAATTACATTAATCTTTTTAGGGTTGCCTTGTTGGACATGGACTCTATCTTAGTCTCTTTGTATAATAGAAAATTTTTCTTTTTCTTTCAATTCTGGCAGAAAATTTTTGGGGGGGATGAAGTGGTTTAGGTTGGCCATTTTAAGCTTTTAGAACTTGGAGTACATACTACAGTCATTTCTGGCTTTCAAAGTTCCCATTGTGATTATCCTGATGTGTTTTTCATTTTATTTGCCTTGGGTTTTACTCATGAAACTTTCAATACTATCCCTTTGTTCTGTGTATTCAGTGTTTTAACTATGATATGTTATGCGGGAGGGTTTCTTTGTATTTTTATTTTGCCTATTTGGTGTTCTGTATGCTTCTTACATCCAAAGAGAAATGCCTTTCCTTGGTATGGAGAAGATTTCTTTTATAACATTGTTGGAGATCTGGTCTATGCCATTGACCTGGGATTCTTCTCCCTCACCTATACATAAATTTGAAGGCTTGCTCTCTGTGTCTCTCAGTTCCTACATGCTCCTTTCCTCTGTTTTAAAAATACATTCATATTCTTTACATGTATAGCTTAATATTTCTATCTCATCTTCAAGTCCTTATATTTTATCTTATATTTGTTCCATTCTACTCATGTGGCTTTCTCCTGTGTTTTCAGTAATGTAATTGGATTATTGGGATTTTCAATCCCATATGCATTTTCAAATGCATAATCTTCAATATTTGTATCTTACAATTGAATTTGATTCTCAAATTCTATATTGAATTTGTCATTTTATTAAGCTTTATGTTGCGATTTTGGATCATCACTCAGGCATTTACTCTCCGAGTTTATTCTGTTTATGTTTGTTGAACTGTTTGTGTCTTCATTAAACTACCTAAATCCTTCTTTTTTTTTTTTAAATTCACTTTACACTACTACCTGAATTCTTTGGTAAAGTTTATGATTGTTCTTTAAGTTCCGTGACTCATTTATTATAGTTACTTCTCATTGGAGAAGATAGAATGGGTAGATATTTGGAGGGACAGCCATACTGTCTTGACCTTTAATATTATTTTTGTGGTGAGTTCTGGGTACATGAGACATATTATTTTGTTGTATGTCTGCTGTGGACACAGCAGGTTTTGCTCATGCACAGGCACATGATCTGCCACCTGGCCTAAACTTGGAGATTAGGAAAGGGTCAGGCAGGAATCTTCAGGTTGGGTCAGTACCCTGGTTGTGGGACATGAAGTAGATCTAGAAATTGTGATAGTGGCAGAGTAGGGTCAGTCAGACTAAATAGGCAGGACCAGATCAAAAGATATATGGACCTGCCTAGTTATAGAGGGTGGATATGATGCCAAAAGCTGAGAGATGACTAGGGTGATGCAGGGCTGTTTGGGGACACAAGAAGGTTGCATATGTTTCCATACCACACAGTCCAGCTTGAGGTTTCCTTGTTTGAGGCATTTGGCATTCTGTGAGTCCCAAAGGGAGTAAGAGGAGCTATGAATTCATGATCCCTAGCAATCAGCCAAAGGGTGATTGGAGGTTGGAGGAGCTATGCTGTAGAGCACAGCTGGATTACCTAGATGACAGTTTTCAAGAGAAAAACAGTGTATCTATTCTTTTTGGTTTTTCAGTGCCTAGCACATTGCTTGGTGTTTATCAATCTCCCAACAAAAAGGAGAGAATGTCACAAAAATTCATGGGATACTGAATTAAGCATCTCATCTCATGTATATTTTTAATTTTATTATGGGTAAAATCCTTCAGCTCTTTCAGACATTTTGGCATTTGAATAAAAATTACGTTGATTATCTAATCTAAAATGTCCTAATTATTTGAGAAGGGAAGGACTTAGGAATATAAATATCTATTTATTATATGTCGTACATTACTGACTATGCTTTTATTTGTGTTCCATCTCTTTACAAAATACTTGGTGGCAGAGATTGTCATGGGTAAGGAATTCCCCTATGACATGGAAATCCACATATATGTTACCATCTGATCAACTTATTGGAATTTTAAAATCATTTTGGTTGTTAAATACTCTGTCTTGCTGTATTGCTTACCCCTCACTCTTTCTGTGTCTTTCCAGACCTCTGTATACTGGTGTCAAACCTAGGGTATTGTACATGTGAGGCAAATGTTTTATGGCTGAATTACATACCAAGTCTTTGTATTACAATTAGCTTCAATGATAACGATGTTTGCCATTTCCATTTTGATTAAAAGCACTGTATTAATTGGCTTCATTTCTACTTATTACATGGTTTGTAGTCCTTTCCATACTGTGGGCTAGTATCACTTTACCTTTAATATTTTATTCTTTATTGGTTTCTTTACACATATAAAAGTTTTCATGGAGACAATCTTACACACACACACACACACTATTTTATCATACTCACCCCATAATTTCCTTCTATTTTTCTTCCCTCTCTCCTCTTTCCTCCATCCCAAATAGATCTTCTTGTACTATAAGTGCTATTTTTGTATTAAGAAAATTACATTATTGTTTTCCATATGATACTCTGAAAAAGTGATTTTTTAATTTGTTTATCTCTTTTTTCCAACTTTTTTAAAATTTGAATTAGAAACAGGATTGTTTTACATGACAATCCCAGTTCCCTTCTCCCACCCGTCCTCCCCTGCCCCACCAACTAAAACCTTATCTGTCACATATCTTTTCTGCTCCCCCTGGATGGTGAGGCCTTCCATAGGATATCATCAGTGTCTATTGTATCCTTTGGGATAGGGCCTAGGCCCACCCCCATGTGTCTTGGCTCAGGGAATATTCCTATATGTGGAATGGGCTCCTAAAATCCACACCTATGCTAGGGATAAGAACTGAACTACTACAGGGAGTCCTGTATATTTCCAAGGTTTTGTCACTGAAACCCATGTTCCTGGGGTCTGGATCAGTCCCATGCTGGTATCCCAGCTATCAGTCTGGGGAGCAAGAGTTCCCGGATATTCAGCTGTTTCTGTGGGTTTCACCAGCCTGATCTGGACCCCTGTGCTCTTCTCTGGGGTCCTTGGTCCTTCCTTGGTCCTTCCCTGGTCCTTCCGTGGTCCTTCTCTGCCTCTGGGTTCCAGTTGAGTTCGGTGATTAACTTTGGTTGTCTGCTTCATCCACCAGCTGCTGGCTTAAGGCTATATGATGGCATATAAGTCAGTCATCAATCTTATAATCAGGGGAGGGCATTTAACGTAGCTTCTCCTCCATTGGTGATATAGTTAGCTGGTGTCTGTTATCTTTGTACATCTCCAGACATTTCCCTAGTGCCTGATTTCTCTGTAAACCAAAAATGTCTCCCTCTATTATGATATCTCCTTTCTTGTTATCATGTATTCTTCCCCTGACTCAAACTTTCTGCTCCCTCATGTCCTCGGCATCCCTCTTCTTCTCCCCTTCTCATTCTTCTAGCTTCCTCCCCCCTCTTCCTGTGCTCCCAATTTGCTTAACATATCTTGAACCTCTCCCCTTCTCCAGGGGACCATGTATGTCTCTCTTTATTAGCTTCTTTGGCAGTATGGATTGTAGGCTGGTAATCCTTACTCTATGTCTAAAATCCGCATATGAGTGAGTACATACCATGTTTGTATTTTTGTGATTGTGTTGCCTCGCTCAGAATGGTTTCTTCTAGATCCATCCATTTTCTCTGCAAATTTCAAGATTCCATTTTTTTTTCCTGAGTAGTACTCCATTGTGTAAATGTACCACATTTTCTCTATCCATTCTTTGGGTGAGGAGCATCTAGGCTGCTTCCAGTTTCTGGCTATTACAAATAATGCTGCTATGAACATCGTTGAACAGATGTCCTTGTTGTATGAATGTGCTTCATTTGGGTATATGCCTAAGAGTGGAATTGCTGGATCTTGTGGTTGAATGATTCCCATTTTTTTTTTTTTTTGAGGAGTCGCCATATTGATTTCCAAAGTGGCTGTACAAGTTGGCAGTCCCACCAGCAGTGGAGAAGTGTTCCCCTTTCTCTATATCCTCTCCAGCATGAACTGTCATTGGTGTTTTTGATTTTGGCCATTCTGACAGGAGTAAGATGGTATCTCAGAGTTGTTTTGATTTGCATTTCCCTGATGGCTAAGGATGTTGAACACTTTCTTATATGTCTTTCAGCCGTTTTAGATTCCTTTATTGAGAATTGTCTATTTAGTTCTGTACCCCACTTTTTAATTGGGTTGTTTGTTGTTTTGGAGACTAGCTTATTGAGTTCTTTGTATATTTTGGAGATCAGCCCTGAAAAAGTGTTTTTTTTTAATCATTTTTTTAATTTTAAAACAATCTTTTCTTATTTTACATAACAATCCCAGTTCCCTCTCCCTCCCCTGTTCCTACTCTCATTACCTTCTTCTCCTCTACCTCCATTCATTCCTCAGAGAGGATAAGACTTCCCATGGGGAGTCAATGAAGTCTGGCACATCACTTTTGAGGCAGGACCACCGCCCTCCCTACTTTATCTAAGCTGAGAAAGAGAATGGGCTAAAAAAAAAAAAAAACCCAACACCCCCCACACACCAAAAACAGGTCAAGCACTAGGGATAAATCTTTGTACCATTGCTAGTGGCTCCACAGACTGTCCAAGCCTCAGAATTATTGCCCACATTTAGAGGGTCTATTTCAGTCTTATATAGGTTCCCCAGCTGTCAGTATGGAGTCTGTGAGTTCCCACTAGCTCAGGTCAGCTGTCTTTGTGGGTATCCCCAAAATGGTCTGGACCCCTTTGCTCATATTTTTGCTCCTCCCTCTCTTCTACTGGACTCTCTGATTTTAGCCCAGTGCTTATCTGTGGATCTGTGCACCTGTTCCCATCAGTTACAGCCAATATTCTTAATGAGAGCAAAATGCATGTCTGGATATTATTCTGGATAGTAATATATTCTGTATTTTAATCCATAGTTAAATAAACTATCTGTGAAGTTTTTTCCATTCTGTAGACTGCTGCTTCTTTTGGTAAATTATTTTCTTTGCTACTCTATGCTTTTTGGTTTCACATAATCACATTTGTGAGTTCATTTTAGTGTTTTCTGAGTTTGAAAATCATATGCAGGAACTCATTGCCTTGTCTAGGTCTTGAAGTGATATTAAAGAGTTATTTGATTGTTATATTTTTTATTCCATCTTGGTTTTTATCCTGACCATATAGTATTTTTTCTGTTTTTCATTTATTTTTATCATTTTATAAACAATCTTATTTTACATACCAATCCCAGTTCCTCCTCCTTCCCTTATTCCCACTTCCCTCACCTTGGAGTGAGGCCACTGGAAGTGGAACCAGTATTTATCCCTAGTGCAAGAACTGGCTTTTTGGAGCCCATCCTGTAAGTGGAGGGATACTTGCTCAGCCTAAATATAGTGGGAGGGCCTTGGTCCTGCCTCAAATGATGTGACAGACTTTGATGATTCCCCATGGGAGGTCTTGGAGTATTTTGACTATATTTCTCTTTAGGAATTTTCAATTTTCGGTACTCAAAAACTAAGCACTTTGATCTATTTTTCTATTGATTTTTTTGATGTATGGAATAGGAGTATTGAATTTTTTCAATGTACTCTAGTTTCAGATTTTTTACATGCAACTATCCCATTTTCCTAGCACTCATTGTAAGAGTGCATTATTTTTCCTATATATTTTTGGAAACTGTTTTAAGAATCAGATAACTGTATCTTTGTGCATTTTTTCTGGGGCTTTCTCCCTACATTTATGAAATGATCATGTAATTTTTGTTCTTGTCTATATTTATGTGCTGTGTTTATTGATTTACATTGTTGAAACATCATTATTTACATGGTATTAATCCAACTTGATTGAGGTGTATGATGATTTTAATGTGATATGTGATACTGTCTTTGGTTTGCAAGGTTTTTTGTGGGAGTTTTTTATCAATGTTCATCATGGAGGTTCATTTATAGTGTGTGTGTGTGTGTGTGTGTGTGTGTGTGTGTGTGTGTGTGTGTGTTTACACATACACACATCCTCGTTTTGGTAATACTGGCATTGTATAGTAAGTTTAGAAATGTTCCTTATTTTTCTGTTTTGTATGGTAGTTTGTGGAATGTTTGTATTATATCTTCTTTAAAAGTCTGCTAGGAGTAGCCAGGGAAGTTATCAAGTTTAAGTTCATGGCCTGCTTTTTTTTTGTTTTCCCTGAGGAAGCCTACTTATTCCTGTTTCCATCTCATTTCCCACTGTGGGTATACTTAAGTTTTCTTGTTTCTATTGATTCAATTATGGAATTTCCCTTTGTTTGGTATGTGGTCTTCCACCATTTTTCTTTCAGTTTGTGTCTGTCTGCTTCAGTAAGTTGTTTTTCTTTCAGACAATAAGTGATTGGGTCCCCTTTTAAAAACCAGTCAGCTAGTCTTTATCTTAATTGGAGACTTTTTTTTCTCTGATTACTGTAATTTTGTTATTTTTTCCCTCCCAATATTATTGAGTGGCTTACATCTCCTTTGTTTCACTTAAGAGTTTGCCGGCACTTGGGAGGCAGAGGCAGGCAGATCTCTATGAGTTTGAGGCCAGCCTAGTCTCCGGAGTAAGTGCTAGGATAGGCTCCAAAGCTACACAGAGAAACCCTGTCTTGGAAAACAAAACAAAACAAAAACAAAAACAAACAAAAAAAGAGTTTGCAGTTCACTGACTTGTACATATTTGAGGCTTTCCTGGTTTTAGGTTATTTGTTCACATTTTTGAGGTTGATTCTTTCAGTATCTTTTCTGTTTGAGACCAGCTTTCTTCCTCCTTTATGTATAGGGTTCCTCTAAGTAGTTTCTGAATTAGTGTTTATTAATTGTTTTAGTGGGTACATATTTTTGAATATTTTTATTCCTCCATTAATTTTCTGTTAAGTTTGCTGGATATAGTAATTTTGATTGTGAGTTAACTTTTCCTCAGGGTTTGAAATATCACTACACAATTCCCTGAGTTTTAGAGTTTTTGTTGAGTTTGATGATATTCTGATAAATTTGCCATTGAAAGTAACTCAGTGTTTTTATCTAATAGCTATAATATTGTTTCTTTGTTCTATAGTGTTAGCATTTTGGCTATATATGACATGGTATGGTGCTTTTCTGGTCATGACTATTTGAGGTTCTAAATGCCTTTTATGCTGGCATGTCCATATTTTTCTGTACATTTGGGAAATTTTCTGCCTCTATGTCTTTGGAGCCATTTTGTGGGACAGAAGAACAAGTAATTCTATGTAACTAGAACACAAAAAATATCTTAAATCTGATGAGATATGGGCCTTTGGAAGCATTGCAAGCCATGTATAAAAGAAACCAGTGGTGGAAGTATGGTTCCAGAAAAGCCTAGCATTTCTGTAATGCAGGGGAAATGATGTGACTAGGGTTTGGATAAAAGTTAGCACTCTGACAGTAATTTGAGCTCATAATGCAAATAGGAAAGGACAGAATGGTGGGCTCATGCATTGAATTGCAGTTACCCTTCCTCTGCTATCTTGGATCACTAACCTTCTTTGGTTTTCTCAGACTACTGCTTTTGTTTCTTGAGATAACTGTGAAGGACAAGAACTATAGGGACTTTCGGATGTCAGCTTCTTCACCTCTGTGATTTACATTGCTAATTTGTAAAAGCATCAAGGGGAAAATGATTAAAGAAAGTCTTGGTTCCCCTAAACCATTCAATTCCTACTTGTGTCTTCCTTTGTAAACTTCTTTAACTTTGTAAACTCCTTAAAAATGTTCCTTAGAAGCCTTAATTAGTGATACTTGGTTCTCAATAAAAACACTACAAGCTAGAGGCATTTTTCATATAAAAACTGATATGTGTATTCATATTGGGAGAGGGTCATTCACCCTAAAATTGGTGAACTTTACCAACTCAGTAGTATAAAATAAAAAGTCTATCAGGACTAGGTAAGATTTATTCTGTCATTGAAAGACCAACAGCATTTGAAAAATCAGTTAAAATTTGTGACACTAAAATAGGGAAAATAACTAGAGTTACAGTGGATCTGATCCCATCCTCTGGCCTTCATGGGCACCTCATGTACATAGATACTTAATTGCTCACATACACCTATTAAATAAATAAATAAATAAATATTCAGAGAAAATTCAAAAGTCTACAAAATATTATTCCTAATGGTGAAATGGAAAAGTCTCTGAATGTGTGTCTGACTGCGGCCATTCCTGTTTCTTTGCTGGGCTTGCCAACAATGAAAGAAATACAAATGAAGAAAATATGGCTCTAAAGGATATAATGAAATTTTCTTTAAATATTATTGGAAATCTAGAAAGTAACATTTATTTGTAAGCATCTAGGAGAAGTTGGAGGAATGGGATCCTAAGGAGGATATATTGTATAAAAAATAATTTGACAAAAAGAAAGTATTTTGGCATATTATTTATATATATATAAGAAGTGTAGGGGAAGCTGTAGCAATGCCTACTTATGGGCTGGCTACAGGTGTGCCTGACCACGCCCTCGAAAGCTTTCGAGGGCGTGGTCAGGGGATGTAGGGTGACTGCGTTTTCGATTTCGGTTTCTCTTTTGGGCTTGCATACAGACTGCTGCCATGCCAGCTGGCTAGGTTGCTCTATAAGTAAGGCTTTTCCCTATTAAATACCCTTATATTTCTACCTGACTCCGTATTGGTAATTTCCCACTATAAAGAAGTTTCCAGAATATACTATCAATATCTATTATATGCCTGTACATACCAGTAGCAATAATGTAAAATATAATTAATGGTATATTTTCATAACTAAATTAAATATTAGATGACTAAGCACATGCACAATGCACTATCATAAACTAACAGAGATATTAGGAAGATCTTAAAAGTAGAGAAATGTGGCAGGATTAAAAGATTTAACCACACAAACCCATTAATTTGTCTCAAAGTTACATTTTGATTCAGTGATATTAAATTCAAAATCCTAATGTTTATTTTTGAAAACAATAAAAGTTTTTTGTACTTGGTGCTGAGTATATGCCTAAATGCTAGAGTTTTCATAGCATACATGAAGGCCCCAGGTTTTATACCCTGTACTGTATAGACCAGATACAATGGTGACACAAAATAATAGTAATATCTGTACTCAGGAGGTGGAATCAGGGGGTCATAAAATTAAGGTTATATTTAGTTGTATAGGGAGTTCGAGGACATTCTGAAATAGATATACCCTGCTTCAGAAATAAAATAAAACAGGTAATACCAAAAGCAACATGAAAATCACAAAGTCACAAGGGGGTTGACCTAGGCTCTATCCCAAAGAATATGACAGACTTTGAAGACCCCCTATGGAAGGCCTCACCCTCCCTGGGGAGCAGAAAGGGTATGGGATAGGTAGGGTGTTAGTTGGGGGTGGGAGGAGGCGAGGGAGAGGGACCTGGCATTAACATGTAAAATAATTTTCTTTCTAATAAATAAAAGTGAAAAAAAGAAAATCACAAAGTCTAACAACAAACAAAACAATTCTGAGGGACAGCAAGCTAGGAAGGCTATATAAGTAAGACTGTAACATGGCAGGTATAAGCCACTGAATAAATGGATGCCTAGATGCCAATCAATACTGTTTGGTCTGTGTGTATCTGCATGACAGACCACAGTAACAACCAGTTATGTTCCATCATATGCTGTGGATTCAGTAGGATTGTTCTCTAATTGGTTACTGGGAATCTCAGTGGGGATGGTACTCCCTGGATAGCTTATTTGTGCTTGGAAGTGGTTCTGGATAGCAGTTGAAAGATTATTAGGGTTGGCTGAGAATCCATTTCAGATACTCTTCATTTAACTTTCTTATTCAGCATGAGCTTCTTATAAGATGGCAGGTGGGATTCAAGGGGTGTCATAAAATATAAAAGCACAGCTACTGAACATTAAGATAAGTCTTAGAAATTACATCACACCCCTTGTTATATTATAACAGTTTACCAAGGTTACAGGCCTATCCCAGATTCAAAGGATGTGAAATATATTCTAACTGTCAAGGTGAGTGTGTTTGATGTAAAGCTCAATGGTAGAATCATAGCATAGTAAAGTGCTGGGTTTCCCAATGCCACAAATCAAACCAAAATTATTGTTGGATGACAATTTGCCGACATGAGCCATGTACAGTGGTAAATACCTATAGTTTTAGCTACTTAGGATGTTGAGGCAGGAGGATTACCTAAACTAGTCTGGGCCAAAGTAAACCCTATTTTAAAAAATCATTTTCTTTAGTCCATATGTACATAAATAATTGACTTACACTATGGAAAAATGTAAAACTTGCCCTTTTAGTGTATTACCATCAACAGAATTTTCTAGAAGCTGAATACTGAAATGTCAGAGCTAAATAATCCATTATTAAACCATATGCACAGTATAAGAGAATATATGAATGTGACTTTAGGTATGAATTTTTAAGCACATGAAATACATTAATTATAGAGGGGAATATTTATAAATCCAGCTACAAGTTAGCTGTTTCATGAATGTCCATGTCTCATTCTCTTGTCGCATCTCTTAGTTCATCTGTGGCTAATGAATAGACTGTGCCATTCTAGCTCATACACTACTCTAAACTCTAACATTTCTCCTCAAGTGCCCACTGCATATAGTTTCTGTTTTCATGGCCTTTTCCACATTCCAGAGAATCTATTGACTATTGTGTGAATAGTCTTGGAATGTGGTACCAATGTTCCTTGGTACACAAAATATCAGGAGAAGAATTTTGATACATGCTTCAGATTCTTGTTCCTCAGACATGAAAGTCTGCTACTCATTTTGTACCATCCTGAGAAGGTTCTGGTAGAATTTATCACATTCTCTGTAGTGATGATCAAAAGACTTTCTTCAGTAATTCTCCCTATTGTTCCCCCACCTGTAACTTAGAATCTTTCCTAAATCAACTTGCCAGTGGAAGTGCTTGCCAGAGGTCTGTTTGTGTAGGAACTCAAGTAACATTTTAATTAACAACTCCTTGTGCTTCACCCTCCACCCCTTTCCCTGGTTAATAGTTTCCCTTTTTCCTTTTTACGATAAGAGGTATCAAATCCAAGAGTAAGCATGCCTGACAAGTACCCTACCATTGAACTGTATCTCTACCACTATGGTCTCTGTTGTAATGACATTATTAAAAGAGAGAAGAAAAAAAACCATGAAAAGAGTGAAGGTAGATATTTTCAAGAATAGAACCTGAAAACAATATACAGTTGAAAAAATGACTGTTTAAAAATTGTCTGTATGAAATATGAAGAAATAATTCTTGAAAAATGGGTTTGTACTTTAAATGTCATTGAAGAAAAACTTAAAAACTGGCCAGTATACATAAGGAAAAATTACTTAATTGCATGTTAAAATACAATGATGTTGATAAATATAGGGTAATGATAACACCAAGTATTAGCAATTCAAAAATCTCCTATTTAGCCATTGGGAATATAAATTAAAACAAGTAATTTTGAAAACTTTGTTTCTATCAAAAGTTGGAGATATCTTATATTTTGATCTAGACTTCGACTTTGGACATTTTGGACATTATACAGATGTATATGTATGCCAATGTTCCTTTGGACACATTGTCCATAATAACCACTAACTGAGAAATATACAAATAAACAACCTCTTTTATGGATAAATACATATGATGTAGGAAGTTCCGTTCTATGTAATATAGCAAAGAATGAATTAAGTGGTATTACTATATGTGTAATGAAGATTTAAACACAAAAATGTGTTTAATATTTCAATTCACATAAAACTTAATCTTTGATTAGTAATACATACATAACAGTTAAGGTATAAAAGGCAGACTGTAATATGACAGGTGGGTGGTGGTTGAGGAAGAATGGATGTGGTTGGATGCTGACAGTATTCTTTTTTTTTTCCAACTTTTTTCTTTAGTTGAATACTAAACAGGATTGTTTTACATGACAATCCTATTTCCCTTCTCCCACCCGTCCTCCCCTACCAACCCAAATAAAACTCTAACTATCATATATCCTTTCTGCTCCCCTTGGATGGTTGGCCTTCCTTAGGGTGTCATCAGAGTATATTGTATCCTTTGTGATAGGGCCTAGGCCCACACCTGTGTGTCTTGGCTCAGGGAGTATTCCTCTCTCTAAATGGAATGGGCTCCCAAAGTCCACACCTATGCTAGGGATAAGTACTGAACTTCTACAGGAGATCCCGTAGTTTTCTGAGGTTTCCTCACAGAAACCCATGTTCCTGGGGTCTGGATCAGTCCCATGCTGATATTCCACCTATCAGTCTGGGGAGCAAGAATTCCCCGATGTTCAGGTCAGCTGTTTCTGTGGGTTTCACCAGCCTGGTCTGGACCCCTGTGCTCTTCACTGGTCCTTCTCTGCCTCTGGTTTCCAGTTCAGTTCGGTGATTATTTGTGGGTGTCTGCTTGTACTTCCACCAACTTCTGGATGAGGGTTATCAGGTAGCATATACGTCAGTTATCAATCTCATTATCAGGGGAAGGCATTTAAGGTAGCCTCTCCTCTGTTGCTTAGATTGTTAGCTGGTGTCATCTTTGTAGATCTCCAGACATTTCCCTAGTGCCTGATTTCTCTGTAAACCTAAAATATCTCCCTCTATTATGGTATCTCCATTCTTGTTATCTTCTATTCTTCCCCTGACTCAAACTTTCTGCTCCCTCATGTCCTCTGCATCCCTCCTCTTCTCCCCTTCTCATTTTTCTAGCTCCTGCCCCTTCCTCTAGCTCCTCTTCCCGTGCTCCCAATTTACTCAGTAGATCTTGACACTTTACCCTTCTCCAGGGGACCATGTATGTCTCTCTTAGGGTCCTCCTTGTTTATTATCTTCTTTGGTAGTGTGGATTGTAGGCTGGTAATCCTTTACTCTATCTATAAAGTCCACATATGAGTGAGTACATACCATGTTTGTCTTTTTGCAATTTGGTTACCTCGCTCAGAATGGTTTCTTCTAGATCCATCCATTTTCTCTGCAAATTTCAAGATTCCATTTTTTTTTCCTGAGTAGTACTCCATTGTGTAAATGTACCACATTTTCTCTATCCATTCTTTGGGTGAGGGGCATCTAGGCTGCTTCCAGTTTCTGGCTATTACAAATAGTGCTGCTATGAACATCGTTGAACAGATGTCCTTGTTGTATGAATGTTCTTCATTTGGGTATATGCCTAAGAGTGGAATTGCTGGATCTGGGGTAGACTGATTCCCATTTTTTTGAAGAGTTGCCATATTGATTTCCAAAGTGGCTGTACAAGTTGGCAGTCCCACCAGCAGTGGAGAAGTGTTCCCCTTTCTCTATATCCTCTCCAGCATGAACTGTCATTGGTGTTTTTGATTTTGGCCATTCTGACAGGAGTAAGATGGTATCTCAGAGTTGTTTTGATTTGCATTTCCCTGATGGCTAAGGATGTTGAACACTTTCTTATGTGTCTTTCAGCCATTTTAGATTCCTCTATTGAGAATTGTCTATTTAGTTCTGTACCCCACTTTTTAATTGGATTTTTTGGTGTTTTTGAGACTAGCTTCTTGAGTTTTTTGTATATTTTGGAGATCAGCCCTCTGTGAGATGTGGGGTTGGTGAATATCTTTTCCCAATCTGTGGGCTGCCTTTTTGTCTTGCTGACTGTGTCCTTTGCCTTACAGAAGCTTCTCAGTTTCAGGAGGTCCTGTTTATCAATTGTTTACCTCAGTGTCTGTGCTACTGGTTTAATGCTCAGGAAGCAGTCTCCTGTACCAATTAATTCAAGAGTATTTCCCACTTTGTCTTCTAATAGGTTCAGTGTAGCTGTATTTAGGTTCAGGTCTTTGATCCATTTTGACTTAAGTTTTGTGCAAGGCGATATGCGTGGGTCTAACTGCAGTCTTTTACATGTCTGTAACCAGTTATGCCAGCACCATTTGTTGAAGATGTTCTCTTTGTTCCATCGTATAAATTTTGATTGTTTATCAAAAATCAGGTGTTCATAGGTATGTGGGTTAATATCAGTGTTTTCAACTCTGATTGACCAACTCCATTGGTCTACCTGTCTATTTTTGTGCCAATACCAAGCTGTTTTCAAGACTATAGCACTGTAATGGAGCTTGAAGTCTGGGATGGTGATGCCTCCAGGAATTCCTTTATTGTACAGGGTTGTTTTGGCTATCCTGGGTTTTTTGTTTTTCCATATGAAGTTGAGAATTGTTTTTTCAAGGTCTGTGAAGAATTGTGCTGGGATTTTGATGGGGATTGCATTGAATCTGTAGATTGCTTTTGGCAAGATTGCCATTTTTACTATGTTGATCCTACCTATCCATGAGCATGGGAGATCTTTCCATTTTCTGGTATCTTCTTTAATTTATTTCTTCAGAGACTCAAAATTCTTATGGTACAGGTCTTTCCCATTTTTGGTTAGTGTTACACCAAGATATTGTTTGTGGCAATTATAAAGGGTGATGTTTCTCTGATTTCTTTCTCTACCAATGTGTCATCGGTATATAGTTGGGCAGTGTTCTTTTACAAATCAAGCATCAAGACATATAATTATAAGTTATTTAACCCAAAAACAAAGGAAAATAAAACAATTTGGTAATCTTCCACACACTAGTTTCAAAATGATGATTAAATGATCTGAGAATATATATATATTATTATATATATATATATATATATATATATATATATTTCTGAGACAGGGTTTCCCTGAGTAGCTTTGGAACTTGTCCTGGAACTAGCTCTTGCAGACCAGGCTGGTCTCAAATTCAAAGAGACCCTCCTGCCTCTGCCTCCCAAGTGCTGGGATTAAATGTGTGTGCCACCTCTGCCCAGCTGATCTGTTATATTTTAATTCTGCCTCTCCATTCCCTAGCCTAAACCATGATCTTTTTGAAGCAGGTCTCATACACCATGCTGATACCTTCATACCTATTTTTACATTTGTAATATAAGATATTTATCCAGTATACTGTAATTGCAAACAGTAGTACTATTTCCCCAAGATATCTAATCATAATTTCCCAGCCCCATTAGCTATCAAATGAGAATCCAAAATTTTCTGATATTCTTAATGATTTAAATAACTGGTTTGTTTAAATTAGGACCCTTGTAGTGGTCAACATCTTATTTTTGTCTGCTAGAGCTTTGGCCTTGAGTGATTATGCTTTTTTATTGTCTATTCTCTTATTTTCAATTTAATTTATTTCATTCTCTAAAATGTCCTTCATTGGATGAAAAAGTATATGGTAGTTCTAAAATTAAGCTTTTTTTTTATTTTTGAGCATCTACTTTCTCCGTTTTCTTTTTCTTCTTTGTTTTCATTGTTGAATTAAAGGAGATCATTTGACCAACAGTGTTGTTTACTGTCTCAGAGTTCAACCGTGTCAGTAAGGACTTGTGTAGTGTTTCCCTTTGCCATATGTGCTTGCTATAAATGGAAAGCAAGCTCTAGTGTACACTGCCTTAGATTTTCATTTGTAGGTGTTTCTTTGGAGCAAGGGTGGGTGGAGACAGTATTTTTCAGGTGAACCTTTATATCTCTCTTTTAAAGAAGAAAATAAAATCTTCTCATTGACCATTGTCTTTCTGCACTTTTCCTCAATAATCTTAAAAATGGTCATATTAATATTCTGTTTCTTGATCTAATAAACACTTTAATTACGTTTGTTATATTAGGGATTGTATACTTTTTGCATAAGTGTTATAAGTATAGCTAAAAATATACATACACATTTTACATGTACATTGCCATGGAGGATAAACAAATCAATTTGGTGAGAAATGTTTTAAAATTGTATCTATGAAATTTGTGTTTTACACACTACATAGAAATACTTTATGCATAAGAAATAACCCCAGTATCTTCAATACTACGATAACTTAAATAATATTGATAAATGACCTGTAATTTGAGTATAGCCTATGAGGTGGTGAATTCCTGGTGGTGAATGAATTAATCAGAGTCACATGAGAGTTATCCAAACTTGCTTTTAATATTGAATCAATGTGAAAATGTGGTAAAGTAGCATGTGATGATGGTGTAAAGAACGAAGTCTGGAAGTGACTTCTAAGCAGTGACTGTTAGCACACATTATGATATTTGATGAATAATCAAGAGATATGTCATTTTAAAATTATAACTTAATTGGCATTTTTATATATTAAAAACTCATAAATGTTTATTCAATTTGATGACTAAAGAGTGATTTATGTCTTCTGTTTTCCACATTAAATTGATTCTAGACACTATTACCTATGGCAGATTGACCAAAGTAATACAAATAGATTTAAAAATATAGTGAAGTAATAAATTCCTCCTAGCTTGCAGATAGAGATTGCAAATCAAATACCTTTTCTATACGATAGTGGAAGGGAAATTAAGAGTTTACAGCTTTCTTCCTAAGGAGGCATTGCTATCATATATATTTTAATAAAATAATATGTGCGTCACATTCTCAGGGATGCTATGCCACCTCTGAAAAATGTAAAGGAGAAATGGTTAAGTGCATTGCCTCCTGGAAAAGTTTGCTATCACTTTCTGGAGAAATGTAGACTACATGATTACTAATAGCTAAATAAAATGTTTTTAAAGCCTCTTAAAGTGGATTTTTATTTATAAGTGATCTTGGACTTGTTTTAAAGTCTTCTTCCCAGTTATTATACTGTTCCTAATTTGGTTTCTGTTACTGCTATGGCCCTTTTCACTGGAGGCAGAAGAGCAGAGTTGGAAAGACTGGCATCTAATATTCAGTGATCTAAATCACTGTTTGTTATGAGATCTTAAGCAGGCTTTCTCTTTGTGCTCCTTTCCTCAACAACTGAATCTTAGTGCTTCATGTATGAGTTGTAATGGTTAAGTTTATGTAGCAACTTTGGATGCATCCACATTAGAATACATATCCATAAATCCACAGATAAGAAACCCCTTTACTTATGCATATATTAAACATAGTTGTTACCTGTCAACCTTTTAACTAAGTCCCAGAACCCCTGAAACATCTCATTAGACCACAACAGTCTTAACGTTCACATTCTTTTTTTCTCCTAATACTTCCCCCTTTCTCTGTCTCCTTGAAAAAGTTTTCCATTATAATTCCAGTAATTTCCAAATGTTGGTACTTAACAGTCCAGAAATAATTGAGGCCACCATATAATTATAAATTTATTTTCAAGAAAGACCATTAAAATAACCAATAGCATTACATGTTGAGATTAAAAAATATTTCTTCTTTAAGTATTTTCATTGTGTGTTTTCTCTGATAAACTATACATTGTATGAGTCAGAGTCTCAGTAAAGTCTGTCTTGACCACCTGCATATATAGTAACTAATATGTAACAGATACTAAGTTAAGTGGATAGTTTTGAATGAATAATGAAAAGACCTATATTAGTAAGAGAAAATTACGTTAGAAAAATTACTTTACTTTAGAATTAGTTACTTTAGAAAAATAAATCTGTGACTTTTAAGCCACATATGTACAAAAAACTGTTCAGTGCTTACAATAAAAACACGAAGTAAATGTGACAGCTTTGTTGACATGCATTGTCAACATCTGGAATTGCATTAAGTTATACAGCCCAAAACCAATCTCATATGGTTCAAATTTTGTACTTTAAATTGGCAACAGTATTCTAGATTCAGATAAGAATATGGACAAAACTATTCATTATACATATGAGAAGACTTTCTTCAGCTCAGAAAATTTTGACCAGAATCATGTCACTATCTCAGACAGGAACAACAGTTTAACCCCATTTTAGATATTTGTTTGACAACTATGTAATAGGATTTCATTAAGGACCTAATTTTTAATATTAAAATTTGAATACTCTTTCACTTAGTGTTTTGTTATATACCTCTTTCTCTTATTTGAGCCTCCTTATGCAACTTCACTTGCACATAAACTCAATAAAGTAGAATTTAGAAAAATCAAAAATGGGGGTGTAAGGAACACAGCATGTATCTTCTGGCTTAAATAGTGCCCATCACAGATATTCCACATTTCTCTTATCAGCTTGTTAGCCCCTTGGTCCTTTCTCCTTTATATTTTCTAGCTCTCTAGGTCTCCTGATTTCAAGCTATGCTACAGATTCATAATAACAAAGCAGCAGTTGAACATGCCAGCAGAAATGAATTGAGGACTCAGACTTAAACCCACAGACACAGCTGCCTAAATTGCGACAAAGATGCTGAAAATATATATGTTGGTCAAGAAGCATGTCCTTCAATAAATGATGCTGACAGAGTTGCATATACACAAGTAAAAGAATGGAACTCAGTCATTTTCATCTTATATAAATATCAACTCCAAAGGAATCAAATATCTTAAACTATGACCCAAAACTCTGGAACTCTTAGAGCAAAAGTTATAGAAAACACTTCTAGATATAGGCAAGGATTTTTCTTAATAAGACTCTAGTTGATGAGGAAACAAAGCAATCAATTAACAAGTGAGAACTAATGAAAATGAGAAATCTAGCAAGGAAAGAGCAGAGTGAAGACTCAGCTCACAGAATAAAAAAGACTTGTCTAACAATACCTCTGAAAGAGGATTAATATCTAGAATACACAAATAACAAAACTTAACAAGAAATAAACTAACCACATCAATAAAAAGGATAACAAAATGAGCCACTAATTGACAAGAGGTAACATATAAGTTACAATTAAACATCTGAAAAATGTTGCCTCATTAGCCATCAGAGAAATGCAAATTAAAATTATAATGAGATTCCATTTCACATTCTTCAGAATGTCAGTCAATTAAGCCCATTTCCCAATTTATTTTCTATTAAACTCATGGTTTCTGGTCTTATGTTCAGGTCCTTGAACCACTGGAGTTAAGCTTTGTGCAGGGTGATAGATAGATATTTAGTTTTTCTAAAAAATACTTTCTTTTCTCCAGTTTGTATTTTGGCTACTTTGTATAAATAAGGTGTCTAAAGGTGTGTGGAATTATATCTGTGTCTTCAATAGTGGCACAAATGTTGTGAGAGTAACCAACCACTATTTGATTAGATTTAAGGCCTGCTCCATTAGTTGTAATTCATATATGACACTGCAAATGTCACCAAGAACCTGAGATTAGATAGGTAATGGGCCTACAGGAAAATCTAGTACTAATATTTGCTAAATGAACATAACAATAAAATGAGTTTTGATGACATATTGCTATCCACATAGATCAGTGCATTATTTGCCTCTTGCCAGAGAAGCTTCTTCTTGTGATAGATTGGAATTAGCACAAAGACCTATAATTGGACAATGTATAGATTGCAAGAGACATTGGAGCACTCAGTCCTACTCAGGATTAAAAGGTAGACAGATCTCTGTGAGTCCAAAGCCACCCTGACCTACACAAGAGTGAATCAGTCTAAAAGAGAATTATAGCTCACACCTTTAATCCCAACATTAGGGATTAGAGGTATGTGCTGGGCTTCTATGGCCTGTGGCTGACTTTGCTTTCTGAATCAGCATAAACAATAAATCATAAACAATATCTCATCACATAGTCCTGTTAACAGATTTGAGTGCAACCCAGGTAATATTAGTCCCCAGCATTGTTTTAGGATAGTCTTTCTAGCAACCGGAAAGATGTCTCAGCTCAGTGCACAGTGCAATGTTCATACTGAGGATTCAAGTGACACTCTGGCACCCACATGAGGTGGCTCAGGGCTACCAGTGACACTAGCACCAAGGGCCCAATGTCTCTGGCCTCTGTGGCACTTGTATATGTGAACACATATGCTCTCCACATATAAATTATTAAAAACATCAAATACATATTTTTAGAATATTCTTTTTGTTAATAAATTAAATTTCTGGCTATATGCTCATAAAATATTTGAGTAAGAATTTTGTAAGCAGTCAGCACTGTTACAGACTTTGTCTCTTTTCAAATAGAAACTGAGGTCACTATAATCAAGTTATAGTTGAATTAGGTTTTGATAGCGAAAACTTATTTCTGAATAGTGGTGTACACTGGAGGAACACTTGAAACAGAACCAAGTTGCATTTGATGGTCTTGATTCTCTTGGTGATACATTCAGTGTTCTTGAATCTTGGAATTGCTCCTGCATGTGCACACACAGAATCTGAAGATGTTCTTTTTTTTTTTCTCTCATTTGGTCTAGATGTCCTCAGTGGGTATCCTCCTGTGGAATCTGGTTCATCTCCAGTCTGTCAGAAGACATCAAAGGTGATTCTGAGTCCTTATGTCCTGGGCTTGTGCAAGGAGTATAATGAAATGACGAGTGCAGTTTCACCATTGTCCAGTGTCTTCTAAAGTCATTTTTACAATGGATTTACAATGATATGGGAATGAACTCACCTGGTAGTTACAGGCTGAGGTGTGTAATGTTTAGTTAATGTTGCATTTGTTTCATTTTTGCAGACTTATTATTTTCCCCATAGTATATTTTGATGAATATGATTTTAATGTAAAATCAAGAAATTAGGTTCTTTTATTTTATGGCTACCAAATAACTTATGTATTACCAACACAATAGATACATGTTTTTTTTTCACATGTGAAAATTTCTATTGATGAGGAGCACCACTTCTGCCCATTTTAAAAGAGGTATTATTAAAGACATCTCTGCCTCTTGGAAAGGTGACTGTCCCATGAAAGGAAGCCCCAGGGACGAAGGAAAAGTGAATTTAGTTGTTATATTCGCCATAGACGTTTTACTCACCTCTTGTAATTGATTTTGGAGTTGTTGAATATATCTGTGCTATGTAAATATTATGTGTTGATATTCTTTTGTTTTAGTTTCAATAGACAGTGTTAATTCCCACTATGAAATTAGACTGTATAGTATTTTTTTATTTACAGAGGTTCAGACATTGATTTTAGGTTTAGGTTGATAATTAATTGAGTTTTGTTGTTGTTTCATGAATATTTCTCTGCTTGATGAAAAGTGCAAGATAGCCAAGTCATAAATTTACTAACATGGAGGTAATGGCATGATATAATTCATCTAGTCCTGATTCTCTTAGCCATAATTTTAAGGGAGTTCAGTCAACTAGCATAAATAATTTTTTAAATATAAGCTTATATTTAAATGCAAATTTTAAATTTTAAATTAAAAATTTCAAATGCAAATCTGTTAGTGAGCACTGTGGACACTCCTGCTGTATAGTATAACTTCACTGTGGGCACTCCTGCTCTGTAGTGTAACTTTCCCCACTTAGAGTTGGCTCAAAGAAGGACATTTTCTGTATTAGTCAGGATTCATGACAAAACTTCAATTCATGAGCCTAGCAAAACCATAGTGCTACCCCACGTGTTGAATTCCTCTAGGAAGCCACTCCTAGACACAGGTTTGTATTCTTGTTAGAACATCTTTATAGTGTCTCTGTGGGCTTTCGTCACCAGCTTGAGATAACAAAGGAGGGTATAGGAGCAGACAACATGGCATTGCTGAATAGCCAGTTCTAGGCCTGGCCCATGGGGTGGCCTGAAGCATGAAGCTGCCTCTACTACGCGCCATGGTGGGAGAGGGAAAATACAAGGCGTGGTCACTGCTCACAGTCTGCAAGCACAATGGCCTTGCCTAGGGTGGCAGGAATGGGGAACACGGAGGAGTGCCATGGTCTGGAACTCTCTTTGATCCTGCCCCCACCGCCTGATTCTCTACCTAGCCACAGTATCAACCTGGCACTGGACATTGGAAGGATATCCTAGTTTCAGGGTGATGATTTGATCCTTAGGAGACCAGAGAACTTGATCCATAATAATGATTCTTGGCAATGATTAAGTTGCAGGTCTGTGCAAAAAATACACTCAATGATACCCTGCATTTTCCAAAGCCATTGTGGCAATCGAATCTGTGAATATGGGGTGAGAAAAATGGAAGAAGGGAGCCATGCATTCATGGTCAAGAGAGGCAGAACCATGTCCAAGCTTAGGCCCAAGATACTACTGTTAGCCTGATGATGTGAGTGTCATGAGCTACCACCAAAGGCCATTCAGATGACTGTGGTCTGTGACACTACATGAAACCATGTTGATGTCTGTGGACTGTGATGCCTCCTGAAGCCACATTGATATCTGTGGTCTCTGATGTTGTTAGGGGCCATGGCTGGGTCTGTGGTTCTGATGCACCTAATCTTTCTTTTATGGTAGGGAGAGCCACAAGGGCCAGAGGACAGACCCGGGAGAAATGAGAAGTAAGGCTAATCAAGGTATATAACTTGACATTTCCAAATAATCAATAAAAATACTGTTAAAATACGGAAACTTACTATTTTAGAAACTCTCTAACATATATATATATACATATATATATATATATCTGTATATACATGTGTATATACATATATATGTGTACACACACACACACACACACGTGTTTGTGTGTGTGTGTGTGTGTGTGTGTGTGTGTGTGTGTGTGTGTGTGTGTGTGTCTGTGTGTGTGTGTAATCTAAATGGTGCCACGAAATAATAGGGGAGACAAGTCCCTAACTAGACATCTTAAGCCACCAAGTAAAGCTTCCAAGACTGAAAAGGGGTTTTTGATGTATACAATTTACCTGACCACTGGCTGTCACCTGTCAGGCAGAAGTTTCAATTTTACTTGGTTGGGTAGGAAATCTCTCTTCTTTCATCTTCATCGTGTAGCTTCAGGACCATTCTTATGCTTACATTTCTGATTTCTTCTCCACCTGTATTCTTGTAATTATTATGGGCTTATAAAATTTAAAGTTCTTTCACTGTCAGTTGATTTCTGTGTGTTGGGATGAGGAACACATACATGAATGTATAAACCAGTGTTTATGGTTGATATAAAGCATACAGAGTATTTTAAGATGTTATTAATATGTGAAAAAGGATGGTGGCAGTTCTGTGGTGTGACATTAGTAGTATTTTAAATATTATCACTTTACCACCACAGGACCTTCGAGCAAAAGGAAGCTTGACTGCTCTGACTGCATGAAAGCCTGCCTCTTCCAGACCGCAGGCTGCCCTTTCAGCTGAAAGGCTTCTTCAGCTAAGACCTTTCCTGACCCTTCATCTCTGTTTCTGGTTCACTGACCGTCTGTCCTAAAGCTCACTTGCTCCATGTCTCTCGAGATGGCTGTATTTATCATTCTCCACTGTATTCCAGATCCTTGACTATGAATACTAAGTCTTCCCAATTTTTGAATTTCCTGGGCTTCAATGGTACTTAGTATAGAGTGGGTGTTCCATCTCTATTTTATAAAAAATATATTAACAATTTGCCTAGACTTTAGAGGAAGTTTTAATATCTACCTAGAAGTAGTTATTTTCTAGTTTTTCTTTTTTCGCTTTGTTTTTATCCTTTCTTGCGATCATACTCACTCTTACAAGTAAGGTATCCTTTTACTCATCACATGAATTGAGAGGCATTTACATATTCCTATGCATTTCCTATATATTCCTATATATTTCTATCTCTTACATAATTCCTAAAATTTTAACCAATGTTGTTCAATTTTCTGGGGGTGTTATAGAAAAATGTTCTTTACCAGAATTAAATAATATGTATTGAGCAATTGTTGGAATTTATCCTAATATTCTGTCATGCTAGTATCTAGATGGATGGTATAACATTGTGGTTAAGCTTATATACAATTTTAATTTAATTGAAAAGTTATTTATTGTTCATGTAATACTGATACTGTTTGGAAATCAAAATGAGTAATTACTCTGGCATTAATGAATGGATGGTGCCTATAGCCAAATTATTATCTGTAGGGAGAAACTCTGAATATAGGTATTGCTGACCATGCCCGTTTGGGCGTGGTCACAGGTAACAAGGATTTAAGGAGGGAGATGTGCTCCAGGCTCTCTCTGGCTTGGCTGAGCTGACTGGGAAGCATTTCTGAGTCTGTCCTGCATGGGTGCAAAACTGGTCACTTGTTCCCTTGCATGAATATTTTCCCCTAATAAACTACTGGTTATTAACCTATCTCTGACTCCACTTTGTAATCATCAATATCTGGTGTCAGAGTGGAATTAATAACCAGTAGTTTATTAGGCCTAACATTAATGAATGGATGGTGCCTATAGCTAAATTACTATCCCTTTAACCTAAAGAAGTTCTATAGCAATGGGCAGCCTTTAGGAGATGTCTGTGACATGTGGTTAGAACTCCATTTCATCAACAATCACTGTTACAATTTTTACATATTTTTGCTACGACAACAATGGAAAAATCATGCATTTTTTGTTGAGTCGTTTTCTCATGTAACCAATTGAAACTGTATTTCTGACTGCAGGAGAGCTTTATCCAGAATTGGCAAACCTGAGTTTAAATCTTGGGTCCACCATTGCTATGTGTCCTCATACATAATACTGTCTGTTCTTTAAATACCAAAAGGTTATTTCCTGGATGTAGATTTCTCAATCCCATCCTTGAAGAATCTTCTCCTGGAGTATTCCATTAGCAGCCAAATAATACACAAGATCTGAATCTGTAGATCTGGCTTTCTGTCCTAGATTCAATGTAGCAGTTCCAACAATAGGTGATATATGTCAAACTCTCTTATCCCTTGTTTCATTGTCTGTGTTCTTTCCAATTTTTCATGTTAGTTTCCTATTTTTTGATGTGTGATATCTGCATGTGTGTGATCTCTCTCTTTGTGTGAATGTGTATGGGTCAAAATAGACTTTGGGTGACTTTCTCTCAATTGCTCTCCATCTTATTTGAGACAGTATTCCTTTCTGAACTTGTAGTACGTTGGTCTGGCAAGATTTTCTGTCTAATTAGCTCCACAAATCTGCCTATCTGCATCCACTACTTACCACTACTGTATTCCCATGTGCTGTGTTGTGCCTGATATTTGTGGGGATACTGGGGATTTGAACTCAGCACCTTAGGCATAGGTGGCAAACGCTTTAAAAACTGAGCCATCTTCCCAGCCTATTTTTTCTTATTTTAAAAGCTAATTATTGAAATATCAGAGACTTGACAATAATCAGTTATAGTTATAAAAGTGATGATGATAAAGAGAATTTCTTAGTTTTATTTAAAAATCATGTCTATCAACAATGATACAGTTTAGAATTATTATATGTAATGAAAATTACAAGCAGAGTTTTATTTAGCTACAATTAAGAATTTTAAATGTAATCCTTACAGAAATATCACACTGAAGGTATGACCAACCTTTGTATTATATTTGAGAGAGTTGAGGGCTTGATAAAGTAAATAACATTTAATAGGCTGGCATACACTATCATTTTTATACCCAGTAATCACACAACGTTTGGTAAATTTGGTATGAATCTGGCATATCAAAAATAGGCATTTCTAAATTTCCTGTCTGTATTGATGAGAGAATATGCTTCCTGTTTAGTTTTTCTCAAATATTATAGTGCATATTTTATAAGTAGGCAATAACCATATATGTTATGTGTAGAAAGGAGTTATGTCTGTTATAAGAGGTATCAGTATAAATGATTTATCCTTCATAAGTGAGCTTTTAGATTCTCATCAATATTACCATTTAAAAGGACTTAGTAGCTATGGATTTTGTACTCTTTTGCATCTTTTTTTTAAGGTAACGACTTTCAGATTACTCTGTGCCTTGAAATTTCTCACTGGGAGATAAACCAAATTCTATACTAATGCTCAGAATTTAAATTAATTGAATTTTGTTTTACAGTGCTTAATTAAAAATTGTTTTTATAAAAGTCCATTATGGTCATATATTTACTCTGCTGCTAGAATATAATTATTTGTAATTGTCATAAAAGACAAGTTTTCTCATATTAATCTTAGTCTATTACAAAGCTGTATTGGTATTTGTGCCAAACAAGGGCTAGTTTTTGAAAAATCCATTCACACATTTTAGTTTTTGTACAATTAAAAGTTATATGCAAACTGTCCTTATCCCTTGTCATGTTCTGGGAAAATGTCCAAAAGTGATGTCAGATTTCAATTTTGCTTAGGATTGGTGATAGCAGTGATAATAGTGAGAGTGGACAGTCGCTAACTGTGTTTCATGTGTACAGAATTGATGTAAATGGATATATGCTTTACTTATTTAAAATCCACTGAACAGCATTTTATGCTAGATATCATGGTTATTACCACTCTAAAAAACCAAGGACCAGAAACCTCAGAGAAGCTAAATTACTTGTTCAAGGTCACTTAGCTAGTGCATATCAGAAGTAGGATTTGGTCAGAGAATTTGCTCATGTGTTCACTAACTCTGTAGAGGTAGTTACCATAGTTCCAGAGCAGTGGAAGCATGTAGAATGACCTTTTTTTTTTCTGTGTTCTGACACCTGGGTCATCACTCATGACAGCTTGATGCCCTGTTACTGATTCCAAGTGTCAGTTGAGAATGGCAAATGTTGGATTTTTCAGTCATGGTGCATAATTTTTGAGAGTTGGGGAGCTGACATGCCTGAGGTGTGAAGATGATGATGTACTTCCTGTAGGCATGAAGGCACTCAAAAATAAAGCAAGGCCATCCAGCTGTCATTTGTTGTTTTTCCTGCTCAGGCTTTTAAGAAAGAAATGAAGGTCAATTAACTGGGAAGCATAACCCCTCGCAGCTTGTCTCTTTCTGCATAGGCTTTTAGCCTTTTAAATAACTCATTTTCTCTTCTCTCCCTCCCAGCCCCCTATCTGTTGTGAACATGTTTTTGGATTTCTTGTGCTGGGCCTAAGGAGCAGACTGCTTATATTCAAGAATGATTTGGAGGGGATAAAGTGTGCAAGAGTTTGAATTCTTGCCATAAGTCCCTGGCAGACAGCCAGGCAGCCTCAGAGGAATAAGGCTAATGAAGGGAGGGTGAGGCCCAGGAGTGCGGCTGGTAATGCAGCATTCGTTTAATTGGGAGCAGGTACCGGTGCTAACTTCTCCATTTTAATTGGAAAAAGGGAAGGAGATTGTTAAGGAAGAAGGGGGGGAAGAGAATGCATGAAGTTTTCAGGCCTAGGAGCCAAAGGCAGTCCTGTCTATGCCAGAGAAAGAACTCAATTTAGGGCAATTTGCTCTGCAAGCTGGGCTTCAGTGTCCCCTGGGAATAGGGATGAGGAAGAAAATGAAACCAAAAGAGAACTTGATAAAATCACCTAGCAGAGACAATCTCAGTAGAATAGGTTTTACTGAGTTAAATCTGCCCCAATCAATATGATTCTTTTCATATAACTTACAAATAAAAAGCCACAAGATTACAATAAAAATCAAGACTGGGGCATTGCTGATGTGGCACCTGGGAGTCTTAAGAACTTGTTATGGAATATGTGTTTTTGCAACTGTAATGCTTAGTATTTCTTTTCACCCTGGTCATTCGAATCAAGTCTTCGCTTTCCTTCTTTTCCCATACAGCCAGCTTCCCATATTGTTTTTAAAACCAAGAAAGTCAGTCTCTTCTGATTAATTTTGTTTTTGCAGTAGAGGTTGGAGATCCATATATTTTGTTTGTGTTGCAATATATTGAATCTATTATTGGGCTGATTTACCAAAATGATAAGTAAGGATATTTCTTCCCATTGCACAATTTGTGATATGAATATTGATAAATATTAATATGAGTGTTAAACAATAAAATAGAGGTGAGAGTTCATATGAGAAAATGTTTTCTGATATATAAAAATGAAATAAAAATCTGGTACCATCATGTTTAAAAACAATCAGTTCTTAATATTTGGCTAAATTATACAAATGGGAGTTTGGGGTAGCTGAAGGTGTTTTAACTCTAATTCTAATCCTTAAATAATGAGGTACACATCTATGCAAACATTTGTCTGACTTTAATACAGTTGAATTGTTGATGAAAATAGTTGAGAGAAGTATTTAATAGATAGAAGTACATTTTTAAAGATACATGAAAAATACTTATTTAGATTTCAAGTTTCCTGGAAATTTTTGTTTTGTCATTAAATTGGCACAACATGTTTCTTGATAGAGAAAAGCTGAGTGTACTGCCTGCTGTGGCAGGACACATTGGTCTATAGTGCCTTCTGGGGTAGGACTCATTGGTTCATACTGCCTACTGGGGTAGAACTCAGGACTCATTGGTCTATACTGACTGCTGGGTTTATACTGCATTGGTTTATACTGCATGCTGGAGTAGGACTCATTGGCGTATACTGCCATGTTTATTATAGGAAACCTAATAGATGACTTGACGATAGACCTCTGATTGCTTTGGTCATTATACTTGTGAATTTTGAAAACTTTATCTTAAATAAGAAGAAATGTGTCTTACTTGATGGCATCTGTTCCCAAACATTTAAGATGGGAAAGGCAAAAGAGACGTCTCTGACCAAAGCCAGAGGATCACACTCAAAATGGTGTGTTTATTCCTATGTACTGAACATATAACTCAGCTGATTCCCTAAAAATATTTATAAGGAATTTCTGTTAAGTGCTGTGGAAGATGAAACACTGAAACAATAAGAAGTTTGTGTTCTTACTGGGAAATCCAGACTAAAATACCAAGTACAAATACAAATCAGAAAACAGAATAAAAATGTCACCGAAACATTTTTTCAAAGCTTGCAGTTCTCCTAACTGCACACCTGAAGATGCACAACAATGTCATACAGTTTGTTAAAAGACTTGGAAGTTTCAGTTGAACCCAATAACACTTGAGTTACCCTTAGTTTAAAAGGCTGGAAGGACTGGAGGGATGTCTCAGGGGTTAACAACACTTGCTGCTTTTGCAAAGCACCTGGGTTCTGTTCCCAGAACTAGCAAGGGTAGATGGCAGTCATCTGAAACTCCAATTCCATGTAATCCAGTTGCCCTCTCCATTCTCCAAGGGTAGCAGGTATGCATGTGGTTCCCATGCAGTCTGTATGTAAGCAGAACACTTACACATAAAAATCAAGAAATAATTTTTTAACACAAGGGCTGAAGTGTGGTGATATATTGTTTATGATCTAATAAAGCTTGCCTGAAGATCAGAGTGCAAAACTAGCCACAACCATAGGGACCAGGCAGTGGTGGTGCACACCTTTAATCCCAGAACTAGAGAGTGTATAATACAGGAGCTCAGTGTCTCATGCAGCATTCAGTCTCCAGCCACACTGAGACAGGATTGCTCCAGCCTTGGTAGAGGTAAGAGCTAGTGGCTGGCTGCTTTGATTCTATGATCTTTAGCTTGAACCCCAATATCTATCTTTGGGTTTTTATTATTTATACCACACTGAAGAGCATGCTGATGGTTCTGCAACTGAGATGAATAATGGAGAGACTAGGAAGAGTGAGGGAGTAGAAAACACATTTCAGGGAAAAAAGTCAAAGTTTCCAATAGACACTGGGAATTCTATGGTACTTTGGAAGACCATGATGAGAATGGTTTATTTTCTCGTGCAGGACAGGCATGTAAAGATTGTTTTGTGTAGTTTTCTTAAGGGCAAGAATCTTCCAGGGACTTAGTGGTAGCAAGTAGTATAAATCTGGTGACCTTAAAACTGTTCACAACCCCATTTTCTACCCATGTGACCAGACTCCTCGCATCCATGCCCTGCCCTCCAGCCACACTGCTGCCACCATGTTATTCTCTGAAAGAGAGATCCACTCAACAAAGCTGTGACGCAGAACTGTCTGTGCTGAAAGTGTGGCCATGTGTTCATACACTTCCTACCAAGGAGGTTCAATGTAAAAATACAGTAGGACAAAGGCAACAATTCAGCACCATGCTTGTGTCAAGTTACTCAAAGATCTGTGATTACTTCTGTCTCTTAGGCCTTCGTCCTTGCACATTGTTACATCTGCAACTTGAACAGATGGATCAAGGAGCGGATGAAGCCTTCTCTTTTTGTCTTGTTTGCATGGACTTGATGGCTTGTGGTATTAATGGAAACTTTCTTTGCTCCCTGGACAATAAAAATCAAAGGTCTATACAGCCTTTGATGCAGGGACGGGAGTGTTTTTAATATGAGTGAGTGATTCTAAAAAAAAAAAAAAGGATCCACTCTTCAGCCTGGCCACCCACAATGTTATTTGGCCCTGATTCTGTAAATGGCTGTTTTCTTGGTGCAGCACAACACCTGGAAACAGAGTGCATTCAGGAATTTCACTCTCTAATGTTCCCTTTCTACACTGTTACACTGGGACCTTATTTAACTGAAAATAAGTAGATAACTGAAGTTGGGAGGAACTCTAATTGCTGCTCTTTGTGTAGGATATTGATTTGTTAGCTTCTTTCTCTGGTCTGTATGAAGGGGAGGGGGACGTGGTTCTCACACACATAGATTGGTGCCTGGTCTGCTCATGTGTAAGACTGTATTCTGGCAACCTTGGCACATTCTGAAAAAAGGAAAATGAAACACTTTGAGTGATTTAGAAGAAAAATTTATCATTTCTGAATTTAAATGCAGTGAGACGACATATACCGAAGAGTAAATAATAGGTGAAGAGATTGTGCTAGGTGTATTTATGTATCTTGAATGAGACTACCATGTTTTAATTTCATCAGTGAAGCTGATCACATCTTAGAAAAATTCATGGATTTAAAAACCTCCATGTGGGTCAAGTGTGAAGAAGGTTTTATTAGTTGACACATGGCCTCATGCCTTGTTGAGAACTATCTTTTTGTTGTTTAGTAAAAATTTTAGTTGAAGATGTACCATTGCCGGAGAGGACATGATCATGGAACATTTGATATGTTCTTTCTTACACACAGTATAGATGCCATATTAATGTAGAACAATCTTATGCAAGTGTTGAAAACAAGTCGCACCACTGGTTTATTTAGACAGTACTAGACTAAGGTTCTGTTAACAATATAGGGCTCAAATTCTGACCACCATCCTACTGTGTATTATCTATTGCTTAACATGCACTTGTTTAGAACAAGGCAAGAAACAGGAATTTGTTTTCACATTTCCAAGACAAGAATTTGAAGTTTGCATGATATCATGTCTAGCAATGAATTGAGGTGAGGCTTGGGCTGGGATCCCTGATGCCAGTGTAGATGTTAGAGATTTTGCTAACATTGCATTTGTTACCTTGATCAACTTTCCTTTCTCTCAGACTCTTTAGTACTCTTCTGAAAGTGTGTAAGAGTCTGAATTCTTACAAATTTTTGCTTATATGACAGATGAGGCAAAGTATGAAAAATCCTATTCATTTTTCCTTTCATATGTAAAAAGCAAAGTGAAAATGATTATTTTAGGTACCGAGACACTGATAATAACATGATTATAGTTTTATCATACTTAAATTTTATTTGGCTCAGCTTAAAATAAAAATTTCTAAACTCTTGAAAACAAATTTTCATTATTAAGTAATTAATGATTGTTATCATTTTCATTCATTTTTGTTTTGAAAAATTTCAAGCCTATGAATGAATGTAATGTTCTTTGCAGTGAACATATACATCCCAGTGACTGGCTGTTACAGGTACCAAACTTGCAAGCTGCCTCATGTTTCATATGCAGAGACTTGTTTGCCAAACCACTAGAAAATCATGCATATATTGTAAGAATTCACCTCTAAGCACTAATCTCTAATGGAAAGTGATTTTCCCCCAATACCACCCTAATATTCAAATATATATCACAGAATTAAATAACTTAGAACAAATTAAAAATTGCAGAATTATCTAATGAGCACCTTATAATTGTTTTTCTATTTCATTGGTTTTCTGCTTTCACTTATTTTTCTGTTTTAAACCAAAACTTTTAAGATTTAAATTAATTTCCCTTTTAAACTATACATGTAAAAATGGCCGTATGAACAGGATACCAGGTAATGCTTACATCATAGGTATCTTTTCAAGCTTTATACCTGTGATAAAGACTTTTGAATTATAGGACTGGGGAGATGGTACAGTGTATAATATCAGTTGCAATGGATCCATGACCTAGGTTTTTGTATTATATGTTTTTTTTGCTCATTTTACATACTAACCACAGTTCCCCTTCCTACCCTCCTTCCCTCAAGCCACTCCCAGCTACTCCCCAGAAAGGATAAGGCCTCCCCTAGTGGGTCAACAAAGCCTAGCACATTCAGTTGAGGCTGGACTACCCCATGTCCCACCCTGCCCTGTGTAATGGGCTCCAAAAATCTAGCTCATACACTAGGGATAGATTCTGGTCCCACTACCAGGGTTCCCACAAACAGACTAGGCTACAGAACTGTTGCCCACATGCAGAGAGCCTGGTTCAGTCCCATGTAGACTCATCATCTGTCTGTCTAGAGTCTATGAGCTCCCACAAGCTCAGGTCAACTGTCTGTGTGGGTTTCCCCACCATGATCTTGACCCTACTTCCACATATAATCCCTCCTCCCTCTCTTTGACTGGACTCCCATAGCTGGGCCTGGTGTTTGGATGTGGATCTCTGCATGTGCTTTCATCAGTTACTAGATGAAGGTTTTATGATGACAATTAAGGTACTCACCAATCTGATTAGAGGGGAAGGTCAGTTTACATACATTCTCCACTGTTGCCAGGGGTGTTAGCTGGGGTCATCTAGAAAAAAATATCTTTCCAAGTGAGATAACCCAGACCCAGAAAGATAAACTCGTCATGTACTCACTCATAAGTGGCTACTAGATGTACTGCTCCAGAGAAGCTAGGTAACAAAGAGGACCCTAAGAAGGACACATGGATCACCATGGGAAGGGGAAATAGATGAGATCTCCTGGGTAAATTGGTGGTGGGCTGGGGGCAGTAAAGGGGAGGAGGTGGGGATGAGAACAAGAGCCACTGTAGTGGTCAAGTTGGGGGAGGGATGGAGTAGGAGAGCAAGGAAAGAGATATCTAAATAGAGGGAGCCATTATGGGGCTAGGGAGAAAACCGATGTTAGGGAAATTCCCCGGAATCCACAAGGATGACCCCAATTGATCTAGGTTTGATCCCAGAACCTACTGTGGAAGAAAGAATCAACTCGTGAAAGTGATCTTCTGACCTACAGATGTGCAGTATTTAACAAACACCTGCTCACTCTTCACAGTGATCATACAGTACGAAAGACTTTGCCAAAAGCTTCCGATGGACAAGAAAGATCAGAGGGTAAGGACGCTTGACCTCAGTTTGGTCTGGAAGGAGAGAGCTGACTCCACAAACTTGTCCTCTGACCACCACACCCCTGTCCTGGTTGGCTTTTCTTCCAGTAATGATGCATAAATAAATTTAAAACAATGCCCCCCTCCCCCACATTTGGATACACGTTTCTTTGTTGTTTTCTAGGGTTGTGCTCCATGCAGCAGCTCATCAGAATGTCTTACTTCTGTAATCACTCGCTTAATACCTGTCGACCAACAGTTCCCCATCTCTCCTTCCTCCTCTTTGCAGCCTCTAGTAATCACCACTCTACTGATTAGTCAGCTTAGTTGAGTACCCATGAAGTACCCATGATTGTCTTATTTCTCATAACTTAAGTATCTCTTGTTCCATCCATTCACACTGTTAGTGGCTGAGTCAGACTCTAATGTTTCTCTAACACATTAAATATATATCCACTGGTGGACACTTGGATTGTTTCCATATTTTGACTATCTACTATGTACAGTGTTTCTACATACATGGGATTTCAGACTTTTGACATGATGATTTTATTTCTTTTAAATACATACCCAGCAGTGTGATTATTGAGTCATGCGATAATTGGACATTTATGTTTTGTGGAACCTTCATACTGTTACTGTTTCCTTAACGGCTAAATGAGTTTAAATCTTCTTCGGTATTATGCATTGACTCCCATTTCCTACACATCATGAACACCACTTGACATCTTTCTGTTAAAAACAAACAGCCATTTTTATGGCATGTGCTGAAATCTGATTGTGCTTCTGTTTTGCATTTCTCTCATGAATAGAGGTGTTGTTGGTTAGGAAGTTGATTTTCAACACCCCATTCAATTAAAGATCATTCAATATATTGAGATATCTTGCCTTCCTCTTTTATTATAAAAATTTTCCTCTTTATGACTATTAGGACTTGAGGATTTTGAAAAAAAACAGAATTTTTAATTCTGTGGAAATAAATATTTATGTATTTTAAAATCAGTTACAGCATTTTTGTCAAGAATAACACATGGATGCCATGTATCCTACATAGTGTATTTCCACAGGTTACTTACCCCTTTATTAGTGATGTTTCTTAAAATAATTTATCAAGGAAGGAATTTTTGAGACTCTTCCAATTTAACTGTATTTTTTTTTTAGATACAGGGTTTCTCTGTGTAGCTTTGGAGTCTGTCCTGGAACTAGCTCTTGTAGACCAGGCTGGTCTCGATCTCACAGAGGTCCTCCTGCCTCTGCCTCCCAAGTGCTGCAATTAAAGGTGTGCACCACAACCAATGGGCCGAGACTCTTCCAATTTAAATGTTCCATTTTTCTTGCTATTGCTAGATATCAGGGGTAATATTTTAAGATTTCATTTTCAACATTTTCCAGCAATTTTTTAAAAAAATTACACTTAAAATTTTTACTATCTATGATGGTCTTTTTAATGAATATGTTACTATATTGTTGCTACCATTTTTTCTATATATTTTATTAATTTTATATTTGTCAATACACCATCTTTAAGGGACCTGTTTTTCTCTATTATATTTAATTAGTATATCATAATATATGTAAGGTGTTTATATTTGATGAGTTACAACATCCCTTAGTATTATTATTGATTTAATCAGAAATTATACCAAGTATGTTTGGTGGAAGCCTTTCAAACTGGTGTCTTTATCTTTAGATATGCCCCTACCAGGATTTGAACCCTCTCTTGTCTAACTCTGCAAAGTATTTCCAATTTACCTTACACTCTCCTTGCCCAGAATGTGCCTTTGCTATTTTTAGGGTGGAACATCACCGAGAACCCAAAATTTGGATTCATAGCATTTCTTGTTGTTTTATGCATTTCCAGGGGCTAGATCTACATTTTAGGGAGCATTACACTTTTCCCCAGGGCAGCACTTCGTCTTTGCTTTTTGTACAGGAAGAGTCTTGTTTCAAAATATTAAATTCTATCAGCTGCATTCTGTCAGCAAACATTCTCAGAACTACTTAATATACTTGCTGCCTCTGTCAGCAGCAAGGGTAAGCAGAAGATCTGTAAGTCTTTTGTCTGTAAGATACATTTATCTTGATAGGAGTAGTGCTTTAAAATTATTTGTATTACATCTTCAAAAGGGATATTTACTATATTCATGTTTACTGAAAATTACATAATTTTCTTCTTTTTATTATTCATTAAAATTTTATTTAGTTTTAAAGTTTCATTTTACATTCCAACCTCAGTTCTCCTTCCCACCCCTCCTCCTGCCCCACCTCACCTCTCCCCCATTCCTCCTCACAGGTAGGGGCCCCTATGAGGAGTTTCATTTATGTATTTTGAGCCTATTCTATCCTTCTACATTCTACTCCTTCTGGACATCTGTTCCACCCACTCCTCCCAACTTCGTGTCCACTTTAAAAAAGTAATTTACTAAGTCAATACTTGAATAATTTTCCTTTTGCTCAGGATCATATTTCTCTCTTTGATGATATTTTAATTATATTTTTATAATACTTATTTCCTTCCAAGTTCTTAAATTTTTCGCGGTGACCACTGAAGTTTTTTTCTTTTCTCATATTCTTTGATAGCCACTACTTACTAATTGACATGCCTATGTCAAGAACCTGTTAATTAATGTGTATTAACATTTTTCACCTTTCATGAATCTTATTTTGGTACCAGATCAGTGGCTAGATCTTTACATGTATGCTGTCATACATAGAAAGAATGTATGATCAAATAGTGTCTAGATTTTCCTTCTTTTTTTTATGTCTCTTATTGTTTCCTCTTATCTGATGTCATCAGTGAGTATTTCAGAAAGCAGGGTTATAACTAAATAGACTACTTTCCTTTTTCTTGACCATGGAGGGCATGTTGTTGGTTCATCTATACATGCTTCCCCCTGCCCCCCTCTCGCTCATAGACACACAGATACATGTTCACACATACATTGTTATACTTCGGATAAAAAAAAAAAAGGCGCTGAAATTTGCTGAACCTACTTTCATGACTTCATTCACTGACATTGAATATGACAGAATCATGTGTTCTCTTACTTAGATGTTAATATCATAAACCACACTCAAATGTTTCAAGATTTTATAGTACCCTGTTATTTCAGATTAAATGCAAGCTGACCACATGGTTTTGTGTGTGCTATTGGAATCTGGTAATACTTTCTGTTTTGAGCTATGGTGATGAGGTTCAGGTGTCAAGGTTTTATGTACTTCCTTCCCCTAAACTTACAGATGTGGGGAGGTTTTCCTTGTTTTCTCTGCAGTTACCTAAGAGCATTGGAGTTGATTTTATTATGGGAGGGCTGTTTCAGATTCTGTGGGAATTTATATTGGTACTCTGTCAAAGGAGTTATTTCTGTGTGCATACTTTCAGTTTTCTGAAATAAACTTGGTAAAAAACACTTTCTTAGAGCATCCTCCATTTCATCTATATTCTCAGATTACTTTATATGGACTTCTATAGAGTAGTGACTTATGACTTACTTTTTCTTCTTACTTTATCCTTTTTATTCCCTTTTGCTGATTAGATTATCCAGTGATTTCTTTATTTTGTTAGTTTTTATTGAAACAGTTAATATTCCTAGTCTTTTTAATCATGTAATTTTTAATGTTTTAAAAATTCTTACTAGTTTAGTTTTTGCTGTTTGCTAGTTATATAAGTGAGTGGTTTAATTTAGACTCATAAATTTTGATGTGTACTTTTTAAACTAAAGTTGTTTTTCTAAACAAGATTAGAGTTTTTGTTGTGGTCTCTGTCCTGATGCTTAAGAATCCATTATGAGGAATCTCTATTATTTGACTTGAAATGGACTGAAAATTATATTTCTTATGCATTATGACAAGTTTTTATAGTTTATAGTTTCCTCTGCATAGAATGTATTTAGAATTTTTAAATCATTTAATGTACATTCTGTGAATGGTGTGTTGGTCTTAAAATTACAGAAATTAGTGTTTTTCATGTGACGTTGGATATATTTGTTGTTGCCTCTTCTCCATTTACCTACCCTGTCATTCATAGTAACCTAAATTTTTATATCACTATTTATTTTTTCTTCAATTTCTTTTATAGAACGCAATTAAAGGCCAGGCGTTGGTGGCGCATGCCTTTAATCCCAGCACTCGGGAGGCAGAGGTAGGCAGATCTCTGTGAGTTCGAGGCCAGCCTGGTCTCCAGAGCAAGTGCCAGGATAGGTTCAAAAGCTACACAGAGAAACCCTGTCTCGAAAAAAAAAAAAAGAAAAGAAAGAAAGAAAGCAATTAAAGATCTCTTTTGAATTATGCATTTTGTTCTCAGCTAACATTATCTACTGTTCTGTTTCTGAAGCTGGACAGCATGTTATTCATTGCATAGAAATTGATACTATAAATATCGTTGTGAATTTTGCTATTTAATAAAGATGACATTCAAAATTCCCATTTGATTTTTTTTCTGGTCTGGAATGTGCTTTCTCTGTTTTTCAACCTGATTTCTGTTTGTTGAATCTGCTGCTGTGTTCTTGCCTATCTTTGTATTTTTGCACCTTTGCATCATCTTATTTTAACCTGCAGATGGTAGCTTTATATTTCATTTGTGAGAATATAGGATATCCTACTAATAAACTCTGAAGTCATTTATTAGCTGATGTGACTGATATTATTTAATACCAATGATATATTTTATATTAATGGTTCTTAATAAAATGCATATTTTATGTTACCTTATTTCAGATGTGTATTGTACATTATTTAGACCACTTCCACATATGTCTGGCTTTACAGGCTTAAGTTCAGTTATTAATAAGATGATGTAATTTTTTTGTCTTTCCTCTTCCCTTTACTAGACTGCAGAACATATTCTCCAGAGCATGTGATGCTTATGTTCTTGTACATTTGTCTTCAGAATTTGACTTACTTTGTTATTTGTCTGAGGTCTGTAACTTAATGTATTGCTCATCAGTTATTCTGTGATATTTTTACAAACATCTGCATAGTGAATGAGATTCCTACACATATCTCTTAGACTGTCCACACTTGAAACCATTTTCCTGTGTTTTTGAATTCTGTGTCACAAGTGGTCTTCTGAAATTTTTGAGATTATTTTTGAAAATATTACTCTAGTTTTTTGTTTTTCTTTGAGCATTTTTTCTAGCCTTCAATTTATCCCTTCATAAGTTCCTCTGTCTCTTCATCCAGATACCACAAAGAGCTGTTCTAACTTTATTATCTAAGAATTTTGTTCTATATTTAGGTCACCCATTCTGGATCAACTTTTCTAAGGACACTTTGAGCCCTTTCAAAGAAATATTACTCAGGTTTCCTTATTTTCTTTTTATTTTACCTTTTTCCATAAAATCCAATTGTATGTTTAGTATATTTTCACTCTTTTATGCTGCTTATTTCCTTAGTCGTTTGAAGCTTTTATCTCATATTAAAGTGGATTTTATTGCATTTTTATTGACTTGTTTGTAGTATGTGCAACTATGTGTGTTGCAAAACTTGGATGCCATATATCCAGAATATAAATTCATTATAATGGAATTTTACAATCTAAGATTGAAATACAATTCTGACTTTTAATTTTTTTAATTTAAATTTTATTTTAATTCCTTGTCTTTTGGAGCATGCTTTTAAACACTTTGTTTTGTGGTGGTGGTGTCACTTCTAATCCTGTAGTAGTTTGGTATTCTTTCCTTCATAAAATATAATTTAGTAGAGGGCTAAATTATTGAAATCTACCCCACCCTCTCTCTGTGTGTATCTCTCTCTGTCTCTGTCTCTCTGTCTCTCTCTCTCTCTAGACAGGGTTTCTCTGTGTATCCCTGTCTGTCTTGGAACTCACTTTGTCGACCAGGCTGGCCTTGAACTCAAAGAGATCTGCCTGCCTCTGCCTCTTGAGTGCTGGGATTAGAGGTGTGCATCACCATGCCAAGCTGGAAACTCATTTTTAACTAAAAATATTCTGCTATGCTTTAGCCTTTTCTGATATTAATAGTTTAAAAATGTTTGACTAATTTTCATTTTTAAAATAAACTTGCAGTTAATTTCGTTACTTTACTTACACAAAGGTTTACAAAGTTTTAAATATTCTTATTGTAATTAAATTTTATGATCAAAGAAAAGGAGATGGAGCCAGAGGAGTTGAGGACTCCGGGAGAACACACCCTACAGAATCAACTAAGCAGGGCTCATAGGGACTCACAGAGTCTGAAGTGAAAAATATGGACCCTATAGGGGTCTGAGCTAGGCCCTCTGCATATACACCATGGTTGTGTTGTTTGTTGTTTTCCTGGGACTCCCAGGAATGAATGGAGGTGTGTGTGGGGTTGTCTCTGACTCCTCTATCCTAGCTTGAGCTCGAGACCATTTTCTTCCTATTGTGTTCCCCAATATGAGAATGTGTGCTCAGTCTTACTATATCTTGTTAGGACAAGTTTGATGGATATCCTTGGATCCCTGCGTGATCCGTGACCTGTTCTCTGCTCTCTGCTCTCTCTCTCTCTCTCTCTCTCTCTCTCTCTCTCTCTCTCTCTCTCTCTCTCTCTCTCTCCAGAAACAGAAGAGGAATTGATCTGGAGAAGCGGGAAGGTCAGAGGAGGGGCTGGGAAAAGAAGAGGGAAGGGAAACTGTGGTTGGGATGTAATGTGTGAGAGAAGACGAAAAGTTAAAAAAAACAAATGTGTATTTATCAGCATGTTTAGGCAACCTTGTACTAGGATACCAGCGGGAGTAAGAAGGGCTCATTTATATGATTCTGCAGGAAATAGGTGTGTGACTAGAAGTACAAGGGAGGTCCTGCTTTCTCCTTGTGTAATTTTTTGTTATTGAGTCAGAAGAGACACAGAGAGTTGACTTTGTATTATTTCCCCACAGCTAATATCAGTTCACTGGCAGAAGCCTTGGCTTTCTTTCAAGTGCCCTGAGTGTCAGCTTTAATCTTGGTTTGGTTTTACTTCACTTTTTTTCCTACACTCTCATGTATGTTTTAATCATATTTCATGAGAGGCTGTTTTAGGGGATCTTGGCAAATACACATTTTAAGTCATAATCTGTTTACATTTTAATCACAACCAATTTTCTATTTAGATGATTCTTAAGCATTCCCTTGTTTAAGACTGTTGGATGTTTGTGATATATATATATAATATATATATATATATATATATATATATTAATATGCTTTAAACATTTGCAAATCATGTGTCCTTGCCATAATCTGGAACTCTTACCTATGTCATTGACCTGTTAAAATTAATTTTTTTGTTTTAACTGAAATATATGATAATCCTTCCCTAATGAAGTAATAATTGGAGAAACTATTCTACACTGAAAAAATGTTTGGAACACAGCCAGATCAGGAATAAAATCCTAACTGTAAAGTTAATATTTCTTTTTGTATTGTGTTTCAGTTTTTGGTGCAGTAAGTGGCAGAATGTTACTTCCTAAAATGTAGTTGTGCCTTGTTACACAGTGAACTTAAAAATACCAGCTGTAAATGAGTTTTTAAAGTGTTATTCTTTCTTAAAATGTAAATTATGAACTTACCATTTTTATTAAGAAAACAAGTCCTAATTTATTTCTTAAAAGATAAGATTTAATTTAAAGAGTTATCAAATATTTTAATGAATAAAGTTTTATAAGAATATGGTCCATTGTATTAACATGTAAGTAGATGTTACCAATTGAAACTGTAGGTCATCCAGTTTGCATGTAGAGAGAGCTCTGGAGTGCAGCACTCAGGCTAAGTGCCTGCTCATCTTTAGAGGGCAACTCTGAATCCTACCTGGTAAAATCTCATCTTGGGTGTCAGGCTGTGATTAGTTGTATTAGAAAGTGAAATGGGTTATTTCCCTATACTCTATTACAATCCCTTTGGTTTCTTGTAAATGAGACCGAATTTTCCATCTGCCTTCATCCTCTGTTAATGAATTAAGCTGAAACCTTCACATTGTCTCCCTTTGAATTTCTGCTACTATAACCCTTGATTAAATGTCAGCTTTTTGTTTCCATTGTTTTACTTTCCCCCCATTTACATTTTTGACAGCCTTCTCTCTCAACTGAATACTGTTATCACTTCTTTATTCTAATCCTCTCCCAAGCTGCCTATATTATCACCCCTGTGTTTCAGAACTCAGATTCTTACCCTTTAATCCACTAATTGGCTTTTTACCCCAGCTTGCCTTGCCGCTTCTTTGTATGTCTGACCCTTCTTTCTTCTGCACAACCTGCCCACCAGGCTTGAGGTCCTGCCAGATATTCTCAACCTATGCCCTCCTTCATCATCAGAGGACTTTATTATTTTCTTCTATAATCTCCCTAAAGTTTCTGTGAATGCAATATCCACAACATCATTTTCTAGGATGAATAGCATAGCTTCCCATTTTCAAATGAATTTTAAAAAAATGTTTCTATTTTATGAAGTCATTATTTTTTGATTAAAGATATACATTGGACTTAACAACTGAGAAAAATGTATGCAATTAAGACATTAATTTCAATTTTTGCTCTCCCTTTGGCGAAGAAAGAATATATATTTGTTATTCATTCAGTGGGCGATTATCTATTTAAATATGAATATAATATTTTTATTGTAGAAAATTCAGAATTATACTTCTTTTTAGTGAGTTTGAACATGTGGCAAAATAAAAATGTAATAAGATGAATGAAGACAACATTCTTACAAACTTTAAATAGACATGAGGCTGGTGAGTTTAAATTACACTATTTGTAATATTGTCTTCATGTATTCTTCATGGTAGGACATATTTATGAATATAGGACAAACTATAGATGATTTTACTCATATATATGTATATATATATACATATATATATGATGTTAAGTGCAATCCTATTTTAAAAATATGAAATTAAGCAGTAGTTTGAATTTTGTCTTTTAAGGATTTTTTTTCTTGTTTTAACGTCTTGCTTTTTGTCATATGCACAAACTGAAATAGTCTTGGCCTGTTAGAAACTAACAAACAATTTATACTGGCTAACCTTATTACCTGAGTCTTGATAAAAAACTTAAAACCAAGTGACCCACCAGGAAAAGTCATAGTACGGATTTCAGACTGGCCATGATATCTAGGAATTATGATGTATATCCACAGAGTAGTCAAACAGATGTAATCAGGATCTATGGTAAAGAAGAAAATATCAGAGTGAAGTCTATCATAAAAGAGAAGGGAGATAATGGATAAGTCAAAATAGGAGAAGATGGGATGAAACTCCACTAGATGTGTTTCAGGCACCTCTTGCTTATAATTAGGAATTTAGAGAGACCACCCTAAACATCATAGTAAAGTTAAAATATCAATGATATATAGAAAGACACAAATAAATAATTTCGTGTCTTACATTATAATTTAGCAACCTGATAACATAATTTACCAATAGATTTAAAGAAAAATACAGAAATAGAGGGAAATCTGCAGAATGCCACTGCTACAAACTACTTTTCCACAAATACAAAAAGTTCAAGTCTGACTAAAAATTGTAAGAAGTCACTGCTATATAAATATAAAAATTGCCTTCAATTTTTCTATAGTTTCACCGATGAAAAGCATCTCTTCAGTACAGAATTTTTTTTATGGGATTCTAAACCTGGCCCTTGAGGTTGCTCTTCAGATGTATTTTCAGACTCCTGCTTCCTGTCATTTGGAGCAATTCTCCCTGATATGTTAGAACACCATAAGGATAGGAAAGTCTTTGGCTGCAGAAGGGTTTAGCCAAGTGGTGATCACAGTGTGATCTGTACATGAAGCTTTGTGCATGCTCCTGGAATTTACATTGGGTACTCAGGGAACGATAGATAAGAGTAGGCCTAGAGACTACTGCCAGGTTTCTGGAATTAGTCTTTTGCAATGTTTATGTCAATTGTTTCTAACATGTTAGCCAGTAGGCACAAGTTGCTGCTTAGCAGTGGAAATGTGGTTTAGCTAAGTCAACTGTGTTGTAAATTACAATGTATGTTGTGTTTTGGAGATGTGCTACAAAGACAATGAACCATATCTCTTAAATCATTTCATGCTAATTATAACATGAAGTAATATTTGCAATGTATGAGTTAAATAAAATATATAATTAAAATTAATCCATTTCTCTTTTCTTTGCATGTGGTTGCTAGGGAATTAATAATGAGTTATCTGCTTATCTTATATACAGCCAGTGGAAAGGGCAATTTTGATTCATGCTAGGTTTCTATGAAAGGTTTTTAATTTCATATGTTCTGGTTATTTAATAGAGTGCAAACATTAGTTTAAGTTTTGGTTGTGTTTTCATAATGTATACTAACAGCCACATGCATATATGTTTTCTCTCTAGAAAATATTTTCATAATTATTAATGAATATATGGAGGTGTAGCTGAATATATGGAGGTGTAGGTGAGCATTATTTAGAGCTCCAGTTGCTATATTCCTAGCAGTCTTCCTTTATGTTCTTTTTATACCATTTTATTTCAGTTCTCTTTGGAGTTGTGAAAAGTGAGAGGAACTAGCTCTCTCTGAGGGTGAGTCATAAACATAAAAGTAGAAAGGATCTGGTTAAGGGGAAGTAAAGAGACATGGACAGGGTACTAAGTGGAATTCCAAATGTGTCAGGATGCCAGGAACTGGACTAATACAGCAAACTTCTGAGACACTCATTTGGAGAGACTGTGGTTGAAACTGGTTTCCAAGTCAGAGACCTAAAGGCCTCTTATCATCATCACTCCCTCTGAAACATTCCACCACACAGGGGTTTTTATTTTTTATTTTTTAGTGAAAACACACTTTCTGTGTTTGTAGGTTTCTGTCCCGAGTTGTCATTCTGTGTATTAGTTTCCAGACTGTCTGTATTTGCCCTTTCACCTCCTTTTCTAAGAGTTGTCGGGGACTTCAGTTTTCAAGTCGGTAAGATTGTTTTCATTGCAACCATATTAGTCCATTTGGTGTTTTAAACACATTAAATCTTTTTATTTTATAATTAAAGAAATTAAAATAAAATATTATGAATTGTTTGACTAGCCTATGCTTATCTCTTTTATTTTTTTTATGTTTTCCCTATTCTCAAAAAGTTTCTTAGTTGCATTTTGCATATTGTTCTCTTGTAGATGTCTAAAACCCGATATTAATTCACCACACATGGTTTTATAAATAAGTAAATTATATTGCGTTTTAAAGGAGAAAATATAATTATTTCCTCTACCACTGCCTTTTAAAAATAATCTTATTATGGATCTTTAAAAATAAAATTCATGTCACTGTCTGCTAAATTATTCTTTCTAGCTGTGAGTTTCTATAGAAGCACTTTTGGACAGCAGAGAGTTAAGAGCCAGTAGCTGAAGTGATATATCCATGACTCTTTTGGTGATTTTTAATCTTCACATTTCATTTACAAGCAGGTACTTTTCTCCTATGTGATATGCAAATCTCTCACCTCCTATGAGCAACTGGATGGGGATATGTGTTTCATCTTAAAACAAAGGCCAAGAAAAAAATAATAATATGATAAAGTTATTCAAAGGATTTCAGAAACAGGTGTTCTAAGTCTAGGCTAATTGGATTTCAGTTAATTATTCCTTTTACTTTAGGGAATATAAGAAAGAAATGTTAAAAAAATAAAAAAAAAAAACTGCCTGAAAACTTCACTGACATGCTAATCACTCTGACCATGTTTAACCTAGGCAAAAAAAAAAAAAAAGCCAAAGTCTTAGTTACCTTATTCATTCATTTCTACCTTTTAAGATACAAATTATAGGCTACCTTATACATTACATAATGTTATGGCATATTCTTGTTTTTCTCACATATGTAATTTTAATTTCATTTCTAATTCAAAGAACATAATTTTATAATTTTAATGATTAGATCTCTCATTCACATCATTCTTTTAGATGCCAGGTTAAGTAGTCTGAGAGATTTGATATTAGTCATTTTTAATTTCCTTTCCACTTTCAGAGAAGAGTAGTTCATACATATATTTTGCTGTGGCCAGCATTCCTCAAAAGCTAGACCAAAGTGTACTAATAAAAGTCTTCTTTGAAAGTAATATACAAGTTCAGAACATAAAATACTTTAAGGACTAGTTTAGTTGGTGGCATTGCTGGCTCACAGAACAAAGTCCAGCACATAGTTATACAATATGTTCTAGGTAAATGAATCAGTAGGTAACACATTTTGAAGGAAGATGGAAGTGAGATCTACGTTTAAGGTATCTTTTCACCCTGGAAGTGCAGTGTCTACTAGGTAATCTTCATACTTTTGTGAAAGGCATTTTAACTACTGTATTCAGTGGGTTAGTCTTCTTTCCTTTTTGTATTTTTAAAAGACAGTGTGTTATAGTATGTAGAGATATTATGAAGCTATGGTTAGCATAAGGTTAGGCTGGCCATCAATTTACCGGGAATAATAATAATAATTAGTAGTATTAGTATTAGTATTAGTATTAGTATTAGTATTATTTTCCCTTGACTCTCAATTGCTAGGACTTAAGATATATGCAATCAAGTACCAGCTTATACTATATGCAATCAAGTACCAGCTTATACTTTGTAAATAGTTGGATTAGTGTGAATTACTGGAGTTGGGTGTAGTTGTAACTGGATACTCCTTTTTCACAAGTTCCCAAACTCTTAGTATCAACACTACTAAATTCTAGTTAGGTGAAAAATTAGAATAGTGAAAAAATGTATTATTTTTGTTGAAGATGTATAAAATATTTTCCATGTTTTGATTTTGTCCTTTTACTTTCAAAAGAGGTTACTCTTGAATTAATACTGATGCATGTGAAAATAACTCAAGTGAATAAATAAAAGATATTTACCCAAAGAATTTTTTCTGATTTCAAAGTTTGTCATTTTTAGTTTTCATTTTACAACATGATCTGATTACTGTTACTTATTTTAAATAATATCATTTTATCATTTTAATTTATCATTAAGTATTTTTGCACACTAATACCAGATATTTAAAGAATTTAGAAAGTTAACTCCTCTCTCCTCTCTTACTTCTAATAATCAATATTTGGTTTGTAACTGGCTATATAGCTAGGTCTGACTGCACATTTCTGAGCCTCTTACCTCTATCTCTCAAGTGCTAGGGTTACAGGTGTGTGTCACCATGTGTCTGGGGTGTAAAATATCAAATCCTGGTTTTTGTGTGAGCTGGGGAACAGCTGTACCAACTGAGCTGCAGTCAGGAACCTTAAATTGTAATCGTTGCTAGTTTAACTTTGACAAACTTAGAAGTATAAGAATAATTAAAAATTCTAAACTTTAAACATATTTCGACTCTAAATATAATAACTGCTAATACAAAGGGTAGTTAATTGCTTATATAACCATTTTACACTGTCAATGAAAGTTCAAGCATGGTTTCATAAAAAAGAAAAGCATCCAAGGTTTTATATTTTTATAATACTTTACATTTTCATCAATGCTTACTTTTTGGTGGTTATCAACTGGAATTTTCTGGCTGAGCTGGTCACCAGGCTGCCTGTCCTTTCTGTTTTGTTGAAGATTGTGACTGTCAATGTTTCACTACAGACTGTGGTGGAGCATTGTATGTTCTACTGGACCAAGAGCATTTTAATTTATTGTGACCATTGACTGAAACATAGCATGTCCCGAGAATTATAGGATTAAAATAAACTTCTTCAGGATGTCCAGGGCATACAACTATTGCTTTCTAACACAAATTGTGCTTTTGAAAAGTTTGTATTTTGAATACCATGCTTTTATTTAAATCTCTTTCCACCCACAGACAATTTTAGGTGTGGTCCTTTATCCTTGGGTTATTGAAATGTAATATAATCTGTGCACTTTGCTTCATTATTCAACTTGGCACACATGGAATGAAGAAGTACAGAACCTCAATTCTAGTATGAGCTTCTTTCTAGTTTAATTTTTCTTTTGTTTTTTATCATTTGACTTTCCCTCTCCCTCCGTTATTTGGCTGCTCCTATAGATTGATGCCTATTTTTCTCTCTGTAGTAGTCCAGCTTTGGGCTTCTGCCATGTGTACCTCTTACTTATTTGCTTATATGGTTGAATATTTACTGCATCTATTGACTATATATTTAAATATTTGAATTTGTATGTCTTCTGAAATCTGTTTCTATAATTGGTTGCTGTCTTAGTCTGATTTTGTGTAAAAAATTAGAAATTTGCCCTTAACTTTAATAATAAGCATATATAGTTGAACTATCTTTTGTTTTGAATTATTTTATTTTCAGACTAAATAATATTGTTCATTTCCTTTCTTTATTATTTCTTGGAGAATTTGCTTTTTCTTTTATTGAAAATATTTTATATATACTGTTTACAGTTTCCCTTCTCTCTACTCCTCTCAGTTCCTCCCCACTTGTCCTCCCATCCAGATTCACTTCTATTCTCTCATTAGAAAACCAAACAGGCTTTTAATGAATAATGAAAGATGTAATATAAGAAGAGAAAATAAAAACCAACACATTGGAATTGGTTTTGATCTTATCCATCTGCTCTGCTAACTCTTCCCATATCCATCTCCTTCCCTATTAACCTGGCTTTGTGTCTGGCTTTTTTTACTTTTTAAATCTTCGAGTCCAATCTGTGTTGTTGTATCTGGAAAAGAGTTTTCCTGAAGTCATCTGGCATCTCTGGCTCTTACCATCATTCTACTACCTCTTCCACAATGATATCTGAGACTCAGAGGGAAGGGATTTGGTATAGATGTCCCATTTATAGATAAAGATTCTTTAGTGTTTTATTCTTTACACATTGACTGTTTTGAATTTCTGTGCTAATCACACACAGAAATTTGAAAAGAAAGGGCTTAAGGGGCATAACAATAATTTATTAAAAATTAGTTTAACACTATGATTCTTTAGCAGAATAACCATTGTAGGTTTTCCCTAAAACCTATAACCTATTTAGTCACGGGTTATTCACCTGATAGTAGTGCTAGGTTTGGATTTCATTTTGTGGAGTAGGCCTTAAATACAATCAGAAAGTGGCTGGTCATTCCCATGACATGCCTGCGACCACTGCAGTTGATGGTAATTATTATAGCTCAGTTAGTTCTCAGCTGTGTAAGACTGATGATTAATTTTCTCCTCTGGTAGCATACATAGCACCTTCTAGCACTATGAAAGCTAATCAGTAGGTAGGAAGCTTCTATGTCAATATCCTCTTGATTTCTCTATGTTCTATGACTCAACTGTATGGTGTCTTCAGCACTAGGACCTTACCATCAAGTTCTACAGAGTAACGAAAAGAAATGACAATAGCCTGAAATGTTTGGGAGTCTATGGGATTTCATAGCCTAACAACTCTAAGACATATAATCAATTCACAACACTGAATCTTTTAATTGTTAGAATATGGTATCCAGAAGGGACATTGCTACTATGTTATAGGGTAATCTCATTCAAATCTGTTTATATGGGTCTGTGTTTATTTAAGAAGTTTCTATAGTAGTAGGTTTCCATGTGACTCTCCATAGGCCTTTTGTGTTAGTTATCCCTTCATTATTGTCTTTTCTGCTCTTCCTTCTCACGCCCATTCCACTTAACTTTTCTTGTTCAATTATGTTCCTTTATTCCTTTACTTTATCATTCAATTTTATTTTAGATTTCCTCTGGAGTCAGATTCAATGTCAGATTCTACCAATGATACTGTTTGGCTCAGTCATAAAAAATTCATGATGAGTTAATTTCAATTTGTTCATTGTTTAAAAGAAGCCATATCCAAAACAATGTTTCTGACACAGAATTGAGGTAAAATCCATATATGTTTAATTCCTATATTTCTCCATTTACAGTTACTATATTATACAATCTAAGTTAGATTGTATAATTCTATTTTGAATTGAATCATTGAGGAAGAATATGCCTATTTAGGGTTTAGCAAACTCTTCTATAAATGCACATAGTAAATCCTTTCATCTTTGTGGACCATATACTCTCTATCCATCTCACTATTGTACACAGAGGCAGCCATAGACAATGTGTAAAGAGAATTGTAGGGCTTTCTTCCAATAAATATTTGTTTACCAAAACCAACCAATTAGCTGTATTTGTCTTGATGACCATTGCATATCCAACTCTCTGGATGTGTCAGGTAATACATGAACTATGAAATCACAACCAGGTGTATCAGTAGACACATGAATCCTAGGGTTACCTATGTAATCTGATGGAGTTATATAACCTTTTTAGGATTTATCCCCCTCAACATAAAATAAGATAAAATATCACTTAAACTAATTGTAGCTTTTAAGTGATTACTCCAGAAACTAATAGGATCTTCTCAATGTGAAAAGCTTGGTGCTTTGTATAAAACGATTTCATGGAAAACATTACAGGTGATATACTTTCAAGATACAGAGCCTGATCTAATATTTGTGTTTGCCTTTATGTTTAATTATACAAATTCAGGTTTTAAAAAACTTGATTCAGAAATAAAACCTTATTGATTCATATGATATTACACAATGAATAAGGAATATGTCTTAATGGCTCTCTTATTGTGTTTGAAATATTTATTAACAACCCCCTTTCCAACTTTCTATGGTTAGCTAAAATAAGTCTTAAAATAAGATGTTGCTCATAAAATGCTTATCACAAAATATAGAAAAATATACATTTCTAAGGAAGCAACTACACTATTTAAAGTGGTCATTACAGTTGAACTCTCTGGTTCATAAATTTAACTTATTTTACATGATTAAACCTAAATAATTTTAGTACTACTATTCAATATATATGTAATCAAATATAGTATTTTGTGGTACATTTTAAAACAAAATAACATCTCAAATCCATGTTTAAATTTGAGGAAAATTATTGATATTTTCTTGAAATAGAAAAATGATTATACTACTTTTTCCTCATGTTTACTTAATTATTTTTCACCATTTTGCAATAGTCATTTATTCAAGTCTCATTCCCTCCATATTACCCCTTCTTCTCTTCCTTCCTCTCACTCTCTGGCTGCCCTCCTTCCTCTCTCCTCCCTCTCACCTGTTTCTTCCTTATTTTCTTGCACCTGAGAAACTATTTATTTCTTCTTGGGATTTGGTGATGATCTTCTGAATAACACTTTAGGTTGCTTCCACAGATCCCAGTATTAATTGCAGATGCTGTAAATCTTAGTTCTGATTTTTACAAACAACAGTCTTTCATCTTTAAGTATGATGCAAAGTGCAAAGCTCAGTTAACTGAGGACCACAAATGTGAAGTAGGTGTTACCCACAAAATGTAAACACATTTCTTGAAGAAATATCAACTGCCTGATGGCCTTACTCCCTGTCAGGGGCAGGGCCTAAGAAAGTTGAAAAGCATGGTAAGCTTGAAACTCTTGGGAGACACTGAGGTATCTCTTGAACACATTTCAGGAGTAGTAAAAATATTTGCATAGCTTGCTGACTTGATGATTTAACTATCACTCCTCAATGTATACCCCTCCTTTCTGACATTTGGTTCTCTATATATTCTTTTAAATTAAATGATGTAGTTGATTCTAAGGTTACAGGATGTTGTAATAATTTGACAAATACTGCTCATTATTGTGTGTTTAAAATGTCAAGCTGGAAGTGGTAGCACACATCTTTAAGAACTCATCAGGCAGAAGCGGGTGGGTCTCTGAGGGTTTAAAGTCAACCTGCATTCCACAGTGAGTTCTAGGAAAACTAGGACTGCACAGTGAGACCCTGTATCTAAAGAAACCATCAACCAACCTGTCCCCAAATGTCTAAATATCCAAATGTAATCAAGGCTAGATTTTCAAACTTTATATTCTACCTTAGGTGTCTTTGTATACTTTTATAATAAGTAAGAACTTCAAACTTGATTATATTTCCAAACCAACAACATCAATATGAAATTTCATATATTATTACATTTGTTGTTTAACTTTCTAATTTTGTATTTGTGATAAGAATTAAATTCCAGTTGACACAGGCTGATGTTTATTTAGTACAGGGTTTAAAGTCATCTGTCATTTTTCTTTCAGGACATTTAGCAAGCATCAAATTTTGTTTTGTTTTATATGTTGTGCTGATTTTGTGATTCCTGGATCTGTTATTGCTATTAGCTTGTGGATATTTTAATCACTGGTCTCTTGTGTTCTGAGAGTTTACATAGTTTTAGTCAAGACAAACCTACAAGAAATGAACTAGAATTCATTATTTCTGATCTTTTGCATGATTCATACCATTATGAAATTAGTAACCAGTGAAAGGAAGCTCTTGTATTCTTGTAAACTAAAGAGTTTTATATGGCATGTTAATCATATATTATTTCCTATAAGTTTTTTCTGTGTCTTTAACCCTTCCTTTGAAGCAGTAATATTTATTATTTCAATAAAAGAGAGCCATGACACAGGAGCAAGAATCCTTACTCAAAATTGTATATTTCATATATTCTACTGGTGAAATATAGTGGGAGAAATATTTATGAGTACCATGAAATAGGAAGCTGAAACTGCCATCATTTCTAAATGAAAATCATGTGACAGTTCATCAGTATTTAATGCTAACATTGCTCGATGTGAGCATGAAGAATTTAGCAGCTATTTGTCACAGTTCTGTGTGGCTCTTCCCCTGATACCGTAGAATGGTGCTATAATGGTGACAGGAGCCACAACTTAAGTATAAGATATTTAATAAATGAAAATGCTAATGTAGGATTGATTTTTGCTATTGGAAGTCTCTCTTGCTCTCTCTGTGTTGCTATTGTCATTGTTTTCCACATTCTTGTTAAAAATGGCCTCCCACACCTTGGGTTGGTTTTAATCCTCACTCGAATAAGCCATGGCTGGACTCTTTCACCAGATGCAGGTGTCCCCTTGTGCTGTCAGCAGGAATGATTAATGAGGGTTTGCCCTACTGAAAGCAGTCTTTGGAGTATTGTTCAGGGCATCTGTGGAACTGTCGGGGGAGACAAGCACACAAGTGAACAACCAATTATTTGGCCATCACTGAGGCAGCATGAAAAAGACATCAAATTGGACAGAGAAGCCATGCTTTTGTCTGGGAATCAAATGCTATTTATTTTTCAGGTGTTAATAGCAATATGAGAGTTAGACTTTGTTTACAAGGAATCTTGGTTAGGTTCAGAGCTTTAAATAGATAATTTTTTCTTTAAAGATAATCAAATTACATGAAAGTGGTATAACAGGAATACAATATCACAAAATTGCTTCATTGGTGGCTACCTATGATGTAATAAGGTTACATTTCACTACACTAACCTCTGAAATGTGCACAGAAGGAGGAACCTCAATGCAAGGCTCCTAGTTCCTGGTCAGATTCCACAGAGACAGGAGTTTATAGATGGCCAGAGAGGGCCAGGAGCTCTGGAAGCTGCAGCAGGAAATATAACAACAACAACAAAACTAGGAAACCCATTTTAGCCTGTGGCCACTCCAGGTGGATTTCATGCTTTCACTTATGATGTAACTGTTGAGTCTTAGGAGTGAAAACGATTTTTCAGACTGTTATATCTTTCACTAGATTTGTTTGTGAATTAAGTGGAAAAAAACAAGACTTAGTAGATTCTTTGAGCATAATCATAATGTGGACTATGAGGGCCTGTCAACAACAACAACAACAAAAAAAAACCTTTAATGCACATACAGACACAATTTAAAAAAAATCTTAAGAGAATGAGATAAATGAATTAGCAGATTCCTAGTCCGTGAAGAATTCAAAGGCACCACTTTTGGGCTATGTGTATTGGAATGTTGGGATTAAAAAATGAGTGTTGTTATATAGTTTTTTCTGTGCCAATTCTACTCTGAAATCTGAACTTTTAAAATCATTATTGCTGGCAAGAACTGACTATTGTCAATGTGCAGAGAATCTTAGAGACCTGTTCTCAGCTCTTACTGCCTTTTTTCTTCATGAGTTCTTTTTTGGAGACCATCATGTCACTTATTATTTAGTCACTGAAATAATTTTTAAATACTGGCCCAAGGAGATTCTCAGGGGAGGACTGCTCATGTCTCTCCTATTATTTGTGAGCCATGGCTGATGGCATTTCTTGAGCACAATATGCCACATATTTGGTTACATACAGAGCTTCAGGCTGGCCTGAGATACTGAGGATGCTGTCTTAAAGAAAAACAACAAAACAATGCTTTCTATGGATTTTTATAGCAAATATACAATAAGCCAAAGATGAAGGTATTCTATGATCTCTGTGCAATATCCTACCTAAGACTGGTGTGCTTTTTTTTTTTCTGTGTCATAGAAATTCCATGTTCTCAGTTGCTTTTAATGCTGTGAGTTCTTCACTTCTTTTGATATGAGTTTCAATCCTTTTTATGGGTGTTTACTGATGCTGTAGCAAGCTTTTCTGGGTCATCATTTTTATCTTTTAAAGGAATGTTTATATTATTACTGTAATAGTTTGTCTTAAATATCCCCGTTTTTGAAGAATATTAAGTAAATTTCTAATTTTGACTCTTTTTTAAAAAAATAAATTTTATTTAAATTACAATCTTATTTTATATATCAATCCCAGTTCCATCTCCCTCACATCCTCCCATTCACCTCCCCCATCCTACATCCATTCCACAGGGAGGGTGAGGCATTCCATGAAGGATCATCAAAAAATCTGTCAAGTTATTTGGGGCAAGGCCTAGGCTCTCCCCTGTGTATCTAGGCTAAGAAAGCCATTCATGCACTAGGGATAGATACATCCTGGTTCCACTGCCCGAGGCCCCATAGACTGCCCAGTCCTCCTAGCTGATAACCATGTTCAGGGGGCCTGGTTTGGTCCTTTGTTGATTCCCCAGCTGTCAGACTGAGGTCCATGAATTCCCACTTGCTTAGGTCAGCTGTTTCTGTGGGTTTTCCCAGCATGGTCTTGACCCCTTTGTTTGTCACTACTCCCTCTCTACGACTGGATTCCAGCAGTTCTGCTCAGTGCTTAGTTGTGGATCTCTAATTTTGACTCGTAACAGAGGTAAATATCATTGAAGAATACAATCCTAGCAGTCACTATTCCTCTTTACTAAAAGGAGGTATTTAAAGTTGCTAGGTAAGAATTTACAAAAATAATTCAAAATTTGTACAGGTTATATTTATAGTAAAAGTGGACTCATTGCTTGTTTGAATTCAAATTTAACCTGTATATCTATTTTTGATAAAATTTGCTAGCCTAATCCATACCAAGACAATAAGAACTGAGTGTTTATAACCTCATAATAATCTAGAGATCTGATGTCAAACTTGCCCTAGAATTTTCTAGAATACTGTGGTAGAATATTGTTTGTTTTGTTTTTAGTTTTGAATCATTTCATGTGCAATGGATTCTAATGCTCATTGAAATGTTATAATGATAAATTAAAAAATTATTTTAGTTGATAATGATAATCAACAAATGATAATCACATCATTTCCTCCTTCCCTTTATTCCCTTTAAACAGTCACATATAAGTCTCCTTGTTCTTTTCAAATCCATGCCCTCTTTTTTCACTAGTTGTTAGATACATATAAAACTACCCTAACTATCCCTCTCAGTGAAAGGTTTTGCAGTGACATTCCATAGATCGACTAAAGGTGGTCTTTTTTTTTCCCAGCTTTTTTTAATTTAAATTAGAAACAGGATTGTTTTACATGACAATCCCAGTTCCCTTCTCCCACCCATCCTCCCCTACCACCCCAACTAAGACCTTATCTGTCACGTATCTTTTCTGCTCCCCCTGTATGGTGAGGACTTCCATAGGGTGTCATCAGAGTCTTTCGTATCCTTTGGCATAGGGCCTAGGCCCACCCCCATGTGTCTTGGCTCAGGAAGTATTCCTCTATATGGAATGGGCTCCCAAAGTCCACTCCTATGCCAGGGATAAATACTGGGCTTCTACAGGAGGTCCCATAGATTTCCTCACAGAAACTCATGTTCCTGGGGGCTGGATCAGTCCCATACTGGTATTCCAGCTATCAGACTGGGGAGCGAGAGTTCCCGGACGTTCAGGTCAGCTGTTTCTGTGTGTTTCACCAGCAGCGTCGTCTGGACCTCTGTGCTCTTCACTGGTCCTTCTCTGCATCTGGGTTCCAGTTCAGATCGGTGATTAGTTATGGGTGTCTGCTTCTACTTCCACTAGCTGCTGGATGAAGGCGTATAAGTCAGTCATCAATCTCATAATGAGGGGAGGGCATTTAAGGTAGCCTCTCCTCCATTGCTGAGATAGTTAGCTGGTGTCATCTTTGTAGATCTCCAGACATTTCCCTAGTGCCTGATTTCTCTGTAAACCAAAAATGTCTCCCTCTATTATGATATCTCCATTCTTGTTATCGTGTATTCTTCCCCTGACTCATACTTTCTGCTCTCTCATATCCTCGGCATCCCTCTTCTCCCTGAAGGTGGTCTTAAACTTGTGAATTCACTCAACTTGACAGACTCAGCTTGCTGTACTATGGGAGAATTAATGCAATCATTCCTTTATTGATAAAGAATTCCAGGAAGAGGGAGGTTTTCTTATAGATAGCGGAAGTTGAAAGGAAGGTTTGGTGTGCAGAAGTTAACGTGGGAAAGATTTTAAATGAATTCAGAATTTGTATACCAAACTCATGTTAGGTAAGAAACATGTGCTTTCAGGCTTTATACCAAGGCTCAGAAGGAATTCTTAGAGCCTGAGTGCTCGTCTCAGAATCTGCCATTTTGATTTTCAAAACATATATTTGAAAAGGCAGCAATATAGCCATCTAAATGTCAGATTTTCATAGCAAGGTAATTGAAAATTCATCAAATTCATCAACTAGGGGCAAATTTTTACTAACAAATGTTGTTTCTTTGTACTTTTGCCAGATTATTTTATGATTATCACATAAAATAGTGATTAAGTTATAATAGATAGTTGAGAAATACACATAAATATAAAAATTAATTTATTTTTAATGCACAAGGAAATAACTTACATTTTAGTCATACTTTGATAAGTGTTATTTGATATTCTTTGATGATAGAAGTTTCTATCCCACTCTGTCCCACAGTCTCTTAGCCCTAAATAAACACACTGCGGCTTATATTAATTATAAACTGTTTGGCTGATGGCTCAGGCTTCTTAATGGATAGCTATCTCTTAATTATTAATCCACTTCTATTAATCTATGTATTGCCACAAAGACTGTGGCTTACCCATAATGCTATGGTATGTTACTCCTTGGGTAGCTACATGACATCTCTTTGGCAACTCTCTCTTTTCTTCTTCTCAACATTCCTAATCTGGTAGTTCCATCCATTTTTCCTGCCTGGCTACTGGCCAATCAGCATTTATTCACCAACCAATAAGAGAAACATATATTCATAGCATACAGTAGGACATCCCCATCAATAATTTTATCTGTTAATAGGTAAAATTTATATGAAACAAATAAAATTATTTTTATACATGGTAGACAGCCTAGCTTAGTTCATAGCCTTCTTCTTCACTGCTGCTTAAGATTCAGAAATATTAAATGATGAAACTAGGACTCTTTCTCTCTCTCTATCTCTCTTTTCCTAGTTTCTTCCTTCCTGTCTTCACTCTTCCTAAGTTTACAAATGTTGCTGTAATTTCTTGTCCCATCAAGTCCCACAGCCACTTCAGTCCCAAATAAATACACGGATGCTATACTAATTATAAATCTGTTGGCCGATAGCTAGGGCTTCTTATTGGCTAGCTCTGTTTTAATTATTAACACATTCCTATAAATTTATGTATTTCCACGTGGTCTTGGCTTACTGGAGAATGCCCAGACCTGTCACTTCTTTTGAAGTTACATGGCATCTTTTCATGGTGCCTCTCTGCCTACCTTTCACAGAATTCTCCTTGTCTCCTACTCATGGTTATCTTCCTGCCTCTATTGACCAGTGTTTTATTCATCAACCAATAAGAGAAACACACACACACACAACACACACACACACACACACACACACACACATGCACACACACACACACACACACACACACACACACACACACACACACACACACACATATATATCACCCATCATACAAGTTCAGAAGTTTATTTTCAAAAAGAAATGTACTCTCAAGGGGCTAGAAGGGAGCTTTGGGGAGCAGCTTGTGGGGAAAGTGTGGGCAGCTTTTATCCTTATGTATCACCTAAATAGCTATTTGGTGTACAGGGTAGTGAATGCCAACCTGAATCAAAAGTACTGCTTCAGGTATTGGATCCATTTGCTTCGGAGTTTCTTAATGACTTGTATGGCTTTGCCAGATCAGTGGCAGCTCCATAAACAGCTTGATAAACTTAGATTATTTTCCCAGATCCTCCTGGCACCTTTTTCTGAACACCACACTTAGATGCCTAAGGTGATAGTCTTAGTCCATTCTGTCTGCAACACATTATAGTTCAGTGTTACAAGGTTAGCTCAGGAACATTTCTCATTAGTCCAAGTGTGCTAGCTGCTTTTCTGTTGCTGTGACAAATACCATGACCAAAAGCAATTTATCAAAGGAAACTTTTCTTGGCTTATGGTTCCAGAGGGAGAGTCCAAAACAGGGAAGGGTTTAGACAGCAAGTAGGGTGGCTGGAGCAGGAAGCTTGTCTATCACATCTCTTCACAAAGAAACCGGGAGGAATTTAGTTGTGAGAGGACTATAAACTCTCAAGCTCACCCCCATTGATGTGCCCACCAGTAAGACTTTACTTCCTGAAAGTTCCTCAACACCACAATCACCACCACTAACTGGGAACCAAATGCTCAAATACCTGAGTCTATGGGGGATTATTTCTCATTCATTTCACCCCACCAAAAAAATACACAACTGAGCCAATAGCTATTTTAAATGGAAAGCACTCCAGGGCCACTTATTACTGAGTAAATATTTGGTCAACATGTACTTCAGCAGAACTGAAGTACTCAGAATCCTCTAATCATTCCTCTTTTAGCCTTCACTGATAAGTGAACTTACATATCAGTATTGCTATGCAAACTTCCAAGAATGACCAGGAATTAAATTAAGAAATGTCTAACTGCATATGGAGAATGTTAGACTGTACTTTAAAATCTATTTTTTCATTGTTTGAGAAGTAATTGCATACTTTATCTTCTTTAATGTTCCATAGTTTTTTTTTTTGAGGCAAATCAGGAATTACCTAATGTAAAAATATTTTTAAACCATCTGTTTTGGATCATATACTAGAAAATATGAGATTTAATTGTTACCAAACATTGAAAGAAGGGTTAATTCCAATAGAAAGTTCAATTTTAGTAATTTGTTTTTAGTTACTTGTTTTGAGATTTAAAATCTGAATAAATGTATAAACTAAAGAACTACTTATATCTGGGAATCTTAAAGAAGCATATATATATTTAAAGCAGAAAACTATTAATGATAGTATTTAGTTTCAGTGCAGATTTCTGGGTTTGCAGTGTCAATGAATCAGAGCTGAAGAGGAGGGTGAACACAGGACTGATACATTTAACCAAATACTAAAATCTTTATCTTCTAGTTGTCAGTTACTAATTATGTATGGGTCATCATATTGCTATCATCTGTTTTTAGTAAGTATTAGTGTCTTACAGCCAGTTAGATATAATTACTAATGGGTAATTTTACTTAACACTAGAATTCTAATGGTACACATCAGAAAAGATTTTCTAATGTTTGGTCAATCCACAGGAAAGTTAGCAGGCAACCTACCCCTGTTACCTATTTATCCAAACTGTGGAGCAAGATTACATTAGAGTAGTTTTTCAGTTTTTACAATTTAATTATATATTAAAATATAGACTAAGTGGCTTGTGAACATTTATGTAATTTAATAGTTTTATTCAAAAATTGATTATGAATTTGCTTATTCTTTTTATTCAAATGAGCATAACAATGATATAATTGATGGTTGTTCCCGAATTGCTTCAGAAAATTTTGATCTTCATTATTATAAAGTAGAAAACCAAATTTTCTAATATAATAATTGCAAATCATATTTTATTTTTGAATGCAAACTGTTTATATACCCGAACTAATACTGGAGCACTTTCTGCATTATTCACTCTTCCAGATGCCAAGTGCTACGAAAAGTGCCTCAAATATGCTTTCAGCTATTGCATTTTGTTATAAATTGTCAGAAAACATTTCACCAAACTGTGTTGGCTAAGACTGGGTAGAAAACAAGATGACAGTCATTCAGTCCTACAGTCCTCAACGTATTTGAAATTATTTTTGAACAACTATTAGCACTTCAAGTTTCTTATGAATTCCTTGATCTAGAAGCTAATCATCTTTTTTATAAACGAATAAATTCTAGACAATCGAGTCCCATGATGTTCTTATGGATGTTTGGTTACAGCAGTCTTTCCTGTAGACAATTTGCATTTATGTTTGTTTGTCATTTGTTTGAGGAATCTTCTGATCTACCTTAAACTTTTGTTTAGATGTTTCCAGTGACCACAAAGACCCAGAGCTTGACACTTTGAGATGGCTGACAGAGAAGGAAACCCAAAGGGGAAGGTGACTGCTGAGAGACAGGCTGGGCATTTTTTTCTCCTAGATCCTCCAGGAGGAATATCAGATCATTGATAATCATCACAGCTCATGGATCTATACCTTACTATTACATGCAATTTCATTATTTCAAGACTTTTAAGTCAGGAAACAGGAAAAGACAATTACTGTCTGGATTGATTTAATTAGTTTATTTGATGTCCTGAGCATGTAAATTCGAAACCATGTTTTCCTGCCAGATATAGAATCACAAATTAATGGCAATTTTATGAGCTAGGAAGATGATGGCTGTTTTTGTTAGCATATTAGAATAACTCTAATGGACTAGAAAGAAGGTTGGGATCCACAGAGCCTTTCTTTTTTTTCAGATTTTCTTTAATTTAAATTAGAAACAAGCTTATTTTACTGTCAATCCCAGTTCCCTCTCCCTCCCCTCCTCCCCTACCCTTGGATTAACTTCCTATCCCCTTACCTTTCTGCTCCCCTGGGAGTTTGATGCCTTCCATGGGGAGATCCTAAAAGTCTGTCATATCCTTTTACAGAGCCTTTCTTAAAAGACCACTCACCTCACATCCTGACACCTTTCATGCTTCATTCACTCTAATTTACTTGTTGCCATCACTTACTATCACATTCCTAGTTTTTTACTAAAAATTTAAGAGGGAATATGTTACGTAAAACACACACACATCTAACACTTTTGAATACAGGTACGCTTATTCTATATGCCACTTCAATTAGCCATACATCTGTCTATATCAGATTATATATGTATGTGTATAAGCCATATATACATATAGATGTCTCTTGACTTGAGGACCATACATTGCAAAAGATATTTCCATATATTGAAATAGAAACATTTAGTGGTTTTAAAATTATGTTTTCAACTTGGGGAAGCAATGTAATGCCTTATGTTTTTGGCCACTGCAGTATTTTCTGTTTTCCCTCCTAATCATGAAGCAAAGAAGTCACATTTTCTCCTTCAAAAAATTCTACTTCGCGAATGCAAATTAGTTTGAGATAAAACAAACAAAAAAAGAAATAGAAGGGAACAAAGAGAGAGAATCTGTAAAGCCTTTGTCTGGTTGCTAGCATTGTTCAAAGAGTAGACATCAACATGATTCCCACCATGATTTTTAGAAAATGTGACAAGAGCCATCCACATTCTTTTGTGCATGTCCAGGGGCACATTTGTTAGATGACCAGTGGGGGTTGAGCCTGTGTCTAAGAGCAGTTTCCTTCTTTCTTTCTTTCTTTCTTTCTTTCTTTCTTTCTTTCTTTCTTTCTTTCTTTCTTCCTTCCTTCCTTTCTTCCTTTCTTCCTTTCTTCTTCTTTCTTCCTTCCTTCCTTCCTTCCTTCCTTCCTTCCTTCCTTCCTTCCTTCCTCTTTCTTTCTTTCTTTCTTTCTTTCTTTCTTTCTTTCTTTCTTGCTATCTTGCTTTCTTTCCCTTTCTTTGTTGACTATTGTGAAGTTAATTAAGCACATATGGGGAATGAACACATACTACTTACTGTTCCTAAGGGTACCTCCTTCTTCCCTGGCCATGGATTTGAAAACTTGCTATGGAGACTAGATCCCGAGTCCTTATTATACAACCTATTGTTATACAACCTATTATCATTAATAGAATATACCAGCCATCTTGTAATGGCATGGACAATCAGGCCTTTGCTGATACTTTTAATTTTCTCCTTCAGAGACTTACCATCTCCAACTTCTTATGGTGTATAATGTCCTTTCTGACCTGGTTGATGTCTATTGAGATGGGAATACCTTGAATGAGAGCATACTTTGTTTGCAATGGAAAATAAGATTAATACCTCAGTTTTATTGCTTCTGGGGCTGAGATTATAAACCATTAGAGGGAGTGAATTCTGAATATGTCATGGTAAGCTTATCTGCATCTACCGGATCTGACTCCTTTCTGGTTTCGACAGTGAATGGAAACAAAATAGGACTTTGACTTCACAAACTAGTCTCAAAAATATAGAACAATTAGTAATAATGTAGAACCTACAGGGGAACATTTTCTCACAGTGGTAACTAGGGTTCCAACATTGAATTTTTGGCAAATTTCAACAAAGCAGACTTTTTTTAATGGTATCCGTGTATAATGTTGTAACTGTCCTGATTATTTTATTTCAATGTTACCAGATCAACAGAAATGATATTTTGACTTTGTTCTAAATTGAGAATAAAATTAAAGATGATTTGTGTTAACATTCAAGATGACTAGCTTTGATGAAATTACTTTATATTGAGAGCAAACTCTTTCCCCACATTCACTGTAAAATATAACATCCAGGTCCTTACACAGATCAACTTGCTGATAACTGCACTGTCAGGGTCAACGCACTTGCTTGCCCTAATACCTGTTTAATTTTTGAATGGTTTACTTTGAATCTTCGGAGAAATCAGTAGAAATGACATTTATGGGATGCTTGCTTCAAACCACATGATGCCTCTAAAATACTATATACACTACCTAAGTTTTACCGTAATAACACTATGGAGTACTCCCCCCTCCGCCCAAGTTACAGAATAAAGATGTGTCTTTGGAATATGTAGTTCAAGGTGAAATTATCTAAGACTCTACAGTTATTAAGTAGAAGACTCAGAATCTATAAACCTAAAACCCATCTGTTCTATGATGGCTTGAATTCTTTGTTCATTAGGTCTTCAAATGTTATTTTAGCTATTTTGTCATAATATGACTTTCTCAGAATTATAATAGAAGATTATGTAGATGGGGCATTATGTTTATATTTGTTTAAAATGAAAGGGCATAATTTTATCTAGTAATTTCTAAATAATGCTCAAGAAATATACAATCTCAGCCAGGAAAGGTTTTTCTCTGAGAGAAACTATAATATCTGTGTACCCTAAAAGGGACTCAGAGAATGGAACGAAATCAGGTGATGAAAGGCAAAAGGGAGTGCTGTTCAGTAGGTGGTTCTATATAAAAACAAGGCATTTCAAACCTTGGATTTGAAACACCAGCAAAAATTTAACAGAGTGTACTATTCTTCTCATTAATTTCATTAAAACAAAAGGAGAACCTGAGGTTTTTGAACAGACCCCCAGGATTGGGGGCCTCCTGATGCAGTTACTAGATTGCAATAAGACAGTTGCCATGGGCATGGGTAGTGTGTGCAATTAAAGTAGTTTGGTGGGTACTCTCTAAATGAAATCTTCCTGTCCTGGGTACCAAGAATTTGGTTATCATTGACAATTGTTTGACAGCATTCAAATGATACTCCATGAAAACCTTGTTTTTTCAACCTAAAAAAATAATAAAACAGTACAGGATATTATCATCAGGTGACAAATGGGGTGGCTGTCCCTCTGTGTCTGTAGTAGGTCTATTATCATAGCAGGAATGTGCGGAGAGATTCTCCATTGGCATGGTAACAGAACACTACTTTAGTATTAATCCATGCATAAAGGACCAAGAGAGATGATATGGGTGAGAATGAATGATTTTTGGATTGCCTCCATCTTGCCATTTATGTGGGGGGAAAATAAATGCCAAATATTAAATTATAATGTTTAAAGATGAGAAAAGAAATCTGTGATGTCAAAATGCACTTGAATCATGTAAATGTTAATTTTTTATTTAAGTGTCCAATTTTATTTATATTCAAAGTAGATGCAGGACTGTAAATACAGGGCAGTTGTAATATTCTAAGCACATATTTTAGGGACTTCCTCCTTTTCCAAATCTCACTCAAGTGGAACATACACTCATTTCTGTAACAAAAATTCTTTCTACTCTATTGGCAAAATGAATAGCATCAACTCAAAATATTTAAAAATTTAGTCACATCCGCATCCTGCAGCCTATAAGAAGCTTTCACGCTTTTGGGCTCGCCTTAGATCTTTAATACCCTTTCCTTTTGTGTCAAGGAGCTCACGAGGCGTAAAGAAGCACAGATAAACCCACTTAGATCCCTTCCTGGGCCGTCACCTCTCTCTGCCAAGCGGCTTTAGGTGGTAACTGATCTGTGACAGGCTGCCAGTCAAACAGAGCGTTTCTGAAAGCTGACACAAAAGACTGAACGCTGGAGAATGGACAGGAAAAATAAGAAAAGGGTCCAAACTGTATCAGCGGCCCCCACTCCACCTCGCTCTGTTCCATTTCACTACAGCCCCCGCCCTCCGGCCCACCCTGCTCCTCCCTAACCTTTTGGGGTCTGTTTCTGGTGCTTTTCTTCTGGTTTCCTCCCATCCCAGCTGCCCGCCCCCTCCCTCCCTCCCTTCTTCCCTCTACCTCCCTCCCTATTCCCTGTGTTGGGGCTCGCCCAGGCCTGCTGCTGTGGCAGCTTTGGCGCGGTCAGGTTCATGGCAAGGCCAGCACAGTGCAGATAGAGATCAGCCGCCTTTAGCAGTGGCTGCCCCAGTGCAGTGCTGATAATAGAGGCAGAAGCCAGAGTGACAGTCAGATGGAAAGTGACACAGGCCTTCTGTCAATGCCACCCCTGCCCTTGGGACCAAGCATGGAAGAGAGTGGGGAGCAGAGCTGAAATGTCAGTGTCAGTAACTGCAGCAGCCCTCTGTTTCTCCTGTAGGTGTGAAGCTGTTCTGTGCAGCAGGAGGGAAGGGTTTTTTTTTGTTTTGTTTTGTTTTTGTTTTTGCTTTTTGTTTTTTCTTTCTTTCTTTTTTTCCATTTCCCTTTTGAGTCAGGGAACAGAGCTGCTTATTTAGTGACGTTCCCACTTTATTTCTTCCAGTGCTGTGGAGCCCCCGTGCTGTAACTGTGTTTGACAGTTTGTGTTCTCACAACCTTTTGAGCATGTTAAGCACTGATAAATCTTGTCATATGAGAACCTGAGTGATGCCTGGATCTTTTATATTCTTACTTCTGGAGATCACTCTTGGTTTCTTTCTTCTTTTTTCAATAAAATAAAGCTAAAAAAATATGAACCAAGTAGTAGAGGCGGTGACTCATTTTTCAGCCCAGGAGTATGATTCACTGCAGATGTCCCTAATGAGTGACTTTTGATGTGACTCTGGCATTTCTCAGGAGGTAAATTAAAGGTAGCTTTTTCTGTGTAGTTGCTATCTTGATTTCCTGAACTCCTGTTAATGACACTGTTCTTATAAATTGACCACAGTTCTCCCCACTTCCTTATCATGCTCAGAGGGGTGGAGAACAGGCCCTGAGGTGCCTATTGTCTTAGAGCTAAAACCTGGTGGTCACACAACACAAAGATGCTGCTGTCCAGCAGAAGCTATCCCTAACATCTTCAAAAGCACAGAGCCTCTTAGAGGCAGAGCAGCTGGGGTTCAGAAACTCACACTGTAAGCAGCTGTATCACCTGAGGTTCCAACCCAGCTCCACTCAGTATAAATCGCTTTCCATTTCCTTCAGAACCAGTCACCGACCAAGCTTCCATTCTATGCTAAATGGGGGTAGGCTCTGAAAAAAGTTTGTCTCACCTTATTATTTAAATGAAGGCAAGTGATAATTAATATGATGGGTGATAGGAAAATTACTAACTTAGTGATGATCTTTCTGAGATGTTGCATTACAGGGGTGTTATCATCAACCCACCCACATCATTAAACTCACTCCAACACACATCCACATCTACTAAACACACACACACACACACACACACACACACACACACACACCATATACATATACTACAAACACCCCTTTACACATACTACACACACCTTATACAAATACTGCATATACATACATGCACTCTATACATATACTACCCACACTATACAATACACACTTCACACACATATCCTGTACACATACCACACACACACACACACACACACACACACACACACACTACCCCTAGAGGTTGGGGGAAGCATGAGACAGTAAAATGTCTCTCAGGAGAACATTGGTTATTTTTAATGGCCCAATTTAGCCTCTCACTTTGATTTTTATGTCTTTCCCTCTTGAGTAGGTATTTTAGGTATATGTTTTATTCACGTTTCAAAGCCCCAAGAAGTGTAGCTTGAGAAAGTAAAATTTTGCGAATGTAGAAAAATATGAATAAATATTACTGTTAGAACTGAACAGTCTTATAATTTAGACTTAGTGGAAATTTATTTGATAGCATCTGTTAGATGTCAGAAAATCCCTATGGCACCCTACAAACATTATGCAAACAAAGAGGTAAGAAAAGCAGCCCCTTGCTACTAAGGAAGCTTTTTCAAGCCCTTAGATACATAGAACTAATGGAGTTTTATAGGTGAGGCACAATGAACAGGAAATGGTCATGTGTGTATCAAATAAACAAATGCATGAACGGAAATGTATTCTATGCCAGTGGGTACTTGAGGACACAGGGACAGAAGCATCATGAAAGTGTCAAGGTGTCATATTAAGGGCCAGAGAAGGAGGCAGGAAAGAGAATAGGAATACATGAAAGCAAATGAGATGGCGTTATGGATAGAAAAAACTAAGGGGTTGCTAAGGAAAGACAAGAAAAGAATTACTAACCAAATATTTCTATTTCCAACTTCTTTTTCTGTTTTTGTTTTGTATTTGTTTTTATTATTTTTAAAACAATCTTCATTTACATACCAGTCCCAGTCCCGGATTCCTCCCTTCTTCCCACTCCCCCACCCTTTCCCCACCCCACCCCCATCCACCCCATTTCTCAGGATTTTATTTTCCAATCCTTAGCCACTACCTTTTATATTCACTAAAACATGTGGAGATGGGACCTTTGTTACAGAACAGAGTGAAATGCTCTGAAGCCATGGGAGCATTGCCATTCACTGATGTATGTTCTATCTATGTACTGCTGTAGATGATAACTTAGGAACGTCTTCAGTCTTTCCGACAACTCTGAGCTGATTCATCGCCTTCATGTCATAGAAGAAAGTGCAGCTCAGAGATGAGAACTACTTTGCTCAAGAATATGTAGGTAATAAGACAGAAGTCTTTCTTTTTAAAGTAATGTACATGTTTTTATTTAAAATAATTTTATGTGATATATTTTGATTATTTTCTTTTTCTTATCCCCACTCCTGACATAATGTTCTTACCTATCTACTTAGCCAATCTTATGTTCTTTCTCCTTCCCCCAACAAAATTAGAAAAACAAAAAACAAAGGTCAAAATGAAAAACAAACTAAACACCTAGTAAGACAAAAAATACCAAAGTGAAACAAAAAGTGCACACACACACACACACACACACACACACACACACACAGTATAGGCAGGTCTAGCAGACAGGAGAATGCTGGGAAGAGAAAGGCAGAAATGCAGTCACCAGCAAGATGTGGAGGAAGCAAGAGGAGAATGCCATATTGAGAAAGGTACCAAGTCATGTGGCTAAACGTAGATAAGAATTATCAATTAATTTAAGTTGTAAGAGCTTGTTAGTAATAACCCTGAGCAATAGGCCAAACAGTTTATAATTAATATAAGCCTCTGTGTGTTTATTTGAGACTGAACAGCTGCAGGACTGGATGGGACAGAAACTTCTATCTACACACATACATATAGATTATCCAAGAAAGCACAAAAGCAAGGCAGAAGGCCATATCAGATTCACGGTACACTGACCAGATTGGGTTCTATAATTATGCTCTGACATCCAACAAGAATAAACATGTCTTATAGATTGAATATAAATGTTTAACACAGTAGGCAAGAAATCAAGTCCAAGACCCATCCAGGGAATAAAATGCACCTGAGGAAAAAGGCCCTCTCTCTTTTCTCCTGGAGACTATCTCACAGTGCCCCCAAGGCATTGTTCACCATTCTTCTGACCATTTTCCCACAGTAGACCAGTTAAATGAGTACTTCAGTAACCCAGATGGTACCAAATGGTGGTTAGGGAAAGAATAGCACATTTCTACAACGATGGGTATTGAGTAAAAGAGTAACATCTAATAGTACAGAAGAAATAGAAGTGATCCTGGAACAATGCTGTTGACAAGGTGAGAGTGAAATAATATACAATATTGATATAATACATACATATAATGGTATCTTCTGCTATGGGGCCAGGAATGGGAAATTGATAGCAATCACTTGCTGCTATTTCCCTATATGAAAGTTTTTTGTTTTTGTTTTACACCACGTAACTAAATAGGCCTCCTTATTTTTTGGTGGTTGATGAACAATAAAATTAACAGATTGGAATCACATGAATGATCTTAAGAGTATTGCTATAGGCTGTGTGAAAATTAATCAAACTATGCTGAAGGCTATTTCAACAAGGTATGGTTTCAATTACTAGAGTCTTCTCTAGTAATTGAAGCCAGGGAGGAAGACATAAGAATAACCACGGTTCATAGAAACGTGACAGCTGGGAATGACTAACCTGTTGAGAGAAGCCCCACAACTGCTACCTTATTTCTGGAGATCAGGAAGCTGTATACTTAACAGTAACATGGCAGGTGTCTTGTATTTACTCAGTTTTTTGTATTGCAATAAAAATACAGGACGCTTTTTTTTTAAAGGGACATTTATTTTGTTATGGTTTTGTAAGCTCAGGAGCCTGAACACATCACATTGGCATCTGCTCAGCTGTAAAGGTAATGAGAGTTTTTGAGAGCTAGCTCCCCATTTTGGTAACAACACTTATATGTAATATGTATTTGAATTATATGAATACTTTAGGAGCATAATTAGTTGTATTGCCTGTGATTTTTAGAATACATTCATACATGGAGGCAAAATATCATGAAGTCTTTACCAATTAACAGAAATCTTTTACATTAACATTACTTAATTTTATTTTATGTGTGTTGGTGTTTTACCTGCATATATATTTGTGTACCACGTGTGTACAGTACCTGAGGAGGCCAGAAGAGAGTACTGAATCCTCTGTAACTGGAGTTACAGATGGTTGTGAGTTGTCAATTGGGTGGTAAAAAAACCCCATCTCTCCAACCATATCAGTCAGTCTTTTTGATTCAAGGATTTTTCAAAAGAAATTATACCCTATCATGGTACTTTGCAGTAATAATTTACAAGATAAAATAAAATATAGACTACACAAACCCACACTTCTAGGGTGTGTATGTATATAGGAATGAATAACATGTTTATTAATTTAAACGCTTTTAGTCAGTTCAAAAAGAAGAGTTACAACCAACTTATATTTTCATCAAATGACTTTGAAAATTGTTTTAAATTTTTTCCCTCGAACTGAATATATTCTTTTTTTCTCACATAGTATACTGTGATCACAATTTTCCCTCTCTTATTCCACCCAGTCCATCCTACCTTCCTTCCCATCTGGATCCACTCCCTTTCTCTCTCTCATTAGAAAAGAACAGGCTTCTTAGAGATTAAAAAACTAAATGCATCAAATAAAATAAGAGAAAACACAAAAGATCATGTCAGAGTTGGAAAAGACAGTCAAATAGAAGGAAAAGAGCCTAAGAGAAGACACAAGAATCAGATCGAGTCATTCACACACAGGAATCCCATAAAAACAGTAAACTGAAAGTCATAATAGCTACACAAAGAACCTGGTGCAGACTGGTGCAGGCCCTGTGCGGCCTTGTGCATGCTGCTTCAGTCTATGTGAGTTCATATGAGATCTGTTCATGTTGATTTAGAGGGTCCTGTATTCTTGGTGTACTCCATCCTTCTGGCTCTTTTACTCTTTCTGCCTCTTCTTCCCTGGAGTTTCATGAATTCTGATGGGACCTAGTGATCCAGGGTTTCTCACTGTATAGTGCTGGGCAACAAAAAACAAAACAAAAAAAAGGAACAAAAAAACAAAAAACAAAAAAAACCTTCTCTGATCTTGGCTAATTGAGACACTTATCTATGAGTATAGCAGAAGTTGACTAGGAGTCATTTTTTTTTTCTTTTCAGATCAATAGTATTTGTTTTTTAACCTTAACTCCATGGGTTCCATATATTTGGAGAATTAGACCTCTATGGGATATGAATTTGGTAAATATCTCTTCCCATTCTGTAGTCTGCCGATTTTTCTGAATGAAGATGTCCTTTGCCATGCCGATGCTTTTCAGTTTCATAAGGTTCTGTTTATTTATTTATTTATTGAAGTGCAAGGCATTCATTTATTTATTTTTTAAAAATTTTGTAGTTTGTTTAATGTGACTGAATTTGGTTCTTAATATTTAGTAAGATACAGAAAAAAAAAAAACTGGAGAACAAATAAGATGAGGTCATTTACTGCAGCCTTTGAGCCAGAGTTGTGTATTCCTTTATATAATGTGATGACACACACCCTCTGAGATTGCCACCTATTCTCATCATGATTGGTACCTTTACTCTGTATCTTGGAGGTCCTTAAGGAGTCGAGGACAGTGCAGACTGACTGCTCTATGAGCTGGCTCTTACAGTCCCTGGCCATGCCCCTCGGCTCACGGTGGACAACTCCATTTCCCTCTTCACTTGTGCAGAACTTTCTTGCTGCCTACTCAAGTCCTTTCCTATCCCTCCTTTTTTTGTTGGCATCACATGGCAGATCAACATGCCATTGTTCTGTCATTCTTACTCACCATTCTTTATTTCCTTTCTGCCTTTGCTTTTTTTCTCTTATTTTATTGATTTACTTTTTACATTCCAATCCCAGTTCCTCCTCCCTCCTCTCCTCCTGCTCCCCCAATCCCCCCTCCTCCCATTTGCTCCATGGAGAGGGTAAGGCCTCCCCTAGGAAGTCTACTAAGTCTGTCCTATCATCTTGTTGAGGCAGGACCAAGGCACCTTTCCACCCCCACACCCCTGTGTCTCGGCTGAGCAAGGTATCTCTCCATACAGAATGGGCTCCACTAAGTCAGTTTGTGCATTAGTATTAGATTTTGGACCCACTGCCAGTGGCCTCATACATTGTCCCAGTCACACCATTGTCACCTATATTAAGGGAGTCTAGTTCAGTCTTATGCAGGTTTCCCATTTGTCAGACCTGAGTAAGTGATCTGTCTCTAGCTCAGGTCACCTGATTCTGTGGGTTTCCCCATCATGTTCTTGACTCCTTTGTTCATATTTTTGCTCCTACCTCACTTCGATTGTACTCCAGGAGCTTGGCCCATTGGCTATTTGTGGATTTCTGCATCTGCTTCCATCTGTTTCTGGAAGAGGGTTCAAGCTTTTCTGGGGTTATGGATTGTAGGCTGGGTATCTTTTGCTTTATGTCTGGTATTCACTTATGAGTGAGTACATACTGTATTTGTCTTTCTAGTTTTGAATTACCTCACTTAAGATGTTTTTTTTCTCTAGTTCTGTCCATTTGCCTGTGGATTTTAGGATGCCATTATTTCTTACCACTGAGTAGTACACCATTGTTTAAATATACCACATTTTCTTTATCCACTCTTCAATTGAGGGGCATCTAGGCTGTTTCCAAGATCTGGCTATTACAAATAATATTGCTATGAACATAGTTGAACAAATGTCCTCATGGTGTGAATGTGCCTCTTTTGGGTATATGCCCAACAGTAGTATTGCAGGGTCTTGAGGTAGGTTGATCCCTAAATTTCTGAGAAATAGCCATAATAATTTCCACAGTGGCTGTACAAGCACTAGCAATGGAGGAGTGTTCCCCTTTCTCCACATACTTCCTCTCCAGCATAAGCTGTCATTGGTATTTTGATCTTAGCCATTCTGATTGGTGTCATATGGAATCTCAGAGTGGTTTTGATTTGCATTGCCCTGATGACTAAAGATGTTGAACATTTCCTTAAGTGCCTTTTTGCCATTTGAGATTGTTGAGATTTCTCTTTAGATCTGTTCCCCATTTTTAAACTTGGGTTATTTGGTAGTTTTATTTCTAGTTTCTTCAGTTCTTTGTATATTTTGGAGATCAGCCCTCTGTCAGATGTGGGGTTGGTGGAGATATTTTCCTATTCTGTATGGATCTGTTTTGTCTTGTTGACTGTGTTCTTTGCATTATCGAAGCATCTCTGTTTCAGGTGGTCCCATTTATTAATTGTTGCTCTCAGAGTTAAGTCCATTTGAGTCAAACCTCTGTTAGTTCCCTTATTTCTCTGTTAAGCTTCTTCTGACAAATCTGTCCAATTGTGAGTGTATGGAGTTGAAGTCTCCCACTATTAGTGTGTGGGGCTTGATTTGTGATTTAAGCTTTAGTAATGTTTCTTTTACAAATGCAGGAGTCCTTGTGTTTGGGGCATAGATGTTCCGAATTGAGATTTCTTCTTGGTGGATTTTTCCTGTGGTAAATATGAATGCTCTTCTTGATCTGTTTTCATTGATTTTAGTTTGAAGTCTATTTTGTCAGATATTAGGATAGCTACACCAGCTTGTTTCTTTGGTCCATTTGATTGGAAATATTTTCCCAACCCTTTACTCTGAGGTAACATCTGTCTCTGAGTATGAGTTTTGTTTCTTGAATGCAACAGAAGGATGGATTCTGTTTTCGTACCCAATCTGGTAGCCTGTTTTTTATATAGGTGAATTGAGGCCATTTGTATTAATGGATATTAGTGACCAGTGATTCCTAGGTCCTGTTATTTTTGTTTGTGTTGTTGGTAATGGCATTGTGTATTCAGTTCCATTCTTTGGGGGTTGGAGCTGTAAGCTCATCTATTTCCTGTGTCCTTGTACACATAGGTGATTTCCTCAGGTTGGTGGTTTCCTTCTAGTACTTTCTGTAGGACTGGGTTTGTGGATAGGTATTGTTTAAATTTGTTTTTTTTTTTTTTATCATAGAGTATCTTGCTGTCTCCATCTATTCAAAGATTTTCTGGGTAAAGTAGTCTGGACTCTCATCTGTGGTTCCTTAGTGTCTGCCTAACTTCTTACTAGGGGCTTTCATTGTTTCCATCGGTGCATGGATTTTATCACTGTCTTCAATTCAAGTCCAATGATCAATATGTCTGTTCTGCAACTACCATTCTGTTGTTATTATTGCAGTTTTGTATTATAACTTGAAATCAGGAATAGCGATACCTCTAACAATTCTTTTCTTGTTCAGGAATGTTTTTTAGCTATTCTGGTTTTGTTTGTTTTTTATGTGTGTGTTTATGTATGAAACTGAAATTTTTCCTTTCAAGATCTCCAATGAATTGTAATGGAATTTTGATGGGGATTTCATTGGATCTGTACATTGCTAATGGTAGGTAAGATAGCCATTTTTGCTATGTTAAACCTTCTGAAAAACGAGTATAGGAGATTTTTCCATTTTTCTGATATCTTTTTAAATTCAAGTCTTTAATGAGATGAAGATTTTATCATGTAGTTCTTTTTCTTGCTTGGTTAGAATTACCCCCAAGATATTTTATTTTATTTAAGGGTATTTTGAAAAGCGATGATTCCATGATTTCTTTCTTAATCCATTTGCATATAGGAAAGCTACTGGCTTTTTTAGTTAATTTTGCATTCATCTATTTTGCTTAAAGAGTTTGTCAAGTATAGGAGTTTCCTTGTGGAATTTTTGGGTCATTTGTGTATGCAACCATATCATCTGCAAAATTAGTATGACTTCTTCCATTCCAATTTATATTCCCTGGGTATCCTACACTTTTTTATTGATCTAATAAGAGTTCAAATGCTATATTAAATAAGTATGGAGAGAATGGACAACCTTGTCTTGTTCCGGATTTTAGTGGTATTGCTTTGAGTTTCTCTCCATTGAGTTTAATGTTGGCTATAGGCTTGTTGTCCATTTAAATTGGTGTTGAGTATAGGCTTGCTGTAAATTACCTTTATTATGTAAAGATATGTCCTTTCTATCACTAATCTTTCCAGGACTGTTATGAAAAAAGGGAGTTAGATTTTTTTACATGTAATGGGATGATACTGTGGTTTTTGACTTTCAGATTATTTATATAGTAGATTAATTTTTGGTTTGAAGTCTATTTTGTTAGATATCAAAATGGCTATACTAACTTGCTTCTTAGGTCTATTTGCTTATATTTTTCAGTGTTTTATCCTGTTTTTGCAGATGGGTACAGGTGTTGGCTTGGCAAGGGTGGGGGCTTCAGTTCAGGTTCTCCTGCAGTTGAGGGGTTGCATATGGAGGAGCAGAGGAAGAAGAGAAGATCTGAAGTTAGCCCATTTGCTTCCATGGTTAGAGTGACCTGTGGGTTCTCAGGGTTTGCCAGCAGAAGTTGGGGATTTGAACAAAGCAATGGGTGGAGGGAGGTTAAGAGGGGACTATCTGTGGGACTCTATTTAGATGGGTGCAGAATGGAGGGAGGCTGTATCAGGTTTTCTGTTATAGAGCTGAGGATGAGACTGGGGGATTGAATCTGGAGGAGCAGAGACAGGTGAAAGTCTTCAGTTAGCCCATCTGCTTCCCTGGCAGGAGTGCAAGTGCTATTATTAATTTACAGGGACATAGTGGAAATTTATTGATTTTGGATTTCAAACAAATTTTCTTATTTCTACATTTCACAATTGTGCAATTCAAGTTATGTTTATTTCAGAAATTTGCACTGTAAAAAAAAATCACAAGAAGTTTTCACTTAGTATCCAGATTCTTGACTGTTAAGTATTGGGGCTTGGTCTGTGAGAGGAAGCCTTTGTTCTTCAAATAGGCTATTCTAGCAATATATAGTCCTAGATCCCATGTATTCCAAAGGCTCTCTAGATGTCTTACTTACTTTTCTATTACTGTGGCAACATGCCATGACCAAGGCAAGATACAGAAGAAAGAATTTATTGAGACTAACAGTTCCAGAGGATGAGTCCATAAGTATTATGATGAGGAGCATGGCAGCAGGAAGGTAGACATTGTGGTGGAACAGGAGCTGAAAGCTTAAATCTTGAAACACAACCCCAAGGCAGAGGGAGAGAGAGTTAACTGAGAATGGTATAGGCCTCTGAAACCTCCAAGCCCATGCCAGTGACATATATCCTACAACAAGGCCACGAC